>NW_028292583.1:5615754-6246630 GCF_029948245.1 Actinia tenebrosa
TGGGAACTTGTATTCAGGTGTAGGATATGACATGGTATTATTGTGTTATACTTGCGTCCAGGTCTATATTACCATGTATTGGTGTGTATACTTGCAGTCCGGTGATGATAATACTGGTCTTAGTGTGCTAGTTCTTGTAATTCCGGTGTATAATCTGACTTGGTGGTATTCGTGTGTTATCCTGCACTCAAGTGTGTGATATGACGTTAGTAGTGTGGTATACTTGTAGTCCGGTGTGACAATAAGACATGTATTATTGTGGTATACTTTCAGTTCGCGGTGTATTATATGACATGTTATTGTGAATGGTAACTTGTATGCCAGTGTATGATATCACATGGTATTAGTGTGGTATACTGCAGTCCATGTTTTGATATGACATGGGTAGTTAGTGTTGTAATACGTGTAGTCCATGTTTTAATAGGACATGGTTTCGTTGTATCACTTGCAGTCCATGTGGTATTTATACATGGTTTATTGGGATATACTGCCAGTCAGGTGTAATCTGACAACGTGTTAGTGTGGTATCTTTCAGTCCAGGTCAATATTATATGACATGGTATATTGTGCTATATTGTATCCAGGTTATAATATGCTACGTATTAGTGTGTCACCTTGTCTCCAGTGTAGATATGACCTAGTATTATTGTAGTATACGTGAAGTCCAGGTGTATGATTGACATGTTATAGGGTGTTCTACTAGTAGGCCACGTGTATCATTGACATTGTATTAGTGGTGGTATACTTGTATTCCAGTGTTTCATAATACATGGTATTAGTGTGGTAATACTTGCACTCCATTTGTATGATAATACATGGTATTAGGGTGGGCTTTTCCTTGAGTGCTGGTTACTATGACTTTGGTATTATGTTTTTATAGCGTGCAGGTCCATAGTGTATGATGTACATGGGATTAGTGTGGTAACTTTTATCCAGGGTGTATACTAAGACATATAGGATTGTGTCTCTTGCAGTCCAGGAAGCATATTTGACAGTAATTGTTTGTATCCTTGCAGTCCAGGTGTATGAATATGACAGGGTATTTGGTGATATACTGTCGTCAGTGTATAATCATGAACCCGTATTATTGTTGTATACTTGCCTCCAGTTGTATCATTGACTGGAGATTAGTGTATACTTGTATCCAGGTTAATATGACATGCTATTAGTGTGGTATACTTTAGTCCAGGTGTAGAACATGACATGGATTAGTGTGGTATACCTTCAGTCCCAGGTGTATGATATGACATGTATTAGGGTGGTATCTTGCGTCCAGTGTATGAATTTGATATTGTATTATGTGGTATACTGTAGTATCAGTGTATATATGACATAGTATTATGTAGGTTGACTTGCAGTCCAGGGTGTATGATGGACATGGTATTATTGTGTGGTATACGTGTTATCCAGGTGTATATATAATAGGAATTACGTACTGACCCACCTGCCCAGGTACACCACAGTGTGTGTTTGTAATTCTCTAAGCTGTGGAGTAAAAATTGGTCCCCCTTTTTATAACTGGATTTGAAACAGTCGTAAAAGTAGTTTATGATATACCAAAACCTACTTAACACTTAAGCTCTGGAACTCACAACGTGTTCGAGGTAGGAAGTTCATGTGTGATTAAATTAACGTACGAATAGCTCAGTAGTGACTTATTCGTACAAAAGTGCTGTTTTTCACTTAGGCATCAAGGAATGCCGTGACTCTTGAAGTTTGGAGACATTTTATACTATACAGTGTCAATATAACACAATCGTTTAGCATTTCTTAATTGTGATAGCATTGTTTGGTTCATGGTAATGCAGAACATATCAGTCCTTTCAATGGATGTGATAGGTCTCAACCTCGTAGTCTCACGCTTAGTTCACATCCAGCAAAAGGGCCTGTGAACCAACTTACCATCTGTTAAACCATATTCTTCCATTAGTTTTCTCGTGAACTATTTTATTTACAGCATTTTGGTCTGCGTTTAATGTAATTAAATATTTCCTTTTGTTCTCTATGTAGTTGGTATATTAAAATATAACGCACACTCTAAATATATGTTTTTGAACAAACATAAAAATCACTACTCACGTTTTTCTGTTTTTACTTGAATAGCATTGATGTGCGGATACTGTACAGAATATACGTTTCTTTGGCTAAAAGACCGGCTTTCTTTTGCCGTTTCCGGTATCCATAGTAATTGTAGGCCGCTATTTTTTCTGTTTTAGCTTGTTATAGTGGCAAGAACACAAGCGAGGAGTTCTCCAACGTCTTTTTCGATTCCTTGTTTGATAGAAAAGAGAAGAAAAAGGGATGATAAGTGAAATAAATTCACAGATTCTCACAGAGAACCTCTTAAAGTATCAATCTTATAAAAGCCATAATTTTTCAATAATCTTTCGAAATAATTGCGTCAAAGTACTTTTTCTAGTAATGTTAGACTTTTCGCTGTGGTTTTAATTCAAAATACTAAAGTAAAATGTTTCCTTGTTCCGACACTCCACCTAGAAAAAGTCCGTTCCAAAGTGTGAATCCAGATTGGGATTTTCCACAATTTTAGATTTTGAGGCAAAAAGTAACAAATTCTAAAAGAGCAAGAGAAATGGAGATCAATGGTGTAATTTGTTTTGTTTTGGTCGTGAAGGTAATAGATTTACGAGCATCTAAGTTTGGACCCGCAAGCCACTTCTACGCCTATAATACAACACACCCACCTCCCCAAGGTACTAAGGTACTACAATTGGCCTTTCTGGGACCAAAGTTTAGCGCTTACTAGCTTTACTATGCAGATTAAAAGGGAATCCTTTCTCCGCTAAATAAGACCAAACATACTAAAATCCAATGCGATGTTTGTTTTAGCCGCGCTTTACACTTTGATTCGCAAGAGTATCGATAAAACGCTAAGGGTAATCCAAACGCGGTTTCTATATATGGTATATAAATCATTGGTAACATTTTGTTACATGTTATTGGCGGCGCGCAATCGCAGAATCATTTGATATCCCGTTAAAACCAGGCTATTCTAGCACCTTTAAGATAACTAAACAGCACGTCCGTATCTAGGGTAAAAACAAGACTTACATTCTATCCGTTCAGACAAGCTGAGAAGTGGAGCCCGGAAAAAAGAATTTGGCAGCCTGTTGTGTGGAATAAAAAGGATGTCCACTACTGGATCAGTCTGTACTATTACTATTTTAACATTCATACAGGATCTACTCTTTATGCTTTTTGTATTCTTTAGTGGTATGATGAATAGAAAACATGACTTCCAAATGGCTTTAATAGTAAAGTATTCAAGGAACGCGGGTAAAGACTACGGTATATCACGGGCTATGAGTGACCACATAAAATACAGTAAATGTATGTAATTTGGGCTGTGAGGGGCCTCTGAAATGCACTCTACGCCCGGGATGTAGTCTTTTTCTCAAAACACATCATTCATTCACAAGCTAATCCTAATATTCCTTATTCTTGCAGTTGGTTATATCATGAAGAAATCGTAAACCAAACCGAGGCCCAAGAAATGATGCATTTCATTTAGTGTTTTCTATATAGGGATATCTAAACGAGCGCCAGCCGGCTTTGGTTTTTGGTTTTATCACGCCGCAATCGTACACTAAACCAAGATAAATGAGGATGGATTTCTAGCCCGCGCCAAACTCATCATAGACGAAGCGACGAGCATGCAACAAGTTTAAGACGTAGTTGGAAACATTTTATCTTGATCATAAACATTCAACTTTCCTTCGAAAATCATAAGTGTCCATTTGAGCATTCAGGTTGTTTTCGCAAGCTTAGCTATCTCGTACTCCTTCACACTCTTCGAGCTTCACTACAAAGATGCCCTCTCCTGTCAATGAAATCCTGTTGAAATATAATGTAATAAGGCAATTTCTAATAGGCTTACTTTGGTGTCCTTTTGAGTGTTGTGATCTTTGTAAAACTAGCTACTCCGCACTCCTTCACACGCTTCAGAGGTTCGCCTTGTGTTCATGTAATGTAATATTTGGAAGTGAATATGAGAGTTATAAGTTACAAGTTTTTAAGTACTACCATTAGAACTAGTTTAGACTATACCTTGAGTTTTTCAGTCACATAGAATGTACTCTTTATGATCTTTTCATATTCTTTGAGTTTTGGGAATTTGAAAAGTGCCTTTAAATAGTTTTTCAAAGTGAAAGATTCAGGATACGGATGAGGACTACATCACGGGCGGAGAGAGATAGAGATAAAATACAGTAAATGTATGTAAAATGGGCTGTGAGGGGGCTGTGAAATGCACTCTACGCCCGCGTTTTAGCTTTTTTTTCAAAACACGCCATTTAAAACGCAAGCCAAGCTCTGCTATTCTTTATCCTTCCAGTTTGTTGTATCACAAAGCAATTGAGACTAAATCGAGGCTAATGAGGATGGATTTCTAACCACCAAACTCATCATTACGAAGCGACGAACAACAAGTTTAAGACAAAGTTGGCAGACATTTTCCCTCGATGATAGACACTCATGTCTAAAGTTAAATCGATGATAAAAGGTTAAAAGTATATCCACATTTTATAAAATAGGTTGTAACCACAGAAAGACTAAATTGAGTTTGTTTGGTGCTCATTTTTGATTGAACGCCATCTTCAAAGGACTAGTTCTACCCGTCCTTTTGAAGCGAGTGAACTAGTACTAACCGTCCTTTTGAGGCGTGTGAACTAGTTCTAACCGTCCTTTTGAAGCGTATGAACTAGTTCTAACAGTCTTTTTGAAGCGTGTGAACTAGTTCTAACCGTCCTTTTGAAGCGTGTGAACTAGTTCTAACCGTCCTTTTGAAGCGTGTGAACTAGTTCTAACCGTCCTTTTGAAGCGTGTGAACTGGTTCTAACCGTCCTTTTGACGCGTGTGAAGTAATGGTAACCGTCATTTTGAAGCGTGTGAACTAGTTTTAACTGTCCTTTTGAAGCGTGTGAACTAGTTCTAACCGTCCTTTTGAAGCGTGTGAACTAGTTCTAACCGTCCTTTGGACGCGTGTGAAGTAGTGCTAACCGTCATTTTGAAGCGTTTGAACTAGTTCTAACCGTCCTTTTGAAGCGTATGAACTAGTTCTAACGTCCTTTTGAAGCGTGTGAACTAGTTCTAACCGTCCTTTTGAAGCGTGTGAACTGGTTCTAACCGTCCTTTTGAAGCGTGTGAACTAGTTCTAACCGTCCTTTTGAAGCGTGTGAACTAGTTCTAACCGCCCTTTTGAGGCGTGTGAACTAGTTCTAACCGTCCTTTTGAAGCGTGTGAACTAGTTCTAACCGTCCGTTTGTGGCGTGTGAACTAGTTCTAACGGTCCTTTTGAAGCTTGTGAACTAGTTCTAACCGTTCTTTTGAAGCGTATAAACTAGTTCTAATCGTCCTTTTGAAGCGTATGAACTCGGGAGTCTCGTTTCAGCGAATATTTACCAACATTCTTCACTCCCGTACATGATAATTCGCGATTGTTATTCGTACGGGAGTCGCGGTTCAGCGAATATTTACTCCTAAATCAGGTAAAGGGATACTCCTAAATCAGGTGAAGGGATACTCCTAAATCAGGTGAAGGGATACTCCTAAATCAGGTGAAGGGATACTCCTAAATCAGGTGAAGGGATACTCTTAAATCAGGTGAAGGGATACTCTTAAATCAGGTGAAGGGATACTCCTAAATCAGGTGAAGGGATACTCCTAAATCAGGTGAAGGGATACTCCTAAATCAGGTGAAGGGATACTCCTAAATCAGGTGAATGGATACTCTTAAATCAGGTGAAGGGATACTCCTAAATCAGGTGAAGGGATACTCCTAAATCAGGTGAAGGGATACTCCTAAATCAGGTGAAGGGGTACACACCTAAATCAGGTGAAGGGATACTCCTAAATCAGGTGAATGGATACTCTTAAATCAGGCGAAGAGATACTCCTAAATCAGGTGAATGGATACTCCTAAATCAGGTTAAGTGATAGGTAGGAGATATTTTTTAGTTCGGGTTAAATAATACTCCTAGTGGAATATGTGGTATTGGTTTTGTATCATTATGTTAAGACTCAGATGATCCATCCAAAACGCGCCCAATATCTTTACTACCAATCATGTCTAAAGTCTGTGAAAGAGCCGCACACTCACAACTCACCGAGTTCTTAGAAGAAAACCAAATAATATCCCATCTTCAGAGTGGCAACAGAAAACACCATTCCACTGAAACTGCCCTCCTCTACTTTACAGATGAAATTTTAAAAAACATGGATGATAAAAAGGTGTCAATCATTGCACTACTAGACATGTCAAAAGCCTTTGATAGTATTCGACACGACATTCTCCTGTCAAAGCTTCAAAGTATGGGAACTTCTAACACTGCTATGGCATGGTTTGAGAGCTACTTGTCCCATCGGAAACAAGTGGTGAGGATAGACAATACTTTATCTGACGCTCGCTCTCTTATCTTTGGCGTACCTCAAGGGACAATTCTCTCACCAGTTCTGTTTACTCTATATGTCAATGAGCTTCTATCTATCCCAAAGCATTGTCAAGTAATGAGTTATGTCGACGATACGAAGCTTTTTCTTGCCTTACCCTCGAAAGAAATCGACAAAGCTATCCCTGCTCTAAATGAAGATCTGAAAGAAATTGCAAAGTGGTGCTGCATGAACTCGCTTCTCATCGACCCAGATAAGACAAAAATACTAACTATTGGTGTACCGCAGCTCACAAAAACTTTACCATCACTCAAAGCAACACTGTTAGGAAAAGAGATCGAAGTCGTTCCTGTCGCTAAAGACTTGGGAGTTATTATCGATAGTTGCCTAAGTTACAACGAACATACAACAAAAACTGTTTCAAACTGTTTTTTTAAACTAAATAGAATCAATAGAATTAAACACTTATTAGACAGAAAGACAATATTATTACTCATGAACTCATTTATATTTACTAAATTATTCTATTGCTCTACAATATGGAGCAATACCACTAGGGCAAATAAAGCCAAACTGCAACTGGTGCAAAATTACGCGGCAAGGATAGTCCTTGGCCTCAGGAAATATGATCACATATCCAAAGGGATTAAGTCTCTTAAGTGGCTTAATATAGAAGATAAGTTATTTTTCAATGATTGTGTAATGGTACATAAATGCCTTCACAATCAAACACCTAATTACCTCACTCAGAAGTTTATATATAGATCTCAAATCCACACTAGATCGACCAGATTCAATGGGGATCTGAATCTGCCCAAATGTAGACTAGCTACGGGCCAACGTTCTTTCGCGTTCCGCGGAGCTAAAATTTGGAACGGTCTCCAGAAAGACTTAAAATGTATAAATGACTCTAAAATTTTTAGAAAACGACTTTTTAATTATTTAGTTTCAATAAAGTAGTTTAATTTACATATTGATTATAATTGTATATACTTATATTTATATTCTTATATTTTATATTCTTATAATAGTATCATTTATATTAGTGTTATATTATATTTATCTATATTGTTGCTGAAAAGCCTTGTAAAAAGGAGCCTCAATAAATGTATGTATGTATGTATGTTCACCTCGCATTGAAGATAATTTTGAGAAAACAGTGTAATTAATTGCTTAATTACTGATGGGGGGCGGGGTGGGGGCGGAGGGTTTTGGGACGGAGGGGGGTTAATCGATCGATAATGGATTTATGAATTAACCAGATATAACTCAGTAGGTGCATCATACGTCAGGGTTGGAGGCCAAACCGAAAATCTTATCTTAAAAAGGACGACCTGAATGACGTATCTGAAATGAGAAAATATTACGCTCAAAGTAATAAGGCCAATTGCATTTTAAACGCGGCTATGAGCCTCAAACTGTGAATTGAAATAACTCGTTTTGTAGGTAAGCTTTTAAGTCTATTCATGTCCGGCCAGTTTAGGATTTCTTATGAACCAAACAGCAGGGATTTGATTATGGCTGTTTCTTTCCGTTCCAAATTAAGAACGATTTCCGTTATTTGATTTAATCCTAAATTTCACTGATTTTTTTAGTGTCGCTGTGATGATAAGTTAGAAAAACATTTGAATTTTCTTTCGTGATTAAAATTTACCAATGATTGTATATTTGGTCACTGGGATTGAATATTTAATATTGCGTGATATTGAAGTAGGATTTTCCTGTTTATTCTTATAATAATTGCTAAGTGAAAGCTTTCAATACCTGTAGCAAGCAAATCGGCCCACGCGAACATTTTACAGATTCGAAGCGGCCACTGAGAAAACTGGCAGCCATCATTTTAATAGACCGTGTGCTCGGCTGAAGACGTCTGATGGGACAACTGGAAGTGAGGGATCTGGAAAGATTCGTCATTAATTCTGAGAAATACTTTGAAATCTTTTATGGTAGTGATAAACGCAGGGAAAAAGGGGACAAAATGGGAGCAAAAACAACAGATTTAATTTCTAAACAATGTTTACATTGGAATAAAAAGATTTAAAAACATAAGAAAACAAAAAAAGCTTGAGTAGGTATAATGTTTAGGTCACCCATCCAGGTACTAACATGCTCGACCAGGCTTGACCCAATTTCTTTAAAGTCCAAGTTTTTTCCAGTGGGCCACGGTTGCATAAAATTAGCACAACAATAGCACTGGAAACAATGCACCGGATAGACTTGACTTTTTAATATTAGTTTTTCAACCGATTCCGTGCGTGGCAGAGATGCAAGGGATTAGCCGATATGGTCTGGGGGGCCGGCTGGTCTCTCCCCTGATGCTTCGGCTAGAACATTTTCTTGCGTAATTCGTACACCCAAGGGCAGAAGGATTTAATCGCCGTCAGGTCCGAAGTCCATACGACGCCTCAGCTCTGCGGATGTCTCGGGGGTATGGCAAAGTGGAGTCGATTTTTTGAATTTTGGTAAACTTAGGTTCGAACCCCACAGTATCCAGATAATCTTTTTTAGTATTTGTTTTATATCCAATTTTTTATCTTTCAAGTAACGAATCTACTTCAACCCGAAAATTATCGCGCTCGTTGTTTCTCAGTAATACCTCTCTATATTTCTCTATGTTTTCTTTTCATATGTTACTGGAGCTACTGACTGTCTTCCCAAAAGCATTGCCCAGTTCCCGTGGGCGGGCAAAAAATACTTGCTGAAAAAAAGAAAAAAAGATAGTTTCTGCAGATATAATAGACCGTTTTCTCAAGGTTGCGTACGCATCCAACTTGACGGGCCACAAAACTGAAAAACGCAAATTCAGTGAAATTGAGAAGCCAGTTTTATATTTAAAGAGGAGAATAGTCAATTTTATGAATTCTTATCAAAAACAAATTCATAGCAATGCTCGTGTTCTGGTATCGTGGTCCGTCAAGTTCCTTAAATTTGGATGCGCACGTAACCTTGAGAAAACGGTCTATACGGTTACAATACTTGACCTACCATGATCCAGGTTAGAGAATTACCACTCCTACATAGGGGGAAAAAACAACATTTATTTAATTTTTATTTTCAAATTCAAGCTTTCAAAACCTATCATAATATTTTCTTTAATCTAAAAGAACATATTATTGAATGTAAACGGTACAATCTGATCAACACATCACTCCCTTGCGCAGAATCTTTTACAGCACTGAGTCGAGCGCCACTATGCGAGGGGTTCGTAATAATCCTCATTTCTCTGAATATAAACACCATTGTAGTATATCTCTTTATGTTTTTGTTCTTCGTGTCCGGAGTTAAGCTTCATCTGTTTTCTACAAGACGAGATTCTCCTTTCTTTCAATAGCCACTAGTTGGTGGTAGGTATATTTACGTACATGTACGTAATTAGCCTTTTTAAACACGAACAATTGCTATATTAAATGTTTTATTCTAACGATAGTGTTAGTGAATCCCTAGGAACATATCATTTCCGTTAAAGAAAGACGCACTACAATATTTAATATCTGATGAGAAAACTCATTGACAGAGTATAGACTTACGGGCGATGTGATATTAGCTCACCTGGCAGTTGAGTGAACTCTACGAGTTTAGCTCATTATTTTCAATTGCCCTTGAAACTGAAGAGAAGAGATTTATTTTCCACCAACTAAGGAAAAGTTAGTATAAAAGCTTTTCTAATTTCTGCAGCTAAAATTCACAAAAATTTCACGACTCTGGAATTAGAGCAGCTTTTGCGTAAAAAAAAGACAACACATTTTTCTTCACGGAACATTCTCAATCAATAGTTTCAATTCGCAAAACTCAAATACGTCTTTCATTTCTCTCTCACATAGAATATTTCTGTATACATAGTTTTTTATTCTTGCAATTGGCGGAGCAATCTTTTAAGTTCTATGTAAAAGTATTCGCTTGTCAGACTCAATGTTTCTGTAAATAAAATGAAACCATTTCACACTAAGTATTTCTTGTTTCAGATGCTTCTGCTAAACAGATACCAGGTGTTAATCTTGTTAATATCGTTGAACAGCCAATCTTTACCTATACATGCAACGAAGGTGGGTAAAAAAAGGGGAAAAATCACTTTTGTTTCTAGTGTTGAGATTGATTCAATGTTGTTTGTAGTCGATGAAATCATCTCCGTATCGGAATGACTTATGGCGCCTTTCGCCTTTGGCGATGACAACTTTTTTTTGAAATAGGTGTATTCAGACCGGACCGCGAATGGAAGACACCAGTTTATTATATCAAAATATTCATATGAAAACCATTTTTGTATTGTATTGTTTTGAAGTCTAATATATTGTTCTTTTGGGAGTCTAGATGAAGAAGCACTCGTCCCTACAAAACCTTATTTATAAATTAGTTGTTTTTCAATTAGGTATTTCTTTTCCTAGCTCACGCTTCAATCCATCTTTGATCTGCCTACAAATAAAAATGGTCAAGCGTATGAAAGACGAACGGTGAAGATAGACTCTGCGAAGCATATCGAGTACTTCTTTGGGTCCCCTTACGCTAATGCCGCTGACTTCATATTCGACTTCAAAAAGGTTGGTAATACAATTCTAGTGATTTCATGAGTGGGATTCGCTGTAACTGTAACTACGCGTTGTGATTGGATGAATTACTGGAAGACAATGGGAAGCCATTTCAATGTTACGGCATGTTGTACGGTATAAGTGCTGTATGAGGGTAACGTAGAGTGTTTCTTCGTTATAAGCTAAAAGAAAACCATTCTTATAGGAAAGCCATTTCAATGTTACGGCATGTTGTACGGTACAAGTGCAGTATGAGAGTAACGTAGTGTTTCTTCGTTATAAGCTAAAAGAAAACCATTCTTATAGGAAAGCCATTTCAATGTTACGGCATGTTGTACGGTACAAGTGCTGTATGAGGGTAACGTAGAGTGTTTCTTCGTTATAAGCTAAAAGAAAACCATTCTTATAGGAAAGCCATTTCAATGTTACGGCATGTTGTACGGTACAAGTGCAGTATGAGAGTAACGTATGTTTCTTAGTCGTTATAAGCTAAAAGAAAACCATTCTTATAGGAAAGCCATTTCAATGTTACGGCATGTCCTCGTACAATTTACGTACTGTAAGTCTGTATTGTATGCTTGCCACTCATAAGAAAACCATTCTTATGACATGGAAAGCCACTTCAATGTTCAATGTTTAATTTTCATATTACTATAGAATTTAACATTGATAAGAGTACCAACGCAAAGGATTTGTTACGTATGGAGAGCTATTGATGAACTTCCTAACTCGAAAAATCTCAAGGTAATTAGTTATCAGAGTTTATTGCATTATTGCAAGAAAAAATTACAGATTTTTGTTTTTCATTTCCGCTCGTAACTCGTCTAAACTTATTGTATGCCTCTTGTGGGCCACAACAACAACAACAACAACAACAACAACAACAGTTCATTTGTACCAGCTTTTAGAACTACGAAATTAATAATGGAATAATAAAGAAAGAAAAAAATCAAAACTATCAACTGTCCGAACGTATGGATATTTTGTGCTATGAAGAGCATTGCAGAATAATAGTCAACTAACATCATACCTTTTGATTTTCACCTGCTTCAGCCTTTCAAACCAAACGAGGATGTCAAAACTAAAACTTTGGCATGGCGTGTGTCTGGTACCATCAGAAACAAACGTATCCTGGATAGCAAGATGAAACAGATGTGTAAGGGCATGGCTGTTTTTCTCATTACCCCAGCAGATAACGAAAAACCAGCTGAAGGACAAAGCAAAGGTTTGTTTCCAATGTTTGATTCAAACTTTATCGATGCCCTGAAACAGTCTCTGGGCTGATCAAAGTCGAAGAGAGGACGGTGGAGACTTTACAATGATAGAGTCCTTTTAACACCTTGGGCAATTGTTCACGTCTCTATCATTGCAAAGTCACCATCGTTCCCGCTTCAAGGCTCAGGCACGGTTACCTTTCAAGATGGCGCAGGGAACTGTGAAGGGGACTTTTGAAGTGTATTAGGTCTTGTAGAGGAAGGGAAACCGAAGAACGCAAGGAAAGACTTAACAAACTCTGCCCACATCTGATACTGAGTCTAGCAATCTAACTGGAGCCAGACCCCAGATTTGAAAGGGGTGTGCACTTGATTCCCAATAAACAGAATTATAAGGCTGAGTTACGTCACCCATCCAGATACTAACTTTTGCTACCGGGCTTGACTCGTAGGCTCCACAGTGGCTCTTGTTCCACCGAATCCAATTGGAGTTGATTTTGGCAGAAGGCAAATTAAAAAGCATACAGAATTCCAGGAATTAAATACACTAGAAACATTACCTTGTTTTTTTTTTTGTTCCTATGCTCGCGCAGAAACTTTCTCATGTGATCAGTAAATCATATATATTTTTAATTATTTCAGGGAGCGCAAAGCGATCAGGCTGTGGTGGACGTCTTTGCTACCGGGTTCAGCAGTGCTACATACCCTGTTATAAATGTAAACAATTGTGTATACCCAGGCAAATTTGTGCCGAAATTACTTGTTAAGAGGACCTTTGTTAGCGTTGACATGCCGTGTCCTTGCCGTGCCGTGACCGAGACCCTATCTGCAACTGTCGTGTCCCTGTCTGTGACATGCCGTGTCCATGCCGTGAGATGTCATGTCCGTGCCGTGCCGTGTCCGAGATCCTATCTGTAACTGCCGTGTCTCTGCCCATGACATGCCGTGTCCATGCCGTGACATGCCGTGTCCATGCCGTGACATGCCGTGTCCATGCCGTGACATGCCGTGACATGCCGTGTCCTTGCCGTGCCGTGTCCGTGACCCTATCTGTAACGGCCGTGTCCCTGTCCGTGACATGCCGTGTCCATACCGTGACATGCCGTGTCCTTGCCGTGCCTTGTCCGTGACCCTATCTGTAACGGCCGTGTCCATGCCGTGACATGCCGTGTCCTTGCCGTGCCGTGTCCGTGACCCCATCTGCAACGGTCGTGCCCCTGTCCGTGACAAGCCGTGTCCTTGAGATGCCATGTCCGTGATGCTATCTGTAACGGCCGTTTCCGTGCCGTAACATGCTGTGTCCGTGCCGTGCCATGCTGCGTCCGTGCCGTGCCGTGATAGTGATGTGAATGTGACGCACCCGTCTCAGCAGGTCACCGGTGGCTGAACAGTAACCTCACGCAGTAATCGAATGACGGACCGTTCCGTTCAGTTTGAGTTTTCAATGATATATCGTGATTCTAAATCATTTCTTTCACAAATGATACATTTATGAATACTGTTAAGATTTAAGATACACTTCCTAGAGTTTATTCGACCAACTTATTCAAATGGATATTTTTTCAATGATTGTGACCAAAGACATGCTTAGAACGTTAGTAAAAAACAATTACATTTGTGAGAATCATGATCATGAAGGGAGTGAAGAACGATCTTTCATTGACATTATTTCATACTTCATCTATTCTTTCTGCAGTGTAAACAAACCCAAATGTAATAAAGAACCAAGATTTTAAATCAAGATTTTCTCTTTCTTACTGAGCTGTTTACAAAAGCTTCACAAATACTATATTAATTTTGTTCAAAAAGTTTTATTCTTTCGTGGTGTGATTACTTTAAAATCTTAAAATAAAATTATGAAACGAAAAGAAAGGCACCCTAAAGCGCACAGAGAAAAAGAAATCACAAATAAATTAAATCGTAGATTTTCTAATTCCCAAATTTTTTTATACAATTGACTCCAACCATGATCTCATCCAGTAAAATAATGTGTTTCAAAAGTTATTTAAAAAAATAAGAATTCAATTTGGGCGGGAAGCTGTGACACGATTCTGCGTGGGAGTGCCAGAGTAGAAAGAGAAAGACGATTTGCTGATTACAACGATCGCGTTTTCAAATCGGAAAATTAATAATTGTTTGTACAAGGGGACCCCCATACTATGCCGGCTGAGATATCGCTTTAATATGCAGTAGATTTTGATACGAAAGAGGCAAACGCTTCTTCGTTGTTTTGGCTTCTACAAAAGGAAAACTGAACCGTCTTCCTGGATAAAGTTCCAAATTTAAACATGAGCTGAAAGCTTTGCGTCTAAAGTTTTTATTTATAAATTCTACGTAAATTAATGTTATTTTTCACGTTCTCAAAACAGCAGGAGTTATAGCACACATACTTGATTCAATGACGGTAGTTTTTCGGTTTTTCGGTGATTTTTTTGCGTTTTTCGGTGCTATTTCGTAAAGAGGAAGAGGAAGAAGAAGAAGAAGATATAATATAATAGTGCCATACAATCGTTGTCTATCGTGAGAACCATACGCAGGCGTAATAAACAATTCCATGAATAAACTAGAGAAGAAAAAAAAGCTAATTAGCAAATCTCAAGTCGACTTCACAACACCATACATGTACACCCTTGGTGGGAGCAGTGAATAATTGTGAATTGATGGGTTGCAAGCGTTCCCAAGAGAGTAAAAATACAAAAATATGGCGGCCATTGTGGTGCCCTTAACGATGGATGCTAATGACAAGTCTTTTGTTAAATGGCACCAACGCTCCCCCCGAAGGGGCGCAATGACGTAGCGTGCAATCGAAGAATAGTCAATGATAGTAAAGAATTTAACACGAATAAAAGATGAAAAAACTGTGAATCGCTGAGAAATTGAGAAATGATTGAGTGACAAGGCGAGTAAAAAATGGCAAGAAAGAAAAATAATAAAAGGCGCCAAGGGGATGTGTTCGGTATATTTTCAAGTTATTATTATTATAACTTATAAAAAACAGGTTTTAATGAGGGATGACCACAAGCTGCTCTATCGTAGCCGGACGCCATTCTCTGAGCATAAAGATTGTCTAAATTAATGTTTGTATGAATGACATAGATCTTACCATGACTAGAAAAGCTCTGCATGGATTTTCATCAAAAATTTATATTATTCAGTTTTCACTGGTAGGTAAATCGAGCGTTTGGCATGTATTGGGCTGTAGCGTGCTTTCTGACGTGATACAAGTCGGCTAAACATGAGCAGAAGAGAGAGTTAAAAAATGGATTTTAAAAGCTTGCTTAGTGCATTGTTTGTTTTGTCTTCAATGGCGAGGTTGAATTTAGCAGCGGAAAGCATTGATATAGCATCGAAAGTTGGCAAGATAACCGAAGGCTATGTACTTGACTTAGTGCCGTCTCGTTCACTGTATACAAACGGATTGTTCGAGTGCGCCATCACATGCCACAAGCGTTTCCCCTGTTATTACTTCAACTATCAAAGTGCTTTAGAGAGATCAGGGATATGTGAAGTGTTTCGGGAATACCTGTCTACGAAGGACATACATCGTTTGCTTCTGCCAAAGCCAGGATTTGTGTTCGTACAAACTGAATTATTGCTTGTAAGTTCAAAATTATAAAACATAGTTAATTTATGAATTTTACATTCTATCCTTTCTTCTTGTCCTTCTTCTACTACTTTATATTTTAAAACTTTTTTGTTTGTTTGTTTCCAAAGAGATCTTGCTTGGATTTCCGATCAGGCTCAAGTAAGTCTGGCACATACCATATCTTTGATGAAAAAAGTAAACTCATTTATGAAGTCTATTGCGATTTTACAACAGAGCCTGGAATGGTTTGGACTCTCGTCTCTTCGCGACGAAGCAACCAACTTCTTTCCATTCCATTTTTTACCAACTATGCGATAGATGAAGAAAACCCTAACTGGGTTAACTACCGCCTTTCTCTCGGCCGCATGGAAGCTCTACAAAAACTCTCGACTCACTGGCGTGTCACATGCAACTTGCCCACAGATGGGGTCGATTATAGAGACTATGTTCGGGCAAAGTTCTCTGAGGTGGATATCGTTCACCTTAATGGTAAGGGCTTATGCAAGCAGGTGGAGTATGTCAATATTCGTGGCTACAACTGTAGCTTATGCATGACTCCTTGGTGGCAGATCAGCTCGCATTTATTTCATACCGACAGTTGGAATTTTAAAATATGTGGTGCCATGTCTATCTCTGGATCTGTAAACAGTGAAGATAACTTCGGATACTATGGCCAAAAAAATGCTGCTTTTCGCTGTACTAAGGATCCCGATTCGACGACAAACTGGTGGTTTGGAGGCCATGCTTGATGCAAGGCAAGGCAAGGCAAGGCAAGGCAAGGCAAACCCATTTTTAAAACTTTGGGGAAAGAAAATATGTAGAAAAATAGACTATAAGCAGCTACGTCCATTGTTGTGCCAAATTACGGGGTATTGATATTTTAACCTATAGCTTTACCTTTATTATCTAGATCTTCTTTCTATGTCGATAAAAAGTTCAGAGTTTGGCGTGTTTTTCTTAGGTCATCAATAACAATTTGAATATCCCATTCTTATTGATGAAGAAGATGTCTACTTATAGAATAAGGTTGCACTTAGTAATAATGCATTTTGCTTGATATATAATTTCAACAATAATATAAAAATTATTAAAACTATCATCATACATCGATATAGAACAAACAGACGAAAATGTTATCACAGCTATTTCAAAAGAGGTTGTTGACATATATACTTTGTTTGTATGTAAACAATATAAATCACAGATTGTTTGGGCTAGCCTAGATAGATAGTTAAACGAATTCATGTTCACATCGCCCGTAGTGTTGAAGGTTTTGGTGCATGTTGCATTCCAAGACCGAAATGTACTGCGGACATGTAGCAAATATTGTATTTGGGAAAAGTTCGAGTGTCTATACAGTTTTGTTAACTTTTCGAATCCTTTATTGCATTCACATCGCCCATATTCAGTTGACCTTGGTATGCAACATACAACTTGCAGCACGCAACTTGCAACATGCAGCATCAAAATCTTCGCCATTCAAATAGCTCTACATAGACGAGGCTACTTTTAGATAGTCTTTTGCTATTAGATGATAATATTCTAAGTAATGCGAGTATACATTAGTCTTCTTGTCATGGCGTCCATAACAGATTTATCAGCTATTCCACCTAGCCACCTTTGTTATGGCGCAAAAGTTTGAATATCAAAATGTGGGTAATATTGTCTTGGAATTATGTAAATAGCTATAGTTTATGAAGAGAGTTGACAGCCAACTCCTATCACAGTCTCCTACCGTCATTCTAGTTCCCTTCATTTCAAAGTTCAAAGCGGTAAAAACTTTTAATTTTTGTCCGCCTCAGATTTATTCCCAAGTTCAATTGAAGGCAAATCTCTTTTTAGAAATGTATTTTCAAGTTAAATGTGGCAATAAATTAGTGTAAAAAAAGAAAGAATCGTTCATAAATCAATTTTGATTTCTAAGAAAATTCTGTATATGAATTTGGGCTTTATAACTAAACGAAAGAGTGATACTTCCACATTTCCGCAACATTTTACAAATTGTTGCATCATTTTCATCTTTCTCATAGTTTTGTCGGACATAAAATTTTGCAGCAAACCTTTGAGCCGTTGCTGAAGGTAAAACATTATTGGAGGAAAATAATCATCTATATATGGTTTTAGTAAGCGCAAAGCAACTCCTTTCTACTTAATTTGACGACAAAACATGCAAGAAAGCCATCACTTTTTTTCTCTCGAGCTCAAGTCATCGCGGTGATCATTCTTCTTAATGGGAGACAAAGCTGCCCATTGTGATGGCCTCCATGTGGGATCTTGTACAGACTTGGACTTTAGCTCAGGTAGTGAAGCATTGCCTCCTGGGTAATACCTACTGTCCAATGTCCTTTTAAGGGGAGGGGTTGCCTCAACGTAGTGAAGTAGACCAGGTTGTCCCCCTGCCTTGGCTAGCTTGACATATTCTGAATCCCACTCATGAGCTTCAAACTTGGACCGAAAGTTCCTTTTTTCATTTTTTACCTGCCATTGCTCTTTTTCTGGGCTGTAAATAAGACAAGAGACTTGTGAAAGAGGTAACAATCTTGTGGCATTGATGTTCCTCTTCGGCTCCCTTGTTTGCCACCACGGGACTTCGTATTCCGACCCCATACCTATCTGTGAAATTGGAGGAGCCTTTCCATCGACTACGTCTAGATTCTTCTTCTTTCTGCGACCGAATCCGAACTCTCTTTCATTCATGGGACCAGTAGAGATTCGCTTGTACCTGTTTCTAAGTCTCGACATTTTGTCTTCACGTTCTTGCGTAATAGCATCCACGTCAACTCGGTGTAATCCCAAACAGTCCACTTGCGATATTGGTGGTAACTTCACACCAAATTCGTTGGGCATATCTACAGATTTCTGATCTTCCAGTGATGTTTTGCTGTCTGTTGGGGAGTTGTAACCATTAACCAAAGGCTGATTTCTCATAGTTTCTTGTTCAGCGCCGATCGAATGCTTTCATTTCGTCTGAAAAATAAGTAAACAAATCGAACAATTTAATTTACCATAACTTTTACTGAAAATTCCTACAACATTCTGCTCAGAAATTCCTTCTAGTCTCCCTCCCGCTTTATTAACAAAATTAAGTCCCTTAAGGATTACTAAAAAAATGCGATGTAGTTTCGATCCTTTTTGCCGTATTAAAACCATGATCATTAGGAATTCGCTTTGGAGATTAAAAGAAGAAAAGGAACGACATACGTTAAGCCAAGAACAGAATTTTAAATGTTGAGAAATTCGTCATTAAGTTTATTTTATTCCTTGGACCTATAATTTGTTTTTACAGATGCATCTATTACTTTCGAGTTGTTGGAATAGCGCAGCGCAGCCGTGACGTCATAAAAACGAAGACAAAGGCGAAATTCGGACAAACAAACTTACAAGTTTACTTTCAGCAGATAATTTTCACAGCCGATCGCAGTTGATCTTAGTTTACATGGGTTATTATTGTAACTTTAAGTAAAAATAATAAAATCGGTTCGTATAATCCTCGTAGCGGTTAAACAGAATGCAATGTTTGTCCGAATCTTTAAGCTATTTTTAGAATCAGCGCGCTGCGCTATTATTATAGTGAAGAGAAGAGGAGAGGAGAGGAGAGGAGAGGAGAGGAGAGGAGAGGAGAGGAGAGGAGAGGAGAGGAGAGGAGAGGAGAGGAGATAACGAAATGAAAAGAGGAAAAGCCATAGAATACTGTGTATAACTGTGTATAACTGCATAACCTGGGCACCTCCTTATGCCCCACGGTCAACCGTCACAGCAGCCTTTACAAAACGACCAGTGGCAAGCACTTCCTTCAAACAAGTTGTAACTATTGGTTACCGATCATTTTAAGCGTATCATATCACGGCCCTCTGGGCATATGTTCATTAGCTAATATGTTTATCAATACTTATTAGTTTTTTGACAACATGAATTACATCAAAACTTGTTTGCAAAAAGTTAATTAAGAGTTATGAACACCGGAGTTAAACAACATTGTTGGTAAGGAGCGCTCAGCTTACCAATTAAGAAAAATTTTCCAATCCAAAAATGACATTCTGATGAGGTCAGATATCACTAAATGAATCCTTCAACTATTTCTGATAAATAATTGGTTCAAAGTCTGATGCGAGTTACATCATGACGGCTGTCTGTAAAAGCAAAACTAAATTAAACATTTAATAAGAGATTAAAATTGGCCTGTAAGAGAGTTCATCAATATGGGGTGACCGACTGATCATTTGTCGCAGTAGTAGTACGTAATGCTGCTAGAATCATCTAAATCGTCTAAAAGAAATCGATATTCTACTATTACTTTTATTTCCAAAATAGACAGATAGAAAGAAACTTGAAGTGGAAGATAAATTTGATTTAAAATTTATAAGAAGTTGATTACTCCAGTGAGCGAGCTATTTCTCAGTATCTAAATTCTGATTTCATCCAAGACCCCGGTCCAAGACAGTCTAGTCTTTTTGATGCATTGCTCTAGGGCTCACCTGGCGCCATTTTAAGCAGTCAAAAAAGATGTTCAGAAGGCGGTCGAAGCAGTCTAGGGAGCTGATGATGTTAAATAAGGTTCATTGAATTCATTACTACTCAAAATTCGTTAGTTTAGCAATGGGCTAGCGATGTTATTGTACTTCCGAGCATAGCAACTGTACACTGTGAATTCGACCAAGTACATTGTTTTCTCTGCTAGCTAGCATGACGAGAACCGTATTACTGTTTCATCGATGACATGAAATGAAATATATAGATTTAAATTTGAGCAAAGTACTTTTCGTTTGGTCAAATTAATGATTGCTTCTGAACATCTTTTTTGACTGCTTAAAATGGCGCCAGGTGAGCCCTAGAGCAATGCATCAAAAAGACTAGACTGTCTTGGACCGGGGTCTTGGATGAAATCAGAATTTAGATACTGAGAAATAGCTCGCTCACTGGAGTAATCAACTTCTTATAAATTTTAAATCAAATTTATCTTCCACTTCAAGTTTCTTTCTATCTGTCTATTTTGGAAATAAAAGTAATAGTAGAATATCGATTTCTTTTAGACGATTTAGATGATTCTACGCTTCCGTCTTTCTGCGACAAATGATCAGTCGGTCACCCCATATTGATGAACTCTCTTAGTGTACTTACCACAGTTTATATTAGAAACTACCGACAAAGGAATTGCAGTAACAGGATAGGATTATTTTAGCTATACAAAATGCGTTCTATAAAACTAGAACGAAGAAATACCAGAAGCACCGAGAAAAAGAAAGCAGCCTTTAAAGCTGAGCAGATCCGCAGTGATAGAGAGAAGTTTGACCTATGATTAGGAGTCGTCATGACAACTATTTCATCCCTACAAACTTCTTACTTGCAAACAAACATGAATCCTTAAGTCAATACGAATAGGAGCTTGGAGATGAAGCTGCAATTGCTTGAAGAAGCCTTATTAGGAGAACAAATGAAGTTTGGGCCTTCTATTAACGTCAACCACGGGAAAAAAGTTTTTAGTTAGGGAAAAGAAATCTTGCTAATCCTAATGGGAAGAATGCATAGAAGATATTTAAGGGTATCCTTTTTAAGAATGACCATATTTAAGGGTATCCTTGACCATATTTAAAAAACAAGCCATTTTCTCAGGCTGCTTACAATTTTTGTATGTGTTGTTTGTCTTGCAAGTACTATGAATGTCAACAGCGGCAATAAAAAATTATGGAATAGTACAAAGGATTATTTTCAAATTAAAAAAAAAAAAAAAAAAAAAAATCAGATGAAGAGCTACCAAAAATACGAAAGTGCGAAGCTCTGTTGCAGTTTCATTTCTCATCAAAGTATTTTTGTAATTCCTGGAAATGCAGTGCCGAGACCTCAGCTCGGATATTTGGCCATAAACCGAGAGCTTTGGATTTTTTGTTTTGTTTTTTGATATACTTATAAATTTTGGGTTATATCAGTTATAAAGCATATATCGTAGCGAAATTAACGCTATTTAGGATTCTTTGCAAATAAATGGCCGTTTTTAACACTGAACTGCTTTTACGAATATTTTCGAACGTTACATTTACTAAGCTGAACAAGAAGCTCATCAAAAATGGGTCAGTATGGAAAAGATAAACTCCATTATCATAAATAATCTTGATAAATAAATCATATTTATCTGGGAGAATTGTCAAAAAAGACTTACCGTACATTTCCTTAGTTTTGTTAAAAGACAAGTACTTTATTATCAACGTCAGTTCCACCATCTATTCAACGCCTTTTATCTTTCCCCGAAGCGTTGTTCTGCATATCTAATATCCTTGACAAGGAAATTAAAACTTAACCCTACTCTGTTTAGTTCTATTTATTCATTAATTTTGACACAAAAGAGTTCAAAAATAAAAGATATTGTTTTCTATGTCAGGATAATGGAACCATGTAGTGCAAACACTGAAATTGTTTCCCTAAGATAATGGAGAAAGAAATCCAGTCAATATGGATACTACTTACGCCTTACTTACACCACTACATTTAAGACCAATGTGTAAGACTTTTAGCTCGCATGTTAATTTTGACGGAGGTAAAAAGAACGTAGAACCCACTAAAAGATCCTATAGCCTTGCAATCAAATCACACCAACATTGATTAAGCTAATGGCAAGTCACCAACGTTCAGCGAAAAAATACGTAATTGAGAACTTTTGCCAAATATGATAGTTGGGACAATTGCCATGCTGAGAGAATTCAAATGGTTTCAATACTTAGTATATTGGCCATGACTGGAACACTAAATCACTGTATCTATGAGTTTTAACATTCTGAATTCATCTATTTTCTTGTTTAGAAGTTTTTCTTCGCGAACTATATATTAGCAAAATAAACGTCAATTAATAAATTGTATACAGAATTGAACGCTTCTATGAAAGTGTAATAAAACGATAAACAAGTTATTACTTGCTACGATATATTATTTACTGTAAGTAAAGCCGGCAGTACAATTAACTCCTGATAACCATGATTTGAGCTCCTGATAAATGGATTCCACAGAGTGGCTTTTCTGACTTGATTCTAATATGGAATTTAGAAGTTGATTTTTGCGGAAAAACTGAAAAACCGGAGAATCCAGAAAAACCTTATTTCCATTCTATAAAATCCCCCCCTTTCTAACTGACAACAGAAACTAATAAAGTCCATGACCATTTTCGCTTCTAGAATATATTTTTCCGTCGCGTGCTTTTGATTAATGGAAGTTTTTTACTTCCGCTATAGCATTACGCTTTCATGGAAAAAAACGAATGCTTTGCCAGAACAGGGTTCAGTTTTACCAAGATATCCTTCGTTATTTTTCCTTATATCTAAAAATCCACATTTTACTCTTATTTGAACAAATATTTATATGCTTTGCAAACATTTTTCTGCGAACAGTCCTACTGAAAAGTGAAAAAAACCTGTCTACGGGAGACCTATTGTTATGACAAACGGTAATTTTTCGGTAGATTGTGATCCGCTAGTCAAAATACTAACATCTTCAGGAAGCCTGCTGTGAAATCTCTGGCATTCTTTAGTCTATGAATTCGACCTCATATGCTTTTTTTTTTTGTGTCGATGTTTTAAAAAACATCATTTTGAATTCTCTTACTCGATCAGAACAATATATTTTTGTATTTTCCCCCTGTAGGTTGGTGTTCATAAACAATCACTGAACGCCGATTAACATATTCACTGTTTTAGACTTGAAATCTTACCTCGAAAAAGCGCTCTTATGTAGTCTTGATTCATGCAATAATAACACTGGTAACGTTCTCAAACAAATAGCAGATTTTCCACGCTAATTAATTAAAGGGAGCGTTCGACTTAGCCGAAAGTCTTGAACTGGCTTCTTGCCGCAAATCCCCGTTTGAATGGTCCCTGTAACCATAGAGACGAATGACCATCTTTTTCCTGTCAGTTTTTGAAATAAAATAAAAAGCTAACTCGGATATGAATACATTATGCAACTTAGACACCTGCTTGAACGTTTACTTCAGGCAAACTACTATTATAATTCATTGATGAACGAATTTTCTTGTAAACGTCGTCGAAAAATCGTGCTCAATGAACGTAAAAACTTGCAAAGTGAGATTTCTTTTACTCGTTTAAGTTAAAACGTAGTTCGTGAAAAACTTAGTCAACATTGAACGAGAACGACTACCAAACAATCGCTTTAACTATAGTTTATCGCGGTTTGAATGGATTTACTTTTTTATCGGAAGTATTTATCGTATTTTTGAGAGGATAAGTACATCGAAAATTTAATGTCGCAACAGGTTCGGGCGAGCAGAAAAGGAAGCAGTGACAACGATGGAAAGTCGAGCACCACTTCACTTATCGAAGATGCTATTTTACAAGGAAAACGAACGGAGTTACAAGAAAACAGCGCTAAAAGTCTGGCCAGGTTCGAATTGCAGAAAGGTAATTATCGAGTAGTGGTTATAGCAGAGGATGTAAAATGGAGACGGAGACAAGATAAGGATGGAAAAACTATAGGACGATATAAAATTGTTACGCACTATATTATGGATATTACTAATGAGCCGAAGAAATGGGTTGATTTGAATAACGAATAATACGATCTGGACGGACATGGGCGAAGACTATTCCATGTACTTACAACTGAAGTTAGTCAATCCTTTTGTCGTGCCTTCTAAGAACACCAGAAGCCATGGTGGATTAGGAAGTCCACGTCTGGATTTTGGATTCCTAGACTTCGACTGCAAATAATTAATTCAACATCTTGAATGTTGATTTTCAACATTTTGCTAACTTACTAAGTCTAGCCTATCATAACGAACTACAGCCTAACAAACTTTGCGAATAGCAGGGGTACCAGTTGCTAAGGTGTGACGTCATAACCTGATTATATTGTGGCATAGTTAATAGAGGGGAATGGTTATGAAACCTATTCCTTTAACATTGCGTTACCATAAGCATTTACAAAATCTGACATCGGAGTATCACTTATTCAAGCAGGAAGTATAGAGACCCCCAACTGATGGGCATATAAAAGATACCCATCAGTTTGGGGTCTTTTGGTTGCTTAGAGCGTCACAGGCAGCCCAAAGAAGGTTCCTGTGTATGGTTTATAAGGGAATGTATAGGAGTTACGATAAAGTTACGAAAATAAAATGTTTCACTCAACAATTTGCCTCAAAATTTGTTTTTGAAAAAAGCCACTAAACGGCCTCAAATCGCGCTGAAGCAGCAAGCAAGTTTTGAGGCAAATTGTTGAGTGAAACATTTTATTTTCGTAACTTTATCATAACTCCCATACATTCCCTTATAAACCATACACAGGAACCTTGTTTGGGCTGCCTGTGAGAGCGTGCGTCTCGTTGATGAACAGAATTATAATACTTGTAAATTCGTGGTATGTAAGCATTTGTTATTAATAATATGTATATTATATATATTTTACATGAATAAGGAAAATACGAAACGAATACGAATATCAGACCAGCTGATATCGGCAAGGATGTCTAACGCTTCATCATCGATATTATATATTATTACAGGAAGTGTGATCTGTTTACATCCCTGCCTTAGCCTACTCCCCCCTGGTTATTTTAAAAATGTTGAAATCTAGGCTGTTTGGTACTGGTTGAGGCTGGCGGCGAGTTACAGGGGCTTGACTCGACGGCCGCCTAAGGGGGGTTGGGAGGGGGGGGGGAGGGGAATTGAAGGGGGAGGGGATTGAAGGGGGAGGGGATTGAAGGGGGAGGGTGTTTATCTCCCACAAAATTTAACTGAATTTTTGTTTCTTCAAATGCCATTGCAATTATGTGCATTGCAGCAGCGGTACTGCCGTCTTTAACCCACTCAATATTCACCATCCATAAACACGTCCAAAGGCTTTCATTCAGTGAACAAACTCATAGATGTAAAGTGTCGAGAAGATCACTAATTGTTTGGTTTTTGAACGATTCCCAGTCGGCTTTGTCTTGTAGGTTTTGTTCTAATGTCTGCTGTGTTGGATAGGCAGGAAACTGTGGAATACAACAGCACTTAAGATTAGATTTGAATGGATGCGTGGTACGCGTTGCGTGCGCAGCATTTCACTGCTTAAATCATGGGTTCAATCTCTAGGACTCTCCATCATATGTGAGTATAGAGTTGCTTGTTGGTTCTCTCCTGGTCTTCGACAGTGCGAGGGACTTGAGGCGGGAACTAAATACAACGCGCACTGTCGTTAATTCTGTACGTGATGGGTTACCTGTGCCCTTAAGTCTCTTCGCATATCTTCATTTGTGTTTTGTAGAAACCAGCTCTTCTTGATAAGAATACATTCTGCTCCATTACTGACCTGTTAACACAACCAAATCATTAATATATCAAGTTCGCGATTCTTATCATTATCTGAGTTTCTAGATCTTAAGTTTTGAATTGTATTCTCTGACTAGCCTTTGAAGTGACTCACCAAATGACACTTGACAGAATTACGGTCATACAGAATAGATGCGAGTCCCTGGGGATTGAAATAAGAAACACAAGCCATGTAACAAGTTATGATTGAGTTTTAGTTGTGATCGAGTTGAGTTGAAGTTGTCGTTGTGAGCGAGAATTTTTCATATTTAGTGACTTTTTTCGGTTATTTTTTATATTCGCGCGCTCAAAACACTTACAAATTGATCCTTTGGTTTGAGAAGTTCAATCTGTACACAGACATGATCCAGTTTCTCCGAGTCTTTGTCTTTTTTCAGATTCTAAGATAAAAACAGAAACTGTTATTCACAAATTTTATGTATTGTTATGTATCATCATCATCATCATCATGTATCACCATGATGTATCATCATCATGTATCATCATGTATCATGTATCATGTATCATTTATCATCATCATGTATCATCATGTATTATCATCATGTATCACCATGTATCATCATCATGTATCATCATGTATCATGTATCATTTATCAACATCATGTATCATCATGTATCATCATCATGTATCATCATGTATCATGTATCATGTATCATTTATCATCATCATGTATCATCATGTATTATCATCATGTATCATCATGTATCATCATCATGTATCATCATGTATCATGTATCATTTATCAACATCATGTATCATCATGTATCATCATGTATCATGTATCATTTATCAACATCATGTATCATCATGTATCATCATGTATCATCATCATGTATCATCATCATGTATCATCATCATGTATCATCATCATGTATCATCATCATGTATCATCATCATGTATCATCATCATGTATCATCATCATGTATCATCATGTATCATCATCATGTATCATCATGTATCATCATCACATATCACCCATCATAATAATCACAGTCATCCCTATTATCAGTTTCAAACCAGAACGCCAATCTACATGACTCACAGTATTTTTAACTTTTCCTACGGAAGCACTAGTCATCTCCCTGTGTAAAGATTCGATTCTCTGTCGATGAGCATTGACCTGATCTTGCACTGGAAATACACAAATGCGATACAGTTGGTTATTACACGACCCTCCCCAAAATAAAGCTTTTAAAAATCCGACACTCTACCTCTCCTTGCTAGAAATAAACGACCCCTTTAGGAATTAACTTGACTTACCATCTTTGGGGTTAAGCTTCTCGAGCCACGGTAACGCAAAGTTAACTTTTTTAACCGTTTTCTGGAAAAATAAAATGGACTTTAGGGAAGGTGAGTTCTTATTCGGGTTGGGGGGGGGGGGGGGGGGAGGGCTTTGACTTCAGAGGGGAACGTCATCAGTGAAAATTTGAATTTTTTTTTGGACGTTAAAACTTCTTATTTTTGACGAAAGCTGTTTCCTTGCTGACTTAGTAGAAGGGTCATGAATTTCAGTACTGACTGAAAGGGGGATCGCTACAACCATTTAAAATGAAGTCTACTGCGAATTCCACAGCCTCCCTCTACAACTGAAATAGACTTACCTTCCAGTACTGCGTAATAAAAAAGTTATGCACCATAAAGATGGCCAAATGTAGCTGCCTAACGTTGAGTTGTTGAGAAAGGTTCATGAGAATCGGCAAAGTACCCACAGACCGTGCCAAAATGTGCTAACACGATAAACAACATAAATGTAATTTACATCCCCCCCCCCCCCCCATTTAATGTTCAGGGTGGTGCTTTGAATTGACGATTCCCTGCCTCTAAAAAAACTGGGTCGACACGCATGGTATATCAAGCAACATCGACGATTAAAGTTAGTTATCAGTCCACATTTATGAGATAAATTCTAATTACCTTAAATTTTTCGTTGTCTGATGTGATCGCCGGTAAAGATAGATCGGCTTTCTCCTTATGTGTTTGTGGTTCTGTTCTTGGTCTTTTGTCTGCTATTGACCAGGCTGTTCTGGTACTACGTTCACCGCAAGCTGCAATCGTTTGAATATTAAATCAAGGATCATTTAATGGGTCCTTCACAGTTTCCTGAACCATTTTGAAAGGTAGCCGTGCCTTTGCATCGACGAACGGTGAGCTTCTAACTGAGTTGACTGCTTCCCCGAAAGGGATCATGGGTCAGTTATTTTTGGTTAGCATTTTCCTAACAGGGGCTGAGTACAATGGAGATTTCTCGCGTTTAACGAACTAGAAATCTACCATGAGTTTGACTAGTGGCATTTACGATCAATATAAAGAATAAATAATTCATTTTTCATGGGTTCTCTCGGCAGAATTATCCGTTTAATATGATGTTGAATCCTCAATTCTGATTGGTTGACCTTGAGTTGACCTTGACCTTGGGTTGCAGTGATAAAGACATGTGAATAATTGTCCAAGGCGTTAAAAAAAGGTCTCTATCATTGCAAGCTCAACCTTCAAGATGGCTCAGGAAACTTTGAAAAGGACTGTTGCACTTGATTTAAAAATAAAAATTAAAAAAAAGAGTGGAACACTATACTATTTGTCAAGCAAGAAAAAAAAGAAAAAGAAAAAAAGTTTAACAAGTTTATAAAATCATTCGGTTATTACCTGTATATAAAAGTTTTCTTCTTTCAAATTCATTCACTGGAATAGCAGGTAGATTGAGAATATTTTGATCCCCTCGACAGGAACTTGTCGATGATCTTCTCTTTGCCAGGTTTGTTAGGACGCGACAAGAACCCTGGAAAGATCAACTATATTAGTAACAGTTGAGGATCCAGGAATTCAAAACGCAGGGTTCGAAAATGGCGCGCGCCAGGCAGATTGCCTTCACAAAACGGGGGTTCCAATTTCATTCAACTGAGCGTAAAGAACATGATTGACTTCACAAAATCTCACAGGGAACCCACGGAACCACCAACCAGAAAAGATAGTGAAAAAATACCAAGAAATTGAATGGAAAAGTTGAAGCCATTTAAGGTAATCCCGAGTAAATAACAAATATGAGCCATGGGTGGAGTGCGCTGCTAATAATCTTTACTTAGCTATAGAAATACAAGTTGATAATGAAACAGCAGTCTCACCGATTTTAGGATGTAAATCCATTCTGTGTTACTATTTTTCACTATTACAACACCACGTCTGTAAGGAAAGGATATCAAAGATATATAATCAAGATATATGGAAATATATATAATAACGAAGGCACATAAATAGAAAGAAACGCATTATTTAGCGTGGCATTCATGGCATACACAGAAATTAGAAAAAAATCAAAAAATTCAAGGTTCAGGCGTGCCGTGCCGTGACGGTGAAGGTGCCGCGTTCAAGCATTTTGATTGGATGCGAAGTATATTAGCGTGCTGTGACAGGCTCAAAAGAGGTCGTAAACTCTGTATCATGACATGCCGTGTACCGTGCAGCTTCACAGTTATTCGAGAAGAATAAGAGAAGATAAACTGTAATAGAAACTTGTAGAAAGAATACATAGAACCCAAGCAATTCACACTGATCAAGGATATTAGACCACAAGTGGACGACAAATAAAGATCACAGAAGAAAGGTTTCACCATGAGAAGCCAGGGGTTTGTTATTGAACATTATGAAACAAGAATAATATTATTTATTATTATTACTTGACAGTTATAGACCCCTTGCACTGATTTCCTAGAGGAATTGTTCTGGGGGGCAAAAATAATAGGCCGTCTTTTTTTATGTAAAAAAATCCATTGTTTTGTCCCCCAGAACAAATTCTCTTGTGACTCAGTGCAAGGGGTCTATCGAATAAAATGGTCATCATTTTTACCTAAAGTAGTGGAATATACATATGTCATGTCGTGTTACACATTGTTCTAAGGGTAGGTCCATGAGGTATGGGATGGTCCTGCAATAAATGATATTGGTCGTTCAACTTTAGACTAGTTAAATTGAAACTTATCCCTCTCAGTCATATCCAATCCATTCCAGTCACATCCAATCCATAGTCCAGTCTCATTTATTCTAATCACATCCAATCCATAGTCCAGTCACATCCAATCCATTCCAGTCACATCCAATCCATTCCAGTCACATCCAATCCATAGTCCAGTCTCATTTATTCTAGTCACATCCAATCCATAGTCCAGTCACATCCATTCAGGTCACATCAGTAGTATAGGGAATGGGGGTTCCAGCGCAATCTCAACACGGGCAAGACCCACGTCAAAAATCCACCTACGGACAATCCCCACTCCAAGTGTGGTTGGGGGCAACAGCGCAAATATGTTAGTCTATATATGGAGTGCGAAGAATGTAAGAGAACTTTTAAGAAAGAAGCGGATTTGAAAAAGCATTTGAAAATGAAGACGAAGTGTATGAGCAGTTATGATTGTGGATGTGGTAAGAAGTTTGAGACTAAGGTTAAATTGTTTTGGCATTGTCAGGACTGTGAGTACGACTACGACGACCTAAAAAGTGCTTGGTATTAGGTATAAAATATTTCCTATTATATAGATGGAATCCCAAAGCAACTTCAGCACGGTGTCAATACCCGGTAACGGTGAGATTGACGTTAGACAGTTTTGGCGTCAGTCAGAAAGGAAGGTTAAAAGGACTCTCCGAAAAGGTATAGAAGAATTAGGAGCCCTGAAAGCGAGCATAATGGTAGAAGTAAGTTTGTCAAAAGACGAGGTAATGACGACAGCAATGTTGCGATCAAAGTCGTTAGTGATATTAGAATCCACGAATCTGGATAGGTCACTCAGTGAAGCCTTAGAAGCGATAATGGAGTCGCTGTCTAACTACACGAAAGAAGGATCGGGTTGGACAGTAGAGGAGGTTGAAGGAATAGAGATAAGTATAGCCAGGTACGTGCCCATACGAGGGGGGAGTTACGTACCGCTACCAACGTGGGTAGAAAGGAAGAAGGCTATTGTAAACGTGAAGAATGAAGACAATCGATGCTTTATGTGGGCAATCAGGTCTGCACTGTATCCAGCAGAGAAGGATCCCTGTAGGACAAGTAAGTATCCCACAGATGATTTAGAGTGGGATGGTGTGGAATTTCCCATGCAGTTGATAGACATCCCCATATTTGAGGAAATAAACGATCTAGCAATTAACGTTTACGGAGTCAGAGAGCAGACGATAGTACCGTTAGTTCTGTCAAAAAGTAAAGGAGAGCGCGTACATTTATTCTACCACGGCGGACACTACTCATGGGTTAAACACATTAGCAGACTATTCTACAGACATACTAAGCACAAAGGTAAAAAGTACTTCTGCGACTGCTGCTTGCTGTCATTTACATCCTTAAATACCCTAAAGAAATACGATGAGATCTGCCGCGGAGTCGAAGAAGTGGCGCAACGGATCCAGATGCCCACCAACAAAGAGCTTTCATACGCAGACCATCAAAAGCAGATGCAAGTGCCTTACGTGATATATGCAGACTTCGAAGCGTTGATAACTAAGGAAGAGCAGAAACGTGGCGCCACGAATAAGGTAGGATTACACGAGATCTGCTCCTTTGGTTACATAGTAGTCAGATCAGACGGTAAAGCAAACCCTCCTGTGATTTACCGAGGTAAGAACGCAGCTAATGAGTTTCTAGAAGCATTGCGAGAAGAGGAGGGAGAGATTAGAGAACAATTAAGATGTCCAAAGAAGATGGAATTTACCAAAGAGAACCAGGAGGCTTTTAACAAGGCAAAAAAATGCCACATTTGTCAACATACGCTTCTTCAGTTTGGAAGACGAGCCAAGAAAGCGTGGGATGAAGATGGAAAGTATCTAGGAGAAGCTCATTTTAAATGCGGGAAGTATGCTAAGAAAGGTGAGAAGCCGGGAAAGCCCTCCACGCACTGCATTCACTGCCACAAAGCATTTGTTGAGGATTTCTATGTGGATAAGGTTAGGGATCACTGCCACATCACGGGTAAATACAGAGGAGCGGCTCATTGGAAATGCAATATAAACTTCAAAGTAAATCCAGATATGGAGATTCCGGTGTTCTTTCACAACCTCCGCGGTTACGACTCCCATTTGCTACTACAAGGAACAGACGGCTCCGACGTCAAATGCATACCCAACAACAAAGAGCGCTACATGTCCGTAACTGTGGGTAAGCTAAAGTTCTTAGATTCGCAGCAGTTTATGGCGGACTCCTTAGCAAACCTCGTAAAGTATAACACCAACTTTCCCATTTCCAGTCAATACGGCGCGGAAAGGAAAGGAGTCTACCCATACGAATACATGGATTCCTGGGATCGATTCAAAGAGCCCCTACCACCCAAAGATCGCTTCTACAGCACCCTAAACGAGTCTGGTATAAAGGATGAGGAGTACCAGCATGCGTTAGACGTGTGGGAAAAGTACTCCTGTGAGAACATGGGTGACTACCACGACATCTACCTAAGGTCTGACGTAGTGCTGCTTGCAGATGTTTTCCAAAGCTTCAGAAAGATGGCTATGGAATATTACGGATTGGATCCCGCTAATTTCTACACGGCTCCTGGGCTCAGCTGGAGTGCTTTGTTAAAGAAGACAAATGCGCAGTTGGATCTCCTAACGGAGTACGACATGTATCGGTTTATGGAAGACGGTATTCGTGGCGGCGTATGCGGACCCAGCCGACGTTACGCCCGCGCAAACAACCCCTTAGTAGAGCACGACCCAGAGAAACCAACCACATACATTTACTACCTGGATGCGAATAACCTTTATGGTTGGGCAATGTCACAGTACCTACCTGTGAGAGACTTCGAATGGGATCCAGTGAAGCCGATAGACTTCTACATGCAGGTAGGAAAGGAGGAAGACAAGGGTTACGTCTTAGAAGTGGATCTGGAGTACCCAGAGCGCCTGCACGACGAACACAATGAGTTCCCCCTAGCACCAGAAGCGATAGAGATACCATTTAAGCAGCTAAGTCCGCTGCAAAAGCAAATGTGCCCTGGTTACAAACCGTACAGGAAACTAACTATGAACCTGATGGATAAGAAGAAGTATGTGGTACATTACCGCAACCTGCAGTTCTACGTGCGACACGGAATGCGCGTAGAGAAGATCCACAGAGTCCTAAAATTCACGCAGGAACCCTGGATGCGCCCCTACATTGACTTTAACACGCAAAAGCGTACCGCAGCGAAAAATGACTTCGAGAAAAATCTCTTCAAACTGATGAACAACAGCGTGTTCGGAAAGACAATGGAGAACATCCGCAAGCGCGTAAGCGTAAAAATAGTCAGCACCAAAGAGGAAGCAGAAGCATACGTGTCACAGCCAGGCTTCGTTAGATACGTAGAAATGCTGAACTTCTACGTGATTCACATGAAAAAGGCAAACCTCTTACTAAACAAGCCCGTTTACACAGGCTTTACGGTGCTGGATCTATCGAAGCTGCTTATGTACGAGTTCTACTACGATAAGCTTAAGCCAAAGTACGGAGACCGCTGTCGCCTCCTGTACACAGACACCGACTCCCTAATTCTAGAAGTGCAAACGGAAGACGTTTACAAAGACTGCCTCCCCGACATAGACGAGTACGACACCAGCGGTTACCCGAAGGAGCACTTCCTTTACTCTGCGAAGAATAAGAAGGTAATTGGGAAGATGAAAGACGAAATGTTAGGAAAACCCATAGTAGAGTACGTGGGTCTGAAACCAAAGATGTACAGCGTGCTAAAGTTAGACGGCGTAGAAAAGAAAGCTAAAGGCGTAAAAAAGTATGTGGTTAAGAAGGACATTACGCACGAGTCCTACCTCAACGTATTACGAACACGCAAGGAACAGCGGCATAAGATGAACAGCCTGCGCAGCTATGGTCATCAGATACATAACGTCACGCAGGAGAAGGTGTCACTGTCTGCATTTGACGGTAAGCGATGGATGTGTGATGACGGAGTGCATACGATAGCATTCGGACATCACACGATAAGCAGTTCTTCTTTGACGAACCCACGCGTGGGACCATCATGAAGATAATACAAGATGGGCTGACCCTTCTTAGCTATCGCACTTCGGATCTGGTAAGTTTCCAAAGACCAATTAGGATCCGTAGCTCTTTTGGATCCTCCTTCTAATTCACCCGGCTCATAGAGATATCGGACCGTGACATTACCTAATTTCTTTTCATGGGGGAAGACCACCCTCGAACTTCTGACAAAGGACTTGTGTTCCACGTGTTTCTTTTTTATGGCATCCTTGGGTTTTATCCCCGTAGCCCTGGCCACCTCGTTGTTCAAAGCCGCGACGACCTGGGGGAGCCTCTGAGTCCATTCCCTGTTGCGTTTGGAGGGATCTTCCAGCTCTTTCCAATACTGGTATCCAAAGAGACGCTCTGCCAGGGTCTTATTGAATCTTTCGACGATGCTCTGACCCCTGTGGTACTCTGCTTTAGCTCTCCTAATCTTAGTGCTGTGGTCTTTCAGGGTCTTAGTAACCACGCCCATGAACTCCGTCCCCGCATCCACTTGCAGCAGCTTAGGCCATTTCAAAACGCGCTTATAAATCCTACCTAGGGCTTCTGCGACTTCTCCAGAATCCTTGCTGGTTATGGGTTCGGTGTCCTTGTATCTGCTTGCGATATCAACTACGGTCAAAGCGTATCTATAGGTCTTTCTTCTTACCTTGTCGTGCGGTAAGAAAAGCAAATCCGCCTGATGAACTTCATTAGGGGTATTTACGGTAAAGCTGGGCCTGGGAATGTACTTAGGCACGGGAAGATAAACCTGCCAGAGGGTTTGTTTTTTTAACCAGTTCTTAGCCGTTTCATCTGATACCCTGGCCGCGGTCGCGAGTTTCTTGATGGCCGACGCTCCTTTCCAATAGCCCTCAGGTCCATAGTAAATCCTTTTAAGTTTGTCCTCTACGCGGCCCATTATATGAATTCCAAAACAAGATTGATCTTACGTCCGTTAAAATCCACCGTCTTTCCGTCCACTTTGATGGTGATGTTTATGCTTTCTACCAAATTAGACAAGTCATAGCTTAAAGAAATGGGAGTGTATTCTACTGGGTCGAATGGATTACCTTTGGGTAGAAACTTGGATATAAGAGAAGACTTTTCTCCATTGTTGTAACTATTAGCCAAATCGCAATAGACTTCGTAAGAGGATGCGACTTTCCATTTTACGTCATATGTACTGCCGCTATTTATCGTGGTACTAGTAAGGCCCAGGAGTTCTACCAATGAACTGCCCTTTAAATTAGCGCTTCCACTATTTTTCTTGAATTTCATTTCATGGGGTAATCCTGTGGTAAGAGTATATCCATGCTTTGCTAGCTCCTTAGCCAGTGTTATAGGGGTGTAATGGGAATCTGGTAACTTTGGTTTGGTGCCGGAAGTCACGACGACAAAGCCATTAATTAAATTATACCAAGAATTGTACAAAGAGCAACTAACCAACCGAACCCTTTCCGCGCGGATGGGAGGATTCAGACAAGTGGTAAAGTTATTCTCGTCGCTTTCCAAAAAGACAATCATATATTTCAGGAAACACAGTTTCCTTCGTTAGAGCAGATACGCCAAAGCTACGCCTCCTGCCAGCCCTGCGAATCCTACGAAGACCAGCTCACTATCTTTTTGTTTCTTAGAAGGCTGGTAGTAATTCTTGAACTGAGGCTTTTTTAACGCCACTGTGGGATGCGCTTGCGCATAAAGTTTAAAGGCGTAGTCTGTGTTTTCGAAGTTCTTGTCCGCCTGCATTTTGTCTTGGTAGTTCTTATCCAACCAATCCTTGTAAGCTTGTCTTTTTTCATTCCAAGCCGCCACGTCCCTTTGATATTTCTCCAGCGCCAAGTCGTGTCTCTTCCTCTCAGCGGCACCGCTTTTGTCGCCTCTAACTAATCTATCCAAATACTGACCACCATAATTAGCCCCTGTAAATGCTAAAGCTGCAATAACTCCGCCTACGACCACGCTAGCCATTTATATGTTAGGTAGGTACTTTTCCTTCCGTAGGTAATCCTTTACCATGATAGCCCCACCCACGGCAGCGGTCATTTTAGCAAAATTAGCGAAGCTCTTGCTTGGGTCTTCAGTAAAGTCTTCTTTGAGCACTTTCTTACCTACCCAACCAATACCCGCAACGATGGAAGTAATGATAGCTGCTTCTTCAACAGTTTTCAACAACGCGGTCGACATTATATTACAAAGCGAGAAGGAAAATCTAGGTTGCCGCGGGTGATAAATCTACTCCATTTCAGGGATCTTACTTTTTCTAACGGGCGGCTCCGTAGGCGTGTAATGCGCTGGCTCCAACTTTACTTTTGGCTTTGCTGCCTGCCATTGTAAGTAAAGACTGCCTGCTGCTATAGCAACTCCTAACGCGCCAATGACGTACCCAGGATTAATGAGGGATTCCTCTTCTTTTTCCTCCACCTTTTCTTCTTTTTTGGCTTTGTTCTTCCTGTTCATCTCTGCGAGCTTCTTTCCTGCGGCGACTCTGCCTGGAGATTTAGCCTTGGTAATCTTCTGCTCCTCTTGGGGCTGCTCTACCTTCGACTCTGGTTCCATTTATATCTAAGGACTTGAAGGACTTGATAAGTACTTGAGAAGGACTTAAGGACGACTTGGAAATAACCTAGGCGCGACCTGACCAAGTACTTAAGGACGACTTGACTAAGTACTTGAGGCGACTTGATCATCAGCAAGTGCCGCCTGGAAGACCTTTTCGACTTCTCTGTCCTTCTTGAAGTCCTTCCACGATGTCGTAAGTTCCTTCAAGTCGACGTGCTGAGCTACGTGAAGTGCCGCAGAGGCGACTGCCATTAACTTACCGCACTTCAAAGACAACCAGCCGCAGGTTATCTTAAGTTCTTGGGCGATAACATAGTCCTCGCTTATGTCCTTCCGCAGTTGCTCCACGTCGTCTATGGGCAGTGCAAGTCCAAGCAATTTAGTCGCAAGTCGGATAGCGGAGTCTGCGACGGCGTCCGTGGTCTTACTTGCAAGGGCGGCCTCGTACCTCTTATGGAACTTCTTAACTTCCTCTTCGGACAACTTATTAACCTGTTCATGGGTAAGTTCCTTGCCTATCATTTCTTTACACTTCCCAGAAGACACAAGGATGTTAAGTTGTTCCTTAAGGTTACTTTCATCTAACTGCGTGGGGACTTCATCTATCAACTGCTCAATGTCCATATATGTTAACGTCATACGGAAACCTCAAAGAGAAGATCATTTTGGAATGTTGGTGCGTTTTTAAATGCCGCATGTATTCGTGCAGCTGTTCCTTGCTTATCTCACCGCCGTAGTCGCTTAAAATGGTTTCCAGGTCACTCCGGCTCGGAGTATAAAATACTACGAGAGAGCCTATGTTTTCCCTGAAGGGCTTAGAGACGCTGGTAAGCTGCTGCGAGAGCAACCAAACGCTGATATTGTCGTGTCTACCGCTGAAAGCGAGCTTCACTAATTCGGAGGTGCGCTTTTTTACGTCGTCCCCACAGGCAATGTCATCCAGTATGAGTAAAGTCTGTGTATCTTTAGGGAATTGCTTGTGCCAGAACTTCAAATGGCTGGATAACTCATTAGGGTCTAAGATATCTACGAAGAAGTCGTCGTCTTTCACTCCTATGCCCGTCCAGGTGCGGTTATTCACGTAGGTGGGACAAAGTAGCACGATATAGTCGAAGCGGTATCTAAAGGGTCCTAATAGCTGCTCTACCACGAACTGGGTCTTTCCGCAGCCGGTGGGTCCTACTATCAGAGCATTGCAGGGAATATGATTCGGATCCATTATATATACGATGGACCCAGTGGAAGCAGTAAGAAGGATTGCCGCCGACGCAAAGGATAAAAGAGACACCATAGAAATGCAAAGGGAAGAGATAGATCGGTTAAAAGAGCGCGTACAGGAATTGCATGATGAAATGTGCGGCCTGAAGCGTGCAGAACGGTTTGGCGCGCTTTTGACAATGGCGGGCTGGGCTAAGGAGTCCATCAAGGATTTCATACGATACCCTCCATAGATATATGGACTGTATTACGTGTGAGGCACCTGCCGACTGTATTATTGTCGTTCCAGAAGAACCTATCGATAAAGCCCCATCCAAGCCTGTAAAAGAAGCAATGTCGTCCGGTAAGTATCGTTACCTTAGTTGTAACAAGGTGTATGCGTGCGATGACTTTGAGGGTCACTATTGTCACGCGGACCCCCAAGCTGATTCTATAAAAGTTACAGTGAAGAAGACTGAAAACATACCCTAGGATTACTAAATTTGCATGGGTCTTCAAAATAGGGGTATGAAATGTTGACAAAAAGGTTAAGATAATTGTTAAATATATGAGTTGCAAAGATTGTAAGAAGACATTTAGCAGTGGGCAGAGGTTAGAATACCACGTAAATAATGCTGTATGTAAGAAGGAAACCGTTCCTAGGATCTGTAAGGATTGCCTTAAGGAATTCAGTACACAGCAAAAGATGCATCAACATGTAAAGAAGCGCATTTGTATTACCTGCGATAATTGTGGTGGGGTATTTCCTACAGGATTGCATGAGCATTTAAAGAGAGGTGTATGCATTAATAACCGTCAATGTAGTTTCTGTGAGAAAGTATTCAGTAGCATACAACGACTCCAAACGCATAAAAGAAGGCATGAGATATCCTATATGCGCCTTTCAAAGGAATATAGCCTCCAGGACGTAGATTGTAAGATATGTCTCGGACCTTTAAATGATTGCATTCATAAAGAAGAATACCTTAAAGGCTGTATAGATAATTATAAACGTCTCTTACGGTTATTTCCTTTCTTTGAACGCTCTGAAGGAGTTCCCTGGACTAACAGAAAGTATTGGACAGATGAATGTTATAGCTGTAAATGCGCCAGAGAAGATGAAGGACATATTTCATACTGTCTTAACAAAAAGTTAACTTAAACGTCAACATTTGAAACCCCTATTTTGGAAGCCCTTGCAAAAATAGTAAGATATCCTATTTCATATAATGATCAGTGAAATATTATTCTGCGCTAGCTTTGTCGTCGGAGTGACGGTCATGAGCATTGCTTGCCTTTGTGCGTTCGAAGTTGGTATGCACCATGCCGAATGCCTTACCAAAGAAAAAGAAGACTAATATATGCTACCTTATCTAGCTGCATTTACAGGTGGTGCTTTGATTTACGTTGCAACTTCAATAATCGAAAAAAAGAAGGCAGACATAGCCGATGAGTACTTATCTGCCCATGAGGAGGATTAGTCACACAATGGATTATTCTCCATTAGACGCTCGATGTCAAACTTCCATCGACCGTTTACCTTACCATGACTGCGTATGTGTGTATATTCTTCACCCTGCAGTATGTATCTCACACAGTCAGGCGCCCAAAGGCTGTATTCCTGACCGTCGCGTTCTAAGACCAACCTCAAACGGTTGATGTCTTCGAATGCGACGTAGTTTTTTATTCGATATGAAACGCCTTGCAGCAGATCTCGCCAGTGTGTTTGTTCAAGAATCATTATACCTATGAAATATTTTAAGGTGCGTGCTTAAAGTGCCTTGACCTTTGAATGTTTTAATGCACCAAGGACAAGGAATGCGAATGCCAGCAACATATTCATCTATTTCCCTGCAAAGCAGATCATAATCATTGCTTACGATGGTTAAATATCCATTTTCTTCAAATCGTTCCAACATTACCTTTTGTTTCTCGGACAATACGCCGGTGCCTTTGGGTGTTTTCAATTCTATGCATAATCCGTTGTATTTATTATGGTTGTTAAGGATCAGCAGATCAGGTTGACCTGCCTGGTAGCCTTTCCGCCAGCTTTTAATGCGCTTACTTGCGGTGTCCTGCAGTTCTCCAAGACCTGGAACTATGATTACGTGCGGGTAGAACCTACGCACCCTGTGTACGGTTCTATCGTGTATGTCTGTCTCCGTTTCTATTTTGAATGTCATTGGATTTGCGCCATTGAATCGCTTCTCCATATCGTATTTACCTGTCTTCCTGAGGGTAGGGAGAACGTCACCTAACACCCATTTTCTGAACTCCTTAGCTACGGACTTTTCAGATCCGAATATTAACTCATAAAGACCCATTTCAGTGATGTAAACGGAATGTGGTTGCGCATTAAGGGTGTCGATCTGACCGACACCCTTTATAGACCCCAAAGTTACCTTGTTTTCCTCTGAGACGTGCGCTCTAGCTGCGTCCCTAGAGTTAACGTAGCCCAACGCCATAGCCACTTCCTTTGCTTTGAAATAAAGTTTATCGCCTTGCACTATGCATTGCAGTTTGGTGTTGTTGTTTTCAAATACGCGAAGCATTATATACGTAAGGGATATTTTTATCCTTTCTTGGATGAGGGAGCGCAGCGCATTAATAGGCAACGCTCTTTAGCTGATTCATTTCTACACTCAGTTGCGCGTCAGACACGGCGAAGATGTAGCACTTTATCTTGTCGCCGTCGCCCGCACTGGCATTTTTGGTGCGCTTGATCTCCAATGTTATGCCGTCCTGCGTATTTACCAACCGCAAACCCTGACCATGTAGGTCTTCGTCGTCGGTCGTACGCATATCGATCCACAGCGCATACTTATCCTTAAAGAATTCTGTGGGGGATATTTGATTACCAAACTTGCGCTTTGCCTCCCTGTAGATGTCTGAGGGCTTCATTCCCTGCGAATACACCTTGTTTGGAACTCCATTGATGCTAATTCCGACGTTGGTGATGTTGGGGTTATGAAAGGCCTCGGAGTCGCGCTTACCGGCCTCACAGGATCCAGCAAACACCAACATCAGCCCTGTGAGGCTTCTTCGGGGGAGGTTAATACTTTGGTTGATAACCTCATCCGTCTTATCCAAGAAGCTAAATGTCTTATACATCACCACGTGGTCGTAAAGGAATGCCTTTCCGGCGCTATATTCCATACCCGCACTTCGAGCCAACTCCTCAGAGTAGACTGTCTCGTACTGTAATTCCAAGTTAGTTATCTTGTAGGGATCAACAGTCCCGCTAATTGCGCTGTCCATGCCTCCTAGAATGTTCGTAGTGTCCGCCAGGGTTACTTCAAACTGCAACTCTGCCAATTGTCTGGGGTAGTACACACCATGACTCGTAATTACTTCGAAATCCAAAGGAATAACGCATTTGGTACCGTACGCAGTTACTACCCTCGTCGCGTCTGCTACTGCGGTTGCTCCGCTGGAGTCCGTAGGCGCGGGGTCGGTGTTGCTGCGAAGCTGACGTAGGATAACGCCTCCAATTCCCTGCTCTATCTTTTGTGCACGGTCGAAGGCTGTTAGCCATAAATCTTTATACGTGGTGTACAGGTCGTACTTATTCAAGTCCAGCAAGGATTCCCCGGCAAACTTGATTCTCATCTTAGAAACGAGGTTCCTACCCACGTTATTGACGCTATAGCGCTTGTCTGCGGCGCTTGGTTGTATTGCTAGGTCAAACCTCAAAGCCAAGGTGCCAGGAACTAAGACTAGGTTATCCGTTAGGCGGGGCACTCCCACGCGCAACGTTTCCCCTGGATTTGCGCTGCTTGGGGTAAAGGTGACCCGGTGAAAGGTGCGTTCTGCTTTCAGCCCACCAACCTGCTTAGGTAATACGTTGGGGTTTAACTTTGAGCTTATCATATATAATGGAAGTAGAAGGAACGGATTTCGATCCCACCACTGAAGAAGGTCAAGTCGACATTAACGATGAAGAATTTGATGAATGGACTAAAGGCGCGGAAACCGACCCCCTAATCTACGACGCGGCCTTACACGATAAATATGGTAGTAGGTGGAAAAGATTCAAAGCAGCCTTGAATCGCATGTGGCACGAAAAGAACCCGGGTAAGTCCCCTCCTGAGTACTTGGAGCTTCAAAACATAGATCAGCCTGAGGCAGCCGCGCGGGAAACTGTAGAGTGGGCAACGCAAGAGCTAAGGCAACGTTATTCCCACTTTGACGCTGACGACGTAAGGCTCACGGAAAAGGGGAACAAAGTCCTCATAAGCGTCCAAGACTTAAGATTTCCTGATAAAGACCGCTGGACGAAACCACAGCCCCTTTTCGACGACAATGGTGAAGTTAGGGGTGACGTCTCAAGACTAAAAGGCTTCCAGCGTGCTACTAGAAGCATGTTAGAAAGATTGGAAAACATAAATGAAAAGGTTGCATTAGAAAAACGCGCTGAGGGGCTGCAAGAAACGTTGGAGGAAAGGGAAGCAGATTATATGCGGCAAAACCGACTACTTCTCGATGCTCAAAAGAGAGAACTTGACAACAAGAATCAAAGAATAATAGAAATGAGAGAACAAAGAGACAAAGCCTTACGCGAAAGGGATCAAGCCAGACACGCCTTCAATCTTGCTCTAAAAGACCTGGACATGAGCAATGAAGAAGCTAAAAACTTGAATGTTACCATAACCGGCTCTTTGGAGGAACGGCGGCAGCTGGTTGCTGAAATTAACACTAAGGAAGAGCAAATCCGGCAAAGAAATCAGACTATCGAAGACCTGGAGGGGCAAATAGAGCGGCAGCAGGAAGTAATCGAGGACCAAACTCGCTCCGAAGAGGAAAGGGAGGCTGCCCAAAAGGAAGTAGAAACCCTTCAGGAAAGAGTCGCGGAATTACAATCGCAAAAGGACAACCTGGAAAAGGAGCTGGGGCTTACTACCAAGGAAAAGGTAAAAAGAGCCCTTTTGAAGTATGGCGTTCCGCTGGCATTCGCGGTCGCTATTTCAAGCGTAGTAGGTGTTATTATGACCGCGCTTAAGGCTACAGGCGCGGGCGTAAAAAAATTAGGCAATGGACTAACGGCCTTAGGAAAAAAGATGGCAGCCGGTTTGCCTGGGCTGCTGGGTTCGGTTGTTTCCTTGGCACTTAGAGCTGGCGGAGAACTGCTAAAGTTTGTAGGGAATAACATCTGGATCTTGGTCGTCGCTATTGGGGTGGTCCTCCTGAAGAAGATGAAGGCTTGATCTTCTCATCGGACGGTGTCCTGCTTTGAGGATAATAAAAGACGGTATTAGCGCCACCCTGGTAATTTGGAACCAACGGCAACACACTCATGGTAGAAATGGGCTTATGACTCCAGGCTGCATTAGCGGGCCTGCGACCTATGCGATTTATCCCAAACTTGCCGTCATCAGAAGTAACTTGCAACTTAGCATATTTACAATTGGCTAGCATATGAAAAGTTACTGGCGTTTGGTCTTCAGAGGACCTAGTGTAGGGCTCCATCGAAAAATGGGTAACTTTCCTGGTGTTCGTTGAAGTTCGATAAGGAAGCAGGGGCTTATTATTCTCATCGATAAGCCTAAACCCCACATTCGCATGCGTATTTGCATTAATGCTAATAGTGCAAATGACCAATGCAGTTCCCCCAACCTCAACCCACAGTCCAACGTCATGCCAAGCGCCGTTGTCATATCCCTCTTCATCTAAGCGGTGGGTATAACGCGTTTCCCTCACGTATGGATTCATATATTACAGGGAACAAGTTCCCTTCTAGAGGCTCATCACCGTCAAAGTGCTGATGGTCATGTGGTTATAGACAGTATTCCTTTGATTTTCTATGCTATTTATGCAAACGCTCCCCGTGTCGTCTACACGCATTTGCAGCTTCACTTTCCCGTGGCAATCAGCAACCATGTGGAAAGTCCAAACGGAAAGATTCTCAGCGCTATTCGTTGGCGGCTCTACTGAGAAATGCGTGGGCTCTCTGTTATTCGTCTTCACGCGCATGGGCTGCAATACTCCATTGTCATCGCAAAAACGAAATCCTACATTCGCACTGCTAACGGCCCCCAAAGAAAGACTGCATATTATCAATTTCTTTCCTGAGTAATTCAAATTCACGAACATGCCCGTGACATCAACCCAAGACGCCTGGGTGTATTTTTTCTCGCCTGTGTAAGTCGTATAAACACAATCTACTCCAGTTACGTAGGGGTTGTTCATCGCCATATATAATAGCTCAGACCAACACCCGCGACTGCTAGGCCGGCTTTTAATAAATTATGGTCATATTCCTCAGGTATCGTAGGCAGAACCTTCTTTTGGGGCTTCTTCTTTGGTTCGGGTTTTTCTGCGTGTTCCTTTTTTGGCTTCTCTACAAAGTGAGGAATGCCCCTGGTAGTATCCGAGTTTACGTTGTTCGCCCCAAACTTCATGCCCTCAGTTGCCGTCTTAAGCTTATTATTGTAGCCTACGACGGAATTGGTGTTGAGGACCAAATTACTGGGCATTAGCAACACTCCCGGGGCTACGGCATAATCCAACCTCAACCTGGAGCTATCCACGTCTAATTGAAAACGATGTGAACTCTTATCAATATCGCCCTCTATAATTGCAGTTTCGAATAAAGTTACGACTTGAGCCCGCGCATTTACTGAGGTGCCTTCATCTCCAGCTATACTCGACCTGGTAGTTACCTGCGCCCCTAATACAATGCGTACGTAAGCTTCTATGCTACGATCCAGGCGACCTCGGCCGGCTTTCGTTAATCCTTTTCCTTTCATTAACACGAACGGATCCCAAGTGCCGGGGTAGTTCGATTGAATCCTGGTAATTAATGAATTATTACCCTTATCACCGCCCATATCTTTGAACTCTAACTCATTACTTGGGTATTCCTGATGTCCGTAGTCAGCCGGCTTCTCACCATTAACACCCCATACGTAAACTATACCCAACCCATGCGCCTTACCCTCTTTGTAACGAAAATCTTTTTGCTGTGGTTTGAACTCATTAATTAACCTTTCCAGGGCTGCGGCGTCATATCGGTTATTCATCGGATCAAACGCCTTATCTCCCGGTAGTGGTACGTTAAGCTCATACAACAACCTCCTTACCGTAAAGGTAACATGAAATCGCATAATTGGAATATGAAACATGTCCGCGGCAACACCACAACCTTTAGTGGCTGCCCAAATAGCAAAGTTTAACTGCTGCGACCAATATTGCATATTGGGTCCTGCTAACCATTCCCTGACCTCTTTACCCGACGTATGCTTCAACATCGTATTCTTATAGATATTTCTTACTACTACGTCAAATGATTGCTTACCCACTAAAATCTCTAGATGCGTTACCAATTTTTCAAAGTTGTTTACACCACCTTCAGCATCGTAAAATGGGTAATCTTCCGTGGTTAACAATAAGTTTCTAGGAAAATTAGGTGCTTTATGCTCAGGTTTTGGTGGTTTATGAACGGGGCGTACAATTGTCGCTTGCTGCTCCAAGTCTGCATTGCTGTACATCCTGGAGCCGTTGAAGTAAATTCCATCAGGCCTCCTTTCGAACTTACTAGCATCCGCGTGCGGAAACATCTTCCTAAATGCTTTCCAGTTGGCGTAGTTACGTTTGTCCCCATGAGGCCACTCCTCAATATCATTCCCAAAAGCGTCGTACATTAGTATATATAATGGATGTTATACCATCAGCACCTCCACTCTATCCTGATTTACCTACAAAACCCAATGAATTGAATGCCGAGAACTTCCGCTTGAATAAGGCAAATCTAATCCTCGCTTACTTAGAGGGTCAAACGAAGCACTATGAGGAGGTCAGGAAAAAGTATGCTAGAGCCCGAAGCATATTACATAAAATCGCGATAACTTCCGGCTCCATGTCCGTGGCGTTAACAGGCACCGGCGTTGCTACTTCGCTTACCGGACCTGGAATAGTCGTTGGCATTCCTTTAGCCAGCGTCGGCGCCGTCTGCGGTATCGTTTCCGCTGTTACAACAGGCGTTATAAAGCAATTGTCCGGTAAGATATCCAAGCACGACACTCATATAGCCCTAGCAAAAGCAAAGGCTAACACCATCGCCGACTTAGTCTCTCAAGCTCTGCGGGACCGCCGCATAGACGACACGGAGTTTTCTTTGATCCTCGCTGAGGAAAAGAAATACGGGGAGCTAAAGTCGGGCAATAAAAAAACCATCGTGAAAGATCTTTCCGAGGAATCTCGCAAAAAGATCTACCAGGAGGCAAAAGAGGAGCTTCAAAGAAAGCTTGCTCAGTAAACATCTGCTTTGAAAAGAGCGTGACGGGATTTCGTTTACATATCGAACGACAGTCTGGAAATTACGCGTAATCTTATGCCATAAGATTTATACCATAATACACGGCATGACCTTATTTAGTAAATTATTACGTGTAATATAAATTATTTGCATGACCTTATTTAGCGAATTATTACGCGTAATTTCTCATCTTATGCCATAAGATTCACTATCTTCTTGGAATCCATCCTAAGAGGGGGTGGTTGGGGTCGATTTCGTGAAATATTTCGTAGATTACGTCAGGGTAATAAGGAATATCCTTATCCAGCCGACAAAACATCCACTCGCCTCTGCTCATATCAGAAACCTCAGGAATAGACTTACCGGTAATTTCAGACAAAAGATAGGGAATAGCTTTGTAATATTTCCCTAGCTTTAATTTTTTCAGCGTTTTCCGTAGGCTTTGTGGCGTTGGCTCTTCTAAGTGGTTTATAATTCTTTCCATTACTTCGTCGTCTAAATATACCGGCCGATGACCTTGAATGTGACTCATCCAGTCTCTGAAGTATTTTATTCTTTTGTATGGGGTCTTCTTACGGCCTCCATTGGCGTAATACTGCTCTTTGGTAGCATTTGGTACGGCATTACGAATATTCTTACCACACTCGTAACACTGTGCTGACGTGTCGTCTTCTATTTGCATTTTCTTACCACAACAAATATACTTATTTGGTTTAGTAGGCACAAACTTGGGTTTCAAGCACTTTACACAGAAATCATAAACAAACTCTTTACATTCTTCGCACTCCATATATAGACTAACATATTTGCGCTGTTGCCCCCAACCACACTTGGAGTGGGGATTGTCCGTAGGTGGATTTTTGACGTGGGTCTTGCCCGTGTTGAGATTGCGCTGGAACCCCCATTCCCTATACTACTCACATCCAATGCATTGCAGTCACCTCCAATGCATACACCAGGTGAGGCACCAACATAACGTTGACTAACAGCGGCAGGGTGTTATAACGCACTATTTTACCTCAAAAATTGAACGTGATCCGGTTCTTTCCCATCTTCATAACTCATGAAAATATCCCTGAAGTCCTAAAATCATAAAAATGATACCGTTAAGCGGAGGGAACATGTGTTCTTCTATATGACTGTAGTGTCTCAAGTTCACAAATATTAGCTGCTCATATATTAGCTGCAAAAAGACTTTTTGCCAACGCCAACTTTGTTTGTAGTACGGGACAAGATAAATTAGCTAATTGCCCGCCTAAGTCCTACTACAAAGTACTTTCAACAAAATTCTTATGCAAAAGAAAAAGTACCTCTCGTCCAACAGCAAGAAGAGCGACTTCATTCTTACACAGAACCGTTGCGCTACGAGTCTTGTGGTGTAGAAGAGCCAATTCCTAAGAAGATGATATGGTGGTGAGAGGAACCGTTAGTTGTTAAATAGAATAGGCTAATGTATGGAATGACTTTTAAACGCCATGGCACAAGGCACCATCACAGTACCGAACTGAAGAGTCCTCTGAACAAATCACTGCGCGCGAGGACACTTCTAAACCAATCAAAGTGCTCGAACATGGTACCGCCACGGTCACGTAACGGCCCACCTATACTGTCAGTTTTTTACATACAAAATTTCCCCTAAGAGTGCATGCGCAATGAATTGTACATTGAGACGAATCCCGGCTTAACCATGGGGTAATAGTGAAATCTCGTGAATCAAAACTTACACCAAAGCTGCTTCCTTTCCCCAGAACAGCTATGGTGGTCGACCTCTCTTCGCCTGTAGCGGGGTCGTTAACCAGAAGCGTCACCAATGCTAGAGGAAAGAAGGAAGGGAACATCAAGTAACAATAAGGTGTAGCGTTAGTACGGACAACAAATTCGGGCGATACAATAGTTCGGTTATTATAATCGTTGCATTTTACAGAGCGAAGTTTAGCAACACATTTTTGGTGGTTCATTGACGCCGTTTTACACGGGCGTTTTTTTAGCAATTTGAGGTGTCAGTGCTTTTTGCGGCGATTTTTACGGCGATTTCAAAGCTACACAAAATCGCGCTTGTGAACGATCGGCGATTTTATTGCGGTTTATGGTCCTCTTTGCAGCAGAAAAATTGTTGCGCGCGGAGTGGTCATAGGGGAAACATTCGCATTGCAACTTGCAACCGCAATGTTGCGCGACAAGTTGAATGACTTTGTGGCCCGTATTACTGCACCTTGTGCTTTGGAACTTTAGGTACGGCTCTATTTGGTATATGCGAAAAGTGGAATCTAATTTCATTGCAGTCATTCTATTACCTGTTCCAGATAGAATAAAATAGAAATTTTCCGCTCTGTGGCCTTGTCTAATGATGACTCTCTTCGCTTCGAAACTGAAATGGTGAAATAAGTCATTAGTAAAAAATAATGATTGTTTACAGCCTAGGAGCCTTATCCAAGGATGTTATTGATGACGATGATGATAAACGCAAATCCAGTGATGCTAACCTTTCGTACCAACCAACATTTACAAGTCTTCTTTGCATTTTCAACGGATATTCACCAAAAGCCGCCACAGCTGTCTTCAGACCAACTAATGCCTGAGATTGAATTGCAGTGTTAATTTAATATAAACAGAACAGCATCAGTCTCTGTACAATCGCATTCATCCAGCTGGCAATTTTCTAAGGGCACTCCAAGTTTTGGAGGCTGCAATCCTATGTTGCCTATGATGGGCCTGCTCTGCTGTTGCATTACATACAACAAAACACGACCTTTAAGGGACTCGTGGTTTTCTTATTTCGAGCCTGCTTTGCAAAATAGATGTTAAAACAGAAAGTTGAAGAAGCCATGAAGCCTCTTATAACCATGAATTTAAACACAACCTAAAAACTCCATTTGGTTTTCGTATGGAATGCTTTCTCGTTAATAGCTACGTACGCCTGGAAAATAACCTTAGCTCTACTTACCGCCTGTATCTGCTCCTCTGTTCTTGTTCCTGGAAGCATCGATAGAATCTGGACTGAATCTGGACTCAGCTTGACCTAAAAAATAAAATTACATGTGACGTACACTCACTGAGAAAACTGCTGTATCGAAACGACACGTTGTTTTTAGTGCACGCATGTAAAATGAAAAATCCTGAACTCAACATCACATGTGATTAGAGTTTGCTTTTAAGTCTCTCCCTTGATGCTTGATTTGAGGGTTTTTCTCCGGGTTCTCCGATTTTCGTCCCCCCGCAAAAATCAAGTTCAATTTCTACGGTGGCCCATAAGGGACAAGCAGTAATTTAGACAAGTTGTTGCAAATACGAAACGAGTTTCTGCTATTAATTGCGCAACTTGTCTCTCGCTTGCAGCAACACGTCTAACATGCAGCAACTTACTTGCAGCAACTTGTCTCTTATTTGCATCAGCTCGTTTAACACGCAGCAACTAGTCTAACATGCAGCAATTAACTCGTTTCTTATTTGCAGCAACTTGTTTAACTTGCTGCATGTCCCTTATGGGCCAACGTAAATCTGTGAGATAGTCCTAGTGTTTTTTTAAACGTCATAGGAACTATGCTAACGATTAGTAATAAAACTAGAGAACATTTATTTACCTCTCTTATAGCCTTGAAATAATTAGGATCAAAAACTATACCATCATCACTTGAAATCCCTGATTCTGTTATTTCTTCAAGTTGTTCAAAAACTACCGAGTGCTGGGGTTGTTTGTATTTCCTGGAACAAAAATCGATACAGACGACTGATTTAGAAAAACTAACCAATAGGCCTTTCTCAACCTCTTGAATGCAAGGCTACGTGTGGGAAAACCGTTATTCTTTCCACCCTACCATGTTCTACATTTGCAGCATGAACAAGGTCGGTCGCGCCATTTGAATCCCAGCTTGCAATGGAAAAATAATAAGCGAACGAGACTTGGAGCAAGTCTAGGTCAATGTAGAACCTCTACATTGGTTAGTTTTCCGAGTCGTTTTCGGCAGAGGTATGTGAGTAGGATTTCGAATGACAGATACGACATGTACTGACTTGTGAGGAGGGATCGCGCGGAGTGACGGCACTAAAACTGTATACGAAGAAGCCCGCGCATTTGGTCACTTAGTAGGTTCATAATAAAAAAAGACCTTTCCCACTCATGGTCTACGAGTCAATGTCGGAAATTAAATTGCTCAAACTAGTTCTACAGAAATTGGAGAAGAGAATGGAGATTTTCCATAAGAAACAAATGTATTTATCTGAAGTGAGCTCTTGAAACATTTTAGTGGCTTGAACGTCACTCACAGAGATAATTCATTTACTCTACTTGGATTTTGAACGAACTTGTGAGCTTCAAGTCAAAAAGGGCCAAAATTTGCGTTTTCTCTAACACAAAAGAGTAAAGAAATGGCTCAGAAAATTAGTACTTATTTTTCTAAAACTAGTTTTGTACAAATTGGAGAAGAGAATGGAGATTTTCCATAAGAAAAAAATGTATTTATCTGAAGTGAGCTCTTGAAACATTTTAGTGGCTTGAACGTCACTCACAGAGATAATTTATTCATTCTTCTTGGATTTTGAACAAACTTGTGAGCTTCAAGTCAAAAGTACCAAAACTTGCGTTTTCTCTAACACAAAAGAGTAAAGAAATGGCTCAGAAAATTAGTACTTATTTTTCTAAAACTAGTGTTGTAGAAATTTAAAAGGAGAATGGAGATTTTCCATAAGAAGAAAATCTATTTATCTTGAGTGAGCTCTTGAAACAGTTTAGTGGCTTGAACGTCACTCACAGAGATAATTTATTCATCTCGTACGAATTTTGAACACACTTGTGAGCTTCAAGTTAAAAGGGCCAACATTTGCGTTTTCTCTAACGCAAAAGAGTAAAGAAATGGCTCAGAAAATTAGAACTTATTTTTCTAAAACCAGTTTTGAAGAAATTGGAAAGGAAAATGGAGATTTTCCATAAGAAAAAAAATTATTTATCTGAAGTTAGCTTTTTGAAACAGTTTAGTGGCTTGAACGTCACTCACAGAGATAATTTATTCATCCCGTACGAATTTTGAACCAACTTGTGAGCTTCAAGTCAAAAGTGCCAAAACTTGCATTTTCTCTCAGGAAAGAGTAAAGAAATGGCTCAGAAAATTAGTACTTATTTTTCTAAAACTAGCTCTGTAGAAATTGGAGAAGAGAATGGAGATTTTCCATGAGAAAAAAATGTATTTATCTGAAGTGAGCTCTTGAAACATTTTAGTGGCTTGAACGTCACTCACAGAGATAATTTATTCATTCTACTTGGATAACGAGTTTCAATCCAAAAGTGCCAAAACTTGCGCCTTTTCTCTCACAAAAGAGTAAAGAAATGGCTCAGAAAATTAGATTGTAATTTTCTAAAACTAGTTGTGGAGAAATTGGAGAAGAGAATCATGAAGATTTTCCATGAGAAAAACTTTTAAGTGTTGGATTTTGATTGTTTGAAAAAATTGTCAAATTAATGATTTTCGTGAATACAGTAGTTGTCTTGCATAGTATTATATGAGACAAAGTAGAGAATATTGATCAAAATCACTGGTAATGAATGAGTAAGAAGACCGCTCTTTTGCAAGGAAAGATGAAGAGATTTGCAACCTGCTTCATCGACTTTTAAATACTGCATCTCGAGTCGAACAACTTTTTAGTTCAATTCCTCAGAAACTTTGAGAATAAATATCCATTGCGGAACATTTTATGATTAACCTCTAAATGCTTAAATACGACATACCACGCAAAAACTCGTGAAAAACCAAGAATAAAAGCGCACTTCTTTTATCTTCGCAGGACGTGTGCCAGAACGCCATTTTTTAACTTCAAAACAGCCTACGTAACCTAGCCTTTCTATGTGTAACTTGCTGGGAGGTTGGGTACTGGTTTGAATGCAGTTTCTTTATCTATAGCGCGAAATATGAAGTACACAAGTAGGTCTGCGTTCAATAATAATAATTCTTAACAATCCCCCTTAAAGTCATGCAAAAACATACGATCCCCACTAAGCAAGGCTTGTAGCTTCTTTTTTTAAAAATTGTGCACCCCCCCCCCCCCATTTTTCTGACAAAAATTTGCCCATCCCCCCTTTTTTCTACCAAAATTTTCCCGATCCCCCCTTAATTTCACCGCCCCCGCCCCCCTCCCTCTGCCATACATTATGAACGCAGCCTGGGTCTCGCTCAGTGAACTCATTTGCTACGGACACCCGAGGTAATTCGGACACTTCAGACTGCCTCCTTGAGAATCTATATTCACGGGGCTTGGCTTTACCAAATTATCTATGTGTAAACAATTAGTTCAAATGAATTCTGTTACCTGTCGATGCTTGATTTGACCTTCAACAAGAAACAAATAAGGCGAACAGTCTTTTGAAACCTTTCAATAGGCTGCAATTGATAAAAGTAAATTAGTACGCTAAGACATATTCAAAACGGTGGGAGTCGCAATACTTTCTTTACAGCAACGCATCTACTTGTAGCAGGGGCAGATCTAGAATTCTGAGTTGGGAGGGGAGGGGGCTTTATTGTACATATAATGTTTAACATCGAAAAACGATTTATGTAAATTAGGCATGATATTATAGGTAAGAATTCCACCGAGGGGGGTGACGGCAATCCTGTGACCCCTCCCCCCCTCCCTGCCAATGCGTAGAGAGTAGAGAGATGTTGAGCTCAATGCGTTGGCCAACTGACTTAAATCTCCTATACTCTCGACGTCTATTTCAGTTAAAAAACAGTTTGAGCCAAAGGAGATAAGATCAGATAGATTCCAATACCCTATTTCTTTTCATTTTAATAGTCATCGTTGGCTATTGTTGTTGACATTGCTGAGATACGCCAGCACATAAAGCTTCTTTCGATCTTGGAATAACTTTTCTTTTATCTATTTTGGTCTCTTTGCAATATAGTCATGATTAAATGCTCCCTGATAACTATAAGTTAAACGAGATGTCACACTCTTGTAAATGCAGACAGGTAGCCTAGATGATAATACTTATTTGGGCACGATAAAATCTTAGAGCTTGGCTAGTGAAATCAGTATCCGATTCCTATTAATCCTATAGAATAATATGGACCATCAAATATTTGCAATCAAAATAATCTTGGAGTAACCAAAATAATATGACATTTTTCCAATTAATTTTGATCGATTCTTCGAAGATCGTTATTGAAAAAGCAAACTGTCACAGTTTCCATGGCAAAATCAACCAACATAAGCAGACTCGTGGTTTGGTTTGAATATCGATTTATTGCAACATTGCCTACCTAGGTTTGCAATGCCTCTCAAATACCTTGATATAACTTATGTCTTTCTGATTTCCAATTAATTCTTGATTGAGTGAGAATTGGAACTTAATCGATTATCACTATACAATTGAATAATCACCGCATTGCGGTAATCGATACTAATTGGCATCCCTATACTACTAGGTGGTAAGATTGAACGATATTTGAGCTAAGAGATGTATCCATATAATACGCAAGGCATCTTCGAGAAAAAAAAAATCTAATTTGATTTGCTAAATCTTTTCTAAAACACTTAAATTTATCATTTTGAATTGGTAATTTGTGCATGCACTTTTTGTACTCTTCGATACGAGACATATAGATATCTTAGATCTCTACAAGTAGTTTCGTCTCTTACCCGTCTTTGTATCGGCAGGTCTACATTTTTGAACCGTTTCACTTCAAACGGAGCTTCCATCTCTTCCTCCTCGTCAAGAGTTCCTTCGTTCGCTCTACCAATGGAAACTTGTGTCGATTCTTTCCTTGATTTTTCCTGCAGCATCCCATCCTTACTTACTCTCCTCCTGATTCTTGATTCGCTTAGGATTTCTCGATTCAAACTATTGATTCTAGCTCTCAAGCTACGGTACTTTTCATTGTGCAAACTCGTTGATCTTTTCAAGCTTTTTTTCGTCAGGAGATTTGTATTCTGTTTCTCATGTTGAGGAAATGTCCTTCCTCGACATCTTCTATAACGTGGCCTATCATAGATCGACCCATAAATGAATTTATTGATGTCCACAACAGGCCTGTTGTTGGTGAGTGTAAAGTCTGGTAGACGGTTTCTCAAGCTCGTTTTCTCTTTAGATTCGGAAGCAAGTGTAGAACTAGAGTAATGTAACTTCTTAAGCGCGAATGGTATCTGTATATCTTCATCACGGATGGCACGTCTGTGGTTTAGTGAATGTACAGTCGCTGCATCGACGGCATCCGCTTCTGCATGGTTGTTATTGTTGTCAGTTAAGTTTGAGAAGTTTGATATTTGGTCGGTACTCTGATTTTGGGTCCAGAATGATTCTCTTGCCCCTAGCTGATTTACCCTGGATGCTTCCATGTTACACAATTGTTTTATGTAGTATTCACCATTCCATGGAACAAACTTATGAAGCCATCAAGGTCTTTTCATACTTGTCGCAGATCACTTGGGCGATAAAAAGCTCTCAAATGCAGTGTACAATTGAACAAAATACTATAACATTTCCTGACCTTCCTAGTTACCGATTGAAACTTAGCGCCCCAGAAACTTAATATGACCTCATTTTCATAAAGACTTAACGACCAGAGAATCCTAGGAAGTTACAATGAAGTTATAGCAGAACGTCTAGTCTAATGAACTGGAGATGGTAGACACGAAGTGCGGACCAATCGGTCACATCATCAATTTGATCAACTTGTTTCTTGGGTTATCTTGAGTGCTTGGAAGGCTTTTTATAGAAACACTGTTGAAGAATGTCATACAAGAGTCGCGTTCGGTTACCTTCATCGAACATACGTCTTTCCAAATGAATAGCTTTATTCGCCGAACAATTACTTGAATTCCTGCGTACTCTTTGAAAGTCTTTGGATTCTTTAGTTTTGATATCTAGTGCAAGTATTGATTTTTGTATTGATACTTGGATGAAGTCGTGCTTTTTGTCATTCCTGCGAGTCAAGGCTATTAAATCTTACATTACACGTATTCACTTTCAGCTCTCGATAATCAAAGTGATTCACTAGACTAGAATCCACAAGCCAACTTACTATATATGCTTCGCAAGGTAAACAGGCCTTGTGTAAAACAAAACATAAGCCAGTGTTGCAGACTTTGAAGTGCGAAGTCGATAATATAGCTTCTAATTCGTAGATAAACACCGTTTACGTCACATAAGCATCAAAGGCTACTGCTTTGACATTTGGCTTTGTTTGATATGACTTAACAACTCAACACAGCACTATATTTTTTAAGCAAAATATTCATTTTTTTCTTTGATCATTTTGGCCGTAATCCCCTCTTGTAGTGGGTGGATTGCAGGTTATTTACTAGATAATAATTATCAGGGATTATCTTTGGCTATTTGTCTTACGGATTTAAGATACTTGCAAGGCTTATAAAACGGCGAATAAACAATACTTCTAAGCTCACGATAGCTTGAGGGAAACTAGATAGAATCCAGTGACAAAAGTATGTCCCTAATTCTACTTCAAATATGACTGGATTATTGTAGCAAGTCGACAAGAGTAACTTAAAACTAAGAAAAGATGTTGTGTATATGATTGCCATGGCAACGGAGTTTAGCACTAATCATTTGAAGGTGTTTGCCTAATGGAGTATGCGATGACAACAAAAGGCTCTTCTAGTTTTAAATGTGTTTTTCTTTGTATAATATGAAATCTTTATGAGTTGGTCATTAGCGAGAAGATTACAAACTGATTAGAACAATAGTACTAATAATTAATTCACGTAAAAAAATTTGGACTCAATTGTTGAGCTGCATTCTGAGCAGTTGAAAGTTGCCACACATTTGTAGTAGTTTCAACGATTTCACTATTGATTGGCTCTCCGCTGTATAGTCTACGCTCACAAATTTATTTAATTTCTTTGGTTTCAGGGATCGATACTTCATGCTTACACAAAAGGCGTTAGCCTAAACTATGAAGTCATAAAAAACTTTAACAACTTCATTTCCTTCTAATAATAACTTAATAACCCTTTATTGGTTTGAAGATAGCCTGCCTAAGATAAAACTATTTTATAATCCAACTTGAGCTAAAGAACAAGACCCTGGGGACAGGGTAGGACAGTTTAACTGAGTTTCTAAGAATCTAAAGGCGAAGCGAAAATAAGTCGCTACCACAGGTAGCCCAGTAATAAGAAAATGTTTTGATTCTAAAATTTTATTTACTTTCTTTCACAATAGATTCGGAAATCAATTTAGTTATTTAAGCGCGTGCTTAAAATAAACTGGTGTTCATAGTAAACCACAGGCTAACCACTCTAATAAATGAAGGAAATACTAAATGGTGTCTTGTCTTTGTCTTTTTATGCGCGCGCGCTATCGATTTTTTGTCATCTCACCTACCCCCCTTGGTAACAATTTTGTTTTTCTACTATACAATATACTAACAAGGTAGGCAACTTCACGGGCTTCCTGTGGAAAATTCAAACTTTGAAGAGAGAAAGCCACGAATTTATCCAGATATTTTGACTTCGAAAACAAAAAAAGTATAAAGAACGTCGTACTTACATCTAATCTTCAATAATTTAAAGGATTTTTTGATAATAAATTCTCTATAAGGAGGGTTTTTTGGGCTTTTTTAGCAAAAACTTATGTGCCGTCAGTTATGCTTGCATCCGAGCGGGCCTGAACACGAGAAAAGGGATCCAAAACAAGTCCTCTCCCTCCCTCTCCAAGTGTTTTTGGTTCGTTACCACATGCTTCCCAACCCCATACCCCGTGAGTCTTGCATTTTACTTCCGGTTGTTTTTTTAACCAATCAAGAAGCGTCGCCTATTTTTGGCTTCGCGAAACTTTTTGTAAAGCTTTTTTATCGTAGAGTTGTCAGATCTATCTTGAAAAACGTCGTATAGAAAAAAAAAAAAAAAAAATATATATATATATATATATATTGTATCAGGATGAAAAAGGACAGAAAAAAACATTTAAAACTATTTTTCATTCACCTAAAGTGCAATGAAGTAAGTAGTAAACTTACGTAGTACACGGCTCCACAAACTTGGTGTGAACAAAGTTTATTAAAAAATACATATTTATCAAACCAATGATAACCAACTTATAATTAATAATATTTTCCTACTTGCATTAAGAATGCGTATTTTCTCTGCATGAATCGTCTTAGGAAGGCATGGCAGTTTTTTGGCTTTGAAGACGTCGCAAGCCATTCCAGTGGAACACACTAGGTTATTAAACGTTTTTGCCGTTACTTTCAAATAAAATAATCATCTCAGTTATAAGAAAAGATTTACCAGTGCCCGCTTTGCCTTGTATAAGAAAATTATGCCCTGCTAGTGCTTGGTCTAAGCAATACTTTTGCTCTAGCGTCAACCTAAACGGCAGAGAAAATACACATTTTTAATAAACTTTGTTCACACCAAGCTTGTGGAGTCGTGTACTACGTAAATTTACTACTTACTTCATTGCACTTTAGGTGAATGAAAAATAGTTTTAAATGTTTTTTTCTGTCCTTTTTCATCCTGATACAATATATCTTATTTCTATTTTTTTCTATACGACGTTTTTCAAGATAGATCTGACAACTCTACGATAAAAAAGCTTTACAAAAAGTTTCGCGAAGCCAAAAATAGGCGACGCTTCTCAGATTGGTTAAAAAAACAACCGGAAGTAAAATGCAAGACTCACGGGGTATGGGTTGGGAAGCATGTGGTAACGAACCAAAAACACTTGGAGAGGGAGGGAGAGGACTTGTTTTGGATCCCTTTTCTCGTGTTCAGGCCCGCTCGGATGCAAGCATAACTGACGGCACATAAGTTTTTGCTAAAAAAGCCCAAAAAACCCTCCTTATAGAGAATTTATTATCAAAAAATCCTTTAAATTATTGAAGATTAGATGTAAGTACGACGTTCTTTATACTTTTTTTGTTTTCGAAGTCAAAATATCTGGATAAATTCGTGGCTTTCTCTCTTCAAAGTTTGAATTTTCCACAGGAAGCCCGTGAAGTTGCCTACCTTGTTAGTATATTGTATAGTAGAAAAACAAAATTGTTACCAAGGGGGGTAGGTGAGATGACAAAAAATCGATAGCGCGCGCGCATAAAAAGACAAAGACAAGACACCATTTAGTATTTCCTTCATTTATTAGAGTGGTTAGCCTGTGAGTAAACTAAGAGCTTTCTGCACTGCGCATCTATAATATCTCATTTGGATACGCGCGCAGCGGTCTTTTGGTCATAAACCGCTGGCTTCTATGTTGAACTGGCCGTGAATTCGGTTGAGGTAATACTTAGGTTACGCATAGGAATATCATGGAAATATGTTTTAAATCCCACGCAAATTCAAACTTTAAATTTGACTTGTGCACGCTATTTTTCCAGTAGCGCGGGTAAGCATATATTAATATACTAATTTTATGAATGCTTCTCTGTTCTGGAGCATATCTAATGGGGAGGGGGCTGCCATTAAATACTACGCTTTCTTTTAGCCGGCTAGGAATGCCTTAAATTTTAAGGAAATACCATTTTCACTAACTTATATTCGCTCACACGTTATCGCTACTCACCGGAAACTTGTTTCTTTGTTTATCAACTAAGGTGATCTTTCTGTGTGGACCAGAAGATTGTGGTTCTTGATACCCCTCCAAAAGTGCATGACTCCTCATTCTTCTTGCCATCTCCCTTTCTTCTTCTATCGCCCTGCTTTCTTTTCTGTCACGCATCTCTTGGAGTCTGAAAAGCCTTTTGATTTCTTGATTTAGGAGTTTGGTGTCCGCATGCCGTGTGCTCATCATTCGTATGGTGAGATTTCCAAGGGATAGTCGTTGGGGTCTTGGTTTATGTTTCGTAAGGAGTTCACCTGACTATGAAAGAAGAGAATACAAAAACCGACACCATCAATGGACCAATGACTGTTAGGGATTTGTAGTTAGAAAAGAATACTGAAAAGAAGCTGATCATTGATAGATTGATTGGAAAGTTAGGCGGCTTAGTTACAAGCATTCTTTTCAAAAATGGCATTTTTTATCAGCAGAAGTCTTTGAATGCACGTTAATTGGATTTTAATTATCTCTGAAACATTTGAGCCGCACGATGCGTGTATTAAATATTACGCTATGCTGCAGGAAGACTAGACGCAGGAAACATAGTTTCTGAAAGGCAGTTCCGACTATAAATAAAACGACAACTACAAAGAAAATCAAGGAAACTTTAAAACTATAATGGAAACCTATGCAAAAACTGTGGAATCTTGGTTTGAAATATTTAAAAAAATACGGCAAAGTTCTTTCAGTATTATAAAATACTTCTCCACTGATTCTCCTGAAGAACAATACTCACTTGAAGCTTATCAGCAATGAGGCACCATTTTGTGTTTCTTCTTCTGAGGCTTCCAGAGGCGGAGTTTGAAAAATGACTCGAGGATCCCATGCTTTGTTGAAATGCGACAGACGTCTTTCTGGTTTTTCGATCTTTGCGGAAAAAATTATTAACAGCACATTATTACCTTGCTTAATGCACAAGGGCGGATCCGGGGGGGGGGGGGGGGGGGGGTGGCTGAAGCCCCCCTTCAGCAGCAGCAGAAAAAAAAAAGATGCTTTTTTAGATCGTTTTCCGTTGTGTTGATGGAAGAAACTCAATTAGCCCCCCCCCCCCCCCTCTCCTAAAATTTTGGCTGGATCCGCCCTTGATGCATGGGGCTCATACAGTGAGGAAAGGATCCCGTTTTAGTTGCGCAATGACTAGTTTTATCACGATGGTATTGGTAGTGATGTTACCCTGGCCAGTCAAAGACGCTTTCTTTCTTTTTGGAACCATACTTGGAACTAAGAGCAGCCGTGGGCGAGGAATGAAAGAAAACAGGTTTAGTTTTTTCCCGCTTGCGCTCACTTTACCTCTAGGATACTTCATAGATAAACGCATACAAAAAGACAAACCTCAATATATAGTATTTAGAGTACATGGTGATGGACGTAGTGATCATAAGGAAGTACAATGAAAACCATTCAAACCAGTTGATTTTTTTGCAGCTAAATCAAACGCGCGGCAATATTAGAAAAAAGTAAGTTCGACAACTCTGGAAATTTCTGGAAAATTAACGCAAGAATAATATTATATATAATAATATCCAATCTTGGTTCCGGCACACTAATTAATTTGTCAAAAATTCAGTGGGTGGTTGTTGACTCGAAAGTTTTAACTCTTCAACAACCACACACACGAACTTTTCTATCATTTTGTAACTATATTTATGTAAAACTCTATATCTTATTAATAAGTTATTAAGCTCTTTTGCAAATTAATATTATCATTGTCAAGTGTGTGAATAAATAAAGTCTGAGTCTATTTTAAAACTTATAATTGGCATACATATAAAGAAAGTAAAGAATTTACAGGGTAATCATAATAGAGTTTCATCAAGATTCTAAGATTATAGTCCAGTTTAATCGTCATGGTAACATATAATCCCTTATAATATTATATCTTCATTTTACCCATATTTGCAAGTAATTCCACTAATCATGAGTTTGGTGAAATTTTGTGATTCATGTAGGAAAAAGAGTAGTATGCACTGTTTACTAATTTGTATTGAAATTGCAATTCCAAAACTTATCAGGAAGATCGAGCAACATCGTAAAGTTCTTACTGCTTTCCTAAGACCATCATTGCTTTGGACGTTGGCAAACAAGCGGCAAAGGCTTATAGACAAAAAATCTCTCTTTTGGACCAATATATTGATGTGTAAACACTGTGTTTGGAAAAATTTCTCCGGTGGTCATGACTACAAAGGATTCAAAATCTCCCTCAGACTATTGCAAAACATGCTAATCTATTAGACCAAAGAACCGAAAGGTGAGTCGGCCCATTGATAAAATCCAACATATAGGTCTTTAGGGCTTAAACTTATTATCCAAATGCCTTAAAACTACATAGCTTTGGTCAGTGGTCAGTATAGCACCATATATGTCGATCCAACATTACAATTTACCTATCAAAAACACAAACAAACAGTAACTGTGTAGTTGCTTGTCCTCATGAAGAACTGAACGATTCCACTACAAGATTTTTGCGCTAAAAAGTTGCAAATACTTTCACAAACTTTAAAATCAACATTCAATTTTTTGATAACGAACAATATAATAATACAAGTATAGCTTTTTCAATGGCATTCAATCATTAAATGATCCACGAGGTCAGACGAGGATGTAATACTAATAGACGTATTTACTCATCCAAACAACCTCGTTAAAACCTTGAATAGCGCTTGTTGTGTTAGGGAGAAGCCATCAACGCTTTCAACAGCTTATTTATCTCCCTTGAAAAAAGAACTGAAGTGTTAACTACGTGTTATCATAACTTACTATGTTCGTTGACTTCTTCAGAGAAGACATAGCTGTTGCTCGAAGCTTGAATTTTGTGCATGTTTTCAGTCGACGATTCTTTTCACCGATCAGTCCCTTGGCAACAGTACTACAGTACAGGGCATTACAGTATTAGGAAACTGGAAAATACAACTCGAAGCAGCATTCTAGGTTCTTTCATTCGCACATTCAGAGCAAAATACTTGTTTCTACCACAGCTTTAATGGCTTATTATGAATTTATTGAGGAATTATAAAATCTAATAAGCTTCGTCTTTTGTTTACCGAAGATTATGAGAAGTTATAAACTGCACTATGATGCAAAAGGGACTGGACTCTTTTGTTCTCCTGGAATTCTTAGTTGTTTGGCAGTGTTCGGCTCTTTTCTACTATTAATATGTACATAGATTATGTTAGATTTTAATTATGTGTAAAGAAATACCGACAAAGAATACTTTCTTGGTAAATAATCCTTAGCATTTATTGGTTTGTTCCTATACGTGCTTGTTTTCTGTGTCTTGAAGTGTCATCAGTTTCTTTTATTTGGACAGTACCCTCAATGACTCCAGGAAGGGATTTATAAGAAAGGTTTAATGCTAACGAGATCAGTATGTCAACTGGAATTAAGGCATTTACTCCGAGTTGAATGATATCCAATCTTTGTTCACTTGAAAATGAATTTACTAAAAAATTGAATCTGGAATTCGTTTTCACGCAACACTTTTATCGCAAAATAGATACGAAATGTGATTGTTTCATACTTATTTCGGGAAATTTAAGGTCTTTAAGCAGAGGTTGGCCGCTTAATGGAGTTTTACAGCATAGAATGACAATATAATGATGATGCTATGATGATGATGATGATGATGATGATACTTATTTCGGGAAATTTAAGGTCTTTACTGAGGTTGGCTGCTTAATGGAGTTTTACAGCATAGAATGAGAATATAATGATGATGCTAAGCTGCTGTAAAAGAAACTTATTTAATGCTTTCATTTTATTAGGAAATATATAATATCAACGTGCTATCATGAGTTGAGAGACACGTGCAAAATGAGAGATTCTGCATGTAGCATTGTAAATCTCGGAATTTAAAAACGCCACCTATGTTGGAAAAGGCGTACTGCGTAGCCTAAACTGAAAACCATTCATTGCGAACCCAAACTAGACCTAGCCCCTTGCGCACCTTTAAAATAAAGAATTGTTTGCTAAAATTCTGCAGAGTACGCACAACAAACCTATGGAAAAAGTACCTACTAATTAGCGCAAAACAGTACGTACTAATTAGCCATTCAAAACAATAGGATTTTGCACTATTTACTTTTAAACATTTTCACTGGTTTACTGCATGCACTTTCATTAGTTGTCCACAATTTAAAAAAAAATTATTCAATTATTATTCATAATATTCAATATTCTTCAGTTATTGGTCAAAGTTTGTTAGATCTAGAGGTCTGGAATCTTCACATTCAAACATTAATCTTATTTAACATCTTCCCACAAACTTTAAAACTTAATAGGTGCTCAAAAATTACGAATTTTGTTTACTGTAGCTCGGTGCTTATCTGTCTGGGAATTCAAAACGTATAGTAACAAGCTTTTGGTTTCGGCAGTGCATCATGGGGTAGCTTGGGGTCAAATGTTTGGTTTTATAAAGGTAAAAAAGAGGATAGTTTTATCAAATGTATTCTCTGATTTCCTTATCACGTCATTCCTTGCTGAAGGACCCCATATCATCCTTAAAGAATTGTTTGGATTGTGAAATTAATTGTATTGATGAAGCATATCATTGGGCAACATCACATGCTGAGATTACTCCAAGACATGTCGTATGGCCTGTTGACAGAAAGAAAAATGTTAATAGTTTGGCAAGGCAAGGCAAGGCAAGGCAAGGCAAGGCAAGGCAAAGGCAAGATTTCAGTTTATTCCTTTACCTTTCAGTTGTCGAAGGTTTACCATGTCCTCCTTTATAATCATGCGTCGTCATGGACTGCCAGTGAAGGGCAGGTGTTTGGGCTGTGTAATGATATAAAAAATACTTAATAATACCTCAACTACAATACACAATTTCCTCCGTATACCTCTTCTTCTTTGACTGAAATGAAATCAATCTTGATCCCGCGTGCAACCTTGGAACAACCCCATGGTCTGATCAAAGTCAGACTATGGGTAACTCACAGGTCGAACCCCAACCTGAGGGTTGATTTGAGCTAGGGCCCGGCCATGACAACTCACAGATCAAATCCTAAAACAACCTCTAGATGCTTGACCAACCCTTCTTTAAAAAATATAGAAATGAACCGATAAAAGGAACGTTACATCTCACCTTTTGAATCGGGCCTAAATCTATCAGGTTTCCATGGGTTACGTTGCTTATAGTTTTGCGGAACTACAAGGCAAATAAAAGGAAATTTGATCATTCATACATGAACATGTGATGTACCTGTTACGGGCAATGTTGCAGAAATCGAATAAAGCTACCTCTGCATGCGGCGTTGCATGCATCATGCAACGGATTTCCTCGTGACACAACTGGCAACACTGCATGGAATATTGTGATGTTTTCAGTCAAATATATAAAGAGATTTTTATAACAACACTGCTGGTCAGTATTCAGTGTGCGTTGTGTGCCCAAGTAGCTTTTTCTTCATTTCTAGTTTTGCGCAGGAAAACTTGCTACATCGTTTGATATCCCTCAAAACATTCGGCAAAAGTCACCAGCAATTGTCCATTTAAGACTATGCAATACTTACCAAGCGGTTTGCCTTGGAATGTCGTATTATAAGTGGTGGAAAACCACCGATGTTTATCAGTTTGTAGTATGTTGACAGGAGCTGACTTGACTTCACGTGGAGCTTCAGCAGCAACGTCATTCCTCCACACTAGATATGTCTGTCACAAGTAGGAACAGAAAGAAAGCTAATGCAACGACAAGAACTAATCTAATTCGTTTATTTCCTTATGTGGGGATCCATGTCCCAGAGCTTTATAGTAAAAGAATATGAATTGTTTTATAGGAACAGAGAAGATTGATGATTCAGATGGAGCCGGGTAGAGTCATACACTTAAATGTAGAAATGGAAAACAAATACTATGCAAACAGCCGCAAATACGGGAATTAAAAAGAGGTTTTGAGGAAGAGGAGTATTTAGGTGAAATGGAGTAGAAAAACTTTGCTTCAGTGGAAGACTGAAGAGGAATACCCGGAAAAAATGTTCAACATGGTATATCGTTTCCATGCATCTCATCATCGCCTCAACAAACTAATACGAAATCGCCCCAAACTCAAGCGCAGATTTAATTACCTTATCTGGATAATGCCATGGATCGTGTAGGCGAGGATGGGGATTATTTTTTCGATGGACAGAGATTGGTGTTGGTGCGCTGTGTCTGCTATATTGGACTGGAGGAGTCCTAAAGGTCCCTGCGTAGTGCGACCTTTCAAATGGCCATCCCCTAGGGAGGTGATCTGCTGTTCTCATTCTGTAAAGAAAATTATCAGTGCAAGTTCCATCAGCCTTTGTCTATCATATTATTTATTATATCATCCATTTAAAAAAACGTTAGATAATCGGCTGTCTTATCATGGTTGCAGCGTAACTATGTTGCGAGACAGCTAAAAGCTGCACCTACTAGGCTTGTCATCCTTTCTCGACCAGGAACTTCTGAAAAAGCTAGATAGTACGAAAAACACTCTGTAATAAACAGCTTTTATTTTTTTCACAGCGTCAGCAGGAAACCTGGTAAATTTTACAAGCCGAATTACGAAACAGCACTAGTGTTGTCTTGCTGTTGCAAGAAGTTTGCTGCTCGTAAACGTTTCATCGTATCACTCTCCACATAATGGAAAAAATTTTCGTAATTCCAGCCACATATCTGTTCTCTAGTTTTCACGGTGCTTAGAAAAAGCAAAATAAAACGCTTCGATTGTTGACAATCAGTGAAAAATAATAAGCTGTCAATCCAACTGAAAACGCCATGTCAGAACTGGGCAGTCCTCGTGAACTGAATGAAAAGTCGTGGGACATCCAATACTGTTCACTCTTGACCTTAGCTTCCTAGCTCCACATGAAATTTTAGACGCAAATTAAAACTATGTTTTTACTCCAAGATTTGTTAAAAAAGATGCCAGAAAGTTACGCTGATTTAAACGCATTTTTTTTTCCAAAAAAAGTTTTTGTTAAGGAGTAACTTAACCATATAGTTTGCATATGTAAAAATTCCTTCGACATATGCAAATAACGAGATGGTTTGTTTGGAGTTGTCTGGCTGTGTTGGATGTATATGTTGCGATATATATATTCTTTATTTTAAATACCAAGTTAGAGTCTTACCTCTGTGGCAAAGCCACGGATCCAGGCACACCAATATAATCCCTGGCATATGTTGTCCATGGAAAGCCTTTTCTTCTACCAGCTGATGCTAAAACAAAAAGCATCAATCAAATACACATGGTGATTAACAATTGACTGTAAACAGTATGGCAGCATAATGCTTACTTATTAAATAGTTATATAACTCAAAAACCAAGTAATAGTAGCATTAAGATGAAGATTTTAATCCCTAAATTGATGTAGCTTTTTCATCGTAACTTTTCTTATAGTACTGATAGTGAGAGACATAAAAACTTGGCTTGTCAATTGAAGATCACTTTCACTGCTTTCATCTCCATCCTTCTCAAAGCATTCAAACATGCTATTCGTAAATATTATGATTAATCAAGAAATCTTTATGACCAACCTGAAGCAGGAGTCTCTGGTTCTGTTCCCCATGGAGGATTTTTTACTGTAGTTTTAACTATATCTCCAGAATCATCATCTTGTGTAAACTGCCGCATGATCTGACTGATCGAGTCTCTTTGCTATGACTTCAAATTGGACAACTAGTTTTTCCTTGTACTCGGCACTTCTGAATTTCACTTAATAAAACTAAGTTTAAGAATAAAACCCTCTAATTTTGGATGAGTTTCTAATATTATTATTAATAATAGAAAAGTCAATTGGCGCCTATATCAGTACTTCCAGAAGTGTTGTGACCAATTTACTCAAGATGCAACAAGCTTCATGATGCTAATTGGTTAACTGGTTGCTAAGCGATATTGGCTGCCCAGGTCATGCTAATGAGCTAGCGTCCAGTCTTTGAATGCGGTGTAAGGACCACTGCCTGACCACTGGTAAACCTCTTGAAACACCGAAGTGTACCTACTATTCAATATATACCTTAATGAATTGTAAATGGGAAACTCTAACATCAAGCCAGAGCAACCCGCTCTGGGAGTAAATCAGAAATCTGGCCAGTCACATAGTCAAGTTGATATGTTCATGATGATATCTTCCTTTATACGTCACTAGGATTTCATGCTTTACAGATTGTCCAATTTTGATGTCTACTAAATCAATAAAATGGGGTCCTTATATAGAACCACTTGCGCGCTGATCGAGACAAAAGTCGCAACAGGGAAGATCGGAGCATCAGTCAAATAAATCGCTATTAGAGCTTGAGCTAGGTTCCCGTGTACCTTAACGTACTCTAACGAATTATTTGATTGACGGTAGTCTAGTGCCCGATTCCAGCGCGTAGCAATGAAAACAATAGTTACCAATAGAAAGAATCTGTCTTTTCATTTTTTAACTGTTCAGAACGCGCGCGCACAAGAACATTGCTTGGGTTGCCTGTGTTCCCGGGAGGGAGTCTCGCGACAAGCTACATTAAATTTATACGCAAATAGCTTTGGGTTTTCAACTTTACGAGAGTATGTAGACGTGAAAATACATGCCAGAAGCTTCAGAAGTACCTTATTATGTCCGTAACTAAGAAACTAACGAAGGCAGAAGCAAGGTTAGTCGAAATAACCCAAAAATGAATTGGGCATTTGTTTTAACTTAAATTTGGTTCAATATTTCTTATTTTCACCTGTAAAAAATCATTCTTTTTGAAAATAAGGTCTTCATATTTTATTAATTGGGAGAGAAAATATTCGCTCTCCGTTTAATACTCTTTTTTAAGAAGGGGTTTGTAGTTTGACTCTGAAACATTATGGATTTTAATATTCTTAGACCGACTATAAAACATGTATAAGAAATTTATATTCAGGCATGAATTCCTGAATCAGACAATGGAGTAAAGTATAGGTTAGGTTATCGTATTCTAATTTTAAAGACATCTAGTGTAAATATATTTATCTTAGAAACAAATAAATCCTTGTAATATAATAATATTTTTGTTTTATTTTTTAGTGGCAGCAGCAAAGATAATTCAGAGACGACGCATTTGTATCTACAGATCAATGCAACCCAATGGCCTATAGTGTATTCTTCTTCATATAACATTGGCTTTCTTGGACTTGAAAGACTTCATCCGTTTGATTCTGGCAAGTGGGGAAGGGTGTTCAGCTTTTTAAAAGGTACAGTATTATCCATGATATTCATAATTATTTATAAATAAATATATATGGGATATACTGTATATGGGATGTTCAATCAACATCAAATTTATCGTGTCATTATAATTAAATATGATTTATCATTTTGTCACTTTGCTATGCATGCTTTGATTGGTTGAGAACTGTGCCATATTAGTAAATATAGCATGGTGCTAAAACCACTGTGTACACATGCATGCAGCTTTTCATTGCTTCTCCTAACACTTCTTTCATGTTTTCACCACTTCTTGTGTGCTGTATTATTACTGAATTGTGGAGCATAGGAAAACTGGTAATATGCAAGAATATAACCCAGATGCTGCCTTTAATTGACCAACTACTTTGTCATTTGTCCACTGACTATACTTCTAGTACTATCAGCTATGACATTTTCTTAAGAAACTGAAGGCCGCTCGATAGTTAGGCGATGGTGGACTGTTGATGAAGTAACAGTGGGATTTTGACTAAAATAGCCATAGCCAACTGTCAGTTGGGCATCTGGGATGCTGTCCTTGCATATTAATGGAAAAAACTTTCCTATTTTTTAATAGAAGCCGAGCTTATAGATGACAGTACTATAGTAGAGCCCAGGGAGGCAACAACAGAAGATTTATTGGTTGTACACACAAAGAAATACCTCGATAGCCTCAAGGTATGTGCAGCACTAATTAATTTTACTGCGGTTTTTAATATTCTGCGACTTCAGACATTTCAATGGCTTGTTGTGAAATTGGTTTTTTACTGCCGCCAGTCAAGAATATAAAAGGTACAGACTCATTATTTTTGATTGAAGGCACCAAAAAACCAAAGTTATATAAAACACATATACATTCATAAGTAGAGGTTCATGTATTGATATGTACAAAACCTTGCAAACCCACCATACATGGCACACATTGAGGCCCTGTTAGGGGTAAATACATGTATTGACAAGATGAACAACGGACCAACACTTTATCGATAATTGACTGACTGTCGAAGTGCATTGGCTGTGCATCGACTGACAACAAAACCCGAAGAAATGCCAAAACTTTCAACTGTGTGTTGGCTGATGGTCGGCCGATACACGGTCAACACATGGCCGATAGTTGGCTGATAGTTGGGCAGCTGTCGACCAAAAGTCGGGCAATAGTTAACTGACACATGTCGGGTGGTCATGAAGTATAAGATTACCATGACATTGTATAATGGACTAGCTTGTTTCTAACTTTAACTACATTTCTTTTTCTTAGTGGAGTGTAGTTGTTGCCCAAATATGTGAGGTACCACCAGTGGCCTTTCTACCAAATTTTGTTGTACAACACAAACTTCTGAAACCACTTAGATTACAGACAGGAGGCACAATCCTGGTATGTTTTTTGAACTCGGAGGAGGGTGGGGGTATTGCTAGTGGTAATAATTTTGTTGTAGAGGTGTGGAAGGGGCCCAGTGGGGGGGACTCCGGGGAAAAAGTACCGGGGATGCTTGTCGGAAATTTTCAAAAAGACCCCTAAAAGATACCAGAAATCTTTTAAAAAGGGTGTGGCTGAACGATTTTTAACCCTTAAGAGATAACATGACAAATAATATTAAATTTTATATAAAAAGCGCCTAGGATAAGCCATTTCAATGCGCCCTTCTCTCCTTTTCCAACACCCTAAGAGATACCAGAAAATGCTGATTTTCAAAAATTCACATTGACCACCCTAAAAGATACCAAATCGCAAACTTTTACCCTTAAGAGATACGACAAGCATCCCTGGTACTTTTTTCCTGGAGTCCCCCCCTCCCCCCTGGGGGAAGGGGGAGTCTTAAATGTATAGGGATTAAAATAATGGCTGGTCATAGGACAATGTCCAGCTAAAATTTGAACTTTTTTAGTCAAATCTTTCCATTGCTTGTCATTTTGACCCGTAACAATTTTAATTCTAATGACTTTTATTTTTTTTCTGAAGGCTGCTAAACTTGCTATTGAAAGAGGATGGTCAATAAATATTGGTAAGCAAAATTTAAAGTTTTGTAATTCGATTATATATCTGATCATAATTTTTGTCAACCTCCAAATAAATATTATCTACATGCTTAAATTTCTAGGAGGAGGATTTCATCATTGCTCAGCCAATAAAGGAGGAGGTTTCTGTGCATATGCTGATATTACTTTGGCCATCAAGGTTGATTTTACCAACAAATACTGTCTTTATACATCCAGCTGATATGAAATAGTGACATACTGTATCGTAGAAGTGATGCCAGTGCAAAACTGAGGATCATGAAGCCTGTGAAAATTGACCAGCAAAAAAATAGAAACATGCCCATGGACCATTACAATAAAATTTAATAATCACTGTTATCTAGTGCTTATTTTTTTCCTTTGGTGGCCTTGAAATCCACAATTTCAAGAGATAAAGTGACACCTCAGTTTAACATTTTTGCAGATCAGCAGGATGTACAGTAATCAGTTATTATGAAACTTGAGTTAGCATTATTATTGAGGAATAATAGAATATAATAAAATGTTCAAGAAATATTTTTTTAAATTTTCTTCATTTTTTAGTTTTTATTCAAATACTTGGGTGTTGAGAAAGCCATGATCATAGATTTGGATGCACATCAGGTTAGTAAGATTACAATAACATGTTTGGATCCATATTTCATCCATATTTTTAAGAGTATTTAAAAAAATGAGAATTTCTTTAAAAAGTTCTAAATAACTCCTAGAAAATTACATAATCTGCAGTCTGTAATGTTTAGTTGTCAGTCTAGAGAATGAAGGTTCGTTTAGGTAATAATTGCCTAAATGGTGCTGTGGTTCCCAACCATCTCAGTGACTTTGTGACAATGATTCAGTTATAGTGTGAAGCGCCGATTGAACTGCATGTGGCCATCCAACTAATTTGTTTACTAGTTAGCCAATCAGACAGCAAGAATTTGTGCATTTGTATGTGAACTCCTAAACCCACTCAGTGTGACTGCAAATATTTCTTTAATATTTCTTTCACACTTTTTGCAAAAAGTACTTTAATGATGGCTTAAAATTATTAAAGTATTTGTTGCGAAAAAGTGTGAAATACTTTGTATTTACTCATTTTGGTCATGCACTTTTCTGGCTAGACACTAGACACTTTCATGAACAGTATTTTAATTGATGAAGACACTTGGCAGGAAAGGATTCAGTGGCATTTTAGTTAAAACATAATTCATTGGGTGGCCACAATCAACAGACTGAGCTGTAAAATGAAATTAAAAGAAGTGTAATTACAGTTTTAATTTTTGATCAGGGTAACGGACATGAAGCTGATTTCATGGGTGACAAGCAAGTCTACATAATGGATGTTTATAATGCTCATATCTATCCAGGTGCCATGAGGGTAAAAAGTAAGCATATTAGCTACTATAAACTATTGCGATTTTGAGACGACAATACCATGAAATATTGAGGGTTAGTTAGGAGAAAATATATTCGGTTTTGGGCTTCGTAGCTTCAGGACTCCGCCCAATACCGAATATATTTTCTTCCAACGCCGTCAAAATTTTGTGGTATTGTCGTCTCAAAATCGTAATTAGTTTTGTATCACGATTCTAAAGAATTCAACACAAAAAAAGGAAAAACTGACCGATTTTCGTTGATTAAAAGCAAAATTCTCCTTCACGCGAGTGTTATGGCGCAAGCAACGAGCGTAAAAATTTGACGCGCGTGAGCTCAAGCTTTCTTTTTGTCATGTGTTAGCCAATCAGAAACCTTAATTTTAAAAGGACAATACCACAAAATATTGTCGTCTCAAAAATATAAGAAACTATTTGGTGAATCGCGATACTACAAATAACTATTAATAATAATCATACAATGGCCAACATAAATCCAATAAATCTACTTGTACACCCTTTTCTGCATAACGAGCCACAGCGAAAAAACTTTGCGAACAGCAGGGTTACCAGTTGCTAAGGTGTGACGTCATAATCTGGTTATATTGTGGTTTCAAGATCCTTTGATCCTAATATAATTTGGCGCGAATTACGAAGCAGAACGTAGATCAAGAATTCAACTACGATCAGTGTGGCGTGCTGGTCGAAAGCCTGCTGCTGGCTTGATGGAAGGCTGTTATCCAAGGAAAAAGAGATTTCCGCAACCTGCCGGAGTTTTTGCAGCAATTTTAAGGCAAAGGAAGGAAATACATCTTGAAATACAATAGATATCAACTGAGAATAGCAGACTTTTCGATTTCCCGCCAAACTGTGTTTATGTCCTAGTCAGGCACAACATAGTCAAGGCGTTTTGATGATTTTCTGTAAGGCACAGCGCAAAGGTCTGGTAAATGCTTATTTTTAAATCTATAAGTTACTAGTTATGTAGAACAACCCAGAGGTAAGTTTCTAATATGCGGTTCTCATGACTATCAAGGTCAATTTGATTTTATTCAGTATTAAAATTATTTTAATATACAACTGTGCCTGAGTGCTTCTGGCATATTGATTATGCTTAGCTGGTTCATCCAGCATGAAGTCCTGGTCAATTTTGATTTTTTAGAGCCTGAGTGCTTTGGGTATATTGAATTTATCTGTTCTCTATGCTTAGCTGGTTCATCCTGCATGAAGTCCTGGGCAATTTTGATTTTTTAGAGCCTGAGTGCTTAGGGTATATTGAACTTATCTGTTCTCTATGCTTAGCTGGTTCATCCAGTATGAAGTCCTGGACAATTTTGATTTTTTAGAGCCTGAGTGCTTAGGGTATATTGAACTTATCTGTTCTCTATGCTTAGCTGGTTCATCCAGTATGAAGTCCTGGACAATTTTGATTTTTTTAGAGCCTGAGTGCTTCGGGTATATTGAACGTAACTGTTCTCTATGCTTAGCTGGTTCATCCAGTATGAACTCCTGGCCTGAGTTAGTTATTTTTTCAACAGAAATTAAGGCTTTTCGGATAGATTGCACTGCAGAGACATTTTATTTCAAATAGTTCGAAAGATATATAAAATCTGGTATTTATTAGCAGCTTAGAGAAGAAAAGTCGTCAATAAATAGTTTCCCTCATAAACGTGAGGCTAATAACTCGAGTATGATCTGGCCACGGGGACGGCTGGGGTCAAACGTTCGGTCACGACATCATTGTATCGTTGTAGTATTGGAATAATAGCGCTCAACAGCTATGTAAAATTTGAAATTATCTATTATAAATGTTTTTATCATGCCCTGAAATTAGAAAAGAAAGATAAAATCTCGAAGTAGTACTATTCTTTTAACATTGCGTTACCATAAGCATTTACAAAATCTGTCATCGGAGTATCACTTATTCAAGAAGGAATGTAGAGAGACCCCCAACTGATGGGTAGTCGAAACATACCCATCAGTTGGGGGTCTTTTGGTTGCTAACGAAGAACGTGTGGCTCGTTATGTAGGATGTAATCATATTTGTCGTCCTTGAGTTTGCTGTCTGACAATGTTCATTATTCAAAAAGTCAATGCAAATCCTTTAACATTTTATCATACCCTGAAACAATTTAATCTAAGTCTGGGCATGGCAAATAGGGATATTTTACTTGTTTTTGCATTCTCTTGTTTCAAAGAGAAATGGCAAGGCAAGCTTAGTTAATAGTCAAAAACTGTGGTTAATATTTTCTTTCAGGCGCAGTAAGTAGGAATATAGAACTAAACCACCTAACCACTGACGAGGAGTATCTTCCAATAATACAGAGGTTTGAAATGCTTTTTTATTTTCAAACTTTTTTTTGCTCTAGGCATAACATATAAAAAACCTTTATTTTCTTATCATTTCCAAACTGCCTCTTTGATTGATGCAGTTACATGTTGTATATTTGTTTCTGTTTCAGACATGTTCCTAATGTACTGGATGAATTCAAGCCAGATATTGTTGTATATAATGCAGGAACTGATGTGTTAGAGGGTGACCCTCTGGGCAATCTATCCATTTCACCACAGGTATGTTATTAGAAGTTAAGTGCAGGTATTTATTATATTCATGATCAATTGAAGGGATGAAAATGAAAATGGCCTAAGTGACTTTTTGGTATATTTTTAAAAATAGCCTAAACCAAACAAAAATACCAGCAAACAGTCTCTTTTAGTTTAAATATGAATGTTTAGTATTTAATTTTCATGATTTTGATCGGAAAAGTAGAAAAACGCTCCTTAGTTATGCATTGGCTTTGCTTGACAACCGATCATCAGTCTGTGAACTAGTGTATATTTGCATATCACTTGATGCCTCAAGTGAATTGCATTAACAGTCTGCTGTGTGTTCAAGCAGAAACTTTAATTCGATTTTGTCACTGTAAGGCTAATTTAATTACAGCTTCTTGTAACATTATATGATATTGTGTGACAATGCATCTTTGTTTAACTAGTTACGTTATAGTTAATCACATGATTGTAATCGTATATGTATACACATGTACGCCAGATATATATCAGTTCGCGTACTGATCAATACATGTAGTATAGAGTCAAGATAAAACAAATAAATCGAGACATAACCAACCGAAGACTATCACACTTCTCTTTTTTTTTACAAGAGCATGGTATTTTTTGGCACAAATCTATTTTTTTGGCTTTGCAGGAAGCTACGCGTCCTTTAAATGCGTGTGTGCTCAAGCAGAAATTTTAATATAATATGGAAAACAAAATGCAGTATTTTTTCAGCTTGATGATAAAATTAATGAAAGATTAAAAAATCTCAATGTCATCAGTTGAACGTAAGCTTGTTTGCGATCGAGGTTAAACAAATATGTTAGCTGAACGCCGTTTGCAGTGGCTTTCACTCATGCTGCTTTAAGGATAAAGATAAAGATATTGTCCAAAATCAGGACAAAATTGGCTAAACTTAGCCACTGATATTTCCACTTCATGTTTATACACAGTTATTAGATACCATAAACAAGAATTTAAAACGATTTTCTACTATTCAAGACGGGGTAAAGGCGTTTGTTTGAAAAAGTCTGTGACACTGATGTGTCATCATGCCCAGCCAAATTCATAGTGCAACGCGCATAGTTTTGATTTCTTTTTTTGATCATAATCTTTTATTCAGTGCTCAAGACAACTTTCTAAACTATACTCTTTTAAATTAACTATGTACACAGCATATAGGACGTGTCATATGCTTTAGTTATGTAGGTGGATCGAAAGTGTATATAGGTGGTTCGAAAAGACCTGGACCTGGTTCGAAAAAGACCTGGATCGAAAAGACTTTGGTTCGAAAAGACCGGTTACCAATAGGCCGTGTCCAATTTGGCAGTCAGAGGAATTTTTTGAATTTCAATTATTTCCAAATCGACAGACATGTAGTCCTATATTGCACTGATTAATTATATCCCAAACTATACGAGACTGATTCCGTAAGTCATAGTTTTCCCTCAAAAGAATGCGAATGGAAAATATTCAAATTAATCTTTAATTTGGACAGGAAAGAGAATTTGAAAATAATACAATAGTTGCTTATATGGGATTATGGAGTGATGATACAATTACATTTAGTAAATCATCAAGAAAATTGTCCAAAAATTCATATTATTTTATTATCAGTCCTTTAATCATAACATCCAATATTTTTATTTACTAACAGGGAATAATCAAAAGAGACCAAATAGTTTTCCAGGAAGCCAGGACAAGAAGCATACCAATTGTTATGGTCACATCTGGTGGATACCAGGTAGGATAGGTTTATTATTTTTTTCCAGTCTGGTATCCTGAAAATCATGTGTTCTTATTGGCTGCGCAAGTGGGTTGTACTCTATCCCTGCCTGCAGACCAGTAACCTGATGTCTTGTAAAGGTTACATCATCTGTGCTTGCATTGGAAAAGGGATTGTTAAACACATGGATCTTAGTTAAACAACAAAATGAATTGCAAAATAAATGGGTTATTCACAGCCCTAAAGTGAGTCTGGAAAAAACGGTGCCCCTTGAAAACGATTCTAATAACCTCTGTCCATATATTCAAGACCTCTGGCAGTTTTGCCCTATCCTGGCCTCCTGGCTGGTAAATAACCTCTACATCTGCTGTAGCAGTAGTGTACTCGCCTCTGACCTCTGGGATCTTTGGTTCATTATTTCTCAATCAGCATCAGTTTGTAATGGGTCTAATGCAAGGGTTATTTTTGAATCCAGGATTTGAACCCTCCATAAAATGTGTAGTCCCAAAAATTATCCATACCCTACTCACGGAGGAATTTTTTTAAGACACCCCCCTACCCCCCAGAAATTCCAATTTTCTTCCATACAAACTCAGTCTGTAATTTTCATTCTTTCTCTGACCCCCCTACTCCAAATTCCTCTGTGGGGTGGGTATGAATTATTTCTGGAACTACACAATATAACATGCTACAATCTGATTTGATCAAGCTATGAATTTAGGTGTCATGATCTATGAGCTCACTGCGATTAGCTCAGGTTGGTTTAGGGTTTAGTAAAACTGAATGTCTGTATCAGACTCATACCCAGTCATTACCTTTTGCCGCTACAGATCGCAGTGTGCAAAGGCGCGGGATTCTCGACTGTATTAGTGCTCTACTCCCATAACGCATTTTGCACTAGCTTCCTATGAGCATAAGAAGCAACTGGGTACGAGTCTGGGTCTGTATTTGGAACTCTAGCAAAGAGGAAATGTGGTTTTGTGTGTGTGTGAGCTATCATGATCATTTTTTTGGAATGCTTTTTTTCTGTGATTGTTTCTAGAAAAAAACAGCCAGGATCATTGCTGATTCTATACTCAACCTTCACGAAAAGAGACTCATAACCTGTAATTATTCTGAATCAGGTTGGTTTAAACAACACACCGTCTTTAATTAATGAATTATGCAGACTCATACTCACCCACCCCATCCCCCATTCCTTGACTTATTTACCCCCCCCCCCCCCCCCTGCACCCAAACCAAAAAAATAAAAGCCTGGATAATTGCTGATACTATACTCAACTTTCATGAAAAGAGACTTATAACCTGTAATTATTCTGAATCAGGTTGGTATAAACAAGACACCTTTAATTAATGAATAATGCAGACTCATACTCACCTACCCCAACTCCCCCATTCCTTAGCTTATTTAACCCCCCAACCCCCACCAAAAAAAGAAAAATCAAGCTAATTGATGTGGATGCAAGAAAATATGTAGTGGCCTTTCTATGCACTGTGGACTGAGAGAAAAATTGGGGGGGGGGGGGGGGGGCATATATTATAGACCAATTCAGCTAATGCTATGTTTTGCCAAATTCAAATCTACTGGGAATACTTTTCTTGTCCATTATATTTACATGTCAATCGAGCACTTGAATATGGTAATGATATGTAAATACAATAGGCAAAAAAAAGTATTGCCTAAATTGAAACTAAATTTGGATTGGGTAAAACATTGGGTTAGCCAAATGGGTCGAGTTGATGTGTAGCATACTGTAGTAATAATTAAAAGTTTCACCTTGACCAGAGTCCACCCAGGAGTCAATCTGTCTTAATACTGATACACTGTTTGTTTTATATATACGTGCACTAGTATTTGATTTTTTCTTTCATCAGGTCCAATTTCATCCGCGAAGGCAGAATCATCTTCTAACTACAATACTTTCAACAATCCCTCTTCTCTCTAATGAATCTTAAATTATTATTAATTATGCACATCAATTACAAGATGACTGTCAACATTGCACGCTGCAGGACTTCATTCCAAGAATTCATTGAATCCAGCTGTTCCAGATATATAATTTCCCTAAAATTAAGCTATATGGTGATAGGAACTAAGTCATTCAGAGACTAAAAATAAATATTGGGATGCAAGTCTAACATTTATCAAACCCCTAAACAACATCTATTGTAGGCTAAACAATCTCTAGTAACTCATTCCACTGCTAACTCATAGATGAAATTTAAATTTGTGTTGGTTTTATCTAGATTTATGTAGGCTAGCTTGAATAGTGAGTCTTTGGGATGAGAGGGGTCCCCCTCTGAGCCAGCCCAAAGAGCCGCTACTCAGGCTATATGTAGGTCAACTATTCATTTCTTACATCCTCTATTTACTGACGCAGTTGTCTGTCTATAACAACTTCTATAATTGTAAAAAGTATATACAATTCATTGTGGAAAGAAAATGCAATAGCAAGATTTGTAGATAATTCAATAAAATTTAGCTAGTGCTCTACTAGCTTTTATTTAGGATCCCTGGGTATAGAAAACATTAATTTTTTTGTTTCATGTGCATGCAGGATCAATGCTAAATACTTTGGCTAGATATAGAGGTTATTTACTGGCCAGGAAGTTTGGATAGGGAAACTGTGCCTGAGGTCTTGAACATATAGACTGAGGTCCATTTTCAAGACTGAGGGCAAAGTAGTAAATAATAGTTATTTACCATCCTAAAGTAAATGTTCCAGATAGGGAAAACCCTATCTGGATCAACTTTAGGATGGTAACCCTATCTGGACCAACTTTAGGATGGTAAATAACTATTTTTTATTTTGATTTACATTTTTTTGTTGTTGTTTGGCAATCTGTTATCTAAGGATATGTACCATGGTTAGAGATAGAAAATACCACTCACTCTAACTGCTAATCAGAATGCCAGAAACTGGACTAGAAAAAGAAAGAAATTATACTACTAGAGCAAACTTTTTTCAGAGACAAACAGCTTTGCATCTTTGTATAACAAGGAGTTTAGTTAGTTAAAAACATAACCTAAAATTCGTCTGTACATGTATCTGTCCTTTATTATGCAAGTTGTCTCTCATTTTAAAACTCCCCTGACTGGATTTCTAACAATTAAGAATTACTGCCTTAGTAACATTCTTGATAGTAAGCAAATTTAAAACACTCGATCAGTTGCTGTTAAATATGTTTTTATTGTTATTTTAAAAACTAAGTTTTTCTGATGTACAAAGTAAAAAAACACATGAGTTTGCTTTAAAAAATCTTGAAAATTTCAAAATATAATATCAGTAGTCTACATAAAGTACCCTCAATTTTCAAAGTATTCAAGTGACTACCCATAAAAGAAAACGATTATATGTAATTCTTTTTTATTATTTAATATATAATATGCACAATCCAATGACACCTAATCAATAGCAATGTAAAATATTTCTTTACAATTCATTCAAAATGTACAGTACTGTAAGATTAGCGCCTTGTCTGGTTTTATCTGCTTGTTGTATTGAACTGCATAAAGTAGGCTGCTGTAGGAGGATTTGAGTAAACCTCTTTGTTGATATACTCTTGTCTGAAAAAAATAAGGGTTCAGATATGTTATTGCGTATCCATGACAACTTGCTTACCAAATATTACGGCATTTTGTTGCTGTCCAATGTTTAATAATATTGAATACAGAAGCTGGAAAAAGTAATTATAATTATTTTTTCCAGCTTCTGTTGTCGACAGTGAAATTAATCATATTTTTTTTTACTATCCTCTATCTTAATGTTATCCTAGCACACAAAACAAGTCCTACCCAATCACTGTCCTATTATTACATTGTCTGAGATCTGTTGCTCCATTGTTTCAAGAATATTAATATGGAAAAGAATTCTGTAACATTACTATATATTTATTAAGTGCATTGTGTATTAGAAAAACAAGAATTCTGGATTCTTATACATCTATTTGTCGGTTGGATATCTGAAATCAGAAATCTGAGACCGATTGGAATTATGGGGGACTGAGTGTTTTCTCATTAAAAATTCAATATACACTCACCCAGATAGTTTGCCAGCGCAGGTCATTGCTCAAAGTTAGAATATCAAGATATTAACTTTTTGTGAACTACTAATTTAAAACCACAAACAATCCAAAATTCCTTTCAGTCTCAGATTTCAGATCTCTGACCGACAACATTTTTTGAAATAGGTGTATATTACTTACATTGCTTTTTGTTCCGATGCTAGTCTTTGATTCTCAAGTGCTTGATCTCTTTCTTGCTGTTTTCTCTTCCTTTCTAGCTCTCTTTCCATCAATATTCCAGCTTTAGCTTGGGTTAAAAGAAGCCTTTCGTATTCTTTTTGGCGTTCTTCTTCTTCTTGTTTCAATCGCTGTTGATTAAAACAATTCATGGTAATCAAAATTGTTAATAATGAAAGGCTACATAGATTAGCTGTCACTCTACGTAATATAATATGCATTGTACAGCCAGGCATAATTGTACATTGTATATTTAACTGAAGATGCAAAGAATCTCTTTGCCATATATAAAGCTGCCTTAGGTATATGGAGATGTTGTCGGGTTGCAAGCATTCCCAAGAGAGTAAAAAGACAAAAACATGGCTGCCATCTTGGTGTGATTAACAATGGATACTAATAAGAAATCTTTTGCTTAATAGCACCAACATGGCATAATGATGTAGTGTGTAATCGAATTAAGAATTGCAAGATAGGAAGTCAATTTCTCATGCCGGCAAAGCATGCCAACATTATGTTTCTTTTAAACTCACCTCTTTTTCTTTTAACTGTTCCTGTTGTATGTACCGAATCTGTGCCAGCTGCGCAGGGCTCATACCCTTCCATCTATCAGTGATAACCCGATGTGAGCCAAATGCACTTTGTGCAACATCAGGATTTTCAGTAAGCATATCTCCAAATACGTGGTTAGAGATTTCTGTGAAGTTGTCATCCTGTTCTTGCTGTTTCTCAAGCTGTTCCTTTGTCTCCTTTTCCCTTTTGAGTGCATCATTAAAATCCTTAGTTGCCATGTTAATTGCACGCCGACAGTCGGCTTCGGCCATGGCTAGCTCACAAGCCCTTTGATCTAGTTCTCTGGCCTTGAGTTCGTAAAGATGATCAGCATATTCTTGGTTGGCTTTAGATTGGTTTCTTTCATCTACTTGTTGCTTGATGCACTCCCTATCAATTGGGAACAATCAATTAGCATGGAAAACTTGAACACTTTACAATCCTTTTCAAAGCAAGGATGGAATCATACAATATAGTATCCTGAAGAAAAGGGTTTTTGTCAAAAAAAAGAATTTTTCCAAGGGCACATGCTTAAGGAATGTCAATCGGAAACTTTTAGAGGAATAACTAGAATACCCCACCAAATGAAAACCATTTCTAAGGAATGTGCGTGACCTACTTGGTGATTCATTCTTATGAATTCTCAGTGTATTTTTCATCTCTGTCTATGCAGCCAACTCAGCCTACGCAGCCTACATGCCTACTCAGCCTACGAACTCTTTGTTTATTCCTACAAAGCCTTATCCAATCCTAACCCTAAACCTAACCCCAAGGTACTCGGTTGTTTATTCCTGCAATGAATGTGTAAACGCATAGGCATCCTACTATAATACTTTTCTTTGTGGAGTATTTTATACTTGTACCCCGCTAGATTGATGTCCACCAAATCCTACAGTACTTTATAGTCAAGATGTGATTACGAAAGCCTCTATTATACCTCATCTGTTCTTCTTGCAACTTCTTGCGCTCCTTAGAACTCAAGTCTTCCCCTAAGAACTTCTGCAAAGAGGCAATACCACACCTAGGATCATCATCGGACACTCTTGCAGGCTTGTCTTTCTTTAGGTAGTCTGGATCATTAAGATCCCATTCTCTTGTATCTTCTGGACGTTGGTGTTCACTTCGGAAGGTATTTAACTCCTTTTTCAATTCTCTGATGTCATGTTCCTGCCTCTTTTCCATTAAAGCACATATCTTATCATTTCTTGTCAAATCAGCAGCTGAAATAATAGAAGGGAATTTAAGAAGATTAGTACTTAGCTATTCACAAATTTTGTTCTTTGTTTGTTTTAAAAGTCTTACCAAAAGCATTGTGCCTTCGTCTCTCTTCTTCCCCTTGGCGTTTTCTGTCTACGACTTGCGTCTCTAAGGCTTGAACATCGATCTGGAATAGAAAGATTTATAAACTTATTTTAGTTTTTGCTAAGAGAGGAATCGAAACACTAAATCTGTAAGCTTAAATATTCTTGATATTCAGTTTTTGGTTCAAGTTCAATGCCAGTGGATACCAACTACTTCTCTGATACTAACTCGAGATTTTTGATATCCATATAGTGAAACAGAACTATATATTTTAAATTACTTCACGCTTTAGGATTTTTATTTGCAAAATGTTTATAATCAGTAATAAGAATAAAAAGTTCGACAATCTTAGCACAAAGACAAGAGATCAACTTACTCCAATAGTTCGAACTCGAGCATTAAAAATTCGGCTCTGACGCTGCAATTCCTTGTTTCTTCTTCTCTCTATAGCAGCATTTTCTTTCAGGTCGAGTGGTAGATCAAGTTTATACATATTCCTTTCTGTGAAAAACGGTTTAAATCGGCTGTAAAAGTCTTGAAATCCTCTCGTCTCTCTGAGTCTTCTTGTTGCTGTAGTTTCTTTATACACAACTGGAGTTTGCTTTGGACCTTGTTGCTATGCAACGAAAACCCATGGTGCTTTGCCATACCACAGGAAGCCCACTTCATGAAAAGATTCTAGTAATTTCTTTTTCTTTATTTTTTTCTATTCATTTTACAGAATTCCGCAAACTCAAAGAACCTCATCTAGGTTTTGTCTTCAGCTGCAAGCAGGCTAAGACTCAAAGGAAAATGACTGAAATTAAATATAATTTTCTGCGAATTTATTTCCTAAAAATATATTTAATTAGCGCAGCTTGGCCACAAGTCAAGATTCAAGTTAGGGATCCTGCAGATCCTGCCGACTTTGGGTAAGGTTAAAATAAATACAACTTAAAATTGGCCGACTTAAAATAAATACGAAAACCAAAACTAAATACAGATTGGCTTGGCTACTTTCTTTAACATGGTCTAAACAGAAGGTTCGTATTTCTCAGTTTCGTTGGTTTAAGATGTTCGGACGAACCAGACCTAGATCCGCTCCTCCAAGAGTAATTAAAAATGGATTATCACATGAACTAGTTAGTCAGTCCGTTATTTAAATCCCACAGCACAGTTGGTTATCAAATGTATTCACTCTATAACAATAGAACGTCGAACTCTATTGATGAATCGAAGCATTTCTAAAGTAATTGTATCACCTAACAATATATAGGACTAGCTTTTCCGGCCAGTTTTAATTTTTCTTTTATCAATTTCTTATCTGTTCCAAAATTAAGTTAGTTTAATAACTTTGCATTCCGGATAACATTAACGTTTATCTTATTTATTTTGCAAGTTATTGTTTCGCGTTCAACCTTTGTGACTCTTTATTGATCGAAATTTTTTACAATTAAGTTTTTATCACTTTTTTTGTTAAAAATAATTGAAATGTGAATATCTCATTTTGTACGTCACGCGTTATATGACAGAACTGCTTTGTGGCACATAATTTTCGTCAAATGTCAAATTTTGAAGTTTGGGAGGAATTGCCTCTAGATTCCTCGAAAACTCATTTCGAAATAAATTTCGATAATTATTTTTCTCTTTGCGCTTTTATTCATCAATTCTTAAAATCCAAGGGCTCCCCCCGGCAAAGTAATCCATCACTCTCGGTAACCATGATGTCTTAAAAGAGCACAACTTACACCGTAAACGTAGTTACCGAACAATTAATTCATCTTCCAAGTGAACTTTCCAGCAGGGCTATTATCATATCTCAATTTGTATTGACATAAGCTTTGAATTCTAAATGAGATTCGATTTTTAAGACTTCAGGGACACCCAATCGTAAGGAAGAAACCTCGGTAAACAAAACCAGAAGTCAGTTTTGACGAAGAAAGGATCTAGTTTTTTTCCAACGACAGGTGCAAACTCGCGGGAATAGATTTCAACCCATTTTGAGGCCTCAGTTTTCAGCGAATGTGAGGCTGTCTTCGTTATGACCTTTCGAGCCGCTTTTTTCTGGGGGATTATATCTTTTCTGGTGTTTGTTTTCGCTGGAGCGGTAAAAAGTAGACCCGTTGGTGGTAAGTACAAACTACTTCTAATTTTCGCTTCATATATTCTTAGGATACACCACAAGGTTTTTTGGTTTAACTTACAAACAAATTCTAGGAACCGCAATTTGATCGATCTTTTAAGATTATATGCCTACTAAACTAGCCTTATATATTATTCAATTTTGATAGCTTTATATCTGATTCAATGGCTGAATAACATTTATTCGGAGATCGAAGAGAGAACTTCCCAATGTTTACCAAGGAAACCAGAAGCTTCTTTACGAGAAGATTTCGCTCCAAAAAAAGTAGCACCAAACGCCTTCGAAATACACCAAGAAATTCCGATTGAACTTTAGTTGTGAAAATTGAAGTTCTCCACGTTTTTGTTAGCAAATTTGTCTTGTCAGAAAAGGTGTTTTCAGTTTTGGCCCGTTATTATCCTTGGACAAGTAAAATAATCCCCGTTTTCATTTAGATAAAAATTATCGTAATTTTATTTCGGAAATTACAGGTTAAAAAAATCCGGCTTCTTTTTGACTTTTTGAAGAAGAAAAATTAAAATTAAGAAAGTGTTTCTATGACAAAATGCAAATTTTCGGAAGCAGAAACTTGACAATGACTGTGAGTTTATCCCTTTAAGCTATCATTAGAGAATGAATTTTTTTTGAAGTAACGGGAAAAGGGCAAAAGTAATAAAAGATAGTTTTTCTTATGTTAGTTATCTGTTTTATCACTTAAACGCATTAGAAATTTCAGTCCTAACTTTGAGCGTGTCTCCCTCGATTCTTAAAATAGTGTCATGGCAACTGAACTCTTATGACGCATATATATACTAAACGCTTCAACTTTTTTTTCTTATTGGCATCGGCTTGCTTTTCGTCAGATTCACTCGTTCGTTCACTCACTAGATCATTTTGTTGGGGGGAAAATGCAATACAGGTTGTATAAAGTTTGGATAAAAGAAGAGAAATTTGCTTATGTTTTTCTTCCAGAAAATATAATTATAACGCCAGGAACGGTTTTGCTAGCAAGTATTAGATCATATTGCTGCTAACAGTAGGGGAGAAAACAGTGGTATCAGCGATCTGTGAATGAAACATGGAGGGAATAAGTCGGTGCATGTCTGATATCAATGAACTGTCGAATTCGGTCATTGAACAGTCGATCGATCAAAGAGTAAGAATAAATTATAAATAACCGAGAGTCAAAACCATTTTGCTAAAGCCCTTGTAGCGGTAGCCTTGAGTTTCGACCTTGAAAATTCTCGTGAAAATGTACATAATATGAAACAGTAATTACAGTTATTGGTAACTAAAGAAACGATGTAACGGCGAATTTCAGTGTATCAATTGGCCATGGCTGACTGTTCTTTTTACATGCAAAAAATATTACTCCATCTTAGATACATGAAGTATAGCTGGTCAGAATCAGAATCTATTCTGCTTCCCTTAAAGCAGTATAAGTCACTGAACTAGCTAAAAGTCGGTCTGCCTAATTACAACGAATCTGCAGGTGTGGATTCAAAAATTTTAATGAAAACGGTCGAAGTAAATTAAATGCTAGGATTAAGCCTTAACTTTAATTTATTTGTGGTATTAAGAAGGTGGATAAGAATATCGGGACGAAGGTAGCGACATTTCTGAAAAAAACTCAATCAGCATCAGAACTGTCTATCTTGTATTCTCATTTCTTTATTAATTCCCCCCGCACTTTTGAATTATATTTGCATTTTCAGTTTTTTTCCCCTTTCCTGACTAAATATGTTAATTTAGGATTCTCAAAGATTTGCGGCCTATGAAACATCAATTTAGCATGTTGGATTTTGTTGAAGAAGTAAATCGGAGAAGCTAGAAAAACCGTGCGATCCATCTCTTCTCTTCTCTTCTCTTCTCTTCTCTTCTCTTCTCTTCTCTTCTCTTCTCTTCTCTTCTCTTCTCTTCCCATCATTTCCCTAATCTCTTGTTCTCCATTATCTTGCTCAATCTTTCTAATTTCTTCCACAGATGAAGTGTGCCACATCGCCAAAGAAGGAGAATGTGGTTGCCAATGTATAGAAACAAGAACATCCACCTGGTCCAGTCTAGCCTATCTTTATAAACGAATATTCGTAAGATCCTTCAGCCCACTGGAATTGGAAATCGAATGTCAAAAATGCCAAAGCGAATGCGCAGAGTGAGTGATATACTCCATTACGTTCAAAGGTTTAAACTAATCTAGGCTAGTTCTAGACAATGGAAACCAAAACAACCCACTCGGGGATTCTTTCATCAGTTTCATCTCTAGTGTCGAAAACTTGATATCTTTCACCAGTGGAAGATACCATATCTTTCACACGTGAAGATATCGCTGTTGACATAGTAACGTATTTTAATAAAGAATTTTTGAGCTTTTGTTTTATTTGAGTTTCATCGATATCTACATAATAAACAGAACATTACATGGCCGCTTGGAGATACGAATTTTATCTTCTCGTGTTCAATTTAGATACCTCACTCGTTCACTGCGCTCACTCGTGAGATATCAATTGAACACTCGAAGATAAAATTCGTATCTCCGCGCGCCCATGTAATATCCTCTATTCAGTCAAAAGTACGTTATTTGAACTTTATTTTAATTTTATTGCTCTCTTTACCAGACATCTGAGGTCTCAGTGCAAAAATGGCAAATGCGTAAGTAATAGTTGTGAGTGTCACCAGTGCTGGGAAGGAAAAACGTGTGATCAAGCAGGTAATCAAATCGCTTTAAAAATCAACCAAACCCTAAATCCATTTCTAGGTTCTTAAATTCGGTGGAAAACCAAGATTCTTAAATGTTGTGGTTAGTGTAGATACTAGCAGTCCAGGTGATTGAGAGAAGGTTGTGTCTAGATGGGATACTCGCAGTCCAGGTGATTAAGAGAGAGTTGTGTATGGATGAGATACTAGCACTCCAGGTGATTGAGAGAAGGTTGTGTCTAGATGAGACTAGGAAGATCATAATTGTGAGGGAAATTTTATTCAGTCCCCTGGTAGTCGTACCCTACGATAGTATAAATAAAGCTAAAATAATTATGTATGTGTTTAAATATGTCTAACTCAATCACCTGGACTAACAGTATTCCATCTAGCCATCCGACGTGCTGGCTAGATGGGATAATCGCAGTCCAGGTGATTGAGAGAGACTAGGGAGATCACAATTGTTAGGGAAATTTTATTCAGTCGGCTAGTAGTCCTACCCTACGATAGTATTAATCAAGCTGTAATAAATATTTATGCGTTTATACACACCTTTAAATATGACTAACTCAATCACCTGGACTGCGAGTATGCCATCTAGCCATCCATTAACGTGCTGGCTAGATGGCTTACTCGCAGTCCAGGTGATTGAGGGAGACTAGGGAGGGTATTATTGTAAGGGGAATTTTATTCATTTGAAGCTGGGGGCGGAATTGATATCAACAGGGGAGAGCGGGGTTGAATTATAAACCCGGGATAGGTTTTTAATTACACGGATATATTGTAAGCACTCTATTTCCTAAAGAACAAAGCAAACGCAGTAATCTACCTTTCTGAATTCACTATAATTTAGTATTTTGTGTTTTGCATCGAAACAATGGATTTTAGGGCTTAGAACTTGATATTTTAAACCAGCTCAAACGCACGGGCTCGGTTTTGCATTAGAATTCAAGACTTCGGGTTTGCGGCCTTCGGTCTTGAATTCTAATGCAAAGCCTCACTCTAGCGTTTGAAGCTTTAAACACTTATTTCGATAAAGTTAGTCACCTGAAAAGCTACAAAGCTGAAACCGACAAGGATTATGGTAGATACATTTTACATGTTTCAACCGCTTGATTACTGTTGATGGAATTGAGATCTTCTACCAGTTACAAGTTAACCTCAGCAATCACAGCTTTCTAGGTTTTTGGTGACTAACTTTATTGAAATAAGTATGTATTAAACACTTGCCTAATTCAATAGACCGCTTGCATTTGACGCGTAAAAGCAGCTCGATCTGGAAGACAAAACAAAAGAATTCCAATCTCCTGAGAATTGAAACCAGTGTTTTGTCCCCCAGATTGAGCTGCATTCCAAAGTGCTGCAAGGGGTCTACAATGCTATATAAGGGTTCTATAGTCAGTAAGTGCAAGCCATATATCCAAGAAATAGCTCAAAAAAACAACAACAAAAAAACAACAAAAAACAAACAACAAAAAAACAACAAAAAACAAACAACAAAAAAACAACAAAAAACAAACAAAAAAACAAAAAACAAACAACAACAAAAAACAAAACAAAAAACAAAACAAAACAACAAAAAAAAAACACACACACAAAAAAAGCAAAAAAACAAAACAAAAAAACAAAAAACAAAACAAAACAGCAAAAAAAAAACAACAAAAAAACAACAACAAAAAACAAAAAAACAACAAAAAACAAAACATAAAAAACAAAACATAAAAAACAAAACAACAAAACAGCAAAACAACAACAACAAACAAACAAACAAACAAAAACTAAATAGCACTAAACTCATCTATTTTATTTGTTTTCATTGACCCAATTTTGTCGGTACTAATTAGTTTGTACTATTTCATGGATGTATGGTTTACACTCTAATGCAAATACCATTATTCAATCATATTGTTCGTCAGTACTTATGTGTGAGTGTGCTTGCTTTCTTGCAGCTAATGACAACCCACCACAGTTTGAACAGAAGTCCTATACTGCCCAGATAACAGCCAATAGTGAAGTTGGTGCCATCGTTCTTACTGTTGGTGCATTTGATAAAGACAGAAAAAGGTGTGCCAAAGAGGTTCCCTGTCCTTGTGCCAGTATCGTATACAGTATCACTAGAGGCAACGAAGACGACTTCTTTAGCATCGAAAAGCATTCTGGGAAGATAAGGGTGTCGAAGAGTCTTACAGCACACGATGGTACTTCTTTTGACCTGACCGTGAGCGCAGAAAACGAAGGGCAGGGATTCAACCAGCAGAAGGACACTGCTATCTTACGTATTGATGTTGCGGCCTTAAAACAAAGACACCGAAGATCTGCAGACCATCATATTGTTAGGCGTAGTACACCGATTGCCTCTCCATCGGGAGTAATCGTCGTCAAACCTGAAGTTCAAAACAATACTTTCTATAAACCAGGGGATAGTATTACTTTTAATGTAACTTTGTCACACAATCAGTCCGCAAGTACCTTCGCACCTGACACGGACCTGCAAGTCAAATGCAGCTCGACATTTCTCAACGTGTCTGAATACGTAGCCAGCAAGGGTATGCCTAGCAGCGGGCATACAGTTTCAAATGGCGAAATCACATTCAATGTGATTTCTTTACCTCAAGCCGGTGTTTCGAGTGTAATCTTTAAAACAACTGTCAAGTCAACCATCCATCCATTGGCCAACCTCTATATGGTCTGTGAAGCAACTGGTACCAGGGCATCGACCAACTACAAAATAAGCCCAGTGTCTTCTAGCCCTTCACTCTATGCAGTCTTCCCAAAGGTCACGCTTACTCGAATAACCGAACCCTCAAAATCATGTGAGTATTGATACCTCGATTGTCATTTGAGTGAGATACGAAAAAGCTATGATAGATAAGTCTTGCCTTCACAAGTACTGACAATGCTGTTAGTGGCAATGGCATAAGGTTATTACACTGACAAGTCTAAAAGCGAAAAACTTGTACTGGTGTAAATATCAATAACGTTATTCAAACACTTAGCAAAGAAATATAGTGTTTTTATAGATCATGTATAAAACGGAACAAAATGAAAACTATACAAACTACAAACTGTAATTGGATTGAATTGTGTTGACGTAATAAGACTTGATGCTGTTGCCCCTAACAACATTGTCAGTACTTTTGACGGCAAAACTTATGTATCTAAGCTTCCGCGTTTCTCACTCAAGTAAAACGTTCTTGCGAGAATGACACGTGGTCTAAAATGGGAAAACATTACGCCCGAGCCGATGAGGTCTATTCTTCGATGACTACTAACACAACAAGATGTCTAAAGGTCCTTTTATAGTATATAGCACTAAATATTGTTATTCATATTCTTTTCTATTGTACACCTTTAGTATCTGTTCTCTAGATCTAGTACTGCGATTTTTTAGTATGAGACACTTTGCGCATCTTGTTGTAAGTTTACTACCTTAAGAGTTTGATGCCCCGAATGGATTGTCTTCACACGTACTGTATGTCAAGATGTCCTACTTTTTGATTACAATATATTGATTTTTATTTACATCTTTTGTATTGTAGTGTTTGAAATTGAAGACAGTTTGCAATACCGTATGATCATCGACATGCCGCATCTGGATTTCCCGCTCTTTGTGGAAGTGACTTCTGCCATCAACGACTTCTCTTTCATGCCTATCCAAGATGTAAAAATCAGTGCCAAAGGCTCAAATATTGGCGCTGGTCCTGGTGGCAACGTTGATCCAGTTCCGCAATACACTAAAAGCTCCAATGATCTTACCTTTTTCGACAGCGCTACGTTGGATTTCAAGAACCTTACGGTAAGATGTTTCTGTTAATATTTGAAGTAATAAATGAGCTTTTAATAAACTAGTGTTCCTTATTGTTTTATCTTCGAAGGTGGCTGCTGAGTCGGATGTCAACAATAAGATCGAAATACAGTGGAAGGTCAATCTGACGGATCATCCTTTGCTTGCAAATGGTTCAAAGCATTGGAATGGAGCTGGTCTAAGCAGTGGACCCAATATGCTGCATGTGGCACAACAAGCCATTTACATGAAAAAGGTACATTTCTTTCAATGTAACTTGACAATAGGCGCGCAAAGAATCCATCCATGCATCCCATCCCTTCCAATCAGCCATACATTCATTTATCCAGCCATTCATCCCATCCCATCCCATCCCATGCCATCCCTTCAACTCACTCACCCATCCATTCATTTATCCAGCCATTTACCCCATACCATGCCACCCCTTCAACTCACTCACTCATTCACTCACCCATTCATTCCATCATTCATTCACTCATTCACCCCATCCCATGCCATCCCTTCAACTCACTCACCCATCCATTCATTTACCATCACTCAGCCATTCTTCCCATCCCATTCCATCAACTCACTCACCCATACATTCATTTTATCCATCCATTCATCGCATGCCATGCCATGCCTTCCACTCACCCATCCATTCATTTACCCAGCAATTCAAATTAAAGTTTGAAGGCCAATCATCCCATTCAAGGGTTTCTGCGATATCCAATACCCTTTAACGACATCGTAGTCTTCTAGAATGTTACATTTAACGACAACACATTTCTATCATCTCTTTTTAGATTGAGCCAACGCTGGCCTGTGCACTGACTCCTCAAAACGACACAGCTGCCACTAGATTCTCTATCGATGACACACTCTCCTTCAATCTTGAATGTAATCACACCAACACGTCAACTGCCGATGCAAAGAATGCGGTGGTCAAATGCTACTCAACCTATCTTGATTTTGTCAAAGCGTCGTACACTCCTACTGGAGGCGCCGTCACTCAAGTTACGAAGATGAATGACACCATGCTTACGGACATAACAGTAGCAAATGTTCCTCTAGGTAAGAAATTAGCTATATCACTTTAAAATAGACCATTTCAAGATATGAGGGGTTCACATATATAGTAATGTAGACTATTTGCCACTAACATATAAGATTTCCTTAGCAGATTTTAGCCACTTCTTTTCATACTTTTTTTGGAGTTTACATTCAAAATTTCGACGGCGAAAAAGATTTTTATTGCAACATACTCGAATTTGACTACTTTGTTGCTAGCTGTTTAAGGAAATCTTTTCTTCTTTGGCGGCACTGATTTTGAGGACGATGATGATTGTACATGATACATGATACATGATGATGATACATAATGATGATACATGATGGTAATAAATGATGATGATATGTGATGATACATGATGATGATACATGATGATGATTCATGATGATGATACATGATGATGATACATGATGATGATACATGATGATGATACATGATGATGATGATACATGATGATATCTGATGATGATGCATATGATGATCAGATGCATGATACTGATGATGATACAGGATGATCGATGATACATGATGATGATACATGATGATGACATTATATTATGATACATGGATGATGATACATGATGCTGATACATGATTATGATACATGATGATTGATACATGATGATGATACATTGATGATGATAACATGATGATGATACATGATGATGATACATGATGATGATACCATGATACGATGATACATGATGATGATACATGATGATATACAATGATGATCGATGATACATGATGATGATATACATGATTGATGATACATGATGATGATACATGATGATGATATGTATGATACATGATGATGATACATGATGAGTAATACATGATGATGATACATGATGATGATACATGATTATGATGATAGCATGATGATGATCTAATGATGATATTAAATGATGATGATAGTGATTATACATGATGATGATACATGATGATGATTAATGATTGGATACATGATGATGTAATAACTGATGATGATATGATGCATGATGATGATACATGATGATGATACATGATGATGATACATGATGATGATGATACATGATGATACATGATGATGATACATGATGATGATCATGATGATGATACATGATGATGATACATGATGATGATGATACATGATGATGATACATGATGATATGATGATGATGATACATGATGATGAACATGATGATGATACATGATGATGATACATGATGATACATGATGATGATACATGATGATGATACATGATGATGATGATACATGATGATGATGATGATGATACATGATGATGATACATGATGATGAACATGATGATGATACATGATGATGATACATGATGATGATATATGATGATGATACATGATGATGATATGATGATGATACATGATGATGATACATGATGATGATACATGATGATGATACATGATGATGATACATGATGATGATGATGATGATGATGATATGATGATGATACATGATGATGATACATGATGATGATACATGATGATGATACATGATGATGATACATGATGATGATACATGATGATGATACATGATGATGATACATGATGATGATACATGATGATGATACATGATGATGATACATGATGATGATACATGATGATGATACATGATGATGATACATGATGATGATACATGATGATGATACATGATGATGATACATGATGATGATGATGATACATGATGATGATACATGATGATGATACATGATGATGATACATGATGATGATACATGATGATGATACATGATGATGATACATGATGATGATACATGATGATGATACATGATGATGATGATACATGATGATGATACATGATGATGATGATACATGATGATGATACATGATGATGATACATGATGATGATACATGATGATGATACATGATGATGATACATGATGATGATACATGATGATGATACATGATGATGATACATGATGATGATACATGATGATGATGATACATGATGATGATACATGATGATGATACATGATGATGATACATGATGATGATGATACATGATGATGATACATGATGATACATGATGATGATACATGATGATGATACATGATGATGATACATAATGATGATACATGATATGATGATACATGATGATGATACATGATGATGATACATGATGATGATACATGATGATGATACATGATGATGATACATGATGATACATGATGATGATACATGATGATGATACATGATGATGATACATGATGATGGATGATGATGATGATGATGATACATGATGATGATACATGATGATGATACATGATGATGATACATGATGATGATACATGATGATGATACATGATGATGATGATACATGATGATGATACATGATGATGATACATGATGATGATACATGATGATGATACATGATGATGATAATGATGATATACATGATGATGATACATGATGATGATACATGATGATGATACATGATGATGATACATGATGATGATAGATGATACATGATGATGATGATGATGATACATGATGATGATACATGATGATGATGATACATGATGATGATACATGATGAAAAAACATGATGATACATGATGATGATGAATCATGATGATGATACATGATGATACATGATGATGATACATGATGATGATACATGATGATGATACATGATGATGATGATACATGATGTGATGATACATGATGATGATACATGATGATGATACATGATGATACATGATGATGAGCTGATGAATGATGATGATCATGATGATGATACATGATGATGATACATGATGATGATACATGATGATGATACATGATGATGATACATGATGATGATACACTAATGATGATGATACATGATGATGATGATACATGATGATGATACATGATGATGATGATGATACATGATGATGATACATGATGATGATACATGATGATACATGATGATACATGATGATGATATATGATGGTGATATGATGATGATACACGATACATGATGATGATACATGATGATGGGATGAATACATGATGTGATACAGATGATGATACATGATGATGATACATGATGATGATACTGATGATACATGATGATGATACATGATGATGACATGATGATGATACATGATGATGATACATGATGATGATACATGATGATGATACATGATGATGATATATGATGATGATACATGATGATGATACATGATGATGATACATGATGATGATACATGATGATGATACATGATGATGATACATGATGATGATACATGATGATGATGATACATGATGATGCATGATGATGATACATGATGATGATGATGATGATACATGATGATGATACCTGATGATGATACATGATGATGATACATGATGATGATACATGATTGATGATACTATGATGCTGATACATGATGATGATACCTGTATGATGATACATGATGTCGATGATACATTGCTGATGATACATGATGATGATACATGATGGTGATACATGATGATGGAATACATGATGATGATCCATGATGATGATACATGATGATACATGATGATACATGATGATGCTACCTGATGATCGGTAATACTATGATGATGATACTGATGATCGATGATTACATGATGATGATTAACATGATGATGATACATGATGAGATACATATGATACCTGATGATGATACATGATATGATACATAATTGATGATACATGATGAGTATACAATGATTGATGATGGATGATGATGATACATGATGATGATACAGATTGATGATAACATGATTGATGATACATGATGATTGATACATGATGCTGATGATACATAATGATGAATACCTGATGGTATATAATGATGATTGATCCATGATGATACATGATGATGATTACATGATGATCGTACATGATAACATGATGATGATACATGATGATGATACATGATGATGATACATGATGGATGATACATGATGATGATTACATGAGGATGATACATGATGATGATACATGATGATGATACATGATGATGTACCATGATGATGATACATGATGATTGATGCATGATGATGATACATGATGATGATCATGATGATGATGCCTGATGATGCATGATCTGATACATGATGATGATACATGATGATGATACATGATGATGATACTGATGATACATGATGATGATACATGATGATGATACATGATGATGATACAGATGATGATACATGATGATCGGATGATACATGATGATGATACATGATGATGATACATGATGATGATACATGATGATGATACATGATGATGATACATGATGATGATACATTGATGATGATAATGATGATGATACATGATGATGATGCATGATGATGATACATGATGATACATGATGATGATACATGATGATGATACATGATGATGATACATGATGATGATACATGATGATGATACATGATGATGATACATGATGATCGAGATACATGATGATGATACATGATGATGATACATGATGATGATACATGATGATGATACATGATGATGATACATGATGATGATACATGATGATGATACATGATGATGATACATGATGATGATACATGATGATGATACATGATGATGATACATGATGATGATACATGATGATGATGATACATGATGATGATATATATGATGATGATACATGATGATACATGATGATGATACATGATGATGATACATGATGATGATACATGATGATGATACATGATGATGATACATGATGATGATACATGATGATGATACATGATGATGATACATGATGATGATACATGATGATGATACATGATGATGATACATGATGATGATACATGATGATGATACATGATGATGATACATGATGATGATACATGATGATGATACATGATGATGATACATGATGATGATACATGATGATGATACATGATGATGATACATGATGATGATACATGATGATACATGATGATGATACATGATGATGAATGATAACATGATGATGATACATGATGATGATACATGATGATGATACATGATGATGATACATGATGATGATACATGATGATGATACATGATGATGATACATGATGATGATACATGATGATGATACATGATGATGATACATGAGATGAATGATGATACATGATGATGATACATGATGATACATGATGATGATACATGATGATGATACATGATGATGATACATGATGATGATACATGATGATGATACATGATGATGATACATGATGATGATACATGATGATGATACATGATGATGATACATGATGATGATACATGATGATGATACATGATGATGATACATGATGATCGATGATACATGATGATGATACATGATGATGATACATGATGATGATACATGATGATCGATGATACATGATGATGATACATGATGATGATACATGATGATGATACATGATGATGATACATGATGATCGATGATACATGATGATGATACATGATGATCGATGATACATGATGATGATACATGATGATGATACATGATGATGATACATGATGATGATACATGATGATGATACATAATGATGATACATGATTATGATGATACGATGATGATGATACATAATGATGATACAACCACAAAACACATAATATTTTATTCTTTCCTTCATAACTGATTAGTATCTTGAACCCTAGGGACAAAGATAACAGGAAACTTCAACATGAAAGTTCGACAAAACATAAACCCATTAGTTGAACTCGATGTTTTCTGTCAGATCGCTTATCAAAATTTGGCTGATAAAAACAAGATGACTACAACACACAAAGCTGTTCCACCAGCTGTAGCTGCAGTGCCAATCATCACACTCAACATCGTAAACCCCTTGAGCTGCTACAAAGTAGGCTCTGAAATCGAGTTGGCATTCAAAGTGCTGGTGAGAAAGATGAACACACCACTTCTCGTAGAGGTTTGTTTTAAATCTATCTTTATATTTATGCCATCCAGGTTGTTTCCATTCTTGGTTATTCATAAGAATGACCTTTTTTTGCAATCAATTGTGAAGTCGTGCTTGAAACAATTCATTGTCAGAGACATTTGTTATTTTAGAGTGGAATTTAAGCTGGTGATGCGACAATATATCTTTAATATGTAAGAGAAGACTAAAATCTGGTAATGTGTTTGGCGAGAGTAAACCCAAGGATGGTATGGCTTGTTCATGCATATTTTCGACTCTAATTTTCACAAACAAATGCAGAAAAACTCCATCCCCCTTTCAAATTTCGTTTTCGTAAGATTATATCACATTCTATCTTCTCCCTATCTTGATTCTGAATCAAATTCTCGTTCTTTTCTCAGCTCATAGCGCCAGTAAACAGCTCTTCTCCTATAATGGCAATAACATCAGTCACCTCCCCTACAGTTGGCGCAAACATCATGAATAAAGCCAGTCTTGAAAGCAAGCGCGTGGTCTGCAAGTCAACAGTTAACGACACAATGTATGACCGATGCACGATCGATTTTGGAACCGTGACGAGCATCGTAGGAGTCGCGAACGCCTCAGTAAATGAAATCTCTCTCAACTTCAATGTTATTTTGAATGATCATTCTAATGTTACCAATGGATCCAAATACTGGCCAGCGGTTGGTGTGAGAGGGGGAAGCCGCATGATGTGGATTGGAGAGACCGCTGTCACTGTTTGCATGTCAGCAGACCCAAAGCCTGTCTTGAAGCTGGAGTCCAAGTGTTACGTACCTTCCACGTCCCAGTCTTGCTGCGAAGGAAACTTAAGGAGAAAGTGAGTTTAAATCCATTTATGATTCCATAGAACGTTTTCACGTGACGTCACAGCGGCCATGTTGGTGTACCAAAACAATACATTTTCTATTCTCCGGGAATTAAACTTTATTTTTATGTAATAAGGCTCAGAAAGCTTCTATTGTTTTGTACACCAATATGGTCCCCTTGTCACGTGAATGAAAACGCTCTATTCTTGTATTCATATAGTCAAGCAATGGTAAATGCTGAGTGTGCGTATATGTAGTTCTGGCATGGATGCACGCGGGAGCTTGCTTAAGCACGAAAGAAGCGTGAGAGTCGCACGAGGCGCACGTCCAATTGTGAAAGGGTGGATCCAAAATTGGGTGGAAGGAGGAGGGGGGTTAGGGAGTGCTAGCCACCCTCATTTAGGGTTAAAAAATAATAAAGGATAAAGCATAGCCTTTCTAGTTAACAGCCAACCCCTTGAAATCGTTCTGGATTCGCGCGCCATTGATGGCAGAATCTTCTCTGTTCTTTGCCGGAAAGCGTTCATAATGAGGGTGAAACTACTCCGTTTTCTCACTCTTTCTCGTAATTCAACTTGCTATCAAAACTCTACAACTATTTGATAGCCTTTTATATAGTTTTTTCTATTGTTTTCCAGCGACAATGTTCAGTTTAACATAACGCTCTCCCATGATCTTACATTATCTGAGCAACATGCACAAAATGTCAAGATTCTTCACATGATACCTATATACGTAAAATACTGGAGAGAGATCTTCAAAAGCCCAAGCGGAATGACTTATAATGAAACACCAGGAGGACCAGAACTGAAGGTACTGCTACTGCTACTGCTACTGCTACCGCTACCGCTACTGCTACTGCTCCTGCTACTGCTATTGCTACTGCTACTGCTACCGCTCCCGCTACCGCTACCGCTCCTGCTACCGCTCCTGCTGCCGCTCCTGCTGCCGCTCCTGCTGCCGCTCCTGCTGCCGCTCCTGCTGCCGCTTCCTGCTGCCGCTCCTGCTGCCGCTCCTGCTACTGCTAAAGAAATAGATCTGCAGTTTATCTGATATAGTGAATCCAATTCATGTCTCTTGATTCTTCTTGAAGGATATTAAAGAACTTCGTTTCAAAGAAGAGTTGAGTTTTTCGTACCTTGCCACCCTCGATCCCTTGAATATAATGCCTCCAGGAGACATCCAAGCTACGTCTGTTGCTGAGGTTACGTATTACGGACATGATGGCTTGACGGTGCTCAGCAGAAAAGCGGGTGTCTGTTGCTACTATCAAAACCCAGGTATAACTTGTTATCGCTATGTTATCGCTATTCACTACCACAAATACAGCAGTGGCTCAGCTTATCGGGGTCGAACAAAAAAGGGGGTCGAACTGCGAAGGCGCCTATGACAACCGCTATACAGTCCATGTATGAACAAAATGACTCTTAGCAAGAGAAAATGAAAACCTTTCTTGAATGTATTTAGACTATAAACGTCAAACATCCAACTGAATTGGCCTAAGAGTATACACTGCATGAACTTAAAAACTAACGGGGGGCGTTTCATTGCGTAATATTTGTGTGGTGGGAAAAGAAGGTACCTTTAAATATAAAGGTCGAAAAGGTCGAACTCCGATATTGCTTAAGTAAAAACCAGCATATTTAAATAACCTTTTACTATGTTAGGTCCTTCAAGGGAATCGCCAGTGCAAGAACCTTCGCCACTTCCAGGTATGATATGAGAAATTAGAGACCTATAGCGCAACGTTCCCATCGCACCGCACCGCGTCGGTATCAATTGGCTTACGCCTCTATTATTTCTTCCTGCAGAATATTACAAGCGAGGATTCTTGTTGATACCCAAAAGCAAAACACTTTTTGTCTGCTCCGAAAACACGTAAGGAATAAAGCTGAACAGATTACTTGTCATGAATATCCGCCATGTTGGATATATAGCTGGACGTATTTACAGATTATTAATATGTAAGCTATCACTAACATTGCCTAAGTTCCATATTTAGTTTCATCTTTCCTTTTGTATGCAGGGCCAGAACCAGCTGCTTTTATACCTCTGATGCTGGAGTAAGCTGGGTTGGTAAGTTCCCGCCGTTACAAACCTTATTGCAGAAAGTAATAAATCAATGGATACATATGAAACAATCAAACCATTATCATTATCATCATCATGTATCATCATCATGTATCATCATCATGTATCATCATCATGCATCATCATGCATCATCATCATGCATCATCATCATGCATCATCATCATGCATCATCATGATGTATCATCATCATGTATCATCATCATGTATCATCATCATGTATCATCATCATGTATCATCATCATGTATCATCATCATGTATCATCATCATGTGTCATCATCATGTATCATCATCATGTGTCATCAACATGTATCATCATCATGTATCATCATCATGTATCATTATCATGTATCATCATTATCATGTATCATTATCATGTATCATCACCATGTATCATCATCATGTATCATCATCATGTATCTTCTTTATCATGTATCATCATCATGTATCATCATCGCTGATGTACTATCAACTTCATATATCCTCATCATCATATCTCATGTATCTTCTCAATCATGTATCATCCTCATCATCATGAATTTACCCTGCAGTAACTCACATCTATAAATCGTCCTCTATCAAATTATTTCCAGCCATAAACGAGCAAGTTGGTCGTATAATCGGCAATGTCGGGGAGACTCTGTATGCAATCAGCAGCAACAAACGTGCCTACATGATGCAGCAAACCCGTGCTGATACTTGGTATGCTATAACACCTGATGACTGGGCCAAAGTCAAGACTTCTGCTGAAACAAACCGTAAGGTCGTTGAGGATAATCATACTAACGAGGGTGACCCGCAAATCGTTTCGTCTGATTCCAACACGAACAAATATGGAGGTAAGTAAAAGTAGCCATAACAAGCTAATCTGAGAAAAAATGTTAGCCAATCAGATTCGAGAAAATTTGCAAACTGAGGTGTCAGTTTTTCCATCTTGAATTGATGGATTTCCACATTATTGGAAGAGATATACTCATGTCCCTGTGTAAGGGTGCCAATGTGGGTATACCCAATTATCAATTACCTACTAATTGTTCGGCCGAATGTCGGTTAAACTGTAATAATATTACGAGTGCTGGCCATAATATTAACAAAATAATGAAATGTCATTTAGCTGTTAACTAATAATTTTAGGTTATTTGTCAGTTGATTACTATTTCTTTAATGGCCAATTGTCAGTTAATTACTAACACCATTGGCACCCTCTTGTTGTCTCCCTCTACTGAGTGGATATACTTTTTTGATAATTTGCATTTTTTTTCCTCTCCAGCAAACAAGAACGGCATCTACTTTCGAAGTGGATCAGCAGGAACAAAAAGCTGGGTACAAAAAGCCATGTGGAAATGCTGTGGTTGAGCAAAATGAATTGATCGCGCACGTGGTGTATAAGTTAATACTGTACGTTGTTGTAGAGCACAAGAAAAGCCGCGCCTCTACCTTGCTTCTCTTGTTCTCTACATTTTCTACATCAATTTTAATCATCACGTCGTCAACATCGCGCGCTGCTGTTGGGTCTTTGTTTTGGTATGAATTAACTTCGATAAATCCTAAAAATAGCGTACTAATATGATTTATTTCGCATGAATTTCGTAAAGCAACTGAATCAAGATTGAACTAGAAAACCTCACTTGAAATCGAAGTATACTTATGCGCGCTTGCGCATCTAAATCGCATTTCCTATTTCGTTCCTTTAAGGTTTTATCTGAAGAGGTGGTTATATCGTAGTATTTTTGATCAATATATCACTTACATTCATATCCGTATATCATACATATCTCTTGCACCATCCTACCAATCTCAAAATGTTATTATGATGTTGCCAACAGAGCATGCTGTCAATCAATGGTTATAAATGTTGCGTTAAATTTGAAAATATTATCAATGTTTCCACATACTTACAATTTTTCATACACATAAGTATAGCTCTACGTTCGGTGTTATGTATCACCATGAGTGATGTAAGATTCGTAAGGTTCTCCCCCTCCCCCACCCCCGCAGTCTGACATCCAAACGACACCATACCATATTTAACCAAGTAACACCGATTTTGAGGAGTTTGATCAAAAAAAAAAAAACAAAAAAAAACCTGAAGGTTGACGTTTGTATAATATATCCTATACCTAGAGTAGTCTAATTAAGCAAGGAGTAAAGCACTAAATTAATATTTAATAATATACAGGGCCGTAACCAGGGGGAGCACAGGGTGCATGTGCACCCCCACCCCGCCCATAAAAGCTTAAGGTCCGCTCATCTATCTCCTTTTGCTTTAAAATTGCATGTAAATGTTTTTTTGATTAAATGAAGACCACTTTCCATCTGCATATTGTAGCATTTTTAAGAATCACTCACCCATTATCCTTTTTTTGTTTCTGATGTTTTTCTTTGGTTCTGCTATTTTTTGGTTACCTTTTTTTTGGTTCTGCAATTCATTGCCTGTGCACCTCCCCTGCAAGATCCCTAGTTACGCCCCTGATATATGTATGTAATCTAGCTGGACTGGTTACGTGTACCTTTATGTATCAAATCATAGCAAACTATTTCTCTCTTAAAAGAGCTTCAAGACAATGTAAGTTGATCAATGTTAAAATACAGCGTCTAGTGGAAACAAGCTGAACTCAAGATGAAATTTTCTTTAGGAGCAAGTGCTAAGCTAGAAAAGATATACTTCTTTTTTTCAGTATAACAAACTCATATATAAGTTCTTTGAGAATGAGTTTTAAATTTTCAGGATTAAAGTTCTTCAAGTGTGACGCATGATTCTCTAGTCAGGATACAATTCTCTGGTTATTATAGACTGCATAAAATGATAAAATGTATCATAGAAATATAGAAAAGTGACATGGAAATAGTTACTGTATGTGAATGCAAGTGATTTGAAAAAGCATATTTGTTAATAAAGTTCTTAGAATAGATTGTAATTTGAAGTTCCGATGTCTTATGCTGAGTGATTAGTGTACAGCGTCATGTATCATTTAGAACATCTTGAAAGACTCAAGAATTAAGGACATAAAAAACTGCAGTAAAGTAGGGCTGTTGTTTGGATCGGGGGGAAGGAGGAGGTGGAGGGGAGGGAGGGTTACAATGCAAGGAATTTTTTTTTTAAATATGAAGAAGGAACCACTTTAGGGTATAAACACTTTAGAATTCCATGGATCTTCACTGGTACTTACGAATAAATATTCTTAACAAGAATTGAAGATATCCTTGGGCAAAAACTGAAGTGTACCAACACTATCTGTTCTCCACTCTCAATCTTCTAATGTAACTTAGTACAACATATTGTATATAGAACAATGTTGGATTGTATTTACATTTCATATCTTTTTTAGTTCATTCTATGTATCTAAAACAGTCACTAGCTACTTTCCACACTGTTCCTTCAACAGTCAAAAGAAAGTTCTGTGAGAAATTTTCTACTTTGTGTCCATCGTATTTGACAGATCCTTCAGCAATGACAAGAATAGTCTTATGGCCTGGTATGGCTTGATCTGAAATAAATGAATTCATACAGATGGAATTTTTTTATGAAATACTAAATTCAATCCAATTTGATAATTAGCTGTGCCTTGACTTAGATCAGCCCAGGGGTTGTTTCAGGGTTTGATCTGTGAATCAGCTGTGCCCTGACATAGATCAGCCCAGAGGTTGTTTCAGGGCTCTATCTGTGAATTACCCGTGCCCTGACTTAGATCAGTACAGAGGTTGTTTCAGGGTTAGATCTTTGAGTTAACCTTGCCCTGACTTAGATCAGCCCGGAGGTTGTTTCACGGTTCTATCTGTGAGTTAGCCATGCCTTGACTTAGATCAGCTCAGAGGTCGTTTCAGGGTTTGATCTGTGAGTCAGCTGTGCCCTGACATAGATCAGCCCAGAGGTTGTTTCAGGGTTAGATCTGTGAGTCAGCTGTGCCCTGACTTATTGATTGAACCCTGAAACAACCTCTATGCTGATGTAAGTTGAATATATCGTTTGAATACCTGTAACTGGCTGGCAGTCTAAAGAGTGTAATGTGTGTTGACTTGAAGGTAGGTTAGTGAAGAAGTCCATTAACTTGTCAGGTTCTCCTTTGACCACATTCCCATTCCACAACACGGTAGCATTTGCAGAGTAAAATTTGGACATTTTCTGCAAAGTAATTCACATTAAGCATTTATTAAGAAAAATAAGGGTACGTCTTCAAATGACCAAATGGTATGTATACACTATTATTAAATCCCCTATTGTTCTTCTATAGCGTTTTTATAATAATAATAATAATAATAATAATTTTATTAATGTAACAATAATAACTTTATTAATGTCTCTAATTCTTCTAGCTGGGCACAAGTGCCCTACTAATCGGGGAGACTTGCTTTTTTCGAATTCAAGGTGCATGGTCGGGTATTCTGAAGAAACAAGACTGAGCATGAAAAAATTGCAATTGATGGAATCCAAAACTCAAACGTCTGGATGCTACTGATTTCAAAGAAAAAAGAAAAAACACTCTTTTGAGCTTAAAATATGCAGTTTAAACTTACATGTCGACTCTTGTCGAATGTCTGATAATACAACTCACTAAACCTTTCACCAGCCTGTGCCGCCTGTTCAATCGTTTCTCTCATTTCCTGAAATGAAGCAAATCATGTCTTAATATCGAAATCTTCGTAGATTAGGAAGAAGAGGTCAAAAGTGACACAAACCCCACTTTTGGCCGCCATCTTGGATTCTAGACTAAAGGGACACTCCGCTGAAACAAGTTACTGTTGGCGCGGTAGTACCCATACCTCGCTCGGTCGGTTCATTTTTGTTAATGTGTCGTCTTTTTGAATGAGAATCACAGCCTTTTTTATTATAATATTGGATGATTCTTGAAATATTTGTAGATATGCAGATAATGAAGGTATTAGTTTTGATATTCTTAGTTTTGTTTTGCGCGCAAGGCTCACAAGACCAAGAAAAATCCTGCTCAGGTTCCTCCAACCCTAAGGACCTCCACTGTACAACTTCTTCAAAAGATGATAAAAAATGTGGTTGTTCGAGTTTAAAAAGAGACAAAACTAGTCATGAGGAAGACTCTGGGGACCATAAGTACAGAAGAGATTCAAATATAACACCAGAAGGGAAGAATAGTGGCTGTGAATCGACTTACAAGAGAACGAATCAAATGGTGTATTTGAAGGGAGGTGTTTTCACAATGGGTACAGACAAACCTTTTATTATTCTTGATGGCGAAGCACCAGCACGAAAAGTCCGTGTCAGGCCGTTTTATATGGATGTTTATGAAGTCAGCAATGCAGAGTTTGAACTGTTTGTTAATGATACTGGATATACAACTGAGGTAACTAAAACTATACTCTCACAATGGATTTTTCTCTCTGACGGTTGGGGTTTGAAGTTTACAAGTATTTTTCACTAGGCAGAGAAATTTGGAGATTCCTTTGTACTTGGTTCAAGAGTCAGTGAGCAAACACAAAAGAATATTCATCAGGCTGTAAGTATATTTTAACAGTTTTGAATTATGAATAATTAATGAGGATTATTTGCATTCAACTTTAACATGAATTTTCATGGTCAAATTCCTGTCAGGGCTTAAAATAACAGCTGGTCATTGGACAATGTCAAATCAGAATATTTGCATTGCCTGTCATTTTGAACAGTAGTGTTGAGCCAGAAACACGGTATGATAGAGTTCAAACTAATCTGGCTAGTCGTCGTGACCAGCAACTGACCATTTATTTATTGTAAGCCCTGAAACTCAATTGAAACTTCAAAATTTTAGTACAACACAAAATGATATCCTTTAGATAAGTACCATTATTTGATATGATTATAAATTAACCAATATAGATTAAAAACTCCTATTTTACTTGTATAGTTTTGGAATATATATTGTGTTTAGGTTGCGGCAGCACCTTGGTGGTTGCCAGTTAAAGGTGCTTACTGGAGAAGACCTGAAGGACCAGACTCGCATATCAAAGACAGGTACACTATACATTAAACTCCTTCATGGCCAGTCATTTGCAGTCATGATAACCAGCCATATTAATTTTAGCTCGGTCATACTTTGTTTCTGGTTCAATATTACCGGTCAAAAGGACGTCGCTTGGTGGTCTGTGTTGTTGCAAAGATTGGGGGAGGGACAAGCATTCTGTCTTCTTCTTCACAAAACCGCCAAATAACACAGGCTAATATTTTCTCGTTTTCATTTCTTTAGAATGGACCATCCTGTCCTACACATTTCTTGGAATGATGCTGTTGAATACTGTAAATGGGCTGGCAAGAGACTTCCAACTGAAGCTGAGTTTGAGTATGCTCTGAAAGGTGGATCAGATGACACGTATGTTGAGATCAACTTTCCATCCACCAACAGTCAAACACTTTATCACTTTTAAGGCTTTCATGTGTTAACAAGGTGTATTGAATTAGGTGAAATGTCTTTCAATTCTATGTTGCTTGCAATAGCCTCTTTCACAGTTCCCTGCGCCATCTTGAAAGGTAGCTGTGTCTTTGCATCGAAGCGAGACGAACGGTGAGCTTGCAATGATAGAGACCTTTTTTTAACACCTTAGACAATTATTCGCATGTCTCTATCATTGCAAGCTCACCGTTCGTCTCCCTTTGATTCAAAGGTAAGGCTACCTTTCAAGATGGCGCAGGGAACTGTGAAGGGGGCTATTTCTTACATGTATACCATTTTATAGAACAAATTGAAGAGGTGAATAATTTTGTCTAAATATTTGACAAGCATTTTTCCATCTAGATTGTATCCCTGGGGTGACAACTTAAAACATGATGGTAAGTTTATGGCCAATTTATGGCAAGGTAAATTCCCTATCCAGAATACAGCCAAGGATGGCTATGAAGGGACTTGTCCTGTGACAGCGTTCCCTCCCAATGGATATGGATTGTACAATATGGTTGGAAATGCGTGGGAATGGACCGCCGACTGGTGGAGCACCAGACATACCAAGGATTTCCAAGACAACCCGGTGAGTTGCTTTATTATGGAAGGATTTTCATGAAAAGTAGGAGAGAAGGAAGGAAAGGAAAGGAAAGGAAGCATTAAAGGTATTTCTTACTGCTCATTGAGCAATCCTTTGCAGAAAACTTACAGATAAAATTGTTTTTTAATGGTGAAAAACTATCCTTGACTATTTTGAACATTTTCATTTCTGTTACTAGACTGGTCCTCCAAATGGAAAAGATAAAGTCAAGAAAGGAGGCTCATACATGTGCCATAAAGTAAGTTACATATTACTTTAAACATGCTGTACCCTTCACTGACCACACCCTTGACCAGGGTGTAGCCAGGGAAGGGTACCACTTGTACCAAAGTTTCATGGAGCATAATGTTATAAAGAGCAACTGTAATAATACATTGTTATACTTCATTGATCTTTCCTAGTCCTATTGTTACCGATATCGCAGTGCTTCAAGGAGCCAGAATTCAGCCGATACAACTGCTTCTAATTTGGGTATGCGCTGTGCAGCAGACAGGCTTCCTAAAGATGTGGAACTTGTTGAAGGGGTGGCCTGATATGGCTTGTATCTTGAGCCCTATGTAAGACATGCTTCCTAAAGATGGGGAACCTGTTGAAGGGGTGGCCTGATATGGCTTATATCTTGAGCCCTATGTAAGACATGCTTCCTAAAGATGGGGAACCTGTTGAAGGGGTGGCCTGATATGGCTTATATCTTGAGCCCTATGTAAGACATGCTTCCTAAAGATGGGGAACCTGTTGAAGGGGTGGCCTGATATGGCTTATATCTTGAGCCCTATGTAAGACATGCTTCCTGAAGATGGGAACCTGTTGAGGGGGTTGCCTGCTTCCTAAGAATGGGGAACTTGTAGGAAAGGCGGCCAGAAGAAATGGTTTATAATCTGAGTCGTGCGTGCAAGTACCTACGATAACCATGCTATGCTGCACAACATCTAAGAAGCTCCCGAGGACCGATATCGGAGAACATGTAGGTGCTTAATGTTGCCTCTGGAGAGCTGGATCCAACATAACTAATAAGCACAGAATGGCTGAGAGATAGTGTCAACACGTTTCCTGCATGGAGTTAGTTTTGAAACTAGAAACGTTGTACTGAGAATCATGAAAATTCGACACGGAAGAGAAGATTGAGACGCGCTTCAAGTTGTACGCAGTTTCCAGCCTCGGACGCGGTGCTACTAAATGTCATCATTCCAAACCAAGTTACACAACATAAATAATGTTTTTTGTCGTTTTCAAGCGCCCTATCTTTCATAGGTATTAAGAGTAGGTCTCTGTAAGACTCAAGCAAAGAGGGAAATGAAATTTTTTGACCACCCTTGAAATTTGATGTGTGAGTAGGCCTTTATATGGGATTCACAAAAACAATAACAATTTGGTCACCAAATGTATTGTTGCCATGGAAACGGTAAGTGTTTTATGAGACCTTAATTTCCAATTTTTGGAATAAACTTAACCCACTCGAAGGTAAAATTCAATGCTGTGTTTCTCATACATGTTAAACTTAATTTCCTTAAAACTTTCGTCAATTATAAAGTATCTTTTCTAGTTTAGAAAAATACCAATTATTGTTAGTTTGTTATTTTGTACATGAAATATTCGTGCCTTCAAGTAACCGATGTATCAACTGTTTTAGCAACAAGATAAAATGGTCAAAATGTTTTTTGGTCGTTCTCCAAAAGTATTGCATTTCTAATATAGAGGCTTGGTGGGAGGTTTTCTGAAACATTGAAGTTACCAAATCGTGCAAAATCTCTGCGGGTACAATCATCTTTAGTCCTTGGATAGTCAAATTATAAGGCCTAAAATTCAAAATGTCCTAAATTCAACCATATCAAAGCTTCGAAAATTAGCACCAAAAAGATGCCAATAAGCTAAACAAGCATTAGAGGTTGAAGGGTAATACCTAAATAACAAAATTCTAGTAAAAAAAATAATGTTCTAGTCTGCAAACACGGTAAAAAAAATTTTTTATTCAAAGTAAACAATGGGTTATTTGCAATTTTCGTCATTTTCAACCTACCTTTATCGTTTCATTGTGACTTTTGTGGCGCTCAACTTTCCAAATTTTCACAAGGAAATGTTTCTTGGAGACTTAATAAGCATTTAGAGAACTAACCTTGGTCGTAAAGAGCTAAAATCCAAGCAATAGTTAAGTGGTTCTATAAAGGATTACAACAGAATACACAAGTCATCGAATTCTCGTTCGAAGCAATACAGCATTTATAGTTTCTTCGAGCTTCAAAATTCCTGTATTTCGTGACAGAATTACCTGTAAGCTGTTATTTAACATGAATGCTGAACTTTTGAAGGCTACAAAGTAAAAAAATATGCTTATTTTGAGAATATTTGAAAGAAAGAATTCTTGATCTAAAGTTGTTGTTCTCATTTTCAACCGCTGACCGGAAGTTTGGAAAAATGAACGAGACAGATTTTGTGGTGACCAGACATCTTCAAACATTCGGCCTTAGCAAATGTACTCACTTAGACAATGAATCCGATTTATTACTCTGCCGCGCAGGTAAGTATAATTACAGGTATTTCATGTTCAGCCATTTGTAAATGACTATAATTTGTGTTATGCCATTTATCGACCTTATTCTTTTCTACAATAATTAAAGGGGGACCAGCACGAAAATCATCCAAATTTTAATTCTGCTGAAACCTTTACTGGAATAACCCTTACAGGTCTAATAATCACTGGTTAAAGTTTTTTTCTGATATTTGGGTGGGAAGTATTATATTTTACCAATTTTTATAGGAGTCTGTGAAGTAGTATAGGGGATGGGGGTTCCAGCGCAACGACCACCGGAGGATTACCCGTCTAAAGTGAATTCCTCGATTCGTACCGCGATTACCCGCATCCCGTGTTTATGTAGTTAAATATGTTAGTCTATATATGGAGTGCGAAGAATGTAAGAGAACTTTTAAGAAAGAAGTGGACTTGAAGAAGCATTTGAAGATGAAGACGAAATGTATGAGCAGCTATGATTGTGGATGTGGTAAGAAGTTTGAGACTAAGGTTAAATTGTTTTGGCATTGTCAGGACTGTGAGTACGACTACGACGATCTGAAAAGGGTCTGGAATTAGGTATAAGATATCTCCTATTATATAGATGGAATCCCAAAGCAATTTCGAAACGGTGCCAATACCCGGTAACGGTGAGATTGATGTTAGACAGTTTTGGCGCCAGTCAGAAAGGAAGGTCAAGAGAACGCTTCGAAAAGGTATAGAAGAATTAGGAGCCCTGAAAGCGAGTATAATGGTAGAAGTAAGTTTATCAAAAGATGAGGCAACGACGACAGCAATGCTGCGATCAAAGTCGTTAGTGATATTAGAGTCCACGAATCTGGATAGGTCACTCAGCGAAGCCTTAGAAGCAATAATGGAATCGCTGTCTAACTACACGAAAGAAGGATCAGGTTGGACAGTGGAGGAGGTAGAAGGTATGGAGGTTAGCATGGCAAGGTACGTACCAATACGAGGAGGAAGTTACGTGCCCCTACCAACTTGGGTAGAAAGGAAAAAAGCCATAGTCAACGTAAAGAATGAAGACAATCGATGCTTTATGTGGGCAATACGATCCGCACTGTATCCAGTAGATAAGGATCCCTGTAGGACAAGTAAGTATCCCACAGACGATTTAGAGTGGGATGGTGTGGAATTTCCCATGCAGTTGATAGACATCCCCATATTTGAGGAAATAAACGATTTAGCAATTAACGTTTACGGAGTCAGAGACCAAACGATAGTGCCACTAGCGCTGTCAAAGAGTAAAGGAGAACGAATACACCTCTTCTACCACGGCGGACATTATTCGTGGGTCAAACATGTTAGCAGACTATTTTACAGACACACCAAACACAAAGGCAAGAAATACTTCTGCGATTGCTGCTTATTATCCTTTACCAGCGTTAAAGCTCTAAAGGATCACGACGAAATGTGTCGCGGAGTCGAAGAAGTGGCGCAACGGATCCAGATGCCCACAGATAAGAACCTATCCTACTCAGACCATCAAAAGCAGATGCAGGTGCCTTACGTGATATATGCAGACTTTGAAGCGTTGATAACTAAGGAAGAGCAGAAAAGTGGTGCCACGAATAAGGTGGGATTACACGAGATCTGCTCCTTTGGTTACATAGTAGTCAGATCAGACGGTAAGGCCGACCCTCCTGTAATTTACCGAGGTAAGAACGCAGCTAATGAGTTTCTAGAAGCATTGCGAGAAGAGGAGGAAGAGATAAGAGAACAATTAAGACACCCAAAGAAGATGGTATTTACCAAAGAGAACCAGGAGGCTTTTACCAAGGCAAAGAAATGCCACATTTGCCAACATACGCTTCTCCAGTTTGGAAGACGAGCCAAGAAAGCGTGGGACGAAGATGGAAAGTATCTAGGAGAAGCTCATTTTAAATGCGGGAAGTATGCTAAGAAAGGTGAGAAGCCGGGAAAGCCCTCCACGCACTGCATTCACTGCCACAAAGCATTTGTTGAGGATTTCTATGTGGATAAGGTTAGAGATCACTGCCACATCACGGGTAAATACAGAGGAGCGGCTCATTGGAAATGTAATATAAACTTCAAAGTAGACCCAGAAATGGAAATACCCGTATTCTTTCACAATTTAAGGGGTTACGACAGTCACTTACTTTTACAAGGAACAGACGGCTCCGAAGTAAAGTGCATACCCAACAACAAAGAAAGGTACATGTCTGTAACCGTAGGCAAGCTGAAGTTCTTAGACTCACAGCAGTTCATGGCGGACTCCTTAGCAAACTTGGTTAAATACAACACGGAGTTCCCCATTTCCAGTCAATACGGCGCGGAAAGGAAAGGAGTCTACCCATACGAATACATGGATTCCTGGGAGCGATTCGAAGAACCCCTACCACCCAAAGAGAGATTCTACAGCACCCTAAACGAGTCCGGTATAAAGGACGAGGAGTACCAGCATGCGTTAGATGTGTGGGAAAAGTACTCCTGTGAGAATATGGGAGAATACCACGACATCTACCTACGTTCAGACGTAGTGCTGCTCGCAGATGTTTTCCAAAGCTTTCGAAAGATGGCAATGGAATACTACGGGTTGGATCCAGCGAACTTCTACACGGCTCCTGGGCTTAGTTGGAGTGCACTTCTAAAGAAGACAAACGCGCAACTGGATCTCCTAACGGAATACGACATGTACCGCTTTATGGAAGACGGTATCCGCGGCGGTGTTTGCGGACCCAGCAGACGATACGCCCGCGCAAACAATCCCACGGTGGAGTACGACCCGGAGAAGCCAACCACATACATCTTCTACTTAGACGCAAACAACCTCTACGGTTGGGCAATGTCGCAGTACTTACCTGTACGCGACTTCGAATGGGACAACATAAAGCCCATAGAGTTTTACCTAAACGTAGGTAAAGAAGACGACAAAGGTTACGTGCTGGAGGTGGACCTGGAATACCCAGAGCACTTGCACGACGCACACAATGAGTTCCCATTAGCACCAGAAGCAATAGAAATACCATTTAAGCAGCTGAGTCCGCTGCAGAGGGAAATGTGTCCTGGCTACAAACCCTACAGGAAGCTAACGATGAACCTAATGGACAAGCGAAAGTACGTGGTGCATTACCGCAACCTGCAGTTCTATGTGCGCCACGGCTTACGCGTGAAGAAGATTCACCGCGTTTTGAAGTTCACGCAGGAACCATGGATGCGCTCCTACATTGACTTTAACACACAAAAGCGTACGCAGGCAAAGAATGACTTCGAAAAGAACCTGTTTAAACTAATGAACAATAGCGTATTTGGTAAGACAATGGAGAACATCCGCAAGCGCGTAAGCATAAAGATAGCCAGCACCAGAGAGGAAGCAGAAGCATACGTGTCACAGCCTGGATTCGTTAGATACGTAGAAATGTTAAACTTCTACGTGATTCACATGAAGAAAGCGAATCTATTCCTGAATAAACCCGTATACACGGGGTTTACAGTGTTAGACCTATCAAAGCTGCTCATGTATGAGTTTTACTACGACAAGCTAAAACCGAAATACGGTGATAAGTGCCGCCTCTTATACACCGACACCGATTCCTTGATACTAGAGGTGCAGACGGAAGACATTTACGAAGACTGTGTTCCCGACATCGATGAATACGACACCAGTGATTACCCACGCGACCACTTCCTTTACTCCCCTAAAAACAAGAAAGTAATCGGGAAAATGAAGGATGAGATGAAAGGAAAACCCATCGTGGAATACGTGGGCCTGAAACCCAAGATGTACAGCGTGCTAAAGCTGGACGGTGTAGAAAAGAAAGCCAAAGGCGTAAAAAAGTACGTGGTTAAGAAGGACATAACCCACGATTCATACTTAAAGGTCCTGCGTACGCGTAAGGAACAGCGACATAAAATGAACAGCCTGCGCAGCTACGGACATCAAATACACAACGTTACACAGGAGAAGGTGTCACTGTCTGCATTTGACGGTAAGAGGTGGATGTGTGATGATGGTATCCATACGATAGCATTCGGACATCACACGATAAGCAGTTCTTCCATGACGAACCCACGTGTGGGGCCATCGTGAAGATAATACAAGATGGGCTGACCCTTCTTAGCTATCGCACTTCGAATCTGGTAAGTTTCCAAAGACCAATTAGGATCCGTAGCTCTTTTGGATCCTCCTTCTAATTCACCCGGCTCATAGAGATATCGAACCGTGACATTACCTAATCTTTTTTCATGGGGGAAGACCGCCCTCGAACTTCTGACGAAGGACTTGTGTTCCACGTGTTTCTTTTTTATGGCATCCTTGGGTTTCATTCCCGTAGCCCTGGCCGCCTCGTTGTTCAAAGCCGCGACGACCTGGGGGAGCCTCTGAGTCCATTCCCTGTTGCGTTTGGATGGATCTTCCAGCTCTTTCCAATACTGGTACCCAAAGAGACGCTCAGCCAAGGTTTTATTAAATCTTTCGACGATGCTCTGACCCCTGTGGTACTCAGCTTTGGCTCTCCTAATTTTAGTGTCGTGGTCTTTCAGGGTCTTAGTAACCACGCCCATGAACTCCGTTCCCACATCCACTTGCAGCAGCTTAGGCCATTTCAAGACGCGCTTATAAATCCTACCTAGGGCTTCTGCGACTTCCCCAGAATCCTTGCTGATTATGGGTTCGGCGTCCTTGTATCTGCTTGCGATATCAACTACGGTCAAAGCGTACCTATAGGTCTTTCTTCTCACCTTGTCATGTGGTAAGAAGAGCAAATCCGCCTGATGAACTTCATTAGGGGTATTTACGGTAAAGCTGGGCCTGGGAATGTACTTGGGCACGGGAAGATAAACCTGCCAGAGGGTTTGTTTTTTCAACCAGTTCTTAGCCGTTTCTTCTGATACCCTGGCCGCGGTCGCGAGTTTCTTGATAGCTGACGCTCCTTTCCAATAGCCTTCAGGCCCATAGTAAATCCTTTTGAGTTTGTCCTCTACGCGGCCCATTATATGAATTCCAAAACAAGATTGATCTTGCGTCCGTTAAAATCCACCGTCTTTCCGTCCACTTTAATGGTGATGTTTATGCTTTCTACCAAATTAGACAAGTCATAGCTCAAAGAAATGGGAGTGTATTCTTCTGAGTCAAATGGATTACCTTTGGGTAGAAACTTGGACATAAGAGAAGACTTTTCTCCATTGTCGTAACTATGGACTAAATCGCAATGGACTTCGTAAGAGGATGCGACTTTCCATTTTACATCATATGTACTGCCGCTATTTATCGTGGTACTAGTAAGGCCCAGGAGTTCTACCAATGGACTGTCCTTTAGATTGGCGCTCCCATTATTTTTCTTAAATGTCATTTCATGGGGTAATCCTGTGGTAAGAGTATATCCATGCTTTGCTAGCTCCTTAGCCAGTGTTATGGGGGTGTAATGGGAATCTGGTATTTTTGGTTTGGTGCCGGAAGTTCCGATGACAAAGCCATTAATTAAATTATACCAAGAATTGTACAAAGAGCAACTAACCAACCGAACCTTACAGGCTTTGATGGGAGGATTCAAATACGTGGTAAAGTCATTCTTGTCGCTTTCCAAAAAGACGATCATTATATTAGATACGCCAAAGCCACGCCTCCGGCCAGCCCTGCGACTCCTACGAAGACCAGCTCACTATCTTTTTGTTTCTTAGAAGGCTGGTAGTAATTCTTGAACTGAGGCTTTTTTAACGCCACTGTGGGATGCGCTTGCGCATAAAGTTTAAAGGCGTAGTCTGTGTTTTCGAAGTTCTTATCCGCCTGCATTTTGTCTTGGTAATTCTTATCCAACCAATCCCTGTAAGCTTGTCTTTTTTCATTCCAAGCTGCAACGTCCCTTTGATATTTCTCCAGCGCTAAGTCGTGTCTCTTTCTTTCGGCGGCCAAATTTCCGCTGCGATCACCTCTAACTAATCTATCCAAATATTGACCACCATAATTAGCCCCTGTAAATGCTAAAGCTGCAATGACTCCACCTGCGACTAAGCTAACCATTATACATTAGGTAGGTACTTTTCCTTCCGTAGGTAATCCTTTACCATGATAGCCCCGCCAACGGCAGCGGTCATCTTAGCAAAATTAGCGAAGCTCTTGCTTGGGTCTTCAGTAAAGTCTTCTTTGAGCACTTTCTTACCTACCCAACCAATACCCGCAACAATAGAAGTAATGATAGCTGCTTCTTCAACAGTTTTCAACAACGCGGTCGACATTATATTACAAAGCGAGAAGGTTATTATTCCATTTCAGGGATTTTGCTTTTTCTAACCTCCACAGGTGCGCGATATGTTGGGGCCTCCCACTTTACTTCTGGCTTCGTAGCCCGCCATTGTAAGTAGAGGCTGCCTGCTGCTATAGCAATTCCTATCGCGCCGATGACGTAGCCGGGATTCCAAAAGGATTCCTCTTCCTCCACCTTTTCTTCTTTCTTTGCTTTGTTCTTCCTGTTCATCTCCGCGAGCTTCTTTCCGGCAGCAACTCTGCCTGGAGATTTAGCCTTGGTGATTCGTTGCTCCTCTACTTGAGGGGTTTCCTCCGCCTTCGATTCACTCATTTATATCTAAGGACTTGAAGGAATTGATAAGTAACTTAAGACGACTTGACTAAGTACTTAAGGATGACTTAACTAGGTACTTGAGGCGACCTGGGTAATTCCCGCGAATGACTTGACTAAGTACTTGATAAGTCACTTGCAGGTACTTGACTAGGTACCTCAGCAAGTGCTGCCTTGAATACCCTTTCGACTTCTCTGTCCTTCTTGAAGTCCTTCCAAGACACCAGTACCTCCTTCAAGTCGACATGCTGAGCTACGTGAAGTACCGCAGAGGCGACTGCCATTAACTTACCGCACTTCAAAGACAACCACCCGCAGGTTATTTTAAGTTCTTGGGATATGACATAGTCATCTCTTATGTCCTTCTGTAGTTGCTCCACGTCGTCTATGGGCAGCGCAAGTCCAAGCAATTTAGTTGCAAGTCGGATAGCGGAATCTGCTACGGCGTCCGTGGTCTTACTTGCGAGGGCAGCCTCGTACCTCTTTTGGAACTTCTTAACCTCCTCTTCTGACAACTTATTAACCTGCTCATGGGTAAGTTCCTTACCTATCATTTCTTTGCACTTCCCCGAAGACACAAGGATGTTAAGTTGTTCCTTGAGGTTACTTTCATCTAACTGTGTGGGGACTTCATCTAAGAGCTGCTCAATGTTCATATATGTTAACGTCATACGGAAACCTCAAAGAGAAGATCATCTTGGAATGTTGGTGCGTTTTTAAATGCCGCATGTATTCGTGCAGCTGTTCCTTGCTTATCTCACCGCCGTAGTCGCTTAAAATGGTTTCCAGGTCAGACTTGCTCGGAGTATAAAATACTACGAGAGAGCCTATGTTTTCCCTAAAGGGCTTAGAGACGCTGGTAAGCTGCTGGGAAAGCAACCAAACGCTAATGTTGTCATGTCTGCCACTAAAGGCGAGCTTCACTAATTCGGAGGTGCGCCTTTTTACGTCGTCCCCACAGGCAATGTCATCCAATATGAGGAGCGTCTGTGTATCTTTAGGGAATTGCTTGTGCCAGAACTTCAAATGGCTGGATAACTCGTTAGGATCTAAGATATCTACGAAGAAGTCGTCATCTTTCACTCCTATGCCTTCCCAGGTGCGGTTATTCACGTAGGTGGGACAAAGCAGCACTATGTAGTCAAAGCGGTATCTAAAGGATCCTAATAGCTGCTCCACGATGAACTGGGTCTTTCCGCAGCCGGTGGGTCCTACTATCAGAGCGTTACAAGGCATGTGATCTGGGTTCATATATAGATGGAACCAGTGGAAGCAGTAAGAAGGATTACCGCCGACGCAAAGGATAAAAGAGACACCATAGAAATGCAAAGGGAAGAGATAGACCGGTTAAAAGAGCGCGTACAGGAATTGTACGATGAAATGTGTGGTCTGAAGCGTGCAGAACGGTTTGGCGCGCTTTTGACAATGGCGGGCTGGGCTAAGGAGTCCATTAAGGACTTCATTCGATATCCCCCATAGATATATGGACTGCATTACGTGCGAACTACCTGCTGACTGCATCATCGTTACCCCTCCGACGCCTCGTAAGAAACACAGCTGCTGTCACTGTAATAAGGTATTCTCTGAAGAAGACTTCGTTGGACATTGGTGTCCCGCGGATACTAAAGCACAAAGGACTTTAGACGACGTTCGAGAAGAGTAAGAGGTCGCAAAGAAGATCTTACTAAGCCCCAGCAAGAGGAATTAGCATAGGTCTTTCTTTTTTATTGTTATTTTGTTAAATGCTGCAAAGAGGTCTCAAGTAAGGGTCTATTTTTTATTGTTATTTTGTTAAGCCCCCATTAAAAGATGAGGTATCATTCTTTCTCATTGTTGAAACCAGCAAAAAGATAATCATGTTAACCATTCTTCGATCGTGATGATTTAACAAAATAACAATAAAAAATAGACCCTTACTTGAGACCTCTTTGCAGCATTTAACAAAATAACAATAAGGTATATATAATGAAGTGCGTGCAATGTGATAGAGCTTTTAGTAGCAAGCAGCGACTGCAATACCATCTTTCCAAGAAAGTCTGTCAGAAGACAATCAGCACTGTTTGCGGCGACTGCGGTAAGGAATTGTCCACCATACAGACCCTACGATATCACCGCGAGCATAGAGTCTGCCTTAAAGACCATTGCCACCGATGCGATGAACCTCTCTTTGAAGAGAACTGGCATAAATACCGCTGCCGGCGTTACCACCTCGAAGAAGTTGTCTGTGAAACCCACGGCGATTTAGCAGGGCGATGTTGCCCCCTTGAAACCGGCCGGGCGCTTACGCGACGTAAGAAGGAAATAGACCAAGATTTCGTATGCTTTGACGACTATGAAGGAGTAAAATGGGAGAATAGGGAACACTGGGACGGCATCTGCGATAAATGTGGTTGTCAACGCAGCGGTCAGCATATTTGGTGTTGCCTGTATGACGGTCCCAAGCCTTTAGACCATTACCTGGCGATACGAAAGGCTTGGAAAAATGAGAAAGATATATGATTCCTCAAATCACAGCATTCATAGGGGGAGCCTTGATTACGATATCGATTGATTTCATGTCAGAAAAAAAGAGGTCCGCCGAAGCAGACCAATATCTAATCAATCACATAATGGATTAGCTTCCGGGCGACGTTCGATGTCAAACTTCCATCGGCCGTTAACCTTACCATAGGTACGCAGGTGTGTATATTCTTCACCTTGCAGTACGTACCGTACGCAGTCGGGAGCCCATAAACTGTACTCTTGGCTACCGTCTAAGAGGACCAACCTTAAACGGTTAATGTCCTCGAAGACGACGTAATTTTTTATTTCGTATGAAATGCCATGTAGCAAGTCGCGCCAGTGAGTTTGTTCAAGAATCATTATATCTATGAAATATCTTTTGGTGCGTTCGTAAGTTCTCATGCGATTTGAAAGCCTTAACACACCAAGGGCAAGGTATGCGAATGCCGTCGACGTAACGGTCGATTTCCCTGCAGATCAGATCGTAATCGTTGCTTACCATCGTTAAGTATCCATTCATTTCATATTGCGCCAATACCGCTTTTTGTTTGTCGGACAATACGCCGTTACCCTTTGGCGTCTTCAGTTCCAGACAGAACCCATTGTATTTCTTATGGGAGTTAAGGATTAGGATGTCGGGTTGACCTGCCTGGTAGCCCTTTTGCCAGCACTTTATCCTTTTACTGCTGGTATCTTGCAATTCCCCGAGTCCAGGTGCTAGTATCAGCGTAGGGTGAAACCGGCGTATCTTATCGATGACCTTCTTATGTAAGTCAAACTCATCCTCGATCTTGAAGGTCACCTTATTTGGGCCATCCAACGAATACTTCCCCGTCTTCCTTAACGTAGGTAGGACGTCTTCGAAGACCCAATCTTGGAACGACTCTGCCGTTGGCAGTTTGGAGCTGAATATCAATTGATACAAACCAGACTCCGTCACATACAGGGATTGCGGGTGCGAACCAGAAGGGAGGCGATTCACCTCCAACTCGTTAAGTCTCTTCTTATGCTTGTCCCGCACGTGGGCTTTAATAGCATCTTTGGTGTCTGCATAACCTAATGCCTTTGCTACCTCCTTTGCTTTAAAGTACAGCTTATCGCCTTGCACTATGCATTGCAGTTTAGTTTCGTTGTTTTCGAATACGCGGAGCATATTATACGTAAGGAATATTTTTTATCCTTTCGCTTGGCTCAAGGAACGCGAGCCTAGTAGGCAACGCTTTTTAGCTGATTCATTTCTACACTCAGTTGCGCGTCTGAGACTACGAAGATATATGCGTTGATCTTAGTAGCGTCGCTGGCGTCTTTGGTGCGCTTGATCTCCAACGTAATGCCGTCCTGGGTATTTACCAGCCGCAATCCCTGTCCATGTAGGTCTTCGTCGTTCGTCGTGCGCATGTCGATCCACAGCGCGTACTTATCCTTAAAGAATTTCTTTGGGTCAATTTGGTCGCCAAACTTACGTGCGACTTCCCGGTACATATCCGCGGGCTTTATCCCTTGTGAGTAAACCTTATTAGGCACTCCGTTGATGCTAACACCTACGTTGGTAATGTTAGGATTAAAGAACGCCTCGGAGTCACGCAATCCTGCCGTGTATGTCTTTGCGAACAGCAACATTATCCCTGTAAGGCTGCGCCTGGGAAGGTTAATGCTTTGGTTGATGACCTCTTCGACGTTATTTGTAAAGCTGAACGTCTTGTACATCACGACGTGATCGTAAAGGAAAGCCTTCCCGGAGCTGTATTCCATACCGGCGCTACGTGCTAAGTCTTCGCTGTATACCGTTTCATACTGCAGCTCTAAGTTAGTAACGGAGTATGGGTGGACGGCTGAGGAACTTACGTCCTTTCCCTGTAGGATGTTCGTAGTGTCTGCTAGGGTTACTTCGAACTGTAGTTCGCTTAGCTGCCTTGGGTAGTATGCGCCGTGGTTCGTGATAACTTCGAAATCTAATGGAACGACATATTTAGTACCATAAGCCGTCTTTATTTCGTCTTCTCCTGAGGCGCCAGAGGTTGCGCTTCTTACCTTGCGTATAGCATCACTGGCGATTCCCTGCTCTATCCTTTGCGCGCGGTCAAATGCAGTCAACCATAAGTCTTTGTACGTGGTATACAGATCGTACCTATTTAAGTCCAAAAGGGATTCCCCTGCGAACTTCACCCGCATCTTTGAGACAATGTTGCGGCCAAGGTCGTTGACAACGTGACGCGCGTCCGCAGTGCTTGGTTGTATTGCTAGGTCGAACCTTAAAGCCAAGGTGCCAGGAACTAAGACTAGGTTATCCGTTAGGCGGGGTACGCCTACGTACAGGGTTTCCCCTGGCTTAGCGCTGCTGGGCGTAAAGGTGGCCCGGTGAAAGGTGCGTTCTGCTTTCAGTCCGCCAACCTGCTTAGGTAATATGTTGGGGTTTAACTTTGAGCTTATCATATATAATGGAAGTAGAAGGTGATTTTGATCCCCTTACCGAAGAAGGTCAAGTCGACATTAACGACGAAGAATACGACGCATGGACTAAAGGCGCGGAAACCGACCCCCTAATCTACGATATGGCTCTAGAAAACAAGTATGGTAATAGATGGAAAAGCTTCAAGGCCGCCTTGAATCGCATGTGGCAATCAAAAAACCACGGCAGCCCCGTCCCTGAGTACTTGGAACTTCAAAACATAGAGCAGCCTCAGGCCGCAGCGCGGGAAACCGTAGAGTGGGCAACGCAAGAGCTAACGCAGCGCTATTCCCACTTCGATGCTGACGACGTAAGGCTCACAGAACGCGGAAACAAAGTCCTCATAAGCGTTCAAGACCTGAGATTTCCTGATAAAGACCGCTGGACAAAACCGCAGCCCCTCTTTGATGAGAATGGTGACGTTAGGGGTGACGTAGCAAGATTAAAAGGCTTCCAGCGTGCCACTAGAAGCATGTTAGAAAGATTGGAAAACATAAATGAAAGGGTTGCGTTAGAAAAACGCGTCGAGGAACTGCAAGAAACGTTGGAAGAAAGGGAGGCAGAATACATGAGGCAAAACCGACTACTTCTCGATGCTCAAAAGAGAGAAGTTGATGACAAAACCCAAAGAATAATAGAAATTAGAGGACAAAGAGACAATGCCCTACGCGATAGAGACCAAGCCCAAAGGGCTTTCGACCTCACCTTACAGGAGTTAGACCTGACAAAAGAGGAAGCTAAAAACTTGCATATCATCATAACCGGCTCTTTAGAGGAACGGCGGCAGTTGGTTGCCGAAATTAACACTAAGGAAGAACAAATCCGGCAAAGAGATCAGGCCCTCGAAGACCTGGAGGGGCAAATAGAGCGGCAGCAAGAAGTAATCGAGGACCAAACTCGTACCGAGGAAGAAAGGGAAGCAGCTCAAAGGGAATCAGAAGCCCTTCAGGTACACCTTGCGGAATTGCGGGCGCAAAAGGAAAACCTGGAAAAGGAGCTGGGGCTTACCACCAAGGAAAAGGTAAAAAGAGCCCTTTTGAAGTATGGTCTTCCGCTGGCATTCGCGATTGCTATTTCGAGCGTAGTAGGAGTTATCCTATCCGCGCTTAAGGCTACAGGCGCGGGCGTAAAGAAATTAGGCAATGGGCTGACGGACTTAGGGAAAAAGATGGCAGCCGGCATTCCTGGGCTGCTTGGTAGTGTTCTTAGTCTGGCACTTAGGGCCGGCGGCGAACTGTTGAAGTTCGTGGGGAATAACATTTGGATATTAGTTGTAGCTATTGGGGTGGTCCTCCTGAAGAAGATGAAGGCTTGATCTTATCCTTCTCATCGGGCGGTGCCCTGCTTTGAGGATAATGAAAGACAGTATTAGCACCACCCTGGTAATTTGGAACCAACGGCAACACACTCATGGTAGAAATGGGCTTATGACTCCAGGCTGCATTAGCAGGCCTGCGACCTATGCGATTTATCCCAAACTTGCCGTCATCAGAAGTGACTTGCAACTTAGCATATTTACAATTGGCTAGCATATGAAAAGTCACTGGCGTTAGGTCTTCAGAGGACCTAGTGTAGGGCTCCATCGAAAAATGGGTAACTTTCCTGGTGTTCGTTGAAGTTCGATAAGGAAGCAGGGGCTTATTATTCTCATCGATAAGCCTAAACCCCACATTCGCATGCGTATTTGCATTAATGCTAATAGTGCAAATGACCAATGCAGTGCCCCCAACCTCAACCCACAGTCCAACGTCATGCCAGGCGCCGTTGTCATATCCCTCTTCATCTAAGCGGTGGGTATAACGCGTTTCCCTCACGTATGGATTCATACATTTAAAGGCTCATTACCGTCAAAGTGCTGATGGTCATGTGGTTATAGACAGTATTCCTTTGATTTTCTATGCTATTTATGCAAACACTCCCAGTGTCATCTACTCTTATCTGCAGCTTTACCTTCCCGTGGCAATCAGCAACCATGTGGAAAGTCCAAACGGAAAGATTCTCAGAGCTATTCGTTGGCGGCTCTACTGAGAAATGCGTAGGCTCCCTGTTGTTTGTCTTCGCGCGCATGGGCTGTAATACTCCATTGTCGTCACAGAAACGAAATCCTACATTCGCACTGCTAACGGCCCCCAAAGAAATGCTGCATAATATCAATTTCTTTCCTGAGTAATTCAAATTCACGGACATGCCCGTGACATCAACCCAAGATGCCTGGGTGTATTTTTTCTCGCCTGTGTAAGTCGTATAAACACAATCTACTCCAGTTACGTAGGGGTTGTTCATCGCCATATATAATAGCTTAGACCAACACTTGCAGCTGCTACGCCGGCCTTTAGTAAGTTATGGTCATATTCCTCCTCCTTTTTAGGCGCCCGGTGTGGTTCTTTCTTAGGTAACGCCTTCTTTGGTGCGGGCTTTTCTACGTGCTCCTTCTTAGACTTCTCCACGAAATGGGGAATGCCCCTGGTAGTATCCAAGTTCACGTCGTTCGCCCCAAACTTCATGTCCTCAGTTGCTGTCTTAAGCTTATTATTGTAGCCTACGACGGAATTGGTGTTGAGGACCAAATTACTGGGCATTAGCAACACTCCCGGGGCTACGGCATAATCCAACCTCAACCCGGAGCTATCCACGTCTAATTGAAAACGATGCGAACTCTTATCGATATCGCCCTCTATAATCGCAGTTTCGAATAAAGTTAAGGCTTCGGCCCGCGTATTTTTCGAGGTGCCTGCATCTCCAATTATGCTCGACCTGGTATTTACTTGCGCCCCCAAAACAACGCGTACGTAAGCTTCTATGCTGCGATCCAGGCGGCCCCGACCGGCTTTCGTTAATCCTTTTCCTTTCATTAATACGAACGGATCCCAGGTACCTGGGTAGTTTGTTTGAATTCTAGTAATCAATGAATTATTACCCTTATCACCACCCATATCACCGAACTCTAACTCATTACTTGGGTATTCCTGATGTCCGTAGTCAGCCGGCTTCTCACCATTGGCACCCCAAACATAAACAATGCCAAGCCCATGCGTCTTACCCTCCTTATAACGAAAATCTTTTTGCTGTGGTTTGAACTCATTAATTAACCTTTCCAGGGCTGCGGCGTCATATCGGTTATTCATTGGATTAAATGCCTTATCTCCCGGTAGGGGTACGTTAAGCTCCTTCAACAACCTCCTTACCGTAAAGGCAACGTGAAACTGCATAATTGGAATGTGAAACATGTCCGCGGCAACACCACAACCTTTAGTGGCAGCCCAAATAGCAAAGTCTAACTGCTGCGGCCAATACCGCATATTGGGCCCTGCTAAACATTCCCTGGCCTCTTTACCCGACGTATGCTTCAACATCGTATTCTTATAGATATTTCTTAGTATTACGTTAAATGATTGTTTACCCACTGAAATCTTCAGGTGCGTTACCAGCTTTTCGAAGTTGTTTACACCACCTTCAGCATCGTAAAATGGGTAATCTTCCGTGGTTAACAATAAGTTTCTAGGAAAATTAGGTGCTTTATGCTCGGGTTTTGGTGGTTTATGAACGGGGCGTACAATCGTCAATCGCTGCACCTGATCACCTACTTGCTCCAAGTCTGCATTGCTGTACATCCTGGAGCCGTTATAGTAAATCCCATCGGGTCTTCTTTCGAACTTACTGGGGTCTGCATGTGGAAACATCTTCCTAAATGCTCTCCAATTCCAGTAATCCCGGTTGTCGTGATGTGGCTGCTCCTCAATATCATTCCCAAAAGCGTCGTACATTAGTATATATAATGGATGTTATACCATCAGCACCTCCACTTTATCCTGAACTTCCTAAGGAACCTAACGAATTAAACGCTGAAAACTTTCGTCTGAATAAAGCGAACTTAATCCTGGCTTACTTGGAAGGGCAGACAAAACACTATGAAAAAGTTAGAAAAAAGTACGTTAGAGCCCGGAGTACGCTACATAAGATTTCGATAACTTCAGGATCCATATCCGTTGTGTTAACGGGCTCCGGCGTTGCTACTTCGCTTACTGGACCGGGAATAATCGTTGGAGTTCCTTTGGCCGGCGTTGGGGCAGCCTGTGGTATTATCTCGGCTGTTGCTACGGGCATTATGAAACAGTTGTCAAGCAAAATATCAAAACACGACACGACAATAGCTCTGTCAAGGGCTAAAGTAAATACGATCACTGACCTTGTCTCAAAGGCTTTGCGTGACAGAAAGATAGACGACGTAGAATTCTCGCTTATCTTAGCCGAAGAGGAAAAGTACGAGAAATTAAAGACGGACATAAGGAATAAAAAAACAGTCGTAAGAGATCTTTCCGAGGAATCTCGCAAAAAGATCTACCAGGAGGCAAAAGAAGAGCTTCAAAGAAAGCTTGCTCAGTAAACATCTGCTTTGAAAAAAGCAAGACAGGATTCTATTTGCATATTGAACGCCGGCTGTCTGGTTCATATGCAAATTAATTTCACAAATCTATTTCACAAATGTGAAACGTTTTCACAAATGTGAAAGAAAATTGTGAAGGTTTTGATTGGCTGAAAACATATGACGTAATCGTTCACTATCTTCTTGGAATCCATCCTAACAGGGGGTGGTTGGGGTCTATCTTGTAAAATATTTCGTAAATTACGTCAGGGTAATAAGGAATATCCTTATCCAGCCGACAAAACATCCACTCGGCTTTTGTCATATCAGAAACCTCGGGAATAGACTTACCGGTAATTTCAGACAAAAGATAGGGAATAGCTTTGTAATATTTCCCTAGTTTTAATTTTTTCAATGTCTTCCGTAGACTTTGTGGGGTTGGCTCTTCTAAATGGTCTATGATTTTCTTCTTTACTTCGTTGTCTAAATATACCGGTCGATAACCTTGGATATGACTCATCCAGTCCCTAAAGTATTTTATTCTTTTGTATGGCGTCTTCTTACGACCTCCGTTGGAATAATATTGTTCCCTGGTAGCACAAGGCACGGCATTACGAATATTTTTACCGCACTCGTAACACTGTGCTGACGTGTCGTCTTCTATTTGCATTTTCTTACCACAACAAATATACTTATTTGGTTTAGTAGGTACAAACTTGGGTTTCAAGCACTTTACACAGAAATCATAAACAAACTCTTTACAATCTTCGCGCTCCATATATAGACTAACATATTTGCGCTGTTGCCCCCAACCACACTTGGAGTGGGTTGTTTCCGTAGGTGGATTTTTGACACGGGTCTTGCCCGTGTTGAGATTGCGCTGGAACCCCCATTCCCTATACTACTCTGTGACGTCATACACTCAACACTAAACATTGCTCCATACATTTCTTTGTATTTTGTAATCAAAATTTCCGCTAGTTTTATACTCAGTCTAACCACAAGTTCGGAAGTTAAGTTTTCAGCGGACCTTTGTGTTCAATAGAAAAAGAGTAAAACATGAAATTATTTACAAAGAAATGTATGGAGCGATGTTTGGTGTTGAGTGTATGACGTCACAGACACCTATGAAAATTCATAAAAATATAATACTTCCCATTGGAATATAAAAATAATAATTTAACCAGTGATTATTAAACCCTTAATGATTATTCGATTGAAGTTTTTGTCAAATTAAATTTCGGAGGATTTTCATGTTAGTCCCCCTTTAAACTTGATAATTTAGTTTCGAATTTCTATTTTGACAAGTTTATGTGAAAATAGTTGTAGGAACAAAGTTTTTAGTAGCGGAAGAGGGGGTATATCTTGTGATAAAGTATTAAAAAAACAACAAGTTATTTCGCCGTTGAAGCATGCATGCCGACTACCTTGACGATCTTTCACTTCTGTTTTCACTGCGCTCTTGTCAAGAATGTATTCTTCGCATGCTGGTATATAATTGCCGTGCAAGTCAGGGGCGGATCCAGGATTTTTTCTATTGGGGGAGACACCATCCAGGATTTTCGTTTTAGAAGGGGGTGCACCCTTTGCTTACAAACTCAAAACCCAATAATGCAGTAGATAACAGCTCATCTAGGGATCTAGGGGGAAGGGAAACAAAATCCCCATGCACCCCTCCCCTAGATCTGCCGTTGCAAGTTAACCCCGCAACAGGATTTTTTGACATATCACTGAAAGATTCTAATAAATTTGTATATGCAACCACCAACGTGATAAGCTTGGCATTTACTGGAGAGGATGTCTCTCGAATTGTCAGGTCCAATCAGAGAAAATCATCAGTTTCCAAACTTCCGGTCAGCGAATTGTACACATATAAGATTGAATGTTGTAATATGTGAATTAAAATGGGCCATATTTGGCTGAACATGAAATACCTGTAATTATACTTACCTGCGCGGCAGAGTAATAAATCGGATTCATTGCCTAAGTGAGTACATTTGCTAAGGCCGAATGTTTGAAGATGTCTGGTCACCACAAAATCTGTCTCGTTCATTTTTCCAAACTTCCGGTCAGCGGTTGAAAATGAGAACAACAACTTTAGATCAAGAATTCTTTCTTTCAAATATTCTCAAAATAAGCATATTTTTTTACTTTGTAGCCTTCAAAAGTTCAGCATTCATGTTAAATAACAGCTTACAGGTAATTCTGTCACGAAATACAGGAATTTTGAAGCTCGAAGAAACTATAAATGCTGTATTGCTTCGAACGAGAATTCGATGACTTGTGTATTCTGTTGTAATCCTTTATAGAACCACTTAACTATTGCTTGGATTTTAGCTCTTTACGACCAAGGTTAGTTCTCTAAATGCTTATTAAGTCTCCAAGAAACATTTCCTTGTGAAAATTTGGAAAGTTGAGCGCCACAAAAGTCACAATGAAACGATAAAGGTAGGTTGAAAATGACGAAAATTGCAAATAACCCATTGTTTACTTTGAATAAAAAAATTTTTTACCGTGTTTGCAGACTAGAACATTATTTTTTTTACTAGAATTTTGTTATTTAGGTATTACCCTTCAACCTCTAATGCTTGTTTAGCTTATTGGCATCTTTTTGGTGCTAATTTTCGAAGCTTTGATATGATTGAATTTAGGACATTTTGAATTTTAGGCCTTATAATTTGACTATCCAAGGACTAAAGATGATTGTACCCGCAGAGATTTTGCACGATTTGGTAACTTCAATGTTTCAGAAAACCTCCCACCAAGCCTCTATATTAGAAATGCAATACTTTTGGAGAACGACCAAAAAACATTTTGACCATTTTATCTTGTTGCTAAAACAGTTGATACATCGGTTACTTGAAGGCACGAATATTTCATGTACAAAATAACAAACTAACAATAATTGGTATTTTTCTAAACTAGAAAAGATACTTTATAATTGACGAAAGTTTTAAGGAAATTAAGTTTAACATGTATGAGAAACACAGCATTGAATTTTACCTTCGAGCGGGTTAAGTTTATTCCAAAAATTGGAAATTAAGGTCTCATAAAACACTTACCGTTTCCATGGCAACAATAATTTGGTGACCATATTGTTTTTGTTTTTGTGAATCCCATATAAAGGCCTACTCACACATCAAATTTCAAGGGTGGTCAAAAAATTTCATTTCCCACTTTGCTTGAGTCTTACAGAGACCTACTCTTAAATGCTTTCGTATTTGTTTTTCTAATCTTATAATAATTTTTCTACGAAAATCTGACGCACATTGATAAGTACTAAAACGACAAAGCCTCTAATGCAACGTTCCATAATTATAAGGAAAATGCCTGAGATCACTGCGTGTATCTTTCAGGTTGGCTCAGTATCTTAGAAAAATGATGATAAATAGTTTGAAGTGGTTATTAACCGATGACAGGGTAGCTAATGTTATCCACACATCGGTTTTCCGGTCTAACGCATAGCATTTAAGAATTTTTTTGCTTTGGGTTTGACTTAGTTAACTGAGGTATAGAGAGATACTGGACGAACGAAAGAAAGAAGAAAAGAAAGAAAGAAAGAAAAAAAAAGATGGAATGAACAGAGAAAGAAAGAAAAAAGGAAAGAAGGAAGGAAGAGTTGAGAAAGGAATGAAAGAAAATAGTGTGAAAGAAAGGAAGAAAAAAATGACGAATAAAGAAAGGAAAGAAGGAAGAACGAAAGAAAGAAATAACTTGAAGGAAGGAAGGAAACAAAGATAGTGAGAAAAAAGAATGAAAGAAAGAAGGAATGAATGAATGAAAAAGGGAAAAAGAGAAAGGAGGAAAGACAGAAAAAGAAAAGAAGGAGGCAGAGAAGGGAAGAAGGGAGAAAGAAAAGAATGATGACGAAGCTAGAAATGATTAAATAAAGGAGTAAAACAAACAAAAGTCAGAAAGAAAGATTCAAGAGGGATTTTTTTAACGTTTGCTTTATTTTGATCCAAATTAAGTAACTAATGGCACAAGGTTTTTACTGAGCGACAATCTTAAGATACTGGAAATTTGATATTATATTATTGTCATTGTTTCATGTATCTTCTGACTCACCACAAATGAAAAATCTTCAGAATACAAATAAAAATTAGTGTGAAAACAGGCTGACAATTTAGGAAAACCAAATACCGAACAGCTTGTTACACAAAGCTCCGTCACCGCAAACACTGAAACACATTAAGAGCGAGTCATCCAATACTGCATTAATAAGACTGAACAGGGTAACTATAAAACTGACCTGCTTTTGTCTAACGACGCAGAGTATTTGTAAAGTGCAACAGTTAACACCTTGTCTTTTTTTGCTTGGTACATCTCTTCGTATGATGATGCTCTGGGTTGGCCTGATCTTTATTGGACTTGTCCATATCATGATGGTACAAAGTGCTAGTAAGTTCTTTAGATTTTGTCTCTTGATGTAGACATTGCTTTATTCCTTAGTACTACTTAGTATCTTTTATTAAAAGAAACAAAGTAGTAAAAAAAAGGAAATAGAAAAGAAAAGAGAAAGGGGAGAATGACCGACGCTTAATAATTTTTTAAAAAAGTGAATATTTCTTAGTAATGCTTAGCATCTTTTATTAAAAGAAGTCGAAATTGGTAGCGCAAGTTTATTCAGCCTTTGTTCAGGCGTATTTATTGACCATAACTTTAGACTATATTATAACAGTAACACGCTGGTTTTCAATACGTTTGTTTTGAACCAAGAAAAACAGAAAAAAATCATCGTTTGTCAATTCATAGAAAAAAAATTTGTTGAAGTTAGTAAACGTATAAGGAAGTTCTGCCGGTAGCACGTTTAACGGAGAGAAGTCGATTGGGGAAAAAAAGTTAAAATGCTGTTGATATGTGATATCAAGATCAATCTTAAATTTCGTCGCTCGAGAAGGGGGTGGGTGGGATATAAAATTGCAGGTTAAGGTTTTCATCATATACCATTTCATTTCCATCCATCTCCATCCATCTCCACTGCCCATCTCCATCCATCTCCATCCATCTCCACTGCCCATCTCCATCCATCTCCACTGCCCATCTCCATCCATCTCCATCCATCTCCACTGCCCATCTCCATCCATCTCCACTGCCCATCTCCATCCATCTCCACTGCCCATCTCCATCCATCTCCACCCATCTCCATCCATTTCCATTTACCTTAACATGGATGTAAAAGTTTACAAAACAGGAAATATATAATTACGTTTTATATTTCCCAGAATAACCTCGAGAACTAAGTAAATTTGGGTGACAAACGAGACAAATACAATTACAATTTTTACCTAGCGTGTGTAGATAGTTGTAAGGATTTGATTTAACCCGCGACCCACATCCCAATATTTAAACACTTGAAAGCAAAAGACAACTGAACTCTTAATGTTCAAAAAGTGCACTTGAACATTATATTATGACTATGAAATATAACTTCACCATTTAGAATGAAAATGTAGGATTGATACGGGAAGGGGGGAGGGGGAAGGGGAGGGGGGGGGGGGGGGGATCCCGAAGTCCTCACCTGGCCGTTCTCTTTTGACAGACTTATTAAAGGTGATATAAAATTGATTGAAATAACTTTTATCCAAACACGTCACTTGGAGGATTGCTTTGTGTGTACTGAGTGAAAATATTATCAAATACTCTAGTACGATGTTTACCATCATACACCTGTTCATTTTAGGGAAGTTACGTTTTGTATTGAGGGGGAATTATGGATGTGTAGATGATTGGATGATGAATGTGTTAGGTGAGCGAATGGATGGATGGATGATGAATGTGTCAGGTCAACGAATGGATGGGTGGATGAATGTGTGATGAAGGAATGAATTCTGAATGGGTGGATGATGAATGTGTCAGGTGAGTGAATGGATGAATGAATAAACGGAAATGAAAGAATATTGGAGTTCAAAGTAAACTTTTGAGATCTCATTGGACGAGATCACTATTCACGTAGATGCGTGTACTGTGCATCTTTTCAGGTTTTGGTTGCAGGTGTCCAGGATGTGATAGTCATCCTGATCATGGCTCCCTCAACTGTAACAGTGACTCTATGGGCTATCGCTGTACCATCAGTTGTGACGAAGGGTATAAGTTTATAACACAAGTCCCAGCTTGGTATCTATGCACGTCATATGGATTATGGATAGTATCGTCTTGCATGCAGGATGGTAAATGTACTTACTACCCGCCGTCATGGCCTGAATGCGTGCCAGTCACCGATAAAAAGTCGCCGTACAATTGATGAGGTAGTAAAAAAAAAAAAAGGATTTAGAAAGGATGGGAAGAGGGAAGGAAGGATGAAAGAAGGAAAGAAGCAATTGTAAAAGGAGGGAAGAAATGATAGAAAGGAAGCAAGGAAGGATGAAAGTAAGAATGGAGAGAAGGAAGGATGGATGGATAGAAAGATGGAAGGCAAAAAGGATACGGAAAGAATAATGGATGGAAGGATAGGATGGGATGGTATGGAAGGAAGGAAGAATCAGGAAAGAAGGAAATTCGTAGTACGCTATCTTTATTTCACAATTATCATGTTTACACTAATGTCTTTGCCGTATCTTGTTTTCCGCCAGACTAACTCGTCCAGTCAAGTGTGCGTGTTACAAGCATGAACATGTTGTATAATCAGGAGCATCACTATTGACAACTACTGTTCCAAAAGCAGTATAAAATCATAATAAAAACCAGGGGAAATAAATTCCTGTTAAATCTCAATATCCAACCGAGTGATTTTAAATATAGCCGAAGACATATCGTCTTCTCTCTATTCTCCCACAGCTCTTCACATTTCATTCCCAGGACACTTGAGAATGAGAAGTGAAAGGCATGACAAGCTCCCGCCCCCCCCCCCCCCCCCCCCCTCCCCGGGACAAGCTTAGTTAATACAAGAAAAAATACACGCGCAGTAATGTGGCCTTTTTACGACCTTCAGTTGTAGAAGATAGAAATGTTTTTTGAGGCTATTCCCAGTCGTTATATTTTCACAATACTTTTATCACCCACGTGTCATTTAGGATCTTATAGTAACTCGTCAAAACGTGCTTCATGCGCTAAAACTCATCTCGGTAATCCGTTAAGGACTTCTCGGTGAATATAATATAGCAGATAGTGATGATGACCTTGAGAGATGATGATCTTGAGTGAACGTAATTAGTGTTACGTTAACAAACCTACATTTAGTTTAGTTTTGCTTCACTGAAAGAGGTGCATACAAGAGTAGGTCGATCATCAAAAGTGCCCTGTACCATTCAAATTTCTCTTTCTTTACCATTTTGCCGAATCAAATTATATATTGATTTGCGATTTTTACATTATAGTCCGCTATTAGCCGAATTTATTTCTTCATTTGTATTACGAGTTGAGGATCGTTCTATAAGCAATACTTGTTTAGTATGGTAACGCTGTACTGGCCAAACTAACGATCACCATTTTTGTTTTTTTTTTTGCATTTAGCGGCCAGTTTCTTTTAGTTGATCAGACTCGCGGATCAGATTGATTATTGCGTTGAGAATCGCTTGGACGTCTGAATTTCTTCACTCCTTCCAGTACAAGAAATATACTGCGAACTAAAAAAATAAACAAGATTAAATTCATTCAAAATTCTGTCGATCTTTTAAAAATATTATTACGGACATTATAATCAAACCACTCACTAACAAACTATTCAACAAACTAACGAAAAAAGTATCCAAACAATACACCAACCGACCGACCGACCGAACGACCGAACGACCAACCACCAAATTCACGAACAAACAAATAAACACATAAAAAATGGAACTGTTGATGGATGTCAGTATGACGGATACATGCACATCGGAAAAAAAATCTATATTACTTTAGCATAAACCTACTCGCATACTATCACGAATTCTGCAACCTGATTGGCTAAGGAACTCACTGTCTATCCTGTGATAGATGGTGAGTAGCGAAAAACAAACAAGTGCATTGTCAAGTTTCGCTGGAATCTCTGCTTGTTTTCTAAAAATTCTTTAAAAATCGATTGTAGAAAAAACAGACTGTATAGGAAAGGAATGGAGGTTTTGGACGGTAGAAAGAGATAAATAGAGATAAATAAAAAACTGAAGAATATGGAATTTTTAACTTGAAAAAGCGGCCGTCGGATTTCACTGCGATTTTCATGTGTAAACTTACAACAAACGAACAACTGACTACAAGATAACGATGCCATTCTAAAAGGATTTCGTCAAAGAACATTTAGAATGAGAAGACAACTTATTCTCATCGGTATTCAAGAAGAACTTTAAACGGTAAGAACAGACAAAACACTAAAGAAAGTGCAAATTAACTGATAAGAAGCTTAAGCGAATTGTGAACATGGCACGGCTTTCAATGATCTAACAACAAAGTACATTTGTGAAATAAATCCGTTTGAGTTTAGTTTATCACTCATTCAATTAGAAAAGTTCCCAAGAACAGATAAAAAAGTGAAAAATATTGGAAAGAGAGTTTTGACCGTAATAATAGAGACAAAAAGCTATAGAAATAGAGCAAGTTTAAGAAAAATACCGAATTTATAAGACTTCGAGTCAAGTTCGCAAAGATGAATGAAAACAATGCCGCCAGTTGACCGTCGTTTTGTTCAGTTAAGTTTTCAGTGTCATGCCTTGTTTTTGAAACTACAATGATTAGATAGTAGGTTTATGCTAAAACAATTACCACTTACCTAAAACCACCAACAAGACGACAACGTTGACGGCTATAAGAAGCACCGTCATTGCTAACGCATCTATCTCCATGTGGCTTGCTGTAGATGACGTCATTTCGTTATCCGGGATTTTCAGAAGCATACCAACTGAGAGATTGACCGATGTAGCACCGACGGAAATCAGCTGTAGATAGTACTCAAAACGGTCTGCTATTGGTTGAGTGTAAGCAAATAAGACAGCGTACAGTTCAGTGGAAATCGAAGAAATGCACAAAAATGTACGGCTTCTCTGGTCTAAGAGCAGGAGAAATGAAGTGAGAAAGAACTTACGAATCATTTCGAAGGCCTCCCAGTACCAGTACTCGTCGGAGTAGTTCTCGTATAGGAAGCTGAGCCCTTTCATCAGCCATAAATACTTTTCTTGTAGGAACTTGTTTTTGTTCTTGCAGTATTTTTTTAGGAGGACGATAGTGATGATTGGAAGTAGGATTGGGTAGGGCACCAATAAATAGACTAAATAGAGAAACTTGTTGTATTTTGGAGTGAAGCACTCGACAGTGTAATCCCCTCGAAGATAGTACTTGCATTGCTTAGGGCCCTCGTCTTCCTGAGCAATGCAAACCTCTTCACAAGCTTGAGGTACCATGTTTAAGATGCTTGATGAGACGGCTGGGTATGTCATGAACATCACCAGAAACACGGCTTTACTGCATCTCTCTTTTAACTTCCGTAATGAAATTCTCTGTTCATGTCTTTGCTCAAAGCTGTGAACGCTTCTTGTTACGATTTTCGCTTTAAGGACGTAGTAAACAAACATGACAAAGATAACCGTTCCAATGTTGATCACGACCATTAGACTGAGGGAAACGTAAGAGTCTACCTTGAGGCGATGAGAGACACAATGGAAAGGTATGATCTGAAAAAGGTTTAGCTGAACCAGTTTGATATACCTGATAAGAATGGAAAAACTACTCGGCCATTTTACGAAGGAGAAAGCGTCGAGGATTAGAGAGGTAATCTGGTAAAACCCTAGCACAATTTTAAGTCTCGCTACAGTAACATCAGAGATAGTCCTTCCGTGAGATCCCTGTCTTTTCTTGTCTTTTAGGAGAAAACATACCAGCAAAATGATTCCAAGTAGTATAAGAAAGATCTGCCCGCAAAGCCAGGGAATGGAAGGACATTTCTGACAGCCTGTGACCATGCTGTAGTAACCATTCGCACAAACAGCACACAGTGGACCTTCATGACCTGGCGCACATTGAGAATCTAACCCTCCGAGACAGGCTTGCGGGACAGGACAGCGATAGGGTGTGGGTAAAGATTTGCTGAACTTGAAGTAGGTTGGATTTATCGTTGTGTCTTCGATCTGAAGCTCTTTTTTGAATTTGATGTATTCATTCTTGTCTTCATCGGTGTCCCATTTCCAGTAAAACGTAGCAGCTAGTGCGACTGATTCGTTGCTGCAAATGTATCCAGTCTTGCAGAAGTGGCATTCGCCGAAACGATCTAGTCGGTAAAATCCTTCCAGACATTTACAAGCTCTATGGCCAGCAAGTTGTTTACTGTCTGTGCCTAAGGAAAATGACAAAATAACTGATATGTCGCGTAAGATCTTTACCAAGAGAACAACGTGATTTTGAAATCTATATGCAACAATAGGCCCCTTGCATGTGACGTCAAAGCAACTCAATTTGGAGGACAAAACAAAAGAATTTCAATCTCCTGAGAATTGAAAACCTATTGTTTTGTCCTCCAAATTGAGCTGCATCCCAACGTGCTGCAAGGGGTCTATATGAACTATTTTTGGAATTTTCCTAGATTGTACTATCCTTTGGCAAGGGACGGACCATTAGATTTTTGAGGGGGGGGGGGGGGGGGGGGGGGGGCAAAAAACAAAAAAAATAAATCGTGCATAAGAAAAGTGCCAGAAAAAAATCGAAATTATGTCCACAAAAAATTCCTGTAAAAAATAAATTGCCCCCCCCCCCCCCCCCCCAAATCTAATGGTCCGTCCCTAAGGGTAATTTTTCTTATGTTATTTCAACTGTAAGAATATGTATAAGTATCAGTAAGTATTCTTACCCTTAGGACAGGCACCGCAGTCAGTTTCTGACTTTCCTGGTGCTTTATCTAAACTAACATACATTCCTTTAGGACAAGTTTTGTAGTAGTATTGTGGCGCTGCTCCTATGTGAGCTACCTCGTCTTGGTAAAATCCACCTTTTAGGGAAAAAAAGACCAGACTCATTTCTACAAGTTTAGCCTTGTTTATAAGTCAGCTATTTACACATACTATTAAATTGTTCTGAAGGTGATCAGTAAAGTTAAGCATTTTAAAAACAGAACTACACTTTTGAGTTTAACATACATGTTTCGGCAGTGACCTCTGCCATCATCTCATGTTTATGCACACCGCTAATTAGTATTACATCCACTGATGATGGCAGAGGTCACTGCCGAAACATGTATATTAACTCAAAAGTGTAGTTCTGTTTTTAAAATATTAAATTGTTATTAGTAAAAGTCCATATGATTTTTTAAAAAACATTGGTATCAATTTTTAATTTGCACATTATTTACATTACAGGTGCACTTTAGGAAATGATACATTTGCTCTTAAACAAGGCTTAGATCGCTTATTCACTGTGCGGACCAACACTCTAACATTATTGAATAGAAAAGCTAAGACTCTGCAGAGACCTTTACGTTAGTTTTTGATAAAAAAATGAAACAATGCCAAACGATCCATTCGCTAGCATCATTTTTGGAGTCAACTAAATAGCCATAGACCCCCTCGGATCGGGCGTAATGTTTTCCCATTTCAGACCACGTGTCATTTCCAAAAAAAAAAGATTCTTTCTTTGAGTCGAATCCATTTTCATGTGTCTTCTGATGCATAACCGTTAAACAAAGAAATGATATACTCTAGGGAATGACAAGTGGTCTGAAATGGGAAACTTCACGGATCCCGTTACTCAACCTCAGCCTCGTCAGCGTGTAATTATTCTTTAGAATTTGAACACAGTCCGCAGTAATGAAAGGTATTTACACATCAACGAACAATTGAAACACTTAAAGATTTCACAGGTTGTAGGCAATTTCTAAAGAATATATTACACGCTGACGAGGCTGAGGTTGAGTAACGGGATCCGTGAAATGACCTATTGTTACGTCCGAGCAGAGAATCGGCTTATTGCTTGCATCTAGTGTAACATAATTACCTAATGGGCACGACACACATCCGCTTCCCCCTCTGTATGTACCAGGTGAACATGGCGTACAAAGAGACATTTGATTTTCGACCCTTTCGCAAGCAAAGCCAAGATATTGTAGTCCATATAAGTGAATGGATTGTTCCACCAGTATTGGACTTGGAGACAACGATGCCGAACTGTTGAGTCAAGTCAAGTCAAGTTTATTTCACACACAAAAATCACAATACAAAAAAATAGGAATAATTAAATAGAGTTAAGAGGGAAGAAGAGGGGAAAAAACATCTCTGAGTCTTGCTTCTGAAAATCGCCAATAAAACTACTTTACAAGACTGGTATGACTAACGATTTCAAGCTATAATCTAAATTCCATTTCATCACTAGGAGGAACTGACGTTTTTCTAAATAGTAATTTTGCTACCTAGGTGGTCGATAGATAAACAGTTCTATAATCTCATGCTAATACAGCTGAATTTTAAATTTTTAAGGAGGAATGAGAGAGAAATTCTTAGACTTTAGAAATCTTTAGACTGAGATAAAAATCGTAAAAGCCACTTACAAGGTAATATCCACTTTCGAATCTTTGGAAAACCAACCTACTTCCAGAATGTTGATTGAGGTCCTAAGAAGGTATCTGGAAAATATTTATTATTATTATTATTATTATTATTATTTTACTCTTGTTTTTATATCTTAAGAATGACAAATAAGCAAATAATCATTACTATTAATATATCTAAATAGACAAATAATTATTATTGTTCATTTATTTATATATTTTTTCTTTTATCTTATTCTCACATTTGTAATTTCATTTCCAGAAGGCCCAGGGTAAGATTAGCTATTCGCTAAACCTGGTGTATTTTATAAATACTTTTTATTCTTAAATAAAGTTATTATTATTATAAAATATTTCGTTACGCAAAAAATTAGTGAGAAGTTTTTTTTAGATATCTTTAAGTTGCAATGTAGGACAAAAACAGACAACTAAAGAAAGATGCTGATATAAGTGAATATATTGAATCATATGTAACTCACATATCATTTATTTTGGGGTTGTAAGCGAAAGCTCCTGCTTCAATTTGGTGTAGAGGGTTGTCGTACAGCATTCTGAAATTAAAGAAGAATTCGGGAATACTGGGAAATTCCGGGCTTTATTCCAGTCATCATGTATCATCATCGTGTATCCGAGTATTCAAGAGAATGTTACCGTCTTTTTCATATTTTCATGGATGCTTCATGTTAAGAACGACTTGTCTGGGAATTTGAGATCTCGAATGAATGATAAAGTCAAATAACATGCTTTATCCTATATCAATCAAACATTGCGTAATATTTAGTTTCTAAACTACGTGGCACATGTCTTCCGCATGGGGTCATGGCGCACCATTAAGATACATGATAGATACAGGATGATGATTCATGATGATGATACATGATGATGATACATGATGATGATACATGATGATGATACATGATGATGATACATGATGATAATACATGATGATGATACATGATGATGATACATGATGATGATGCATGATGATGATACATGATGATGATACATGATGATGATACATGATGATAATACATGATGATGATACATGATGATGATACATGATGATGATACATGATGATGATACATGATGATGATACATGATTATAATACATGATGATGATACATGATGATGATACATGATGATGATACATGATGATGATGCATGATGATGATACATGATGATGATACATAATGATACATGATGATGATAAATGATGATGATACATGATGATGATGATACATGATGATGATGATACATGATGATGATACATGATGATGATACATGATGATGATACATGATGATGATGATTTATGATGATGATACATGATGATGATGATACATGATGATTATGATACATGATGATGATACATGATGATGATACATGATGATGATACATGATGATGATACATGATGATGATACATGATGGTGATGCATGATGATGATACATGATGATGATACATGATGATGATGATACATGATGATGATACATGATGATGATACATGATGATGATACATGATGATGATACATGATGATGATACATGATGGTGATGCATGATGATGATACATGATGATGATACATGATGATGATACATGATGATGATACATGATGATGATACATGATGATGATACATGATGGTGATGCATGATGATGATACATGATGATGATACATGATGATGATACATGATGATGATACATGATGATGATACATGATGATGATACATGATGATGATACATGATGATGATGATGTTGTTGCAAATACTCTAATCAATATACAAAGTGTACTTACATCATTTCTAAGGCAGTTGCACCGATAAACGTATATTTAGATATTGAGGTTATCTTGTTCTTTTCGAGCAATCTGTCGATGGAACAGATATGGAAAAGACTGAGTTCCACAATATGACTTCACAATGATATAATCATAGCTACAAGCTCTTAGAACTATAAAACAGTTTAATACCAATCAAGTGACATAAATCAATTGCCAGTGGAATTAATCGTTGGAACTAAGTACTCACATATGCTTTAATTTACGAGTGTTCCAGAAAGCTCCGTCAGCAATTTGGTTAATCTTGTTGTTAGTAAGACATCTAAAATAAACAAACAAACAAACGAAACGAAACGATTAAAAATAAACTTCGCGCGATTGGTTGGCTGTAAAACTTAAAGTTGGGCATTGCATTAAATGAGTTTCTCTCGAGTTTCTCTGCATTGACTAAGAATGACCATTGCGAGAAGGTATAGGTGTAAAATAACCTTCCTCTTATAACAGACACACTTTCCAGTCTACTACATTGGATGTTGAAAACTAGCAGTTTGCAGTCGAAACGTCGCGGTCCTTCTACAAATGACCCTCAGTCGTGAGACAAATAAATAAGAATCATTTATTAGAATTTCGACTAATATTTTTCATTTTATTAATCTTCCTCTTGCAATAAGGCTTAATAATCACTATCTTAAGAGACTGAGAAAGAACTAATTAAAATCTTCTAAGGGCGTCTATAAGTCCCCCAACTTATGTTACTTACAGGAATGCAATGTTTATCATTCTGAAAAAAAGGTTTGCATTGATAGTTGTAAGGTAGTTTCTTGAAAGATCGCTTGAAGAAAAAGAAGATTGCAAAGGATAAATATTATGTAGCGATTGCTCTTGTTCACTTCATATAAAAATATAATCCGTTCTTTTATGCCATCAATATTAGGTGTCATGATCTGGTGCGTTTCCCTACATAGTGAGTCCCCAATATAATGCGTATTTTCAATAGAGGCTTTGCACCATCACGTGATGGCAGCCATGATAGGACGCACAACAATAGAGTCTTCTCTGGGAAACTGAATCCTTTCTAATGTAAATCAGATTAGACCAGATTCAATTGTTCCTGCCTCCTGTCATGGCTGCCATCACGTGGTGATGCAAAGCCTCTATAGTCTCTTTCACATTTCCCGCGCCATCTTAAAAGGTTGCCTTGCCTTTGCATCGAAGCGAAACGAACGGTGAGCTTGCAATGATAGAGACCTCTTTTAGACACCTTGTACAATAATTAAAACGTCTCTATTATTACAAGATTATCGTTTGTCTCGCTGCGATGCAAAGACACGGCTACCTTTCAAGATGGCGCAGGGAACTGTCGTGAAGGGGACTGTTGAATATAGGTTGAGCTGAAAGATGTTTATGCTTACAGAAAGTGAAGATTTACTAGATCATCAAAACTGCCATCTTCTATATAGATCATTCTGTTGTGTGCCAACTGTCTGCAATGGTAAAAGTAGTCATATCGATGCTATCCTTTACTTTACCAGATCGAATATGGACCACCTTGGGTGCGACCTTTACGAAAATCTCAACAGAAGAGACAAGTGAAAAATTAAGGCCATAGAATAGCCTGCGTAGCGGCTCTTGGGAGGTTGGGAAGAGAGGGGAGGGAGAATGGGGAGAGGAGGGGGAGGCCAGGGGAGGGGAGAAGAGGAAAGGGCCATAGAATAAAAAAGATTACTTTAAGTGTGATTTATGTACATTTGGCAACAGTTACCAAACTCTACTTCGAACAATTTATATTTCAGTGATGTTATACTTTAACATCCTTGAGCATGATTAAAAACTTCCAAACTCGATTTCTTCTTGGCTGCGATCGGGTACAACAGGAAAATATTTAAAAGAGGCGCAAATTAAGATGTGTTTTTTTTTTTTTTTTTTGTATTTCCCTGTTAGCCTTTTGTATTCAAAATAAATTTGGAAGGGGTCGCTATGGCGAAAAAAATCCAGGCTGTTTGGCATGGTTACTCTACAAAGCGACACTCACAGAAATAAAAGAATATGCAGGCCTGTAAATGAGGTTCTGTTGATGTGTGTCAGTTTATTTGCTCTCAGGTCGCTATAAAAATAACAAATATAGTTACAATAGCTTGTAAAGCCGTTTACAATAACAATGTCATCGATAACGAGACGCCCAGGGGCGGAGGGGATTGCGCACTCCTATACATGGCCAATACGGGGGCGTTACAGTGGAATGGGTTTAGTTTTTCAGGATTCATGCAGGATTTCCATGATTTTGTCTTGAGCAGGATGATCATTCTTGGATAGATTAGAGCTTTCTAGCGTTTTCGTCTCAGATAAGGTGCTTAATTTTGAATTTCGTCGAAACTGATTTCCCCCTTCGCCCGAAACGATATTTAGCGCGCAGCTTTCACAATAAACGCCGCCTAAGACATTGGTCGACAACAGCATATTTCAGAGGATTTACGTACAGTATTTGTAACTGCTGGAAGGCTTTGAATGCATCAGGTTTTATTGCATCGATTAGATTATTAGCCGCGTAACTAAAAGTCATAAAATAAGGAAATAAACGAAAAATGTCATAAGATTGGCTCACAGCTTATGAATTTTAAAAAAATATACGGCCCTAAAATAGAGTCTAATATCTAACCCTAAATATAACTTATGATTTAAAAACTGGGGGAAAATTTTTTTTTTTTCAAATAAAATATTATTATTTTGAGATGTGATTCATTTTGAGATATTTACAAATAAACACAAGCGTACTAAAGTTTTTTGAAGATAATAGAGCAAAAACCACTTTCTACGCAAAACGACACGAAAATGAAAACAGATCTAGAAAACAATGATAACAAAATTGTGTTTCTAGGCCAATTTCAATATTGTCAGTTGTACTTTCCGCGTAACCTGAAAATAAAGCTGCCAACAATACTGGAACGAATTTCCAGTATTCCGGGGTTTTTAAGCCTTCGTCACGTGGCCAAAACTGGCGCCTGTGGTTGGCTTTCTGCCTCGTGAATTTGGGGGAACGAGGTATTAGTATAGAAAACTAAAAGGAAAATGCGTACAGGACTATTAGACGTTCTTCTAGGTAGGAAAATGTCTCGTTGGTGATTCTCGTAAGATACATGTGTCTTATGTCTCTGAAAAAGAAAAAAAAAAAGATTTTAGAAAAGTCATTGATATTTTCAACCATCATACTGCGGGCATGCAGGATGATGTTGAGGGCATGCAGGATGATGTTGCAGGCATGCAGGATGATGTTGCGGGCATGCATGCAGGATAATGTTACTTACAATTTCATGCACTTCTTTAAGCCCCGGAATGTGCCTGGCTTGAATTCGGACATTTTTATCCCACTGAGATGGCTTCAGAAAAAAGAAATAACAATTAAGTGGTTCTATATTCTACGATTGCATGTTACGACGTCATCGCGGTCATGTTGGTTAACGGCACCAAAATGGCCGCTATGTTTTTGTCTTTTGACTCTCTTGGAAATGCTCGCAACCCATCAATACGAGAATGTTAAACCATATGTTTACGCAATAACCTTTTGAAAAGAAAAATATTCGTCATAAATAGACCTTTTAAACTTGGGCGTATGACTGTAATGCTTTCTTATTTCAGTAGACCTCGTGTTAGGCATTTTCTTGAGAATAGAGATTCTTTATTTGAGTGGTATTCCGTATTCAAGGGTCTTCTCATGCACGACCGTTAAACAAAGAAATGATACTCTAGGGAATAACACGTGGTCTGAAATGGCTTAACGCAAAAATAAGCAACAAATCAAGAAAATAAGTCGTAAAATACAAATATGCCACTTACACATATCTTACATTTCCCAGTGGCAAGAAGGTGTTGTTAGGTATATCAGTGAAACCAGACTGTATGAAGTTGCTGTTGAATAATGGAATATCATGCTAAAAGATTTCAAAAATTCGCATAAAAATCACAAAAAAATGAGCAGGTTCTGAATCTTACATTTCAGTCAGCTGCGAGGTGTTTATAAATGTACTTGCATCGATTGTTAGATAAGGGGTTTGTGAAGCGTCTCTACATCAAAAGAAAGAATTAAGGACTGATGAAGATAAAGCATCAAAGAAATAAAGAAATGATGATGATGATAATGATAATGATGATAAGAATGATGATTACATGTATATCAAGGATGTCATTCCAGTAAACACAAGTTTTTTGAAGGGATTGTCTCGTAAACGTCTGAAAAGAAATAACGGAGAAAACTGACAGCTATTTCAAAAACGAAGTTTGGTTAAGGTTTTGCTGCTTCTTGCATGTTGCATAAACTTGAACGAACAAGCACAGAAGTGATTATGCTGGAAAAACTTGCAGAGAAAGTTCAGGAAAATCTATATCGCAAGCTTTCGTTGATTGATTTCACATTGCCGGTAGTGCAGTTCGGATCATGTAACATGCAACATGCAACATGCAACATGCAACATGCAACATGCAACATGCAACATGCAACATGCAACATGCAACATGCAACATGCAACATGCAACATGCAACATGCAACATGCAACATGCAACATGCAACATGCAACATGCAACATGCAACATGCAACATGCAACAAACTTTTTTGAAATAGCAGTATATCCCTAGCCAGATGGTTGGGTTGGTAGGAAAACCAACACTATCAATCTTCAATCATTTTGTTATTTTCACTACATTCTACTTACAACCACGCCACTCTGCCAAGACCTCGGAATCCATTTTCATCAATGTGGGAAATTTTGTTGAAGCCTAGATCACTAGAATAATAAAAATGAACCGTGATAATTTTATACAAGTTTACTCGTGTTGTAGTGGATTGCTTTACTACCGATGCTTAATTCTTTTAATTTCAAATTCAACTAAGATCATCTTAGTTTCACAATTATCGAGGCAAATTCATAACAACTGAGAAAATTCGTAAAAGCTTTATTGCTCCTTCCATAAATAAATCATTGCATCTTTTGTGTTAAAAGCTTCGATTCTTATAATTAATAGTTATCAATAAGGTATTAATAACCTGCAATACTATGTTGCATGTTGCATATGAACTCACAGGTCGTCAAGGCGTTCCATGCCAAAGAAGAGGTCTTCAGTGATCATTTCTATTACGTTTATGTGAAGATAGCTAAAATGACACCACTACGTTAAGTATTAAACTAGAATCAATATGACTAGGAATATAAGTCATGTGAGAACTAGATATGAATAAAAAACTTTGGATATATCAAAGGCCTTCATTTGAAGCGTTAGAACTGATTGTGATTAGAATGAAGAACCACTTTCGTTAAGATAGTTGAATCTATAAGCTATTCATGACTACTTTTCACTCAATCGTATACATGCTTACAGAATCACTGACATTTAATTCATATGCAATACTCCAGTTTCGAGTTCTCTGTTGCTCAGATTTAGCCTCGATTTTGTGCAGAATATTTATGTGTTCTAGTGAAGTGTTTATATTTTTAAAGTTCTGCATTCTTTACTTTACCGTTGGTATTTGTGAATGTTTACACTCCGATACAAAGCCTGAGCTAATAAGTCCGTAATCAAGGAACAAAGCGGTAATAGACCTTTTCGGCATGGGGTAATTTTTTTCCATTTCAGACCACGTGTCATTCCTTTGAGAATAAGATTCTTTATTTTGAGCTGTATCCATATTCATGTGTCTTCTCATGTGCAACCGAGTGCAAACCTTAAACAAAGAAATGATACTCTAGGGAATGACACGTGATCTGAAATGGGAAAACATTACGTCAGAGCCGAAGAGGTCTATTTGGAACTCGAAACTGGTTCATTCGCCGGACATGAGTGGATAGTATCTTACAGTTTCCTCAAATATCGCAAGTCGTGCTTGGTAACGTTTTTCACTGCTCGTAGTCCGAGCTGGTTGTTTGAGAGACTTCTGCCAAGACAAGATAAACGAAAAACTTCAATGTTTTGTTTGTTTTGTTTTGCTTTTTTTTTGGTGGAGGAGGGGGGGGGGGGGGGGGGACGTGTGTTTATTTGGCATGGTTATTTTAACGTGTTCTTTTTTTTAATTTGTCGAGTACTTAATTACAGAGCGATAAGGTTGATATCTCCTTTGAATGCATTTTCTTCCACCACAGATAACTGATTCCCATAAAAATATCTGAAAATAAAAATTCAAAGACCGAGTGACTCAAAGCCAGAATAGGACGTTCGCATGGATGGCGTCATATTACTACAAAATGCTTCGCGAATTTCCTTTTACATCCGAATTCGTATTGACTTATAAGAATAGTAAGACAATTGGTGCTGATGAATTGAAGAAAAAAATGTGCAAAGGATTAATCTGGTAGGTAATGACGCCATAACGCAAATGTCTCTAGAAATTCACTTATCTAAAAAGAATTTCTGCCATTCATTCTCAAAGTTTCAGCTGTATTAAAATATCTTACCTTGGCCATCTTAAATTTCATTTGCAGGTTTCAATCATCTATTGTTAGCTCTATTTTTGCCTTCGTTAAACTATTTTTGGCACTTTTTCACAGATATTTTTTACTAGTTGTTGCATTACTTACAAGTGATTGAGGACGGGTAATCTATCAAACATTCCTTGCTTTATTTCTTTGAGTCTGTTAAAGTTAAGTGTCCTAAAATATATTTAAAAAGCTGAGAATTAAAATCATTTATACCAGAACGCGAGACATCTTTATAATGACCTGTTCCATCTTCTCTGCATCATCCTTTTCTGATATTGAAACAGGATGCATTGTGGTCTAGCTTGGGTACCAACAACACTTTATAAGGCATGGTAAACTCAAAAGATGTTTGCACCCAAGTTAGAGACATTGAAAAAAACGATAATAAAAAACGATTCCTGCCATCTAACATGGCTGCCTTCAGGTGATGGTGCAAAACCCCAATAACTATATTACTTACAGTGCTATTAATTTGGTCAATGTATGGAAGGCACCTGCAGCTATGGAGTATATCTTGTTGTTATCTATATACCTATGAAAACAGAATATAATGTTTATCATATAATAATAGCATGCAAATTGAATGTTTTTGGAGCTCATCAATGTGGCTTACAGGTATCGTAGAGTTGATGACAGATTAGAAAAGGTTGTCTTGTTTATTGAAGAGATGAGGTTCTCTGAGAAATCCCTGTTAGAAACCCGGCAGAAGATTGGGATGTCAGTAGGACAAGAGGAGCAAGAGGCAAGACAGAGGCAAGAGGACGACGGGACAAGAGGACAAGAGGACAAGAGGACAAGACAAGAGGACAAGAGGACAAGAGGACAGAGGACGAGGAGAACAGGCAGGACAAGAAGGGACAAACGAGGACAAGAGGACAAGAGGACAAGAGGACAAGAGACAAAGGACAAGAGACAACAAGAGGACAAGAGGACAAGAGGACAAGAGGCAGAGACAGAGGACAAAGAGGACAAGAGGACAAGAGGACAAGCAAGAGGACAAGAGGACAAGAGAGGACAAGAGAGGAAGAGGACAAGAGGACAAGAGGACAAGAGGACAAGAGGACAAGAGGACAAGAGGACAAGAGGACAAGAGGACAAGAGGACAAGAGCACAAGAGGACAAGAGGACAAGAGGACAAGAGGACAAGAGAACAAGGACAAGAGGACAAGAGGACAAGAGACAAGAGGACAAGAGGAAAGAGGACAGAAGACAAGAGGACGAGAGGGCAAGAGACAAGAGGAGGACAGGAGGACAAGAGAACAAGAGGACAAGAGGACAAGAGGACAAGAGGACAAGAGGACAAGAGGACAAGAGGACAAGAGGACAAGGACAGGGACAAGGACAAGGACAAGGACAAGGACAAGGACAAGTGCATAGAGGGGTGAAAGAGGACTAATCAGATGAAGAACTCGAATTCGAGAAAGTGCGAACCGTTACATTTGAGATAGCAATACTCACAAGAATAATAATCTGTCGAATCCTTGCCATGAATTATTACAGATTCTTTCAATTGAATTTTTCTTAAGAGCTCTGAAAAAAAAAACAACACAGTGACAAAAATTAATTGAAAAACATATAAGCTATCCAACGTATTTTCCAGATTTAGCATTTTACAGTTATGGGCAAGCAATTATAGGACGAAACAAATTTTAAGACTCGATGCGATATCAGCAATGATGACCATTACAACAAATATTGTTCTTACAGATAAGAGGCGTTTCTTGGAATGTTGTACGAAATGTTCGTTAATCCAATATTTTCACACTTCACATCCAAATTCACATCATGTACGAGGGAACATAAGCAACCAGATGGGCAGTAGGCTTGAACACAATAAAATAGAAAGAAAGAAAAGGAAAAATGTTTGTGATCACATGAGTTGGAATGCTTTAGGTGAACACTAAAGAAAAAAAAACGGTTTTTGAATGCTAATATGGCAGTCACTGATTTTGAAGTAAAATTTTACACCTTCTTTCTTATCAAACCAATGCATATAATGCATATTTTTTGTACTGTACTGTTTTTGTGCCGTGCCATATCCAGTACAATGCAGCGAACGAAAGCAGAAAGCATTTTACACTTCTAAGACTCGTATGCAGGTGCAACAATGCCAACAACTGCATGCCTTGACTGCCAGATCAACATGAATATTGCCTGATTGGTAGAGCTAATAATAGAGAATCTTTACAAAACAACAGCACGTCCTTCAAGCAGTGTCTTTCCGCGGTTTGTCAAGACATGTCGACATAGTTATATGCATAACGAATAGAATGTCAACTTGCAAGACTCTGAATTACCTATTGCGAAGACATGACTTGCGCAAGACTGGATGAAAAGAATCAGAGATATCCAGTGGCAGCTCCTGCATGAAACGTTAAAGAATTAAAGTCAACTGTAAAAAAGAGATAATACTATGCATACACTTTTGTTGAGCTGAATAGAAAGTGTGTGGGAAGAATAGAATATAAGAATGATAGCATGAAGGGAATTCAGAATCACAGTGAGGAGGGACACGTAAGTAAAAAGTAAAACCAAGAGACAACGAATTACCGAAGACGGAAAGAAGTTATTGGCATACAACTATACACGAAAAATTGAGGTTTTAAAATCAATGGTTCAGTCGACTACAAACACTCTGAATATCTCAAGACTAACCTCCGTGTTCTTAATGAGAATAATAATATTATATAAAAAATAAAAAATAAATAAAAAAAATAGAAAAATAAGAAGATAAAAACAAAAAACGCGGGAAGAGGGAAGGAATTACTGAATCCTCATCAATTAGGCAAACGAATTTCAAAATCCTAGCGTAGGCAGATACAGAAAGCCAGAAACATCTTACTTTTACAGAACAGAAACCGCTAACAACTATAAGATAGATATTAGATTATATTTACTTAAACCTTACTAATCATTTCTTACCGCACTACTTACCACTTACATATTCTTTTTCATTTTACTTTACTACGCATACCGCTAACGAATTTTTTTTTAATAAGAGAAAACCGAATCTCGATCGCTTGGAGATATCATTTGAACACGTATATAGTTTTTAGTTTCTTCAGCTGCTGAATGATAACGTTTCTCTTCACTTCCTATAGTGTTTTGGACGGATTTTGAGTTGCTTCTAACATGCACTATGTTCGAATATTCTTTGATGTGTTCTTATTTCTTATATAGCACGACTTGAATCGCTAGCTAGCTTCTAGATTATCTTACGATATCAATCTTACCTTGAAATTCGCGAGTTTAGATTCTTCATTTCGATATTTTTCAGTCTTAGATTTATTTTCTGGGTTTATAAAGTAAAAAGAAGAAGAGCATATCGTTGTTTAGGTTTTGATCCATGCCGTTCGACTGAGATCAACACAGTATCATTCCCCTTATTACTCCCAGTCAACGCCTTCCTTGACTGCGTACCGTCCAATCATACACACCTGTACACACTAACCAATCACAAGCCAAGGATTTATGATAGTTACCTCATTATTTTGTTTTTCACTCGATGTAATAAATTCTAGGTTTTATATTTAGTAAATTGACCAATTTCATGGCAGCTATCAGTATATTTAATTTGCCATATGTTAGGTCAGGTGCGAAAATAACTCGTTAATTTAAAACTTGATTTTTTTATCATGAATTTTATTAATAAACTTAACTTAACAGTAGGTTGCTGCTACTTTTGCTTATATATATACCCCATGGTCAAGTGTTCTTTGTTAGCTATCATTAAGTTAACGAAACTATCAAAGCGTTGTAGATTAAAATGGTTTCTGTACGCTAAATACTTGCTCTATTTTAATATAGGAGCTTCACGCGAGTCCAGATATCTTCTCTTGTTATCAAAGCAAAAAATTGGAATAGTTTTATTTTTGTCTTTTTATTTGTTCAAAAATCGACCTTTTTCGAAAAGATATGGCTATGACTTTTAGACAGTGTTCTTTTGGATTATTCCATATAAGGAACACTCAATTATCCAATCGGAGTTCGAGTCTTATCGGTATATAATCAGAAAGAATAATACATTTCAATATTCGAATAACGAAACCATTAATTGAACCTGTAGGGGGGTAAGCTTGAGCCGTTTTGCTTGAATTGCCCATTTCAACAAACAGTTACTTGATTATATATTACCATGTTTAATAACGAATCAACAGTCGAAGGTCAAGGTCACTTGGGGAAGACTGGCAAAACAAAACTTTAAATTTTCGTATTTTGAAATCGAAAGTATCTCATAAAGGGAAAAAAGTATTTTGAACAAAGGTTGTAGATATGACATTATTAATCCGCCAGCAAAAGTTATTGAATAAAGGAAGCCCAATTTATTTTTTCCATCCAGTGACAGTCATGTGATTATGACCTACAAATGGCCTATTGGCAGATGGTGCTTGATTGAGTCCGACCCTTCAGTATAGCCTCCTGCTTCTAATATAATGCCGGTCATGAGATAAGAAAATTAAATCTCGCTTTACTTAGCTCTAGACAATATCTTCACTACTAGCCCTCCAAGAAAGGTAATCGCAATATTTTCAGTATATCTTGATTTGCGAATTCATTTTTAAAAATAGCCATTTTGGCTACATCAGCAGGTTCCTATTTTACTGCAGTTTTCGATATTCTGCGAACTCAGTCTGCGATCTGCAAGCAGAAATCTGATTTTTCTTTGCTGTCAATCAATGGCACCTTTTATATTCTTGACTAGCTAGCGGTAGTAAAAAATCGATTTCGCAACAAACCCTTGAAATGCATGTCTGAGTTCGCAGATTATCGCATTAATTGGGAACATATTTTAACGGCCATCCACAAAATATTTGTCTATGCCCTAAGGGACTGGTAAATAATTACGGGAGGGAACGGTGGACGATAAATTCCCCAAAAATGCCTCCCTTTTTTTCAGGGAGCCCCTAAGAAGGAAAAAAATTTTTTTAGGACGCCCCCAAATATAGTGAAATTCTCCAAAATAAAACTTCGCAACGCCCCCTAATTTCATTCGGGTGAGCTTCACGTCGCCCCTATTTTGCTTTCAATTTTTTTTTCAGGACGCCCCCTATTTCTCATCCACCGCCCCCCCCCCCCCTTCCCCCCCCCCCCCCCCCCCCGTAATTAATGACCCGTCACTTGGTGGTAAAAGTTACTCAGCTAACAGGAAAACAATTTGGTTTTACCCCATGGAAAACCTCAGGAAAACGCTGCTTCAAAACAACATCATCAAGATGCGAAAAAAATATTGAAAACCCCTTGAAACAGTTATGAAATTGAAGGATGTGGTGTTAGCTTCAAAGGATGTTATTCATCATTAAGATTAGTGATTATATTTTCCTTAGTGGTAAATAAGATCAATTGGTTTAAAACTGAATAGCTGGGTCTGTGCACAAAATTAATGAGACTCCATAAATAGATTTTCTACAGTCTTAGCCAATAACTGAAGGAAACAATCAAGGCGGCCTCTGTATTCATTAGAAATCCATTTCAAGCAAAACCCAATAAATTACTATCAGTAGGACGTTTGTACTTCCATTAACGGAGATCTAAACATTATGGCTAATTCAGCTAGCTCGAGAATGCTTATAATAGATATAATAGATTATGTATATCGTAGTAAATACAATTCCTTAAAGGTTGTGCTGAGCAAAAAAGAAAGAAAAAAAAAATTAAGAAAAATTTTGGCTTGGATTAACTATTTTTTTTAGTAAATTACATGGTGTATTTTAGGTGTTAAGGTTGATTAGATCTACGAATGACGCAATATACCTAATCAACTTAAACTTTCCATTTCAAGCCGAGATAATGCGTTGGTCAATCTAACAAGAGAACAATAAGAGCTAGTTAGCAGAAATTTATAAGAAGTTGTTTTATTTCGTTTTAACTCATTACCCCCCACAACCAGGAAAACAATTGATAAACAAATTCATAGCAAAATTTGACGTGATTTTGCACTATGACATCGAAATTAGTAAATAGTACGTGGAACCTTGAGGATAAAATCTTGATAATAATCTACCAACGTCGTTTTGCCAAGTAGGAGGAGCTGATGAACTTTGATTTCAAACTAAGACAAGGAGGTGAAGTCGAAGCACAACAAGGACATCGACACTATAAACTACAGCCATGAACTTCAGCACCGCTGCGTCATCCTGCAATATGAATCTAACTGGAATTCCTTACATCATCTTTATATCCTGTCATTCTCTCTCAGGACTTGTTGCTCTAACTGGGAGTAGTTTGGTTCTGATGACAATTTACAAATCAAGAACGCTGCACACTCCATCTAACATGTTCATAGCTTCTCTTGCTGCAGCTGATGCTTTAGTTGGCTTGATCATAAACCCGCTTTACATAACGTTAACCTCGACCAATACTTGGGTTTCTTTTAACCCGCTTTATAAAGTCGAGAACTACATGTGGGTGCAGACGCTTGTCACCACATCTTTCAGCCTCAGTGCCATCAGTGTGGATCGCTTTTTCGCTGTGTTATTTCCGTTCCAATATCGGAAATCAGTAAACAAGCGGCTCTCCTGGAAAGTCATTCTTTCTATTTGGATATTTTCGTTTGTTTTTGCTATGACAAGTGTTATTGTAGATCATTCTGATGACTCTAAGCTCTGGTTGTCATCTTTGGTCATAACTTTTGTTTTTCCTTGCATCGTGATGGTGTTTTGTAACGTCAGTGTTTACGTTAAAGCTCGCAATCAAGTCTATAAAATTCGATTTTCATCAAGAATCTGCACAATGGAAGTTGTAAAGAACATCAAAACCCAGAAAGCTGCATGTACAATTGGCATCATTATTAGCTTTTTTATTGTCCTTTTTTGTCCTAATTTAGTATTTTCTGTCATTGAGTATGCTACATCTGACTCATGTAAAAAACTTTATATTTATCAGCTGTGGTTGTGGGGGATTTTTATTGCGTACTCTTCGTCTGCTGTTAACCCGTTTGTTTACGCAGTAAGGACACGAGCTTTACGCAAGGCTTGTCTTAGAGTCGTTTCTGATTCCTTTTCAAACAAAAAGGATTTTTATTTTTAAGGAAATAGTGCAGCGCACAAAATAACAAAATTTAAACGTCTAGCTATTAGAAAATGAAACCAAAGACAAAGGCTTCTTCAAAGGCATCTTTGCATATGTATGGGTATTAAATATTAATTTAAATGGTCAAAAATATTGGATAGCTGTCAGCCACTGATCGATAACAAGCCATCAGGCTTAGGAATGAAGATTCTTGGAAACATACTTTTCAACTAATGAACAAAAGCTTCTGGATCATGTAACTTGGTCGTTCAAACACTGAACAGAAAGATGGTACGTTTGGGAAGACCATGTGATTGATCGCTGTCAATCATTGAGCACAAACAAGTGAAGAAAGGTTGTGGAAGACCATGTGATTGATCGCTGTCAATCATTGGGCACAAACAAGTAAAAGAAGGTTGTGGAAGACCATGTGATTGATCGCTGTCAATCATTGGGCACAAACAAGTAAAAGAAGGTTGTGGAAGACCATGTGATTGATCGCTGTCAATCATTGAGCACAAATAAGTGAACGAAGGTTGTGGAAGACCATGTGATTAATTGATCGCTGTCAATCATCAAACACGAAAAAACGAAGGTTGTGGAAGACCATGTGATGGATAGCTGTCAATCATTGTACAAAGACCATATCATTGTACAAAGACCATATCATGCAGAGTACCTTTTTAGATATAATTTTGTATAATTTCTGGTAACTGCCATAAATAGTTCGCGTTACACAGCTTTGGCAAAAGCAATTAACGCGCGTGTTTACCCAATAACAGGTAAAGCTTATATTAGACTTATATTATTTGGTTAGTTTATCATCCACTTAGTCAGAAACCAATGAAATATATTTTTGAAGTATGTATACCTGACTTTTGACTGGAACCTTATAATATCTGAGATACGAGATACTTTTAGATACGAAAATAAACATGGATTCAAATTATCAATTTATGGCACTTTCTTGTCTCCATAGGAGCCCTTAGAAATTGTTTCCAAGAATGTACTCATTTTAGTGAAATAACAAAATAAACGGCGCTGGGCAATGTTGGTTTATATAACAAAATCATTTATTGACGATTCTTTCTAAGACTCTACCAAGATGGCGGTTATGACGTCATGCGCAAACGAAGAATTAAAATATCAACTGTAGTCGTTTTCTTATCAAAAAACTAAATGCTTGTGGCGTGTTGGGTTGATGCGTCGTGCTACTGTTAGCCGTACTTTTATTCATTTCGTTTAGACAATGACAATTAATACTTACTGCATTCTAGAGATGGGACACTCCTTCAAACGATCACTATACCTCACGATACCGTTACAATCTAACCATTACATCTCATTTATTTTCGTTCCTACCCTTCTACTTACAATCACATACTCTGTAATTCCGGTAATACTCCGGCAAAACAAAACAAAAATTCTTAGAAAAAATGAATTCCAATGACAAAAAGAAAATAAATACAGAAGAAAGATAACAGAAGAAACATCTCTTGGACTCTAGTGGTTCCGCGGAAAACTGGTACCCAGTTGGAGGCGCGCTGAATCATGGGGCTGTTTAAGGCGGAAACGCCATTAAAAAAAAATATGGTTGAAAGCTTAGCGAACTCTTGAGAAAACAGACCAAACTCGATTCGAATACTAACCCCCCTGTTTTACCCATAAATAGAATAACACACACAAATGTAATTCCCCCCATAAATGTAATAAAAATCAACCATAAATGTAATAACAACCATAAATGTAATAACAGTCAACCATAAATGTAATAATCGACCCCACCATAAATATGTAATAAAATTTAACCATAAATGTAATAAGCAAAACCCTATCACTAGGCTATCATTTTTAATAAATCGGAAGCTTTAGTCTCTTGCATCTTCAATTTTTCAAATTTCTTCACATTTTTTTGATAGTCATTTAATTTTCCAATTATAAAGACTTTTTAAAGAGCGGATGTCGGCAAGATGATTGAAAACAAATTCTTAGACTTTGTCAAAACAAAACTTTCCATTAGCTAGTACATCCGAGTACTTCAAATGGACAATATTCATAATAACAAATTAGACATGCTCATGAAGATATCGGGCACTTGCAAGCTTCGCAAAATAAAACTGAACCCGAGTATTGTCTTCTTTGGCTAATCATCCTCAGATCGATATCGATCTGGTCTTGAAGAATAAGGTAAACAAACTGAACAAGATTTCCTATTCGTTTATACCAAATCCTTTTTTCACCCAAAGCGAGACCCGACAATTGATGGTTTCTTTAAGGCCGGTTTAGACGGTACGATTTTCGCCTGCAACTATCGTATACAACACGCTCGCGCCATCCTACAACTCAAGTCGTAGCGTGTAAATCAAGCCTACAACTCGCCTACGACAGACACGAGCGTGTTGTATACGATAGTTGTAGGCGAAAAATCGTACCGTCTAAACCGGCCTTTAGGTAGCGAACTATTTGACCAGGCTAATTCACTCGTCAACATTGCCTTGAAAATTTCTACCATGCAAGAATCATTACTCGATACCAGTTTGAACTGAACCATATTGTACAGTATTTTGAAGAGAAGCTATTTTTCTGTATCCTAATACCTTAGAAAATCATATTCGAGAAGGTGGGCGATGGACTAATAAGCAACTTATAGAACAAGGAGTTGTCGAAGCAAAAGACTTTTGGCGCACGCATTTTTTTTGTCGCTGCAATTTCAACGAGTCATTCCGCCTTACCAAATAGCTAGAAGTCGGCTATACGTTCAGATGCAATAATTTAGAATTGGCATAAATAACAATTAAGTTTAAAAAAAAAAAATAATAAAAAAAAAAAAAGATTAAAAATGTATCGGCAGTATTTACAAATACACAGCTTCTGAAAAAAATTTAACATTATAGGTTTCTCGTTTCAAATTTAAAATGGTTTATATCCCTTATCTACGTTACGAAAACTGTTTTCACGGCTGCACGCGCCAAAGATCACTGAGTGTATAGCTATATTTAGTCATGGTAAGATGAAAAATCAAAAGAAGAGCCATACAGGTGTTAAAAGCTTAGATCCTTAACCTCTACTTAGGCTTTATTGATATATCATCCGGGATCCAGCTTTTCCACTCATAACAAATATTTTCTGTTCTTGACTTGTTATTCGATTTGATTAAAGAAAATATAGACATAATGCCCCCGGGCTGCTAGAGGGATTTTAATTAATAGATATTGATATCTGTGTTTACAACTGATTAAAAAGAACCGAGTCCAATGCTCTCTAGGAACAAAAGACTTGAAAAGACCACTAACGAACTGGCTTGCATCGTCAAAGCTGCTAACAAACTCGTGCCATGCAGGTAGTTACAATTTTTTTCTAGCTATGTATTAGCCACGTTAAGAACTTAGCCTTCAGTTAGGTACAGCCCTAAGGCGATACTTATTCTCGCGCTTTGCAACTTCAGCTTTGTGTCGCCTTGAAAGCGAACATGCTGGGTGATTGCTCGTAATGCAAGTAAATAAATAAATTGTTTAACCACCGTTTTGGCTTGTTCTCCTTCTTTCTGTTTTCTATTGTTAACATCACAAGATAAAGTTTTCTATATACACACACATACATATATACATGGCATTAGGGGCGATCAACGACCCTTTTGCAACCCTTTGAAACGTAATCATCGTTTTATGGCAATTTATATTGGTTTAGATATGGAGACTTTCTTTCAACCGAAAACAGTTCACGAAAAAAATAATTTAAAAACTCTCGTAGATCATTGGTACCAAAATATCTCTGACGAGCACTTAGTTTGGCTGATATTATATAAAGTTCTTAAATATACGCCGGTCAAAAATCAAACGCCAATGGCTCTTGAATAGTCTATGGAAGTTACTTAGAAGCCCCCACTTCTTTTTAAGATGACAGGTGGTCTGAAGTTTACGGAACTATAACAAACTATTACAAGATATTTAACTTAATACTGAATAGCATTAGCGTAGTAGCCTTAAAGCTGAGATAAGCTCTTCCATAGCTATCGCAAGCTAGGAAATGAATGGATAAAAAGGAATCAAGGAAAGAGCCGAATTTTCAAATATGAAGGGTCAACAGGTAAGCTAGATTGACATCCATAATTCATCGGAAGGTTGACTTAAAAGGAACCCCTGAGCATGGGAATAACTAGAGGTGTTGACGATCACGAATGTTGAAAAACAAACCTTTACTTCTTTATGGGGAAAGACCTTGACAAATTGAATGGAACAAATATCGCGCGCCGGTAAAAGATGTTATTAGCAAGTAACAATGGCCTGTAATTATTTGTCAGACAGTATTCTTTAAACTATAATGGTCGGGTGTTAATTCTTATGCTAAACAGTCCAATTGAGTCATCGAGTGTTTGCTACATAGAAAACCTTTCATTTATAAAACACAATTATCGGTTCTGATAAGACGTGCACGCACATTGATAGATAACGTTTGACTACTGCGTTTTTGAATTCTCTTTAGATTATTACCAAGACAAGCTTGACTGACCATGGATATCAATAACAGTATGGCTTCATCTTTTAACGCGAGTATGACGATCAATTCTAATCAATCGTATGTCCACTGCGGGCTCGATTCACAACGAGTGAGCCTTGCCAAGTTGATAGCCTTTATCATACTGATGGTAGCAGCACTTGCAGGAAATATCTTAGTCTGTTTGATCGTGTACAAAAACACCAAAATGAGAAATACTTTGAACTATCTGCTTGTCAACATGGCTATCTCTGACCTTGTCATTCCAATTTTGGCTTCCACCACAAGAATCGTCGAACTTTCAACACAAAATAGCGAGTGGAGAGTCGAAGGAGACATTGGGGACTTCCTGTGCAAGTTTGTTTTTTTCGTTCTTGACATGTCTCCAATTGTCTCGATCTTAAGCCTTGTTCTCATAACTTTCGATCGATTTGCTGCTGTAGTTTTTCCGTTCATGGCCACAAAATTATCCTCAAGATTTCGCAAATATTTCATCGGTCTTACGTGGATCATCGCCATGGCATTCTGTTCGCCACACTTCTACGCCGTTAAACTGCAGAATAAATTCTGTGTTATGGATTGGGATTCTATCCGAGCTCGAGTGTTCTACACCATCATGTTGATGATACTTTTCATCATCATTCCTTTTGTACTCTTGCTCGTGATGTACTCCATGATACTCTACAAGATGAAAACCCGCCCTAAAGATCTAAACCAAACGGACAAGGGTAGAAGAAGGCGCCAGTTGTCAAAGAGAAACATCACACTGCTATCTTTCGCTGTAGTCCTAGTATATGCTTTCTGTTGGGGCCCTTACTTTACGATACTTATGGTGGCAACCTTTAAATGGAGATGGGATCTTAGCCATGTTCCTTGTTATTGGAATGACATTGTATTTGTGATACAGTACCTCGCCTACTCCAACGCTGCGATCAACCCCCTTTTGTACTTTATTTTCCTTAAAAACTACCGAACTGGTTTAAAAAATATTATTCCCATGATAAGATGTTTTAATCGATATAGGGTTATTAAAACTGCAAGGTCCCTGATGGTGAGAAACACAAGTCAGAGGGATAATGGAAACACAGTTGAGATTGAAGCCAGGCTTTAAAAGACGTCCTGATTGAGCTGCATGGTGACTACATTCAAAACAGGCTTCTAATTGAACGCAAACGTGTTCTTTTAACGTATACTTGAGTACTGATATTGTGTATTTTTTTAAGCTATACTGCACTTAACAATAATTGTCAGTTATATTGGCTTTCAAGTTTGTGTGTCAACGGAATACGTGTCAAAAATTAATTGATTTGTTGAGCATTTTTTGATTATTGGCCAGTTCTCTTTAATTTCCAAGTTGGTATACACCATACTGAACATCCAAATTATCATAAGCTTATAAATTCATTAGTTATTTTTGTTTTAGTCGTTACTCTACAGCAGCTAACAGGTGACTTCGCACATACTGCCATGAGACACCAGCTTTTGCCGTAACAAACAATGAAATGCTACCAGCGTTGTAATGCGTCTTTTGTTTTCCAGGGTAAAATAAAGCATTTGGCCACTCAAATACGTTATTTTAAGCTTCGTCTTGCGTTTTGTATGTATTATCGTGGGTGTGCCTAGGAAGTCATTGGCATTTCGTAGTTGTATATGCTTGATAGAGTCCTTTTGTTGTCGACTTATTCAATTAAGCATAATACAACACGCTCATCTAAAGAAGCCCACCATATACAACCCTACAATTTGTTTATATATAATATTATTTAACCCTTTAGATTAGATTTATTTGCTAGCTGATAAAACACGATCTTTGCGCGCCATCAACTATAGACGAGGATTCTATCTTGCTTTGCATCAATATATTATTAATCAAAACCTTTTAATTCTATCGATACTCTGAAACGAACTCTAAGCTGAATTAATTAAGTCAGGGTACGGCTAACTTGCAGATCGCACTGGAATTAGTGTTGGGTTTTGAGGAGGGAGGGTAACTGGAGAACCCGGAGCCGAAAATCCTGCAATCAAGGGAAAGAACTAACAAACTCTACTTGCATGCGCATGAGATTCCAAGTTCGACACTAGAGAAAAACGTTTGCGCATGCGTGCATTTCAGCACGTTTTCTAAGGATTTTGAAGAGTTTGAGTGAGAAAATAAATGTTTGTTTTCCCCAAGTATACAAAAAAGTTTGAGAGTATACTTTTGTCAGACCAAGATACTGTATTAACAAACACAATATGAAAGAATTAGCCTTAAATTTCAAGCATGGACACTAAGTTTTGACATTTTGTGAAGTCCAATTTATCAGGCATGTTTGAAAGTCAAATTTCATATGTTTTGACTAATTTTCATAAGGATTCAGAGCATGTGCAGACGTTTTTCACTCGTGTGGCCAAGTTCAGGAATCGAATACAAGACCCCGTACAGAGGTTATAAACGAATGCACCACCGCTACAAAGACCTGTACGGAGCTTGTTTTTTCATTTGTAAAGGTAATTAGATATCAATGATATTCTTCTGATATAATTGGAGATTATATACACTGTAGATATTATAGAGGAAGAATGTTGAAAACTATTTATTCCACGCGCTCTTTCATTCGTTCATTCTTTATGACTCCTTCCCATAAGCAGAAGTGCTCTATATTTGCTGAGCATAAATATTGGAAGGTTATCTATTCGGATAAGGGCTTAAACGAGCAACACACTTATACAGATATTGAAATCAAATAACGACTGAAAACAAGACAAAAATTAAATTAAATGAGAAATAAATCCAATGAGGAAAAAAAAAAAAAAAAAAAAAAGAAGAAGAAGAAGAAAAAAAAGAAACTTTCTTTCTTTCGTTCTTTCTTTCTTTCTTCCTTCCTTCCTTTCTTTCTTTCTTTCTTTCTTTCTTTCTTTCTTTCTTTCTTTCTTTCTTTCTTTCTTTCTTTCTTTCTTTCTTCCTTCCTTCCTTTCTTTCTTTCTTTCTTTCTTTCTTTCTTTCTTTCTTTCTTCCTTTCTTCCTTCCTTCCTTCCTTTCTTCTTCTTCTTTTTCGTGTGCCGTTTGCCGTGATCAAAAAATATAATCAACGAGGCGAGCCATCAATTATTCAACAATCCATTTTGCTATCACGATAATAACCATGTATTGTTGTCTTCACTTGGCAAACACAACCCACACACCTCAACAGTTGATCAGTCACGTCCCTTACAGGTCTTTCGTATGGATTTACACTTTATCATTACATTAATTGTTTTGATGCTTGTGCGTTTGGTGTTCATATTCAACACACCTCATCGTTGTATTTCTTCCAAATTAAACATAATAATAGCTTAAGTAGATGCTATTTTTTATTATTCTTAGTAAAAACATACAAAAAACAAAAAACCTCTCTTCAACGTAAGCTCCTCATTTTTCTTTTTGAATCAACATCGATCATGAGCTGCCACCTGTTATGCCTCGCACATGCGCGTCTAGCATTAGCCCACTGATTGGTAAAATAGCGCCAAAGCCATAATACTTAAGTGAAATAATTTTGAAGAGACGACTTAAACGAACATAGAGCTCAACCCCTAATTCTACTGTTTAGTAACGTCAGTCAATATTGTATCTTAGCTGTGTACATTAATCCATGTCGTAAACGAAGCTATGATATATAATTCCATATTAGTCCAATGCGAAAGACACTTAGCCCGGAAATTCTCCATCTTGACGTAGATTTGAAATAAACTGATTGGTATCTTTTCACTAATGAACAGTTCGCTGTGGCATTTCCTCAGCTAATATTGAAGAGTCTTTTATAAAATTCCCGACTTGATTCAATATCATGAAAACTACAGTAAAAAGGGTTGTTTGCTTCCGGCGTTGTGCAAACGTTGAGTAGCAAATGTTGGTGTTATTTTGTTCTGGTTTAATGAAACAATAGTAAACATAAGTAACTAGTATCTTCTGTTTAAGATCAAGGACAATATATTATCCTAAATTTCGAAATGACAATGGCCACCTTGGCTTTATAGAACTAAGGAAGAAACTTTGTTGAAGACCATTAATACCGCACCAGTATCATCTAATGCTCACTAGAGTCATTCACTCTTGAATGAGCTTGAATACTAGGAAGTGGATAGGTTAATTATCTTGCAAGAGAACTACTATAGTGCAAACAACTCACTCTAGCAGATAATCCGGGGAATGTCTATAACGTCGACTGTATATGACGGGGGTTTTAATAGCAAAACGCCTAATAGCTAGGTTTTTGTAGACTTTCATTGCTGAAGAAAGAGAGAGGAAGAAAGAGCGAAAGAAAAAAGAACAAGACGAAGGATAGATAAAAATAAAGTGACTGAAATCAGCGGCGAATCAAGAAATTTTAGAAGGAGGTGACTATTACAAAGATTTTACCAGGATGCGAGGAAAAGGGGGGTGGCTTTCGAAGGATAATACTGAGAAATATGAGCAAAAGGTAGCTAGTCACCCCATTCACCACCCACAGATCCACACCTGGAAACGACAACTGTCCTTCTTATCAAAAGTATTTAAATTAAGAAAAGATTCAATTTGTGTCGTATTCTCCCGCTAAGAACCCACCTTGCACACCGTCATAGGATGTCCATTCTAAATTTCAAATCGCTAACAACTAATACAAACTTCCTGTATTCAATGTCACAACGACTAAACCATCTACGTAACAACAAGCTGGCGTGTCATGACGTATTGGTATACCCATGTCACCTGTATACACGCTCGTGCTTCTCTCCATATCACAACTCTTTCCAAAGGAAACCTTGTGTCGTATACAACTCTTTGCAGGTCGCCAGCGGCTTAGATTTTTGATTTTGATTTTGATTTTTTTCGATTTGTATTTTTACCGGATCTTTTCGTGTACTGTCTAACCAGGTTTAAAGCGAGCGCATGGTATTCCTAATGACTCGCCCACACGGAAAACGCTCAAGCTCGTCCCGGAAATCGATAATTAATCTGCGAGAGCTAGATTGCGTGTACTAGAGGATATCACTATTTTCTTGGACATTAAATTTCTGCAGTGGATATTGTTTTCGAATAAGCCTTTAAACTGTCATTTTTAGGGCTTTTTTGTTTCCTTCTCATCATTCGTATACACCTAATTCAAAAAACGTTCTCATCGCCAAAGGCGATAGGCAACAAGAGATAAGTGAGAGAGAAAAGAGATAAGAGAAAAGTGATAGGAGATAGGTCATTCCAAGATCCAAGAATAGCTGGAATGACTTGTGTTTCTGCTTCTTATTCTAGTCAAGAATCTTGGTGTTGAGATTGATTCAAGATTCTTTGTATTCAACGAAACGGCATTTATTTCCACTATGTCGGAATGACCTCAGTATCGCCTATCGCCTTTGGCGATGAATAAGTATTTCAGTGAATTATTATATAGGCGTATGTAGATAAAAGCTGTAGATACGTAGAAATGTCTGAAAGGACCAAGTGAAAGAATTGGACGTGAATCTATCATTACGAAATTTCAACCAAGATAACGGAGCTTACAGCTTACCATTTGCATGGACCCTGAAAAATGCTAATATCGTGAAACTGCTAACTGTTCGCATTTCAGACAGATCATTTCATTAAACTCACTCAGTAATTAGACTGTAGGTTCTGCCGTCCTGAATAGCAGACAAATTGCTTTTTATAATATCCTTAACGGATATGTTCATCCCACGTTCGCTCTTTCGTACCATCGGATCGGTGACATTGCTTGGTTGATCAAGGCATTGAAAAGACGTGAGGCCAAAAGAAAAAAAAAAACAAAAAAAAAAAAAAAAAAAGAAAAGAAAAAAAGAGGTGCACATGGATGGTGTGGGAGTATTATGTACTGATTATTACTCTAACTGTTCTTTAGTTGTGTTTTTCATCAAATCGACTTGTCTCTGAAAGCTGGCAATTACGATCGGAGGCGCACAGTAATTAATGCTAACGAAGCGCTTTGACATTTCAACAAACAATGTGGACAGGTTATACAAATCTATTTCACTTGGAAGCCATTACAAAAAATAGGCAGAGTTCATTTCCTTTTAATCAGAGAGACAGTTAGGCGGTAGGGCATAAACTGAAATCGTCTAATAGCGATTTTACCTGCAAATTCAAAAATTATCAATGTCCTGACAAAGTTGCAGCTTTAACGAGCAAGTAATAAATCTGGGATGTCGATAAGACATTGCTCTCGCAAATCGTCCAATCATAATGAAGGAAATTCCATTCTTGACTGGCAGGTTTGTCAGTTGTGTAATTAAATGGCCAACTGTATGCATCTTTAGCTAAAGTAGATTTTGGTATGAGTTACTGGATTAAAAGCTACTTCCGTCGTCTAGCGTTTGATTTCAAGAGTGCGATGGTTTGAAAATGCGATGGTTTCAAAATTGAAAATTACAAAACAACTTCTTATTTTGAGGGTGTGTGTGTCTTACACGTGTTTTGAATCGCTAACGAACTGGTCTGTATTGTACGTTTACAGCCAGTGTTTTATTACAATTATGGAATGAAAAAAGCTGAATTCGCAGGTCTCTGCTATTTACCATATTGTCTAACCTTTATACCTTTCTTGCGCAAATACATCCGAAAAAGCTTTTACTCTGTTTACTTTTCTCTGGGTTTGAGATTACTTTAATCTCAAAATGATCAGAAATTCTCTTATGAATCGATAGCCGGCAAGTCAGTTGACAGTAATGCTGTCATAAAAGCATATACTAGAAAAAAAATGTGAACAAAAAATAATTTTATTTAGGGATGAGAATTTCGTGTAAAATGAGAAACTAAATAATATCCCAAATTCCCGGGATCCTGCGCATGCCCCTTGGCCCTGTTGCATAGATTCCAATATTCAAGTGTTAAACCAAGCCAACAACCAACCAATATATTCAAAAGCCATATCATGTTTGGAGTATTAAACCAAGCCATCAACGAACCAATATATTCAAAATTGACAACAAGCCATATCATGTTTGGAGAAGCAGTGTTGTTGTTATTTATCATTTTATTTCCCCCTTAGTACATAGTGTTTATATATTATATTCGTGCATGATTCACATTTTCTCAAACTATTCACAAGGACTTCGTCAAAACTGTGAAATTATTTCGTTAATGAAGTGAAAATGATTATTTTAATCAAAAGATTACATAATTTTACTGGAAAAGTAGTTAACCTGTTCAATTTTCCCGATAAATATCAACAATATTAAGAATCTTTCAATTTCCTTAAAGCTTCAATTAGGTTATATTCAATAAATATAGCAAAAAGCCTTCTTCTCAATCGAGGCTAAATATAATGAAGAAGTCCGGTCGTTTATGTATAAATAAAATAAGATAAAATAAAATAAAAATAAAAGATGTCATTTTGGTGTAAATGAGAAAATAGTAATAAAAAGCCAAGATGAAATTTGGAACTTATTAACTACTGAAAACAAAATATTAAAAATGCTGCGAAAGAGATGAGGAATGAAAGGCTTAATTGGAAGCAAGAAAAAAATACTTCAACCGACTAATACAACAAAACCGATGAAAAAAATTTCAAGTCCTAATTATAAGTTGACTTTGATCCAGTTGGATATATACATATTTATTTGTAGTATTTTAGGATAGTTTTCCGTGGTCAGTTTTAAGCTAAACTGCAGTGCAAGCACTTAGTTCAGGAAGAGTCTGTCCTATATCTGCTTCTGCGCCGCTGTCAGTTTGGTGTGTGGCCCAAGTGCCTGATTTGGTTCTTGAGCTCAATCGTTTTTGGTACTGGGCCTTCCACTGGGCGCAAGGAATGAGTTTTCGAATCCCTTGTCTGTAGTTAGCGCTCAGCACGAAGTATATCCAAGGATTGGTAGCAGTGTTTGAATAGTTCATGAACAACGCAAAGAATCGAAAAGGGATCATATCACATGGTACTCTCCAACCCCATTTGGTCATAAGGAGAAGAAGGTTGACGATAGTTGGGGTCCAGCTTATAATAAACACGGCAACCACTGCAATTGATAGCTGAAGGACGTTCGTCTTGGCCTTCTCGTAGTGGCGGAATTGGCGTCTGTCACTGGACTGATGACCAGGGATTTTACGGCGCTTTACTATCATAAAAATGATCGAGTACAGAATCGTAATGATCCCTAGGGGAATGAGAAAAAGTAGGACTATTAAGATACTCATGTATTTAGTGTGTACTGCATCCGGTAGAGGGCTCCAGTCTATAGTACAGTACATGACGTCTGGAGCTACTTTTCTGATGTTGGTAAAATGAAGATATGGAGCATGGAGTACCATAGCTATGATCCACGTCATTATTATTATCACGACTCGAAGTTTGCCACGGGATGTTGATCGAACCTTTGTCGGGGTGACAACTGCAAGAAAACGATCAATGGCAATGAGAACAATACACTCGATTGAAACCGCCGTACAAACATCTTGGACGTAGTACAATAACTTGCAAAGGATTTGGCCTATCGTATCCCCAATAAGCCACCGTCTCGCCTCGTAGAGAATGTCAGTGATTATTCTTGGGATGACACAGAACTGTACGATAATATCCGATATGGCCATGTTGGCAATGAAATAGTTGAACGACGTCTTCATTCTTGGAGTGGAGAAAATGATCTTTACTAAGAATGAGTTTCCAAATAACGCTGTAAGCCCCATGATCGAGTAAAGACTTATGAAGACCACTTGAAATAGCGTTGAATTTTCTTGGCCCCATTCGGGACATTTGCTATTCGGAGCAGCCGTGGTATTGTTTGACTCGCGATAAGAGTAGCTCAGATTCATAATGATAATCCTGAGTGTGCTTATTCGTGATGATCGTATTTTGATTCGTCTCAGTTCTTAGAGGAAGGCTATATGTTTTGTTCGTCTAATAACTCTGGAAAGCGCTTTGGAAATCTACTTGCCAGTGTCCAAATAGCCAGCTGGAAGGAGCGATAGTCGTAAGGCTTCTTGACTGATGACGCTGAAAACCAGTTATTCGAATTCTGTAAACCAAAATGTTTGGCTTTCCAATCCCAAATCCTGACATACAATTGGCAATATTATTCTGGCTAGGATTAAAAATACTGGCCTTCATGTCTTGTATGGAAGCGCATATTAAGATACCGGAGATCTAACTTATTTCACAGTGGAGAGCTCCACTATCTTTTATATCACTGGCTCACTTCATTTGGTCAAAAATTTCACACGATTCTTATTTACTTATCAATCATTTGACTGTGTACACCTGTTCATGAATTTATACATCGGTGATCCAGGGGGGACTCTTCTGATAAAAGAAATACAATAGAAATACAGATAAATTTACAAATTACATGGGACGATCCAAACATAAACCTTTAGTCTTTCCAAAAGTAAATTAAAATGAAAGCAAGGGAACAATACCTCGCTTTAGAAGAAAAAAATCCAAAATTTGTACAAAGGGAAATGCGTTCTTAATGTTTTCTCCCCCTAGGTGCTTTCAAAAGGTTTTTTTGCTTCGCCTTAGTTGAATAACTTGAGACCTTAGTTTAATGAAATTTTATGTAATTGATTGTGTTTGAAGGCAATTGTGTGGGACAAGCTACGGTGTTGTATAAGACAAGCGATGAATGGTGTAAAAAACACACAAGATGATAAGGATGGCAATTTCATTTTGTTCAGTTGGTTTTTAGATCTTTTTTCTTCTTCAGCTCAGGGACATTATCAATATCATCAGTTAGATTATGTTCTAGATGTCATGACAGTTAGCTTGTGCTTTCTTTATGAAACATTGGCTGCAAATATATTTTTCTGATCGACTTGAAGCTTTGTTTTGTTTGTTCATCTGCTGGTCTGAAAAGGCTTATTGATGTGGGCCTAAAGCATTGATAAAATGAATTCAATAAAATACAGAACTATTTCATTAAATCCGCTCAAAACCAGTTAGCACTGGTTAGGATATTGAAATCGTTTGTTATTAACTATTCAATAAATAAATTCTTACCCAAAAAGCGTTGGAAATGGGTAAATTTGGAATATGAAAATAGACAACCTTGCACTAACTCGTGCGTCGATAGGATTCACTAGAATCATCTAGACTTTTAGAAAGATGCTAACTATAAACGCATAATTCATTTTTTGGCTGAATAAAGGCTGTGTACTTTATAAATTATAAAGATTTCTCCGATAAGTTTTTTGTTTTTGTTTAACCTCATTAATCCACCTGTTCTTATGTTGACTAAACTGTACATTTTATTGCTGTACTCCCATGGCAAGCTTCAAAATATAGTTACAATTTACCGCATTTTGTTTAACACCTTATCTTTTTCGCCAAGAATATTCTTCAAATGCTTATATTGAGCGAAAAACAACGCTACCTCGATTAAAAAGGTGACAGATTTTTGATTTTTGCGTCTGTCATGTACAAATATTATCGCGATTCAAATCAACAAAAATTTGTCTAAGGTAAAAAAGTTTTAGCATATGTTTGTCATACATTGACACCCAAATCTACCCAATAATATTTGCATGACGTTAAGGATTCGGATAAAAACGGTTTCAAATGAAGTTGACTGCGAATTCAGTCGTCTTCTCTATCTTCCCCAGTCTAGTCGTGGAAAAAAAGAATCTAAGAAATTGCCTCGTCTGCTAAACCCGGATGCATTTTGGTAGTAATTTGATTCGGGTCAGGTTTTACATAACACTAATCAAGCTCTTCACTAACTTACCTATTGGACTCAACAAAGAATGGATAATATACACACACAGGTTATCAATAGGCATTGTAATAGATAAAGTACAAGCCAGCTGCACGGAAAATTTAGTCCATCCCTTGCACTGAAAAAGTACATAGTTTATTTAGTTGACAGAAACAAAGCTGGATTAGTTTAAATTTATTGTTTCAAATTTAATCCAGAACTCAATTAGAAGGCATAGTTTTGTTATACCATAATTAGGAGGGCTCATCATTATTACTTTTTTGGAAGTAAGAGAAGCTTGAATCATTTCATACATGCTAAATAAGAGCAGTTCCATAATATTGGATTTAATATTGAATATTTATTATTAGCAATAAAACTTCATGAAAATTTGAACCTTTCTTTCGAATATTAACTATGCCAACCAAGGACGGATCCGGGGGGGGGGGGGGGGGGGGGGGCAAAGGGGGGCTGAAGCTGCTTTTTTATATTGTTTTCCGTTGTGTTGACGGAAGAAACTCAATTAGCCCCCCCCCCTAAACTCAATTAGTTCCCCCCCCCCCCCTCCTAAAATTTTGACTGGATCCGCCCTTAGCTGGGTCATATATTATTATTCGTTTGGCATGTTCTTTTGTTTTGCTTTTTCTAACTTTTCCTAAATTTTAACTGGTTTCATCTTTCATATTCCTTTTTGATTTAATTGCCAATGTGCTTTTCAGTTTTGACAGTTATCTTTTTATTATTCGTATCTCTGAAGTTCATCATATGTGCATTGAATGATTCCCTCTTCCACAATCTTGCCCGTTAACAAACGGAAACCATAAACATATCATTTGACAACAGATGTTTTGAATTGTTTTAGTTTGTTATGTTTGTTTTACATGCTTGAAAAAAGCCTAAAATCTACCAAAGTCTACTCATTGAGAAAACTGCCTCCCTGCATTTAAGTGATAAGTGTTGTTAAAGAAGATTGACAAACTTCCAAGTCGATTCAAGTCTCGTCTTTTCCAAGTAAAATTCAACAGGTTTTGAATTATTGTGAACTTTAAAAAGTGTACATCAGTTATATCAGTTTTGCCCTTCATTTCATTTATTAATATACTGTGAAATTTACTAACGTAAATTTACGTAAACTTCCATTCAAGAAAAACCCAGCTGCGATATAGGTCAAATATAATAATTTTTTTGTTTTCTTTCGATTTACAGATACATCTAAATTCTTTATGTCATATTGAATTACTTATGAACCTCTATTTTTTTATGTCAGATTAGCTGTTGCTTATGAATTTTTAAAGGTGTTGAACTACTACTACTACTACTGCTACTGCTGCTGCTGCTGCTGCTGCTACTGCTACTGCTACTGCTGCTGCTGCTGCTGCTACTGCTGCTGCTGCTGCTACTGCTACTGCTGCTGCTGCTGCTGCTACTGCTGCTGCTGCTGCTGCTGCTACTGCTACTGCTACTGCTACTGCTACTGCTACTGCTACTGCTACTGCTGCTGCTACTGCTACTGCTACTGCTGCTGCTGCTGCTGCTACTGCTGCTGCTGCTGCTACTGCTGCTGCTACAGCTACTGCTACTGCTACAGCTACTGCTACTGCTGCTGCTGCTGCTGCTGCTGCTGCTACTGCTACTGCTACTGCTACTGCTACTGCTACTGCTACTGCTGCTGCTGCTGCTACTGCTGCTGCTGCTGCTGCTACTGCTGCTGCTGCTGCTACTGCTGCTGCTACAGCTACTGCTACTGCTACAGCTACTGCTACTGCTACAGCTACTGCTACTGCTGCTGCTGCTGCTGATGATGATGATGACATTTTTGCTATAATAGATTTTTCGATTGTCAATATTGATTAATTCTTCTATCTCATGAATAAAAAAGTATATGTTGGTAAACTAACGAAGCCAAACGTTGGACAATATTTGACAGAATAAATTAAAAGTTTTTCGCTAAAGAATAAAGTAAATACTAGAAACTCTGGTGTACTCTACTCGAAATTTTCACTCGAAAAAATCAATTAAGTCTTTTCATAAACTATACAGTCTCTTCATTAGTTTTAATTAACAAGAAGTGCTTTTGCTACTGTATCTACAATAGCGTAAGACAAAATCCAACGAATTTACCAATAATTCGTGTGCGTTGCCATGGATACAATATGTCAATCACGTTCAAAGGCCGGGTAATCCTACTCGATTCAGAGATAAACTGAGCCATTTGATTACTTTTTGTTTGTTTGTTTGTTTTTTGATGAAGGGAGGGAGGGGGGGGGGGGGGGGGGGGGAGAATGAGTGATTGAAATATTAATGAAAAGTTACGAGGGTGTGAAAAATTATGAAGGATCAAGGAAAGAATTGAAAATGGTATAACGTGACCGTTGCCAAGGTGATGGTTGCTTATCATGGAAAAATGTAATATATCACAGAGATTACGATGCGTTGCAATAACATAATCCAGTCCAATCATCTATTCATAGTTACCTTTTATTATCAATTGTCAAAGTCACATTGTATTTTATTTTATTATTGTAATCACTTTTTTAACTATCACAAAATCATTTATTCAATGTCTTTATTTATTGTTGTTTTTTTGCCTTTTTTTCATAGAAAAAGACGTTTGCTCGAGTTCTCCCAACATCGTTGACGTTTCAATTAAAGCATAAAATCATTTACCTAAATTGTACATTCACACGTTTAACTATCACAAAACCATTCATTCAATCTCTTCTTTTATTGTTATTTTTAATATAGGAAAAACGTTGCTTCTCGGGTTCTTCCACCATCGCAGGCGTTTCAAGAACAATCAGAGCACTGAAAAGCAAGTTTCAATACTTTTATTCTACAAGAACAAAAATAACTCGTTTTCGACTGATCAAATACTTAATTCTCCCAAAAACTTTCATTACTATTTAAAGAAAACACCCAAAAGTTCCGTCCAATTAACAATCTGTTGAAAAAAATTGACTGAACGTGTTTAAATTGAATTTGGAAGAATTAAACCATTGGTCGATTGAAGATTTTTTTTAACGCGGGAAGAAATGCACGCGCGTCAAAAACTCACTGTAAAGCTACCTACTACAAATGAATAAAAGAAAATAAACAAAAATAAACATTTTATATCCAAAAAGACGTGGTTGAAATTTATTATGACTATTACCCAGGGATTCAAATGCGCGCTCTCTCCCCAGTGTTTCTCGACCATAGTTCAAATCCGTCAGGCTACACCCTCGCGCACGCACCTTGGACACTAAGACAGTAGGGTCCCCTCGTACCAATAGCTTTAATCAACCTCAGGCCCATGAATAGTGAGAGGGGTGATTCTATAATATCTTCTTTGGTAATGTATGTTAGCTTCAAAGAATTTAGTAGCCACTTATAAGTGCGTGAAATCTCCTTCATCGCCAACACACTGCAAAAGCTGATGTAAGTCTGCCCAAGCCTTCCAAATTCTCATTTTGCAGGGGAAAAGTGAGACTAGGACGAGTTTTAGGTTTCTGTTCCCACAAATAATGATATAAAACAATTAAATATTAACTCTGTGACGCATGCGCATCTCAGACAAGTACATCCCATAAGTGTTAATGGTTCAGGAGAGAGGACGTTGTTGTCAGGAAAAATAATATTTGTATTCCAAAAATCCATTGCATGGTTACTGGAATTAGAAAAAGACATGTAGCTGTTAAAAGCTTTGATTTAAGTATTTATAAGAATAGATTGGCGGGTGCTGTAAGAGAAACTTAGAAGATGTCTCGTTGTAGCTAATTCATTGGTTTATTGTGCCCATTCTATCAGTACGTTTTAATTGATTTCTTAACATGAAATGAATAATAAAAAATGATTACAAATTAATAAAATTATAATAAAAACCTGTTCAATCTGTTGTTGTCGTGGCTCATTTATTTTTCATCAAAATATGAATATCAGCTAAGAAACAGCTAAGGTGAATATGTAGCTTGAGAGCTATAAATGACTAATGTGGTTATTTCAAGGGTGACGGGAAAAAATGGGTTTCAAATACATCCCACATTGATAGTTCCTGTCCTGGTTATGATATACTTAACATCTTTAATTCCCAAGGGAATTTAGTTGTCACATTAAGAATTGAAAATAAATTTTGACCTTTTCCAGTCATCCTGCAGGGTCATTGGTACTTACAAATAATTACGCTTTGTAGCAAAGTTTCAGCTCAACAAAATATCAAAACGTTTATCAGAACAAAGGTGTTTTTTTTCCCAAGAGACATCCCAAATGGACGGATAATCTGGTATGGTAGATTTAGATAGCTTTTTCCCATTTTACAATGATTCGATTTTGAATACTTCCTTGCTGGATTGCTTTTTCAAAAATTATGATAGAGATGGTTAATGAATGGCGAATCTGTATATGATTCTTCTATAGTAAAGGATAAAATATATACTTGATTGGAGAGAACTGATGAAATTAAATAGTGTGGTTTAAGTTTTGTATAAAAATTGTACATCCCACATGTACAAATGTATGAAAAATCTAGAGAAGACGAGAAAACATCTTATGTATGTTGCGTATCAAAAGTGCTCCTTTTGAAATAATCGAAAATGATTTGTTAAAAAAACAAAGAATTAACAATGAAAAAAATAAAACAAAATTAACAAGGTTAGGGTTAGAACCCTAGCAATAATTTTAGCTAACTAGGGTTTGTGTTAGGGTTAGGGTTAGCGTTAACCCTAACCCTAACGATCTTTTACCTAACCCTAACCCTAACACAAAATTCTAGTAAGCTAGAATTATTGCTAGGGTTCTAACCCTAACTTTTAATTTTTGATTTTTTTTCTTCTGTTTTTGATTTTTAACTTCTTTATTTCAAAAAACATTTTTTATTTTTTATTCTTTCAAAGGGGGTACTTTTGATCCGACCCTTAAAGACTAATTAAGAATCTTGGATATTTACTAAGTGTTCAGTTTTATAGAGACACTATAGAATGTCTCTATGTAGAAGTCGAATTTTCGTTCCATAATTTCGTCCTCCACGTACCCCCTCCTCCTCCCCATGCAAATGCCTCTCTTCTCTATCTTTTAGTCACAACTGTCCATGTGGGATGTACTTTTTTTGTAAAAAACTACCCTTTTCCAACATTTGCTTCCACTCGAGCATCTGTATTTTGCCCTTTATCGTACTCTCTGCACAGGGAGACATCATGCAAGACCCATGTAGAGACGCCGTGCATCGAACCAGCATCTCCATCAGATCCTTGGTAAATGTGGATATCCAGCCAGGAAGGATCTTAAAATTGAATCCTTGGAAAATTGAAGTGGAAAATCCATATAGGATCCTCTTCATCCCCATCCAACCTCCCCGAATCGGAACAATGCAACTAACTAGGTAATACCATGCTATCTATTCATGTGGGATGTTATCCTCTTCGACAAAAAAACACTTGTTCTTATACAAGTTTTCTTATTTTATCGAGTTACACTTTTCTACAAAGTTCATTTATGTTTGTAAGAATCAACACTGCAGGATTAGTGACAAAAGGCAAAAACTTGAACCCTTGTAAATAGTAAGTTCAAGACACCCGAGAACATGATCATCCGTGTGGGATCAGTTTGGATTTTTGAAAAATTAATTCCTTAAGGTGACAACTGAATTCCCCTGGGATTCAAGATGGTCAGCATACCATAACTAGGGCAAGAACTAACGATGTGGGATGTGGTTTGGTAGCCCTCGATCTATATGTAATTATATTCATTGTTTTTGGGTTACAGGACTTTATAATTGATATTAATTTTTTGATGTAAAAGCAACAACTCTAACAACAGATTGTAACTATTTTTTTAAATATTTTTATTGACTATAAACATCAAATTATTATTTTTATGAATCATAACGTACTGAGAGTATGCACAATATAGTCATGAAAAAGACTTGAAAGTAAAGAATGATTGTATCGTATTTTATTGATTGGGTTTTTTTGTTTACACTCCTATCTTGCAGAAGTTTAGTAAGAATTTTTCATAAATCAACTAATTTTATTTCGTCACTTTCATATAGAAGAGAAGAAAAGTATGTATGCATGTATACAAGCCAGAAAGAAAGAGGCAATGCCTCCTGATACGCTTGATTCATACATAGATACATTATCAAGGAACGTATACCCTTTGGTTAAAAGGACCTTACTTCCTTTTCCGTCATCAAATTATTTAATCTAAATTATTTTTATATTACTTAAGAAAGGTGGTTAGTTAACCCATGTGGGACTGTAACAAAACAATTACGTATGCTCAGGAAACAATATAATTATAGTTTTCAAAGTTTGATTTTGCATTCGGTTTATTTGGTTCACTTAATATTCATCATCACAAATGACCATACGCACATTCACAACCATTGTTTTGGTTTTTTTTGCTGTTGTTGTTGTTATTTGAAAACTTCGTCAGTGCATAAACTATACCACAGTGAATATGAAGGTTTTTGCAACACACGTGCCCACGCAAATAATACACCTTGGGATGCCTGTGGTTAGATGGCAGAACAAAAAAATCCCTTTGCTCTCGGGTATTCAATTCTTTCTTATCTAAGACGATCGTGTTGTTCCTGCCATGTAACATGGCTGCCGTCACACGTGATGGTGCAAAACCTCTGTAGTCACATAACCCTCGTTCACTGTAGATCGTGTCTCAGTAGACCTTTTAGGCATGGGCGAAATGTGTTTTCCCATTAACAGACCACGTGTCATTCCCTAGAGTACCAATTTTATCAGTTGTGCATGAGAATACATGTAAATACTGTATGCATGGATACAACTCAAACAAAGAATAATGTTCTCAAGAGAATGACACGTGGTCTGAAATTAGAAAACACTACGCCCAATGCGTAGAGGTCCATTTCTTTGCCTTTGAATTTGCAACGAGCGTACTAGCTTAGTGAAAGGGACTCATGTGTGCTCCTCCCCTTCACCCCCCGACAAATTTACTTTCTCGAAACGCCCCTGCAAACGAGTGATATGTGTTTGTACAGGAAGCCAAACATTTTCATCTAAACAAACCCTAATGCGCATGCGCATCTTACTTCGATTTCATTTCCGCTTGTACTGCTCGTTTGGACCAGGCTTACCTCGATACTTACCAAGATAACCTTTCATATTATTTGGAACATTTTTTTCAGATTTTTTTATCGTATCCCGTCTACACTAAAGACCCACTCGTTCCAGGCCCCACTCACAATTAAGCTTCCCGGGGCAATAACCAGTATCAAATCCAGCTAACTTAGATATTTTTTTTATTTATACTCAATCAATAGGTAGGAAATATTACATATGCAAAAATTTTTATTAGTGTATTTTCTTTCGTTTAGAGTAATTCTATTTTAACACAATAGAAACTTAAAGTTTGGTTTATGTGTAATAGTCAAGTAAATACATGGATACAACAGAAAACAATGGACATAGAAAAGATTTACTAATCTCTATTAGTCTAGCAACTATTTCACGGGTTATATAAGCCCATTCATCATATCAGACTTCTGATCGAATACTCCTAAATCAGGGCAAGTGATACCCCTAAATCAGGTGAATGGATACTCTTAAATCAGGTGAAGGGATACTCCTAAATCAGGTTAAGGGATACTCCTAAATCAGGTTAAGGGATACTCCTAAATCAGGTGAATGGATACTCCTAAATCAGGGCAAGTGATACCCCTAAATCAGGTGAATGGATACTCCTAAATCAGGTGAAGGGATACTCCTAAATCAGGTGAAGGGATACTCTTAAATCAGGTGAAGAGATACTCCTATATCAGGTGAAGGGATACTCTTAAATCAGGTGAATGGATACTCTTAAATCAGGGGAAGTGATACTCCTAAATCAGGTGAATGGATACTCCTAAATCAGGTGAAGGGATACTCCTAAATCAGGGTAAGGGATACTCTTAAATCAGGTGAAGAGATACTCCTATATCAGGTGAAGGGATACTCCTAAATCAGGTGAAGGGATACTCCTAAATCAGGTGAAGAGATACTCCTATATCAGGTGAAGGGATACTCCTAAATCAGTTGAAGGGATACTCCTAAATCAGGTGAAGGGATACTCCTAAATCAGGTTAAGGGATACTCTTAAATCAGGTGAAGGGATACTCCTAAATCAGGTGAAGAGATACTCCTAAATCAGGTGAAGGGATACTCCTAAATCAGTTGAAGGGATACTCCTAAATCAGGTGAAGGGATACTCCTAAATCAGGTTAAGGGATACTCTTAAATCAGGTGAAGGGATACTCCTAAATCAGGTTAAGGGATACTCTTAAATCAGGCGAAAGGATACTCCTAAATCAGGTGAAGAGATACTCCTAAATCAGGGTAAGGGATACTCTTAAATCAGGTGAAGGGATACTCCTAAATCAGGAGAATGGATACTCTTAAATCAGGCGAAAGGATACTCCTAAATCAGGTGAAGGGATACTCCTAAATCAGGTGAATGGATAATCATAAATCAGGTGAAAGGATAATCATAAATCAGGAAAGGAATCATCTGTTTTCTTTCCGTTTCTTTCCTTTTCTTGTGTAGTTCTTCTTTGTGTTTGCTGTTAAACTGTTTTATACGTTCATAACCCGAATGATGGGGCATGAGCCAGGAAGTTTGGTATTAAAAGAAAAACGACTTAATTAAATTAAAACAGATTTGTTTGATAACAATTTTTTAAATGGATAATTATAACCCACCTGCCCACTCAGGTTTATTATTTTAAAGTTTTTTTTCAGGTTTCATCACCGCCTTAGTAACAAATCAACAAAATTTCCAAATTTTCTTGAAGTTTCTCGATTCCAAATTCGCAGCTTGTCGCACCCAAACATTGAAAAGGAAAATTTTCGGGACCTTAAGGGTAAACACTGTAAATTATAATGCGTAAAGAGCGCGGATTTTTTTTGCAATAAGAGAAGACTGTGACAGTTGGCAGAGTTGGTCGTCAGACAGATTCATAGCGGGGCGTATTTTGATAACGTAATACGACGCTAATTAGTGAGAAAAGTAAGTGAAATACACTTATAAAAATCTTTTATTGAAAGGCTTGTTTTAAAACGTCCCGACAAAGTTAACGAATAAATGACTGTTATGGTTGAGAGTATTTTGGTTGCCAGAACCCTAGCTTCAAAATTAAATTATTTTGAAGAGAAAAAATTCTATTTTGACAACAAGGAAGCATACCGTAGTCTATATTTCCTTTTTTTCCCTTCTCACACACGATGTCGTGCTATGAATATTTCATGTACTTGGAGCCTTCCAAAAATATCCTCTTTATTTATTTTTTTAACCTACCTTAGGCACTTATGATAATAAATGATGGAGCCCATTACCCTGACGTATACTACTCACGTATTAATTTAGGAGTTATTGTTTTCCCAGACCAACTATATTTAGAACGGCTTTCCAATCCTTCGAGAAATAGAGAAAACATAGCCGCTAAAGCCGCCATGTTGGTGGAATAAACAAGAGGAACTAATGAGGAATGCTTTGTTATTTGGCTCCGATGCGCATCTAAAAAAAGAAAGGAAAAAACCCCCGACAAATTGAAAACTAGAGATAAGGGTAAGAGTTGTAAGCTTCGGGTAATAGCCTCCTTGAGCAGATATTATTAATTGTTATTATATGAATATTATTACTGAACACGTAAATAAAAGTCTAGTAATACTACCAAACAAGAACACTGCCCCACAACTCTAATAAAGTGAGAATAAAGGAAGAGAGTAAGTAATGCTCAGGTGAAACGTTGAACTCCACATGAGCCGAACCTAAGAACATCAAAGAAGATCGCCTTGTTATCCATTGTTTCAATTTGGTTCGGCTCATGTCAAGTTCGACGCTTGACCTGAGCCTTATGAAAAACCTTTAAAATATTTCAAAATGAGTACTATATTATGTAGTACCATGCAGATCAAATCTAAAATGCCTAGGCTTGCTCATGTGTCAATCAGTACAGTTTTGGATGTTACTAGGTAATATATGAGTTTTATCTAAATAAAAGCAATTCAAGCATATTCAGCCTTTTCTGACGCTAACAAAAATGGTTCATTATGGACTAGCTTGGATACAAACATGTTTTGTTTACCATCTTGCCTTATATGGCGGCGTTTGCAACACTGCTTACAAAGCTCAGAAAAAATCTACAGCTACTTCAAGAAAAAAATGGTTGGTTAAGGCTTTGTTGCATGTTGCACCTCTGTATGTTGCTTACTAAGCAGGGAATTTATTATATTCGTGTTTAAATAATGTCAGAAAAAGAAAATATACGTGGCGTGAACTCGGACAAGTTTAGAAAAATTTCATATGGTTGACCTTCCGCTGATAGTAGAGTGCAAACAATATAACCGTGAAACTTTAGTAATACTAAATAGCACAATTTCATGCAAATTCCATTGTTTTCCATTGTTTAATTAGCACTATTTTCTACTATTTAGTAATTAGTGTTTTACGGATTAATTGTTTGCACTCTATTCACATCGCCTATGTAGTGCAACTCGGGCTTGGGATGCACCATACAATATATGCGTCAAAACTTACACCAACGTTTTTGTAAATAGGTGTATCTCGTATAGACAAATGGAAGCTTAGGACTTATGAATAGAATTAACAAATGCGGGTCACCGAAAAATGGAGAAAACTAGACGATTAATAATGATTTTACTTGTATATGATTTATGAAGCCACTATTAGTTGCTTGGAAAGTTTATTATTGCAACACAATGGCAAAGATCGCACGCTGTAGACAAAATACTGAACATTGAAGCGGAAGGAAAGCTTAATTGCCCCTTTTATGCTGCACAGGGCAAAACAATCTCTCAAAAAAAAAAATCTGTTAGTCATAAAAATATCTTTTTTGTAGTCATATCAGTCTGTAAATTTTGATTTTGAAACACTTTCTCCAAAAATGGCAATGAGTTCCGAACTAGTCGCATAAGAAAAGATTTTTAGTTCGCCATACGAAGCTACAAGAATATGAAAGAGTTGGAGAAGATATCTGGTCGGTAATAGGTTAGAAGTGCTTACTGCTACACCATCCTTTTTCAAACAATCAAACTATAGTCAATTAGAGATACTCCATCACACTCACCGAACGGAATATACAAAACATTTCCCCCCGCAGTAATGAGAGGAACTTCTCCTTGTTTGACAAAATATATATACAATGTACACTATATTATTTGCATGCGGAAATTACATGGAACAAACAATTATTAAGTCATAATAACATAAAAAATACTCGGAATCCTTTTGAGATCTTTTTAAAATCAAGTTTTAGTGGGAAGATTTGTTTCAAGTATTTTTCTTTTTCTTTTTCTTTTCCTTTTTTTCTTTTTCTTTTTTCTTCTTTTTTTGAGATCTTTTTAAAACCAAGTTTTAGTGGGAAGATTTGTTTCAAGTATTTTTTGGATGGTTTAAGCTAATAGCATTGCTCAAATTCTTTGGAACATTTCTATCATTATATCAATATACGTACTTACCCAAAAATCAAAGAAGAAACGAAAAAAAAGGGGATTTTTTGAGTGGTTCGACCAATTATTCTAGCTGATGGTATATCATTGCGATTGAAAAAGTGCTTTATTTCCGTTTCATTAAGATATTTATTTCTTATTGTTCAAGTAAAAGTGAAAACTATATATAATTATAATCACTGATACACAATTCTTTGATATTAAATAAGGATGGTTTTAAGTTACTTCATTGTACCACAAACAATGGAATATGTGGTCGACACATATCTACTATTTTTCGAATTCATTTTTCACAACTCTTTCGTTTGATTTGATTTCAGACAAGCGCGCGGTTCAAAGACAATAAATTCGTTTCGAAATGATCTTGGGAAACTTTACGCGAACAAGTATTTTTCTTGTTAGCGGAAGCTATCATGGCCGCGTTCATTAGTCAATGTACTAAGTCGAAGTATAGCATTCCATTCACGTAGTTAGGATACGTTTTACTACTCCTACTATACATTTATATAGTTGGGCAAATTCTGACTGAGTGAAACAATTGTATTTTAGACACGAATTCAGTAAATACTATTTTTTTGATTAATTCGCGTACATATTACTCGTTTAGTCAGTCTGTCCGTCGCGTCGAAAGTTACCAGGCACGGTACCTTCCTATCTCGCTATTTAAGAAACACAACTTCTCTTACATGGGTTAGGTTTATTTTTGAGAATGCAGTATTGTTGGGCAGTAACCTTTTAAATTATTAAAATCTATTTGATGAATTCTACTAAAAGGTTCTTTAGCGCTTGAAATGATCTTTCGCTATCTAACTGCTCCTTTTTGCTATGGTGACTTGCGATGGTACGATTCTAACATAAAAACCGTCCTTGCTTTACGAGGATAGCCAGTGGCTACCACGTCCTCGTTCGAGGATCGAAATTGCCGGGAATCGGAATTTAATTTAGAAGGTGATTTTACGAAAGGCAAATAAACCGGAGAACGTGGCTTTTGCCGTGAACAGCAATTTGTTGTTTATAGATACTAGAAATAATTCCATTCCAAAAGAATGATTCAAAAATGCATAGTATAGAGCCTTTTTCTCATTGGATTCGTTTGTCTTGTTCTCAGTATATAAACACTCCTTTCTACCACCTCTTTCTCTTTTTCTCCGACGAAGGACTAACGTCCGAAACGTCAGTAAGTTTCTTCATCTTTTCACGGTGTATAATTTACCCTTTGATTACCATTACTGAATATATATAGATAGTTCAGTAACGCTATAGACATGAGTAACATTGTTTTGACCCTAGTACTAGTTCTGTTATCGATAGTGGTTCAGTAATTGGAAATCGTGTGCACTTTTCTTTTTTTTTTTTTTACTGAAGTGCTTGGTCCTTGAGCGTAGAAAGTTTTGTTAATTGAATAACGATTCAGTCAGTTCCTGTTTGTTAGGTTTGAAAGATAATTGACTCTTTTCATATATGCTGATTAAAGTGTCTCGATTATAATTATTATTGTCGGGCATGTAGGAGGCGACTCTGACAACACAATATTAAAGCAATCATGCATTTTATCATGTTTTCAAAACAGAGTTTCGGCGCCAAGATGCCGTTTAAACAAAGACGCCATGTATTGTTTGGCAGTTCTGGGCAAAGTGGCAGTGGCAGCTAGTGACAGTTATTAGCAGTAGCAGTAGCAGTAGCAGTAGCAGTAGCAGTAGCAGTAGCAGTAGCAGTAGCAGTAGCAGTAGCAGTAGCAGTAGCAGTAGCAGTAGCAGTAGCAGTAGCAGTAGCAGTAGCAGTAGCAGTAGCAGTAGCAGTAGCAGTAGCAGTAGCAGTAGCAGTAGCAGTAGCAGTAGCAGTAGCAGTAGCAGTAGCAGTAGCAGTAGCAGTAGCAGTAGCAGTAGCAGTAGCAGTAGCAGTAGCAGTAGCAGTAGCAGTAGCAGTAGCAGTAGCAGTAGCAGTAGCAGTAGCAGTAGCAGTAGCAGTAGCAGTAGCAGTAGCAGTAGCAGTAGGTGGTGATGATTGTAAAGGTTTTACCTGAAATATCCAATATTTTAATATCATAAAAAAAAGTACATGGTTTCAATTCAACAACCTAATTAAACAGAGACTATTTAGGAAATACTTCCTACGAAGCATTTATGCCCCAACAAAATTCTCTCATTTCATTATCCAAAGTGGCGCTATATATTGATTGTCCGACAACTTAATTTCCTTATCTATACTAGACAACTGGATATAATTTTCAGTCACTTTTTTACTTCAACTCATTTGCTGCGGGAAGGAAGGAGAGTAAAAAGACTCTTATATCATTGACAGTTCGGTGAGTGGGAAAAAGTATCTAATGCTTCAGTTGGGAAAAAAAAAAAAAAAAAAAAAAAACTCGATACCCTAAGGGCGAAACTGAACTCAAAGTAGTTAGATCCCTCAGTGAAGACACTGCTAGGTTTTGTGCAATCATATTTCCCAAGAAAGTGAAGGAAAAATGTTAGTTGGTCAAATTCAACCAACAAAGCGACTGCAAAATGTCGAATGACTGATAGAAAAATTACTTTAAAGATTTAGTGCAATGTGATAGATGGATGGATGATGGACGGATGAATGGATGGATGGATGAATGGGTGGATGCATGGTTGGGTGGGTGGGTGGATGGAAGGATTGATGGATGGATGGATGGAATAAAGGATAAAAGAAAGAAAGAAAGAAAGAAAGAAAGAAAGAAAGAAAAGATAGAGAAAGAAAGAAGAGAGAAAGAAGAAAGAGACATCAGCCAATCCTCCCTCCCTCTCTCCCCCTTCCTCCCGCCCCTCCCCTGCCACTCCCGTCCCCCCCCCCCCTCCCTCCATCCCCTCCCTCCCTCCCTCCTTCCTTCACTCCCTCCCTCCACTACCCCCTCCCATCCCTTAGATCCCCCTCGCCCTATGCCCTTCCTCTCCAATACCCAAGAACTATACCTTGCGAGCAGTGCACCAAATCTATAGTTGGACCCCTAGTAGCGTCGCTATTACATAGCCACAAGATAACGGGTTAGTAGTCTTCAAATGATGGGGAAAAAGACCTCCAATTTCAACAACAATTTATAATATTTATCTTTCGATGGTTCTTCGATGTCTGTGTTGTAGCTTTTCCTTACCACAAGAAAGTACCACAGCAGATTTTGAGTCTAGCTTTTAGTAAAAATATTATTTAAACCAAGGTTGCCATCATGGACATCCGGCGAGGGTTGTAAAAACATCAATTAACTTATTTAACATGCATATGTAATCGGCTCACGTGAGAGCAAAATTAAAACTAGTACATTACCATATCTGTAATTAAGAACAAACTATGTTATGTTTAGGTCAATGTTTGCTGCTTGGACATATATTGGAAAGGGAAAAACGATGCGGAATGCTCCTGAAAACACTCAAATATCAGATAATATGTTCTTTTATGTATTGGATTGAATTGTGGCTTTAACAACCAGAGGGCACTAAGATGTATGGCACTGGCTCAACTTTAAAGCCGCTGATATTTTCCATTAAAATATATTGATCACGAGTTTACTCTCTGAATCTCTCTCTTCCTCCTCCTCTCTATACATTGTATTAAGTATTAATATCTATATATTAAGTTCTAAAACTTCCCTCACATATTCCATATTGCATTGTCTATCATAGGCCAGAAGGCAATATATTCAAGGGGGTTTTAAGGAGCGAGGTCTTATGGCGAAAAAGAAGGAATTACCCAAGACTAAAAACTAGATGCACACTTAAACCTCAGGCAATATATTCAAGGGGGTTTAAAGGAGCGAGATCTTATGACGAAAAAGAATGAATTACCCAAGACTAAAAACTAGATGCACACTTAAAACTCACTACCAAATCCACCACTTACAATCCTCTGCTCGAAATTTGGTTTATTACTCCATCGCACTCCAAAATATGATACATGAACTATATCTGAAGAATACTACTAGATATTGACAAAGACTCAAGTCACCTAGGCAGATTTTTAAACGTAAATCTATTATCCGAGGAAGCTAAAGGGTCCAAATTGTCTTCCAACTTTACCTCCTCTTTAGATTAAGATTCTATCTTGTATATCAGACCAATATCATATTAATATCAATATTTTGGTGCACTGAATCTTAAGCCGTTTCAGTATTATATGTATAGATAGTACGACAGTTGCTAGATGTTTGAATGGGGTTCTTAAAGTATAAGGAAAATCAGTAAAGATCCCAGATAATAGAAAAAATAATCTCACTTTCACGTTTTATGAAAATGAAGTTTGGTTTATTTCAAATCTAAATTGCTTTTTTGCGTTCTTTCTTTCAAAAAGCGAAATTTGAATGCAAAATGAAAATGTCTCATTTAAATGTAAAAGAAATAGAACCCCAATTTCTCGACAAGCGTTTTTCGACTTATTTTTAGAGGACTAATTCACCGTCACGATATAAGAACCTTTTGTTGTAGTTAAAGTTGTTCGTGATTCGTTTTTTTATTACCAAACTACTTCGCCCTCAGGAGTTGAATCCCCTTCGGCGATAGTCCATTTTGCAATAATTAAAACACCCAAGAGTACACTTAATGCAACGAAAGACACCGAGACATACAGTCATTAAAGAAAATCTACTTTTTCTCCAGATTAATATTATCACTATAGTTATTACTGATCATTATTATTATTATTTTTTGTGTATGAGAATCGAATATATATGAAATATATATTTGTACTACGGTTGTAATGTATCAAATTGAGCTGATCCTCGCAGTATGTGAAGCAACTTATGCAGCTGCCAATCGAAAAACTCAGAAAAAATTCTGAGTCTAGCCAGGGCAGGGATTCAAATCCCCTTCAAGATTTTTTCTGAGTCTTCTTCAATTTGCAGCTGCATAAGTCGCTTCATACACTGCGAGGATCAGCTCACTTTGATACATTATTATTATATGTTTATTTCAACATTTTTGCTACATGAATACAGAATATTGCGGGCATGAATAGTCTAAGCAAATATCTGCATTATTATTATTATTATTATTATTATTATCATCATTACTATTATCATTATTATTATTATTATTATTATTATTATTATTATCATCATCATCAGCATTATTGGATTTGCTGTTTCTCCACATACACAAGTGAAAAACAAAAATACTCGTACGGTTAGAATAACACAAAAACCAACAAACGTATCTTTTTTTTAAATCCCATTTACTTAATTTTCCTTTGTTTTAGTTTACATACAGTATACACTAACAATCTCCCTGTGACTATCTACTATATTTCATTATCAAACAAAAAAACCAATAGAACCGTAATTTGTTTTCCACCAAATTATGTTATAATTATGCTCAAAGAACCGATCTACGCTTCCACATCCGTTGGGAAAATGAACAAGAACCACATTGTTTGTGAAAGTAAGGCCAGTAAGATAAGATCACTTTGTATATACAGACAAATGCTAACACAATCTCGAAAAGCAAATGTCAAAAGCGTGTTCTTATTAAATAGCGGGGGAAGATAGACCCGGCTTTTTGATTGTTAAACAATGAGCCAAGATGATAGGTTTTTAGCAAAGAAAACTAAGAAGAGGAATATTGGTACATATTTTGTTTCCTCTAGTGACAAGTTCGCGATATTATTTTAAACAAAACCAATGAAACAAAAGCGACATTTTTTTGACAAGATTTATAACTTCAATTTGCCTTGACTCAGAAGATAATGACTTTTGGAAAATAGGTCTAGTTAATACGGCTTTGCGGAGGCTGGTTTAAAAGTATTGAACATACGCTAACTGAAAGCGGCTTATGCAATCTTGGCAACATGTATCTAGTGCAAAACTAACACGGCCTTGAAAGCCAAGCTATTTCAAATAAGGTTTGCCCCAAATCTATGAATGTATTATTATAGGCATTAACCTTAATGTTTGAATTTAAGTTGCTTTAAACATGTTCTTGATTGACAAGCTTTTTTTACACGAAAACATACAGTCTCTTTTAATGTTATTAGCGAGTACGAAGTGCAAGCCAACTAGTTTAGATCTGTGGTTGCTGTTTGTACCAAAGTACCTGATTTATGGTTGGCGGAGTCGGCGTAGTTCTTTCAACTCTTCATGAGCTTGAACCACGGGGGGATCTCAAAAGAGTCATCCTTATTTCTTTTGTGAAATGATTCACATTGCGACTGTGCTGTGCCGAGTGGATTCCAAGGCCACTTGACTCGATTACAGCATTTCGGCCATGAATGGTTTTAGTAATTGCTCTTTTCAAGCCAGTTCGGTAGTTTTCGTTTAGGATAAAGTAAATGAGAGGATTAATCGCTGGGTTGGAGTAGGCTAAAAACTGGACTACGTCAATGATTGTTGGCAAAGCACAGCGAAGGTTCGCAGGAACATTATAATCCCATAATGTTAAAACAAAAAGAACTGCGTTCAAGGGTCCCCAGCAAACTGCAAAGACAATTACTATAGTTAAGGCCAGTTTGATCACACTAATGTTGATTTTCGCTCGCCGTTTTCGCTGCATCTCTAGTTCTTCCCCAGCACCTCTGTTGCGTCGAAGAATGACAAGGATCGCGGTATACAATATGATAAGCAACACAAATGGAAGGATAATAAACAGCACGCATGCTAGAATGGTGAAGATTTTATGCGAATAGTTCGACCAAGTAGGCATGCAAATCCACATGTTTCCATTTTTCATCAGGTTGAACGCGTAGAAATATGGTGCGAAAAACGCCATGGTTACCACCCACGAGAATGCTATGAGAACCACACGATATCTTGCTGGGATCAACGCTGCTTTCATCGGGAATGCAACTGCGCAAAAACGATCAAACGTCATCAACACAAGACTAACAGAAGACACCGTTGGCGTAATGTCCGAAATAAAGTAAACGAACTTGCACAAGAAAGCACCTATTGTTCCATGGACTCTCCATTCCCTCGATGATGTCACATTTAATATTCGGAGCGGTAGAACAAAAATAGGAATAATCAGATCCGACAAGGCCATGTTGACTATGAAATAGTTGACGGTGGTGCGCATGGATCTGTTCTTGTAGATCACAAACACCACTAGAATGTTACCGATGAGAGATACGCAAAGAATAATCGAGTAAGCTATCGATTTGGAGATCACAGTTGCTTGCGAGGTGGTAGTGCTTGTGCAGGTGTCTATTGGCAGCAACGTTACGTTAGAACTATTCTGCTGGGAATCCGATCGATTTATCAAATCTTGAAGCGACATCCTTGTAAACGACAGAAGGAGATCTTGCGTTTGGGGCCAGAAATGTTGAATGAAATGAACAGTCTTTGTATGATCCTTTTGAATGGTAAAGAGCATCAATGCCTGGTTACCAAGGTCGATGATTTGTCACCTATCATATCCTGTATGTGGCATTTGGTGATGGCTTTAGAAATCCTTGATGAAGCCTGACGACCTTGACGTCTTCCACTCAACCAAGCTAACCACAAAATGAAAGAAAATTTCCCAAGGTACAAGTAAATTCAAGAAATCAAAAATTCTCAACACTATCTTATTAAGCAATCATAATGTATTTTGACTTTGCTCAATAAAGTCAAAACACAAGTAACTGACTAAAACGTAATTGAGATTCCATGATTTTAGTTGTCAGATTCGAGCCACCACACGGCTAAAAAAAAACACACATGCGGCCAGTGTTATTACATATAATTGAAATTAAACTGTAGGATATGATCGTGTACGACCCTCATAAATTTATTTAAAGAGAACTTTGTGGGAGAAAGTTTGAGCCAATCATCTATGTTCCTAGCTAACGAACAAGCTATTCCAAGGCTAGGTCTTCTCACGGTTCTATTTATTTGTGGTATGAAAAAGGAAGTAATGCTCATAGTATTCAAACCACGGGGTGTATCAGTGAACGTGTGCAATGTGAAAAACATTACATTATTGCTGATAAAGACAGGTTCAATCTCTCAACGATGGGTAAACTCTTCTTTTCTTTCGACTATGGGCTGCGTTTTATTTAAGGTTAATGAAAAAGAGAATAAAAAGAAAAGAAAAAAATAATAGAGAGGAAAGGGATGTATGGATGTTTCGCTGCATAATAAACTAGAACCGTTAAACAGCGACCCACTCAATATAAAGCGAGAACAGTTAGTGGCGCAGAGCGATAATTGACAAAACACATTTATCAAACCTAACATTTACGTTGGCGAAGATGAAGGAAGTTTTTTTGGTAAGCGATGAAATTTATTAAAACACTCGTTACCTGCTGTGTGTGATCAATTGTTTGGCAAGCGGATGTTCTTTCCGTTGGGGAGTGCTGTACTTGCTAAGGGGGCCAGAGAAAAAAATCATTTCAGTTCACAAAAAAAAGCCGCGTTTGCGACAGTGCACTCGTTAATATAAATGAATATGCGAACGTTTCTCAATGTTTAATTGATAGCTCGACGTTTATATATCAATATATATATTTGATGAACCGAAAACTTCTGAAGAAAATTAATGTCCTAAAATGATGAGCAGTCATTGCATACTAAATAAAAAACAACAAAGTTGCCATTAACGATTTGGTCAAAGTCCGGACGGTTTGATAAGACAAATCACTACCATATAACTACAGGATCTTGTATTTTTTTCCTAATTTGACGTAAATGAATGTTATGCCATTTTATGTTTTACTTCCGACCGGATTATTTGTGGAATATAGTTTGCTGCGTTCGTATTTTCTGTTATTTTCCCCTGTGCTTGAAGATATGATTTATCTACTAGCTATCATTCACTTACTAAATATAACTTTTAATCTTGCACTTTGTAAGCTCAACCGTTGTCATAATCTAAGTTATTTCCCTATTATCTATTCATTGATCTTTTGATCCATCCATTTGCAGCGTAGTAACGGACCGTCATGTCCTTAGTCGTGTGGTTTACTTAAGCTCATTTATAGACTGACTGATCCACCTTCGCTCTTAACCTTTTATAAGTGAAAAACAGTTCTCTTAGCCAAATCCAAAAAGAAAAAAAGCTTTTACTTCGACAATTAAGAGATTACTGACATAACATGACCTGAAGAGTGATCAGAAATCACGAGATTGAAATATTCTGAATTATATTTGAACATAATTTTAAATCTTCGGCCATAGACAACCACGAACGACGTTGACTTGAAGAAGAATCTTCTGTCGTCGCACTATAAAATATGATTTCATTTAAGGTAAATTGTGGATCCTTCTATCTGGTTCTGTTATTTAACTTGCAGTGCTTTAATGAAGTGTTCTGTAATCAAGAGTTTAGTATTTAAGTGATCGTTTAAAATAATTGCCAAATTCAGTAAAGCACATCCACAATAAAGCACAACTCTATGTCGTACATCTCATGTAGAGAGATCTAGATCTTTCCCAACATCATGGCTCCTATTGCCAAGACCCAACGTGACCAAGTTAGACTTGAAAATATATACATCACTGTTTTTTCCTTCTTTCCTTCTCCACAGGTTAAAAACTCTCGACCTTGTGTTACGCGTATTGGGGGAATTGTGTCGTCACGATCGGGAACCTCAAACGTTAAAACGAGTTGCAAAAAGAGAGCGTTTCTTTCAGAAGAGGCTGGCGGTAACCTTCATTGATCGATTCGCGCAAACGTCCACACAGATGTTCTCAACGTACCATTTATAAAAAATAATGCGTAAATGCGTGACTGAATGACTGAAAAAAATCAAAACGTAACAACGACTGACAAGTATTAACAAACTAGATTTTTGGACTGGGATTTTTCATATTGAATATCCTTTCTATATCTGAAAAGCATGTTATTAATTGACAAGGGAATTAAGCAATTTCTAAAATGAATATGACGTCATTTGAGGGTTTTATTACATTAGTATGATAAGGCTTGATCGCAAGATCAAGCTAGCTTTTAAAAGCGCGCATCGTCTTAAGTTAGTATATGTGATTAACTTAAGGATTGTTGTTCGTCGAAGATAACCCCCCCCCCCCAAAAAAAGCAAACAAACAAACAAACAAAAAACAAAAAAACAAACAAACAAAAAAACAACAACAACAAAATGCTGCCCGGATTGGTTTGTGCGCGTTTTTAGTATGAGAGCACGCAGCACACTCGCGGATTTTATATTTCATCATTCAATCCATATATCTGCTATGCTAATTTATATTTTCTAAAATGATTATAAAACTTGCTTGCTGTGCTGTGTGCAGTCATAAAGCACGTTGGGATTGGCAGAACACGAGAAAAGTGTTGGGAAGCATTCGCCAACGCTCCTAGCAATTTTCTACCATTTTTACGCAGTCCCCTCCTCAATTATCTAATGGTCCTTCCCTATTGCCCGCGTGATTTATAACTACACACAGAACGCGTGCGGAGTTTTAATTTTTTTTCGACAGAATTTTCCATTCAAAGCTACATAGTCACGTTACTGAACTCCAGTGAAGACAGAAACGCCGCATGTCATGGCTGATCTAAGATCACACTTTTTTTGTAGCTTAAAAATACGAATAAAGTAATATTTGATTCTTTTGCCTTTGTACTCGTACTAGGAAGTGACCCAGACGACAAGATTTAAAAGTATTGGTTTTACGATAATAAATGATTATTGTAAGGAATTAACTGAAGTGCATATGGGGGTTTTAAGACCGCAAAAGGTAACCTTCTAGACATCTATGCAGCTGGTTTGATTGACTATTTCTGATACACAACGATCGATTTAAGATGAAAGTCGCACGCGTTTTTTTAACCGCTTTTCTCATTTTCTATCCTTTTTGTTCCTCCCATTCTATTTATATTTCATTCATCATATATATATATATATGCATTGCAATAAGCATAAACCTTGGCCCTTTTCATATATCTACAAGTATATCAAAAGTATATCAAATATTATGGGATATCCTCCCAGATATTTTTTTCAGAAAGCCCTAGTGACAGACACCTCGAAAAAAATATCAGGGACGATATCTGTTATAGCTTATGCATGATAGAAGCGGGTTCCCTGTGGAAGAGAGAAAAGGAGCTCGTGGGAATGGGGCAGAGTTGATATAGGGAAGAGTAGACAAGTTGTTGTTCTTAAAAAATGAATACGGAATTCGAATGATTTTATCTTCAGGACAGCACATATGTGTAAGTATATTGATTCCGTTTTTCTTGGACAGAATATATTCTCATATAAGGTTTTGCAATTGTCATTCTAGCGAATCGTGAAAACCTGAACTCGTGAAAACCTGAAATCGTGAAAACCTGAAATCGTGAAAACCTGAACTCGTGAAATTAATCCTGTAACGTGGAATTGTGAAATCATTGACTGACTGAACTCTGAATAAACTGATAATCTAGAACCACTACAAAATTCGACATATCGTCAAATCTGAACGAACTGATTGAGAAAGAAAACACAAGATGAATGCCGAAGGAAACCCGAACTTGACCATCGAGCAACAACATGAAAGAATCCTCGAATTAGAAAAACAACTTGAAAACATGATAAAAGGACCGTCTGAATATGGGAGACAACTTGAGCGAGAGTTGGATCTTGGATCCCGAAGAGGTAAGAGAATTATTCAAGAAAATATGAAAGATTTCGAAGGCCGTAAAGCCGAACGGATTACACAAAGACAACATTCCTTGGCGGGATATTTATCCCACCTGTCAAGACTTGTCAACCAAGTTGGAGACGTGGAACGATGCTTCGAAGCCGAAAAAATTGTTGATTATTTAAAGAAATTAGAACTTGCATGGGATTTGTACAGAAATGAATACAGTGTTTACATCGAGGAAGATGTAAGTGAAACAGAACTTTTACGAGTAAAACAACAACACGAACATGCCAAAGATAATTATCACAAGTGTGCCTATGCCGCATGCGAGCGTTTGAGACAGGCACAACAATGTCGAGAAGACGAGCAGGCGCCAGTTCGCCGACAAAGAGATAATGAGACAATAAGCCGATATTCCTACGCAGGGGGGTCTACTAAGTCGAAAACTAGATCGCTGAGCTCTTCGAAGAAACGAGAGCTACAGAAAAACGCGGAATTGAAGAAAATGATGGCAGAACAAGCTGAAGGAATAGCAAAATTGGAAGCGGAAATGGAAAAGCGCAAGATAGACATTGAACTAGAGAAGCAAAAAACAGTAAGAAAACTGAGATTTGAAGCCAAGATAGCAGAAAAGGAAGCCGAATTTATGTCAGAGGATGAAGAGTCCGATCTAGAATTACCACGTGGACCATGCCTTTACACAAGCACCCCCTTGACAAAGGAAGACCAGACCACTGATTGGGTCGTGAACGAAACCACACGCATCCATGTACCGGATGACCGCGATGAAAGAATAAAACGAGAATACGAATATGAATACCAGAGAAGCTCCCAATGCCCCGAGAAGTACGATGAATATTGGAGAAACTCCCACGTTCCTAAGAGGTACGACATGCAAGAAGAAAGCGCTGACAAGAGCCACGCCCAAAACGTTATGGCCGACGAAAGATACCATTCTGAGAGACCTCGAAGAGAAGAATCCATCTTACAAGAAACTACAACCCACAATGCAATTATGCTGAAGTTGAACATGTTGCAAGCCATGCAGCCTGTAAAGTTCTCCGGAGATGCTGACGACTTCCCCAGTCTTAGAAGCCGCCTGAAAGACAATTTAGAGGACGGATTATTGACCGACGGACAAAAACTGGAGTTCTTACCGAAATTTGTCTGCGGAGAAGCGTATGAAGTAGTTCAACGAGCGTCTGGATGCAAGTACGACGATATTGTGAAGCTGCTAGAGGAACGATACGGACACCCATCCGCGGTTGCAGCCGCATGTATCGAAAAACTGACCATTGGTCCAAAGTTAGCCCATGATGACAACAAAGGACTACGTAACTTTGCAGAACAACTTGAATCAGCATCGAAGAAGCTGGAAGGAGAATACGAAGTTGAAGCAAGCACGACGTCGAACCTGAAGCTGATCGTAAGTAGGTTGCCAAACTACCTATCAGCAAGGTGGGGAGATACCCTGTACTGCATCCGAGAGAAAGGCAGGTCACCGAAGTTGAAGGACCTTGCCGCATTCGTGAAAAGACAAGCAGCAATCAAGAACGATCCCGCCTTTGTCACTACAACTTCATCACGGAACAGTGAATCGAAAACGAACACTGCTAGACCAATGAGATTCACTCACAAGGTAATGAAAGCTCAACCTCCGCTGAAAACCGCCACCTTCACGACCGACGTCAGACCTAAGGAAGCGTATCAAGCCGGTAGTAAAACAGAAAACGCAAGTACGCCGGGTCGCTGTGTCTGCTGCTCTGGAAGCCACGACCTTCTACATTGTACACAGTTCGCAAGGAAAGACATCACGGACAGATGGAACGTCGTGAAGAATAATAAACTGTGTCATGTTTGCTTGAAAGCGGGACACTTAAGAACACAATGCAAATCGAACGAGAACTGTGGATGTGGAAGTGAGCGACGCCACCACAAGCTGCTACACAACTTTCTCAGACCGAAAGCAGCCCCAGTCGACAAGAAAGCTGAAGAAAGGGAACAAAGAAAGGATCCACCGAGTAACGACCAGAGGCCTGCTCCTGAACAGAGGAAAACCGACCAGTACGCAACCAACGTACGAAATACAGACAAAAGTATTCTTCTGCACGTGGTACCGATAAAGATCTCCGCGCCGGATGGAAGTGCGATAACGACGTATGGACTCCTGGACAACGGGTCCCGCGCCACCGTAGTTGACGCCGAAGTGGCAGAGATGATAGGACTCAAAGGAAGAAAGAAAAGAATATCGGTCAATACGCTGATGAATAAAGAAGAAGAGTTCCAACTGGCTGAGTTCCAGATACAGTCTGCCGATGGCGAAGGACAACCAATCACAGTAGAGGAAGGGTTGATATCACAAAAATTCAGCATTTTTGAAGACCTCTTGCCTTCCAATATCAACAGAAATGCGTACCCTCATCTGATAGACATTGAAGTACCGGAAGTAGAAGTCCCGCGGGTATCTGTGTTGATTGGCAAGGATGTTGACGAAGCACACGAGATAATTGAAGTACGGAAATCTGATGAACCTACCTGTAAGCTCCAGGCTCAGAGAGGGCCCCTTGGGTGGGTCATTACGGGTACTATTGAAGGAAAAACACAACGAACGAAACTTGACTTGCACTTTACGGACATAGAAAACCTGAAGTTACGTGAACAGATAGAAAGATTCTGGAAGATAGATGACTATGGAACAAGACAGAATGTCAAAGAAAAAGAGGTGCTTTCAAGAGAAGATCTGAGAGCAGTAGCGAAGCTTGAAGAGACAACAGTGTTTAAAGAAGGACATTACGAGACCGGACTGCTGTGGAAGAAAGATGATGTGAAATTGCCAAACAATCGCGAGCAAGCTGAAAAGAGACTGTTGAGCCTCAAGAAAAGGTTTCAAAAGGATCGAGCGTTCGAAGAAGTGTATCGTGACACCATGAATGGCTACATCGAGAAAGGATACGCGCGCAAACTCTCCGCTGAAGAAACTTCACAGATTGGACCGCGAACATGGTACTTACCTCACTTCGGAGTTACGAACGTTAATAAGCCAGGAAAAGTGCGTATTGTTTTCGACGCCGCTGCTGAACATGAAGGTACGTCATTGAACAAGAATCTGCTTCAGGGGCCCGACTACACGAACAGTCTGCTTGGCGTATTACTGCGCTTCCGTGAAGACAAAGTTGCACTTGTAGCGGACATCGAAAGCATGTTCCATCAAGTCGGAGTACGTGAAAAAGATCAAGACTCTCTAAGATTCTTATGGTGGAGTGGAGATGCTGATGATCCTCCTGAAGAGTATGTGATGACAGTCCATATATTTGGTGCAAGAGACTCGCCGTGTGCAGCAAACTCAACCCTGAAGAAAACAGCGGATGACAACAGCGACGACTTCGATACTGCGACAGTTCACACTGTAAAGAACAACTTTTATGTCGATGACGTCCTAAAGTCGTTACCTAATGCGGACGCTGCAACGCGCATGGCTGACCAACTGACACAGCTGTGTATGAAAGGAGGCTTCAAGTTAACGAAGTTCATCAGTAACGACCGCGAGGTCCTAGCTGAGATACCAGAAGAAAAGAGAGCCACGTCCTTCCTCGATCTGAAACTCCAAGAATTACCAACAGAAAGAGCCCTCGGTGTACGCTGGGATGTCGAGTCAGACACCTGTGGGTTTAAAGTGTCAGAATTGCAGAAACCGAATACAATGAGAGGAGTTCTTTCAACTATTAGTGCGGTTTTTGACCCTCTAAACTTTGCAGCACCAGTGATATTGCCTGCAAAAAGAATCATGCAAGAACTATGGAAGAAGAAGTATAAGTGGGACCAACCACTTGAAGGTGAGATCCTACAAAAATGGTCCAGCTGGAAAGAGAATCTTCCACTGCTGGAGCGAGTATGTGTACCGAGATGTTATTTTACGCGAACAAGTGAACAAAGAATTTCTCTTGAGCTTCACCACTTCTGTGATGCTTCCGAGGTCGGGTACGGAGCAGTATCGTACTTGAGAGCCGAGTATCATGATGGAAGAATCGAATGCTCATTTGTGATGGCTAAGTCCAGAAACACCCCTATCAAGACCCTCACCATCCCTCGTCTTGAATTGCAGTCAGCGGTACTTGCAACGCGTCTTGACAAGACAGTGAGGAAAGAGCTAGAGCTTGATGTCCAACAAGTAACATTTTGGACCGACTCCATGATAGTTCTAAACTATATCAGAAACGAAACTCGACGTTTCCAAACATACGTCGCAAACAGAGTGACCGAAATCAGAGAGGAAACACTGCCCGAACAGTGGAGACATTGTCCAGGCAAGGACAATCCTGCAGATGATGCAAGCCGTGGTCTTGACACTGAAGAATATCTCAAGAACCAACGCTGGCTTAAAGGACCAGAGTTTCTGTGGAAGACGAAAGAGAACTGGCCCGAGAACAAGTTTGAAGAAGTTAGCGTGCAAGATCTGGAAGTTAAGAAAGAAGCTTATCTGACCGTACCTGAACGCAGATCATCTGTGGAGGAACTTACAAGGAGGTATTCCAACTGGATAGTACTCCTGCGCCGAGTTGCCTGGCTTGTCAAATTCACCGAATGGATCAAGTCCCGACACGTGAAAGAGAAACGTATTTCTACTGAAGACCTGCAGAACGCTAAATTGAAGGTTGCTAGGATCGTGCAACGTGAAGCCTTTTCCGAAGAAATGCAGAGCCTCAAGAAGAAGAAACAAGTTCAAGGACACAGCCCCACAGCAAGTCTAAGCCCAAAGTTACATGATGATGGTCTACTTCGTGTTGGTGGAAGATTGGCTAAGGCACCAATTTCCCATGACGCAATGCACCCAATAATTTTGCCTCGGAAGAGTCACGTTACGACAATCTTGATACGTTACTTGCATGAGAAGAACGGACACTGTGGTCAAGAGCAAGTGCTAGCCCTCCTGAGAGAACAATTCTGGGTAATCCAAGCACGAGTTGCCATAAAAAGAATCCTCGGAAGATGTATCGATTGCAAGAAACAGAGACCTCAAACGACAAACCAAGAAATGGGTGAGCTACCAAAAGTTCGCTTAACCCCATATGAACCACCATTTACCTACACAGGGGTAGATTATTTTGGACCCTTCCATATCGAGAGAGGAAGAGGACGAGTAACCGAGAAGAGATGGGGAGCCATCTTCGTGTGCATGAACTCCCGCGCCGTCCACTTGGAGGTCGCAAAATCGCTGGAAACTGACGACTTTATCATGGTCTTGGTAAGGTTCCTGAACCGAAGAGGTCACGTCAAAGAAATAAGATCGGATAATGGAACAAATTTTGTCGGGGCGGACAGAGAAATCAAGGAAGCCATTAAAGAGATAGACTCCCGCAAGATTGCGGGGGAGCTGATGGAACGCGGATGCAAATGGGTATTTCACCCACCAGGAGCTCCACACATGTCAGGTGTATGGGAACGGCTTGTGAAAACTGTCAAGAGAAGCATCAAAGCCATAATTGGACAAGAGACAGTCAACGAAGAAGTGCTACATACCGTATTTACCGAGGCGGAGCGCATTTCCAATGGCAGACCGCTAACGCGAAATCCGCCGAATCCTGATGATGACGAACCGTTAACTCCGAGTCATTTCCTGAACGTCCGTCCAACCACCAACCTACCCTCTGAGATGATAGACGAATCGGACAAATACAGCAAGAAACGATGGAGACAAGCACAGTTGTTAGCCAACCATTACTGGAAGAGATGGTTGAAAGAATATATACCCTCACTGCAAGAGAGACAAAAATGGCGACAACCAAAGAGAAACATACGGATTGATGATTTGGTGCTGGTAGCTGACGAAAACCCTACAAGGAACAAATGGCCGTTAGGCAGAGTTACTAAGGTGTTCCCAGGAAGTGATGGTTTGGTTCGAAGTGTAGAAGTGAAGACTAAGGAAAACAGCTACCGACGTCCAATCCACAAGTTATGCTTGCTGGAAGCCGAAGATGAAGATGACGTTTGAACCAAGAGACTCAGACTTTGCGTTTATAATTTAGTCGAAACTGTTATAGTATGAACGTTTTAGTATAGACCGTTCATAGGGGGCGGAATGTTATAGCTTATGCATGATAGAAGCGGGTTCCCTGTGGAAGAGAGAAAAGGAGCTCGTGGGAATGGGGCAGAGTTGATATAGGGAAGAGTAGACAAGTTGTTGTTCTTAAAAAATGAATACGGAATTCGAATGATTTTATCTTCAGGACAGCACATATGTGTAAGTATATTGATTCCGTTTTTCTTGGACAGAATATATTCTCATATAAGGTTTTGCAATTGTCATTCTAGCGAATCGTGAAAACCTGAACTCGTGAAAACCTGAAATCGTGAAAACCTGAAATCGTGAAAACCTGAACTCGTGAAATTAATCCTGTAACGTGGAATTGTGAAATCATTGACTGACTGAACTCTGAATAAACTGATAATCTAGAACCACTACAATATCCCATAATTTTTGATATGCATTTGATATACTTGTATATATGCACAAAAGGGTCACAAATTATGCAAACCGCAGTATAATATTCTTCGTTTGCACGTTACGTCATCGCGGCCATGTTGGTGCCATTTAACAAAAGATTTCTCATTAGCATCCATTGTTAACGGTACCACAATGGCCGCCATGTTTTTGTCTTTTAACTCTCTTGGGAATGCTTGCAACCCATCAATAAATATATATATTCATCAACCTTATTCCTCCAATCCTCTACTTTTTTTTCTTTCATTATCTTAGCTTTCTTTTTTCTCTGTTCTTCGTTCTTAATTGTCTCTTCTTTTTGTCTTTTGTCTTTCGTTTTTGATTGCGATTGATTGATCGATTCCTTCCGCTTTATCCTCGTCCGTTCGTTCATCCATTAATTAACTCACTCACTTCCCCATCTTAGTTTATTCTGTTTATCTTAAATGTCTCTGCTAGCTTTTTTAAAAAGTTTATCGTGTTTTTTACTCTTGCCACCTTTCTATTTCTTTCTTTTTGTTCCCATTTTGTTGGTCGCCATTATTCATGCCGTACAACCAACCATACCAAGATAACATAACCTCAGATTGTAATACAGGTTTAAAATCTCAGTGTAAGGTGCATTTATCTGAAAATACCCCACGTTAAGTCTATGGCTGCCATGACAAATCTAAAGTGTTTAAGATAACATCTTATTTAAGTAAAAAGGTTTCCAAATGAGCTTAATTCAAAACGGTTGTATCATTTTGTACTGAATCGTCAGCATCTTCGGGAACCTAGGTGTAACATTCTGTCGCTCGTTTCTCGCTATACTACCACGGAAGAGCGACAGAATTTTACTCCTGCATGGGTTCCCGAGGATGTAACTTTTTTCTTTCTTTCTTTTTTTTTTAAAACTTGATTTCGTAAGGTACCAAAGCAACGAAAAAAGATTTATACATCAGAGGCCGCTCTGAATCAATAATTAATCCATTGTTCAATATTAATAATGGATATTGTTGTTGAATATATTTGTATAGTTGTATCAATATTTGCGATTTTTTTCCTCCAGATTTCCAACATTATCCAGTTTCTTACATGTCTTAGTTAGTTGATCTCAAATGAAGTATGCCGGCCAATTTTTTAACATCTGATAGTGATATAGATCTTTCATTATATTTTAAATTTCCCCAGCAATAAAAGCTTAAAACCTAACCTCGTATATTCGTTATTAATCCTGTTGTCGACCCCGGCGCACAACTGATGGAATCCTTATTAAAGAAAGCTCTTTTTAATTAACGTGAAGTGAGTTCTCGGCCGCAAATCACCAACCAGATTGCCTCAAAATTTTAAACAATCAAATTATATATAATTAATAAAGAAACCACTCTCCGGGAGAAGTCTGTAAATCGAATACAGAATCTTCTTCATTTGCGTTCAACTTTAACATGGATTTTCTTCAAACTAAAGATTAACTCACTTGAATCTCAAACACCTTAGAAGAACTTTGGGCTGCGTTCATAATGTGTGGCAGGTGATTTAGGGGGATCGGAAAATTTTTTACCAGTAAAATGGGGAGGGGGGGGGGGGGGGTTGAAAAATTTTATAAGACAATTGGGGTGGATGGAAATTTTTTAGAAGAAGTTACGAGAGATTGCCCGGGGGGATAGTTATATAATGTATGGCAGGTGATTTAGGGGGATCGGAAAATTTTTTACCAGTAAAATGGGGGGGGGGGGGGGGGGGTTTGAAAAATTTTATAAGACAATTGGGGTGGATGCAAATTTTTTAGAAGAAGCTACGAGAGATTGCCCAGGGAGATAGTTATTTTTTGGGGGGACTTCAATGGGGTGTCTTAAGAATTTTTTCGTCATTTAAAGATCTCACCTGCCCCCCCCTCCCCCCTGCCATACGTTATGAACGCAGCCTAAATTGATCATACTCCTACACATTTGATAGGTAATATATATATATATGTGAACGCCGTTCAGTATGGCCATTTATTCAGATAGGCCGGTCATATGGTATATATTATATAAACAACCTTCACTAGGGTGATGACTGAACCTTTTTATAAGCATATTGCTTAAGTATATATACAAATAATTACTGGGTCGTTTGCAAAGCAATGGTAGAAGTAAAGAAATGATCGATGATTACACTTACCACTTGCTGAGTGGGAAGATCATTAAGGAACCGGTATTCTATCCCCGTTGGGGGGGGGGGGGGGGGGGGGGGTTGGTGGGTAGAAGAAAAGCGAATAGGGAAGGCCGGGGAGTAAAAGGAGGGTTACTTTTCGAAGTGGAATCACATGTGATTTAGGTGAGAATTGAACTAAGCAAAGACTTCGAAATACAAAACGTTATAAAAACGACTAAATTTCTCTAAAATAACTCTGGAATTTGTATCGTTAGACAGCACAGCTGATTTCGTCAAGCCATTAAAGAATGGTAATGTGACCGGATTTTGCAAAATATTTGTAGTTTTCAATACAGATCGATATATAAACCCTTATAAGACGTAAAAAGTATTATGATTGTGGTCTAGCTTCATACTGAGTGTTTTCAATACGTGGTATATATATTATATATACTGATATGTATATACTATCTGCAGGGATCTCTATATGGTGGTTATTCATTTTAAACGATCGCCTAGCAGGGCATACCATGACACATTAATGCCATAAGTATAGAAGTATTTTAATTGATATGTACGATATGGTTTATCATGTAGGTGATATATTTGTGGGATTACCACATGGACTCCATCCATCCATCCATCCCTCCTTCCCTCCCTCCCTCCCTCCCTCCCTCCCTCCCTCCATTCATCCATTCCCCTTTTTCGATTTCGATTCGTCTTGTGCTTGAGAGCTTCCGTATATATCGAGCTAAAATCTTAACATCTCCAACGTATCCGATTGGCTACTCTCATCTTACTAAGTAAAAGGTTTTATTTCAATAGATAACGTTTTCGATACAGAGGGACATAAGAGATATGCACAAAATTATAACAGACCTCAAGCATGATGACGTTTTAAATCTACATTAATTTCAAAATCCTTTTCGGTAGCTTTTTTATCATGCTAATTCTCAAAAGAGTATTAATATTTGAATAGGAAAAGAGATTTTGAAAATGATTATGGTAGTTTAGTTATGAAACGTCATTATCCGTCCATTATTTGGATTGCCATTGGCGAAGTAATTTTTTAGTATATATATAACGATGATGTCGGTTTAAAAGCAATGGAAGTCTTTTTTAGGACTGTCTCAGCTAATTGATAGGAAACTCGTTTGAAAAGAAATCTTTGAAGCTAAGATTGCCGGCTATCTTAGGTAGTAACACACCGGACACTGAATGGTTTTAGTTTCATCTGTAAAATAAAATAAAGGTCATCTGTTTAATTCAGGACTATTATTTTATTTCTGTAATATCGAATAGAATGTGTCAGTAAAAGACAATAAGCAAACCACAGTCAAAGATAATTAAACACAATATCAGACCTCATTATTGTCTCCGTCCATGCAGGTGACTCGATTCTATCTGTGCGTACTTTTTTCAACTTTATGATCAAAGCTTACGTGCGGCGATGGTAACTCTACTTGCTATCTATTGATTATAAGAGATTTGCTAAAATGAGAGGGATTATTGGTCTGACTACATATGTGTTTTCGATTCTTCATTTGCTTCCATTCAACCAAGGTAAAGTATTCGTTTAAATTTGTAGAAAGAACACGCATTGTAAATCTCGTTAAGAATCGTGAATCGAGTTAAGATAATTGTATGTTATTCAAATCTGTCATGTCGTCCAATATGCCGGGAACAAATATTTTAGAATATTAAGAATAAAAATCATCGTAAAAATATTGTTATTTTTTAATTTGATTTAAAAAAAACTAAAATGATGAAAAGGTAAATTATACATCGTGAAAAGATGAAAAAACTTACTGACGTTTCGGACGCTAGTCCTTCGTCAGAGTAAAAGACGAAGGACTAGTGTCCGAAACGTCAGTAAGTTTTTTCATCTTTTCACGGTGTATAATTTACCTTTTCATCATTACTGTTTCATTAGAAACACCGACGCAGCTCACACTAGTTTTTAGCCAGTTATATCTTAAAAAAAAAAAAAAAAAATCCCGTGCATGATACTGATAATTGCATTTAATTCAGTTACTGCTTCAGAGCCATGTTGGATAAACCTCACTTCATGGTATGGCACATTCCATTCTCCCAATCAACCTAGAAACTATTCGCCAAACGTCGACTGCTATTGGCTGATCACAGTCGCTACAGGGAATACTATTCGGATGACTCTAAACGACTTTTCGGTAAGACAAAAACTTAAAAAATTAGTTTTCCAATGTGGTGTGGTTGGTCCAGAGCTGGACCACTTTTTTCAATAACGTGGTATCTCGTTAGCCGACAAAGTTCATTAACTTAAACTCAGCTCATTTTAGGTCGAACAGTCTTTGAGATGTCAAAAAGGCTACATAGCAGTTCATGACGGACCGACGGAAAGTTCCCCTCTAATTAAAACAAGATTCTGCGGAACATCATTGAGCTCTGACCAGAGATTTATCTTATCGAGAAGGAATGTTATGCTGGTTCATATGCATTCTGATAGTGGGGAAGAGTATCGAGGATTCAATGCCAGCTACCAAGGTACCTACTCCGCATAACAGCTATTTTTTTGCGTGTTGCGTGTTGCGTGTTGCGTGTTGCGTGTTGCGTGTTGCGTGTTGCTTGTTGCGTGTTGCGTGTTGCGTTGCGTGTTGCGTGTTGCGTGTTGCGTGTTGCGTGTTGCGTGTTGCGTGTTGCGTGTTGCGTGTTGCGTGTTGCGTGTTGCGTGTTGCGTGTTGTTGCGTGTTGCGTGTTGCGTGTTGCGTGTTGCGTGTTGCGTGTTGCGTGTTGCGTGTTGCGTGTTGCGTGTTGCGTGTTGCGTGTTGCGTGTTGCGTGTTGCGTGTTGCGTGTTGCATGTTGCATGTTGCATGTTGCATGTTGCTTACCAAGTCTAAAGTGTACTTTATTCATGTGTGAATAATGTCAGCGTAGAAGAATCTTTTGATGATATCGATAGCATTCACATGGCCTATAGAACTTTTCTGGCATCGTATGAAGTTGATCCGACATTGTAGGAAGCATAACATCCATAATAAAAGTCCTCGAAATGTTAACTTTGGTTGATCGGTAACAAAGTTGTATCAAAGGGATTTTTTCCCCTTCTTTTAGGAGTATGCCACGTGATCATTACGTCACCATTTGAAGAGATCAGTTCACCATATTTCCCAGGCCTTCAAACAGAAGAAGCAATGTGCAACTGGCTGATTGATGTAGGAGATGGCTATTACATTATAATACACATCTCCGCTGTCTTGTCACACAACAACACTGACTGCAAGTCAAATTACATTAAGGTCAATACCGATAGTTATTATGGACTTTAAGCAAAATATTTCCAAGTAGACCACATCCACTGAAAGGACCTTTTGGCTTATGAAAAGGGTCCTTTGAATGGATGTAAAATAGTCATAGTCTAATGGAGTTCACATCCAGTGAAAGGTCCTTTTCGATTATTTTACCTTTTTGATTCTGAAAAAGGTCCTTTCACTGGATGTGAAATAGTCATGGTCTAATGGAGATTTTCTGAAAAAGGTCCTTTCGCTGGATGTGAAATAGTCATAGTCTAATGGAGTTCACATCCAGTGAAAGGTCCTTTTCGATTATTTTACCTTTTTGATTCTGAAAAAGGTCCTTTCACTGGATGTGAAATAGTCATGGTCTAATGGAGATCACATCCAGTGAAAGGACCTTTTCGATTCTGAAAAAGGTCCTTTCACTGGATGTAAAATAGTCATGATCTAATGGAGATCACATCCAGTGGAAGGACCTTTTTCATAATCGTAATGGTCCTTTCACTGGATGTGTTAGATCATGACTATTTCACATCCAGCGAAAGGACCTTTTCGATTATGAAAAAGGTCCTTTCGCTGGATGTGAAATAGTCATGGTCTAATGGAGTTCACATCCAGTGAAACGACCTTTTCGATTATGAAAAAGGTCCTTTCACTGGATGTGAAATAGTCATGGTCTAATGAAGTTCACATCCAGTGAAAGGACCATTACGATTATGAAAAAGGTCCTTCCACTGGATGTGAACTCCATTAGACCATGACTATTTTACATCCAGTGAAAGGACCTTTTTCATAATCGAAAAGGTCCTTCCACTGGATGTGAACTCCATTAGACCATGACTATTTCACATCCATTGAAAGGACCTTTTTGATTATGAAAAAGGTGAAAGGACCAGTGAAACGACCTTTTCGATTATGAAAAAGGTCCTTTCACTGGATGTGAAATAGTCATGGTCTAATGGAGTTCACATCCAGTGAAAGGACCATTACGATTATGAAAAAGGTCCTTCCACTGGATGTGAACTCCATTAGACCATGACTATTTTACATCCAGTGAAAGGACCTTTTTCATAATCGAAAAGGTCCTTCCACTGGATGTGAACTCCATTAGACCATGACTATTTCACATCCATTGAAAGGACCTTTTTGATTATGAAAAAGGTGAAAGGACCAGTGAAAGGACCTTTACGATTATGAAAAAGGTCCTTTCGCTGGATGTGAAATAGTCATGGTCTAATGGAGATCACATCCAGTGAAAGGACCTTTTCGATTATGAAAAAGGTTATTTTAATTTACTGGATGTGAATAGTCTTGGTCTATTGAATTTCACCTATGGGAATCAAAATGTTCATTCATTTGTTCTCAGTGAATTAATCAGCACGTGATTGCTTAGCTTTAAAGGGCCTATTAGCAGAACAAAAAAAGCTACCGAAAAGGATCATGGAAGGGTAGGTATGCAACGTAGCCATGCTTGATGCCTGTTATTATCTATATCGTCAACAGATCCAAGAGGGGCAAGTGTCGTATTCCACTGCCCTAACGATATGTGGAGAGGTCAATACAACCAGCATTACCACAAAAAGCCCCACGAGGATACTCTTTGCCAAAGAAAGAAACCAAACTTTTGAATTCAAAGCTCATTACAATACAATAGGTAATACTATTTGAATAATAATTAATAATATCTCAGCATCGATGCATTCATGTGTTCGTATTGTTTCTAGTGGTAATGAGAAAGAGATGGAATTTTCCATCTCATTGAAATCTCATCATATCTGATGTAGAGTATGTGGGTGTGGGGGGTCGGGCACATTTGTCGCACGGGGTCGACTAGGCAATACTTTTGAGTAGAACGTTGTCGTGCAGCTAGTAACAAGTGAACCAATAATGCAAGTTGAATGGAAGGGAAGCAATAAGACATTCTTTCTAAAAAAAAACTACAAATGTTTAATGGATATTCAATTTAAAAAAAGACATTATTCAGATACGGTGTGATTCGAACCCTTTTGACTAAAATTCAAAAATAAAAAAAAGTAAGAATAAAAAAAACAAAACAAAACACACACACAAAAAGAAAAAAGAAAAAGAAAAAGAAAAAAAAAGAAAAAAAAACTACTCCACTTTGCCATACCCCCGAGACATCCGCAGAGCTGAGGCGGCGTATGGACTTCGGACCTGACGGCGATTAAATCCTTCTGCCCTTGGGTGCACGAATTACGCAAGAAAATGTTCTAGCCGAAGCATCAGGGGAGAGACCAGCCGGCCCCCAGACCATATCGGCTAATCCCTTGCATCTCTGCCACGCACGGAATCGGTTGAAATAATATTGCTGAAAAGTCTAGTCTATCCGCTGCATTGTTTTGACTGCTATTGTTGTGCTAATTTTATGGAACCGTGGCCCAGTGGAAAAAACTTGGACTTTAAAGAAACTGAGTCAAGCCCGGTCGAACGGGTTAGTACCTGGATGGGTGACCTAAACATTATACCTACTCAAGCTTTCGCGTATTTCTTTATTTTGTTTTTCGATTTGTGATAGATATTTGATAGATATTTTCGAGTGTTAAAATCTTTGTTCCTTCCACAGACATAGACGAATGCAGCAATAGAGCTCTTGGAGCTTTTCCTTGTCATCAAAATGCAATCTGTATCAACAACAACAACGGTTCTTTTACTTGTGCATGTAAAGAAGGATATGTCGGTGATGGGAAAAACTGTTCAGGTTTGTTTTCAAGATATCATTAACATTATAGTCCACGAAACAATGACTCGAGGATGGTCTTGATAAAATACTGTAAATTTATAACCACATCAAGTCCAAACCTTCTTAAAGCAATCCGGTTTTGATAATGGTCGACGTCACTACCCATGCAATAGCCCACTTCCGAGATATGCTTCGCTTGTCACGCACAAAGGTTTCAGTATGAGGAGGCTACGTGCTAAATGCTCAGTCATTCGTGATAGGTGGTAATGTTACGTCGTGTGTGTGTGTTTTCTTAGAATGCCATGATACGGTGTCATCACAGGTAGCCCAAGCTTGGTTTCTGTGGTGTCATGTTATAAGGAAATGTATGGGAAAATTTCAGTAAAGTCGTTGAAACGTAAATTAAGGCCTCGAAATTTTACAATATCATTGAGAAATAGCACTGCTTTCGCTCTGTGTGGTTATTTTTTGAATTTAACCCGTTTTAAGATTTTTTTCCACCACCAGTAAGCTTGGGCTACCTGTGGTATCATATGCATTTGTTTAATAGGAACGAGTGATCATGTTAATCTTGTTTATAATTTCAGACAGCAATGAATGCCTAATGCAATCCCCTTGTCATGCCAATGCTCGATGCATCAACACGAATGGCTCATTCACATGTGAATGTCATAAAGGGTACACAGGCAGCGGTATTTACTGTCATGGTAGGTAATGACGAATTTTAAAGTTTTATCAAGAGAAAATGAACTAAGAGAAGGAATCTCTGTGCCCCGTCATGTGCACACTTTGATGCTATTTTTAGAATCTTTGATGCAATTTTTAACTCGTTACCATGCCCGCGCGATAATCATGCTTCCCTTTAATGCCTCGTTTTAGGACACGAAAAGCGCCATATTTCGCTTACGTCCACGACAAAAACACAGGCTTTTGTTTACTGCAAGACTGGAAGCCGTCTACCCTCAAGAAATCAACCAATCAGGTTCTTCGTTCAAAATATCTCCAAGCTAAAAATAGCATCAAACTGTGCACTTGATGTTTACAAGGCTATATAGGTAGGATTCCTTCTCTTAGTTCATATTCTCTTGGTTTTATTGATCATATCATATTTCTCAAGCATGCTAGGATAGTTTGGTTCGTGTTTTTGCATGGATTGGGCCGAATTTTTGAAAAGAAACGGAACTGCCGTTCATTTAGATATTCCTACCACGAACAATTAATGATTTCAAAAATATATTTTCATTACAAGGAAAACCATGTCTAAAATATTAATTTCGGACATTTCTGTTGTCATATATCAAATCACCGAAGAGTTATAAGCATTTGAAATGTACCGAAAACATGGAGACTGGTAGGCCCTTAGTTGTTGTTTCCATACAAACCTTTCTAATTTCAAACAACTGTAGCTTTTTATCATTTGATGTTAATGTAATGGATATACTCTTTCTAATGAAAGCATTATTGTCTTCTATAACTGATGAACTAAGGTATCTCAAGGGACACGCCCTTTTTCATATAGTCTAAGTTATAGTTATTGAAATAATCTCAAATAATGTAAACGTACGTTCGATATTTTTTAGTGAACGCCGGAATACGTCTATCTCAATAACTAATGGAGAATTCGGAGAATTGAATGTATACAGGTGCACTCGCTATTGCACTCACTATTGCACTCGCTATTGCATTCGTAATTGCACTCGCTATTGCGGATTAGGAGCAAGATCACCGGTCAAAAAATACTGACAAAGAAATGCATGACTCACAGTAATTAACGATAGCTATATTGCGGACGTTCATTATTATAGACACAGTCTGCTGTAACGAGAATCGACTGTACTTAGTGCTAGTCAAGCTCATGTTTAGCTACATTTTTTCTTCAGACATTAATGAGTGCATGGAGAAGACTCATACATGTCGACCAGGATCAATCTGCATCAACAAGGAAGGCTCGTATACGTGCCCGTGTCGAGATGGCTTTTATTTCGATAGAGAAACTACCAAGTGTTTACCAGGTGAGGTTGATATATGGTCGCTACTTAACCAACGCTTTGGTAATAATACTTGGTTTCAATAGATCGAAAGAGTGGGATCATCGTTGCAACAAATTATTTTTGTTGAACTTCAATCAATGTGTTTCAGTGGCATCATTCTTTTATCAAAAATTACAATATTTTAAGGAAACGTGCCAATGGAATGTCGTGGAAACGCCTTGATTGGCGTTTACCAACATATACTATCGCAACGGCAAATCAGTGCGTATACAAGGCTAACAAAAACGAGTAAAAAGGACTTGAATGCTTAGCTTATGCATGGTGCTATGCATTCTACGGTAACGTGCAAACATTACAATAGGTTAAATCTAAAGTTAAATTTGTAACCATTTTTTAGCTAGAAGTGTCCGTATGTCAAGAAAGGAAGAGTTCAAGTAACAATCATTTTTAAAGTACCTTGGAAGCCAATCGTAACTATAGACCTCTTTAGATTCGTTTGTTGTGCACATTTCAGACTATGTGATGCCACTCTTGGGAGTTGATTCTTTCATGTGTAAATATTTTAACATGTTCTTAATAAAAGAACAATTCTCAAGAGAATGTCATGTGATCTGAAATGGGCAATTTGCATACGAAGCTAAAGAGGTTTGTTTAAACCATTATAATGAAAGCATTTTCATCTAACTACGTTTAAACCCTGAATCAGTTTCCGTTGGTATTTCCGTTTACCAGACGCAGTGGTTTTAAACGAACCAGAACAAAGCAATCTATCGTTATCACCAGAAATCATCGCGGGGATTGTCACAACTATAATCCTACTCCTGGCTGTCATTGTTGGAGGATTTTTCTACTGGAAGAGATCTAGTAAGTGATTCTTAAGACGCTTTGCATTATCACGTGATGGCAGCCATGACAGGAGGCACAGCAATGGAGTCTTTTTCCCTGTGAAACTGATGGTTGCCATCACGTGAAGGTGCGAAGCCTATATAAGTTAAGATTCTTGGGGTGCAACCACATCACTCAAAATCTCTTGGATATAAATAGAATACTCAAGTGTGACGTCACGAAAAAATAAATTTTGACTTTAATTATTATCGATCTCTAATTTCTGTAGACAATCAAAAACGACGTTCGCATACCAATTTTGACGAGAATTTGTATTGTCGGCTTAGTTAAAAAGTTTTGAACTAAACCGAAAATACAGTGATTTGTATTGGGTAATTATACAGTTAAATGACCATATCTCAGCTGATATCTGTCCGATTTGGTGTGTAAACGTCTTGATTGTCTATCGAAATTGTTAACCAAGAATATGATTAAGCGAAAATTAATTTTTGAGACGTCTTTTTTGAGTACTCTATAACAATGAAATGCTCTGTTATCGTCAACCAGCATGGCGGCTATGACGTAATATCTGGAGCCGTAGAGTTTACTTAATGTTATTAAAGAGTAGAAACAAATCGCTCTCAATTGAAAAACAAGTTTTCCTGTTGAGGACGTCAGTGTGTATGATGTATGCTAGTTCTTAATCGATATTCTATTAATATGCTTGACCCTCAGGGAATGTAAGCACTTGTGGTTCTGAAGACCAAGACACGAGTAAATATGGTCGAAATACAAACACCATGATGGTCTCACAGAGCTACGAATTTTGTAACCTCAGCTTTTCTAGTATGGAAAGTGGACCTAAACGTTCGTTTGATGCTGTTACGGCTGCTGGATACCCGGCAAGACTAAATGGAGATGTGGAAGATTACTGTAGTGATAGTATTGTGATAAAATCACACAATCAACATGAAATGACATCACAGAAATCTACTCGATTACAAACTTTAGATGAAGAACTGGAATCAATTGATGTTTGATGAAAACATGATGTATCCATCCATTCATCCATCCTTGCACCCAGGCTTCCATCCATGCATCCATCCTTGCACCCAGGCTTCCATCCATGCATCCATCCTTGCACCCAGGCTTCCATCCATGCACCCATGCTTCCATCCATGCATCCATGCTTCCATCCTTGCACCCATGCTTCCATCCTTGCACCCAGGCTTCCATCCATGCATCCATGCATCCATTCACCCATGCTTCCATCCTTGCACCCAGGCTTCCATCCATACATCCATGCATCCATTCACCCATGCTTCCATCCTTGCACCCAGGTTTCCATCCATGCATCCATGCATCCTAACTGCAGTTTGTTTTAATAACTAACAGCAAGCCTCTTTTTATCGTATATAAAGAAGCTTGTTATAACCATAAAAAAAACCTCTACTGCATGGAATGATGTTATACTTGTCATCAACAGCAAATCCTATCCTACTTTATCCATGAACTGAAGAATAATCTAAAATTTAAAATTTACCGCAAAACATATTTTCTCGAGAGGTTCCTAACGTCAATCTTTTTGCAATTTTTACTGCCAAAGATTTCCATATATCCAATTAATAAAAAGGGTGTCTCTAACTGCAACCTGTTTTAGTAGAGCTATTAGTGTTTAAGATTTTTAAAAACTACTTGTCTCATAAAAGCATCAGTGATGTTATTACTATAAAAGTACATTAGACAAAGATGCGTAATAAAGTGTGCTATCCTATTCTAGCCCTTTTGGACCTTTCAAAGGGCTGCAATTAAGTTATAATTTTATTGTAGCTAAGCTGGGTTGGGCTGCACTTCATTTACTGTACTAGATTTGTGTAGGTCTTCAAACTTGGGCCCTTTATACCAATATAACTGGTTCAACTGACTAATCTTGCTAAAGGAGGAAGTACTTATTTATTCAATAGTCCCCTTCACAGTTTGCTCTGTTGTGTCATCTTGAAAGGTAACCGTGCCGTGCATCGAAGAATGGACGATGGTGCCTTTGCAATGATAGCGACCTTTTTATCAACTTGGACAATTATTCACATTCCTGTATCATTGCAAGGTCACCGCTGTTCTCGCTTCGATGCACAGGCACGGTTAACTTTCAAGATGGCGCAGGGAATTGTGAAGGGACTATTGCAGTAATTGGTTTTAAAACAACGACGTTTCGACTACAACTGCGAGTAGTTCCCTCCTTCAGGTGATGGTCTATAGACTGGGTGTTTTGTCGGACATTATATTTGATATATTTGATAACTGGAAATACTAATTAAACGACTAGATTCCCTCCTTTATCAACGATGCATAATCTTCTTTCTTTGAGATCTTCCTGTTATTCTTGAATTTCATCGATGTTTGGATGTTTTGGAACAAGTGCAAATATCATCAAAATAGAAGCGAAGAGTACAGCAATAAAACAATACAAGAAGAAACGATCAATAATGTGAGCAGCAAGAATCCATTCGAAGCGGTCATCCACGGCTTTGTCTTGATCATCCTGGTCCTCAGCAAGCTGCTGGATTCCCTCGACGATGTGATCTTGGCGATGAATGATTGCTCCTAATATACCAAGGTACTTGCTCCTTGATGCGCATGCGTGTCTCTTAGGTTGTCTTGTGCTTCTATCCACGGAGTGGTCCATTTGATCATCGATAGTATTTACGCTTTCAGCATCTCCAAAGACAGTACTTGGTGAAGCAAACGTACTTGCAGGTCTAGAGGATCCTGCCAATGACTTTGTTGACTTGGCCCCGGCATTTTGGCACATTTTACAGCTTGTCACAGATGGCTTCCTACTCAAAGAAACATTTGATTCTGTATTGAAACGATGTTCCGATCGATTTCCAAAAAACAAGTTTCTCAGCTTGTCTATGGCATTGACAGAAGGGATAGCGCCCTCATCATCGATATTAGTTTCAGGTAGCTTTTTCTTTAGCGATGTTATTCCTACCAGTTTTCCAAGTCGCTGATTAACGTAATAACGCATCCAAAATGGCATTTCATTGATTTCAGGGTTTGTATGATAGCATTGAAGAGCAATACAAGTAGCAACCAATGCTATTCCAACCTGTGATGAGAGAAGAAGAAAACACCTTTACCTATTGTTACATGGTTGAGTGCATACCATATATCCATGAAAAAGTTAACTTACAAAATTTTACAAGTAAGTGCACAGTTTTGTAGGTCTCCTGAACTTACTAATTTGAACAAATTTGTTCAATTTCTTACAAAGTTTTTCAACATAAAGTGAAGTGTCTTAACTTTTTAATTTCAATAAATTTAGTCACCAAAATTCTTGAAAACTGAGACCGCTGAGGATACGAAAAGTAAAGGCGATACGACAAAGTACATATTGAATGCTAACGGGAGGTGAAACACACTGGTAAAATATATCAATCATTGCTGGTCTCAGTTTTGTAGCTTAGGGTTTAACCACGCACTGATATCTCAAAGGCAGCTTGAGCTACAATGGTGCAGTATTGGAATGAATTACCAGTTGAATTAATCAACAACAATTTCTCAGTTTAAGAAAGGCGTTGGCAAACTCTTCTCAACGTGTCAGACTCCCATACGGCAAAAATATAAAACAGTTTTTTGAATATTTAATATATATATACATATATAGTTTTGTTAACCGTGTTTGAATAAAGATTACCTACTTAACGTTACTAAAAATAAAACACCTACTTTGTATATAAAAGTGAAAAAAAAAAAAAGTAATGAAAAGGGTTGAATTTGTCAATTCTTCCTAATCGCTTCTTTTGTGTTTATCAGATAATTTCGAGATTTTCCTACCTCTACAATGGAACAAGTAAGAAAGGTACTTATGAGAGGTACCACTTCAGACGTGGGTGGTAGAATATCAGCTACAATCAGCATGAAGACTGTCAGTGCCAAAAGATTGGTTATGACCAGAGAGATTCGTTCACCAGACTCGGTACTTACGATAAATGAAAGTAAAGACAGCACTATAGAGGACAATAAAAACAAAATTAAAAATCATGATTGTACAGTTTAGTACTTAATATTGAGTTCTGTCAACAGGATATATAGGATGATGGGGTGATCCTAGATGTCTTGTTTTAGTGGTAACTGGCGCCAATTGTGAATGGATCGACTCAGTGTGCCTCTAGCATCAGGCCGGCCATTTTGCGTCCACATCACGTGAGTATCAACGATAACAAACCAGCTAAGCGGTGAACACGGCGCGCAAAGCATGTGTGGAAAAAGGGTGAGCCTTCGAGCATAATGCATAATGCTCAGTGATTCTGTAGCCTCGTACTTAAACCTTTTTGAGTGACAAGCGAAGCATATCTCGAAAGTGGCTAGGGTTATTTAATGTACATGTATAGTGTTTTTATCAAATTAAGGGGAATTACCTGTTATTAATAAACATGGCACAACCAGGTTAATCCAGTAATACATTGTCCTTCTCCTTATATGGAGAGTGCACGTGACATCAGTGAAAGGGTTTGGGCAGCACACGTAACGCTTTTCATTGCGTTTACATGGGAATCCAATCATATCCCACTCGCCGTTCGCCTGGTAGCCAAGCAAGTTGACGGATTTACTCTGCGATACGACATCAACGGAGGCAGCGTCGTAGGTCCATGAGCCAAACTTCAAGGTACAGGCCTTAAAAAATAAACGAACAAATAAGATACGAAAATATCGACACCTACCTTGCTCAACTGATCCAGCATTCTCAAGGTATGTTCACAGAAGTACAAGTCAATCTCCTTTATCAATATCTGCTACATATATCTCAGGGTTTTTATTGAAAACAATTTGCTTAAATACCTGTTGGTCAAAGGGAAAGTATCTGACGTTGATTTTACAAGAGGTCGTTAATAGCGTTGGAGCCAACCATACGTTTCGCCCAGCTGAGTCGACGGTGATTTTGGCTTTGAATCCATACAGAGATCCATCTGCCCCACTGTCGGCACTACGAAAGAAAGAAGTGCTTTTTGCTTAAAAAAAATAGCGGGTTTCGTATAAGTGTGGAAACGATACTGCAAATTCGTATTCATGTGTAGCCGCACCACATCTTGATGTGGTCGTAACTGCGATGCGTGTTGTGTGATGCTAATAATAGTTATGCTTATGCTTATGCTTATAACCCTTTATGTCAGGCATATCTCGGTGCTTACTCGACTTACTTGTTGTAAAGATAGATATCTGGTTTCCACAGCTCACTGGGTTCTAGATTCACTTGGAATATGTTACCATATTCACTTGCATTCCATGCTAAGAGGGGATTATCCCAAATCTGAAACGGTAAGATGCCATAGATTGTTGAATCACTTTGTTTTCCGGCCCCTTTCTTTACCTGCCTGCCTCTTTGCCTGTCCTCCGGCTTCATTTCTTCATTCCTTTCAAATCCTTGCTTTCTTGTTTCCTCACTTCCTTGCTTGCTTGCTTGCTTGCTTGCTTTCTTCCTTGCTTGCTTGCTTGCTTTCTTTGCTTGCTTGCTTGCTTGCTTTCTTCCTTGCTTGCTTGCTTGCTTTCTTTGCTTGCTTGCTTCCTTGCTTCCTTGCTTCCTTGCTTCCTTGCTTCCTTGCTTCCTTGCTTCCTTGCTTCCTTGCTTCCTTGCTTCCTTGCTTCCTTGCTTCCTTGCTTCCTTGCTTCCTTGCTTCCTTGCTTCCTTGCTTCCTTGCTTCCTTGCTTCCTTGCTTCCTTGCTTACTCCCGATGTTAAAAGTTGCGGTATGTTTTAATCAACTTACCTGTCTTATGTTGAGGCTCAGTTTCAAGATTTCATACTTTTCGATCTAAAAACATAATCAGATATATATGCCCATGAATGAATGATCGAAATACCCCCTATCACGGGTACGCTTCCCGCGGCACACACCAGGGATATTCTAAATAAGAGTATATCAAAGAAGGTCTTTAGGGTCGCGTCTCGCGATAAATCGCACGCAAGTTCACTTAGAAAACAGCTGAATCATGGATAGATCATGCTTTTTATTTCATTTAATTTAGATATTTCTAACTTTCCATTTCAAGCCTATTCATTTTGTCAGGATCAAAACTATAGATTTGTTATATGTGGGGCTTTACAGCGAGATTCTATGACTTTGTTATATGATGAGGTATTATTATTAAGTGAGCCGCCTGGTTCTCACTATAGCAGTGCAAGGAGACGCAACTTCAAGATAATGCATGTTCTCACTATGTAAGGCCAGGGATACCGAGCACTGAAGATACTAGGATATGGTAATATACATTACCAAGAGAATATGAACTAAGAGAAGCAATCTCCGCGCCTTACCATGACCACTCTTTGATGCTATTTTTAGAGCCGTTGATGCTATTTTTAGAATCATTCATCTGATCGTTTTTGTTTTTTTTCTGCACGCGCTTCAGCCTGTTTGCTCATGTTTTCCTTTCTTTTTTTCAAGAAAAAAAAGTAAACAAACAGCTTAGAGCGCGCGCAGTATGCGCCTGCAGAAACCAAACTATTGCAAATGTGATTGTAAAAGTAGCATCAAACGGTGCCTATGATGGTTACGAGCATGAATACCAGAGATTCCTTCTCTTCATTTTCTCTTGAGACTACTGTTATTTTCTTACCACGTCAATAATCTGATTAAGAGTAAAACCCAGTTTAACCTCAACCTTATCGTGCTTGCTTATGACTGGACGCAGTTTTTTGTTGTATTCACCCAACACATCTTTGAGAAGCTTTGCTTCATCATTGTCAAAGTCTTTGGTATAGAATTGTAAAAAATAAAAAAATATTAAAGATAATAATGATAATAAAGGTGATAATGATAATGATGATAAAAATGATGATGATACATAATGATAATGATGGTACAAGATGATGGTACAAGATGATGATACATGATGATGATACATGATGATGATACATGATGATGATACATGATGATGATACATGGTCATGATACATGATGATGATACACGATGATGATACATGATGATGATACATGATGATGATACATGATGATGATACATGATGATGATACATGATGATGATACATGGTGATGGTACATGATGATGGTACAAGATGATGATACATGATGATGATACATGATGATGATACATGATGATGATACATGATGATGATACATGATGATGATACATGAGGATGATACATGATGATGATACATGATGATGATACATGATTATGATACATGAGGATGATACATGATGATGATACACGATGATGATACATGGTGATGGTACATGATGATGGTACAAGATGATGATACATGATGATGATACATGATGATGATACATGATGATACATGATGATGATACATGATGATGATGATACATGATGATGATACATGATGATACATGATGATGATACACGATGATGATACATGATGATGATACATGATGATGATACATGATGATACACGATGATGATACACGATGATGATACATGATGATGATACATGATGATGATACATGATAATGATACATGATGATGATACATGATGATGATACATGAGGATGATACATGATGATGATACATGAGGATGATACACGATGATGATACATGATGATGATACATGGTGATGATACAGGAGGATGATACATGGTGATGATACATGATGATGATACATGATGATGATACATGAGGATGATACATGATGATGATACATGATGATGATACATGATGATGATACATGATGATGATACATGATGATGATACATGAGGATGATACATGATGATGATACATGATGATGATACATGATGATGGTACATGATGATGGTACAAGATGATGATACATGATGATGATACATGATGATGATACATGATGATACATGATGATGATACATGATGATGATGATACATGATGATGATACATGATGATACATGATGATGATACACGATGATGATACATGATGATGATACATGATGATGATACATGATGATACATGATGATGATACACGATGATGATACATGATGATGATGCATGATGATGATACATGATGATGATACATGATGATGATACATGATGATGATACATGAGGATGATACATGATGATGATACATGATGATGATACATGGTGATGGTACATGGTGATGGTACATGATGATGGTACATGATGATGATACATGATGATGATACATGATGATGATGATACACGATGATGATACATGATGATGATACATGATGATGATACATAATGATGATACATGATGATAATACATAATGATGATACATGATAATAATGATGATACATGATGATGATACATGATGATACATGATGATGATACATGATAATGATGATGGTACATGATGATACATGATGATGATACATGGGGATGATACATGATGGTGATCAGGATAATGATGACACATAATGATGATGATAATGATGATGATGATACATGATGATGGTGATGATGATGATAGCTAAATAAACTGGCTTGTGTTTTAGTCGACGAAAATACCGAAAACTATGGAGTGTGGAAAATAAATATTTTTTGTCACTATTATGATACCTACTTGTGCCGGTGATATTAGTTCTTGCGATGACAACATTATTGCTCATCAGTAATAAAACACTAACAAGGACAGACACGATCTGTTTCAAATTCATCCTGATCTCCTAACGTGGGGTATACCAAGATCTGCAAGAAACACGATATCATTAGAACAATGGAATACCTGTAATATATAAAATAAGATTATAGGCGTGGTCATATATAGACCGGTAAGGTATAAGTTATACAGCAGAAGTTAAGGTATACTGGAGAACTTTACAAAAAACTTCTTTTATCGCTAGTGCAGAAGTGGCGCAGCAAATATTTGAAAGTAGCTCTACTCTGTCAATAGATGTCGTGTACGTGCAGGGTGACAATGTTTTGTCGTGCCATAAAAAAGAGGCTTGAAAAGGTCATCTTTCTAAAAAAAAATAATTATATGGGTGAATTTACATATTTGCATACTTATATCAAATCGTCGACCTGTTTTTGAAATAGGAACTTTGGAAGCTTAGTTTCTTTATTATTCCTTACAACAGCTCTTGGAGACGACATTTACTAGTGAACAACTGTAATTGTGAAAGAAAATAAAAGGCTGTTAGTGATATATATTAGCTGTACGTTGTCTTTCTAGGGGTTTGCTCGTCTTTGTGATGAGAAGTAAGGGACAAACGTTTGTATTTATAATATATCTGAGGAGTATTCGGTCTTACCTTAATGACCTCAGTGAAAAATATACCCTTCTGCAGGTAATTCAACCAGAAACTGCAGCATCTAAGTTTGTTACTTTAGTAGCTACTATGATCACTTTTTCTTATACATTACTACTACAGATATGAATCTTCCTTATTCAACTTCGTGACCTTGTAGTCAACGTGTCTGTTATAAAGAATAATAAATAGAGTTCAACACAGAAGTAAACAATAAATTGAGTGAAACATAACGCTAGCGCTCTCATGCGGTGGAAGAAGAATGCCATACTCTTGTCATGATGTATCAACCATTCAATCACACAAACATTCTTATATCTGTTCAGAATATTATCAAAATCCTCTACCACACTTCTTTCATTTCGGGTCAAAGAAGAAAGAAAATCCCAGTCAAAGATAACAACATTGATTAGTAGAGTTAGAAGCATTTTCTGAAATATTATTTTATTTTTAAAGGTTTGTGAATCAGAATAGGCAAGTTAGCCATCATGTGAGGTAATCAAATATAAGAAGTTAACCTTCATATACAAAAAACAATGGTACGATTCCATTGATATTCAAAAGGGCGACTACTTTTAGAAAAAAAAGTACTCAGAAAACGTCCGCCAAGAAAGCTTTATTTAACACAGAATTAAACTTTTTCAGGCTTTGACGGTGAATAATACTGACCATCTACGCCAGGTTGTACGAAGCCTGCCGGATAGCGCTATCCGGCGGATAAGTTTTTATCCAATGGATAAATCGATGCTGTTTTCCAATAAATTTATCCGCTGGATAAGATTTATCCGTCGGACAGCGCTATCCAGGCTTCGTCCAACCGGGCCCTGCTCATTATTAGTTTTCGAAAAGAAAATACAGGAACCAATTGAAGTTTCGCATAAATAATTCATGTTATTCGAAAACTAAAAAAGCTATGGAAGTGAATTTTTCAGAGCATCTATTTTATGGACTTATTTTCATTTTATTTTTATTTCTAATATTTAATATTAGTTTTTTATAAACTGATTTTAGATGTAATTTTACATGATCTTTTTTTTAGTTTTCGAGTATATGAAATATTTATGCAAAGCTTGAATTGATTCCTGCTATTTTCCTTTCGAAAACTAAAGGTGCTGACACACGGTGCAACATTGCATACAACATTGCACGCAACAGGACTGTTGCAGCGTGTCTACCCCAAACTTATAACTTGTTGCACGCAACGTTGCATGCAACAAATCTGAAGTTCAATCGCGCTCTACTCTTGCAACATTGCGCGCAACAAATTTCATCATGTGAACATGGCTGCAACATTACCTGCAACATTTTGAAATTTCCAGCCAATCAGCTTGCACCAAATTTATAACTGCTGACCAAATATCTTAACATAGCAGGCTGACACAAACGATGTTGCGTGATTTTGTTGCAATGTGTGTCACCCCGATTCAAATTTGTTGCGCGCAATGTTGCACCGTGTGTCAGCACGTTATTATGTCTTTTCGGGTATCATTTAAATTATTCGAAGTGAACTCCCATACCGTGTAAAACGTTCGATGTTTTTTCTTAAAGTATACAATTATATTATGAAATGGTTTTGAACAAAGCTGCTTTGATTCGTTTTGCTGCAAATTGTCTGTTTAAAAAATATTGTATCATTAATTTTTGAGCAAAAGCTTTAAAAGATGTTCTCATTTATTCCAATAGGATGATGTAATCCTTAAGGCGAAGTTTTTAGTGTTTCAGCCCTGTTAGACAGTTAGCTACACTTGGATAAGTTGGTAGGGATCAGATACAGTTTGAATTGTGAGATCTGTGAGTTAGCCGTGCCCTACTGACTTAGATCAGCCGTCAGAAGTTGACTAGATCACAGCAAGAGGTTATTGCCCTGACTTTGATCAGCTAAGAGGTTATTTCATTTACTCCAATAGGAATGATATAATCCTTAAGGGGCCATATCAATTTCCTGACTCAGATCAGCCAAGAGGTTGTTTCAAGGTTCGATTAGTGAGGGAGGTATGCCCTGACTTAGATCAGCACAGAGGTTGTTCAGGATATTAAATATTATAGAAGAAACCACTTCGCTTCATTCTAAGTGACCTTTTATCGATCGTTATATCGGATTTTTTTATGTTCAAAGCAGAATTGTTAGACAAACGGCCATTAGGGATGACATGGAGATGATCAGTTGCAAACAATGGTTTGCCAATAAGTCAATATTAATGGTCAATCAAGTTCATAAGTGTTTTGCTTTTAGCAGTGCTAATGGAAACAGTGATCGAGACATTTACTCCAACTAAAATAGGATAATACTACAGATTGAAACAAGATTCAGAAAATATGAACAAGAATGCATGCTTTCTAATGAAACAGTAAATGTTGAAAGCATAAATTGCTATACACTCCCAAACATCAGCTAGTTTTCAATCCACTAATATAAGAATTCATTGCCATTAAATATTGTCAATTGTCCAATAATTTGACTATTAATATAATATCCATTACTGGTCATGAAGTGTTTTGTTGTGAGATAAAAGCTTATGCCCACAATTATACTCATGACTTGGCAGAGTGGAATTTTTAAAAAGCTTTCATTCTTTTGGATTCTAGATAGCTGTCACCCTGGAAATTAATGAAGTGAAGGAGTGTGTATGGAGAATACTATACACCTCCCAACTTTTAGTTTCTAGCTTCAAAGCCTACCGTGTATTTGATAAAAAAATGATTTGATTTGATTTTGAAACCGAGCGTAAGTTAAGGCCATCCCTGTTGGTCGGTAGCACATACGATAGACACTGATAGACAGATTGAAAATTGCATTTTTTCATCCTACAAAAAAAGCAGAGCACTACTTTGGTGTATCAACCACCGAATAGAAATGTCCTCCTTTAGTTTAATGGTTAAGTTAACAGAAAGGGCTTGGCTTCTTATATTTAGTGTTTTATTATCCCCAAAGGCACCTGTGTTTAATATTAATTTTTGCGGAAAATCTATATAGTCAGAGTGCGTTCAAGCATGTAAAAAGTTATATATATATATATATATATATATATATATAAAAGAAAAAAGAAAAAGAAAAAAGAAAAAGAAAAAAGAAAAAGAAAAAAGAAAAAGAAAAAAGAAAAAGAAAAAAGAAAAAAAAAGTTGTTGCCAACGGCAAACATGACACCATTTTCATCGTTTCTCGGTGATCTCACTTCATCTTAATTTTACAAACCTTCAATTATCATATAAATAACAATGTTAATGTTTGAAAATCGATATCACGACTGTCCTATAACCGACTGACTGAAATATCGAACGTTTTCATCGTTTCTCGGCATCTCATAACCTTTTACAAACCTTCAATTATTGCGTCAATTATTATTTTATCAAATTATCTACCAATTGCAAAGTTGTTCAATCTTTAATTTTAGATTCTTTATTGAATGACTCAAAACCTGTTCTACCGTTCTTTATATATCGTAATTATTTCATATTATGCATAAAGAGTAAGACTTTGCCTTCCTACTAACTATCAAGATTCTTTCTCTTTTTCAGTTTTAGGGCCATTTTGGCGCAACTACGGGGTTTGGAAATAGCCTATAACTGAAACAACAAATAACTTGAATCGAAGCTTTGATACTTGCAATTGACCGCAATCGCTCCATAGTGATGTCACTACCATACCTAACTTATAGACAAACGAAAAGAATTAGTGATCAGAATTCTCGTTCAAAAATTTCTTTCAGTTTTCCAGGGCAAGCTGTACAAATGGGGAAGGAAGGAAGGAAGAAACGGGAAAGAAAGAAGGAAGGAAGGAAGGAAGGAAGGAAGGAAGGAAGGAAGGAGGGAAAGGAAAGAGGAAGGAAGGAGGAGGGAGGGAGGAGGAGGGAGGGAAGGAGGAGGGAAGGGAGGGAGGAAGCTAAGGAAGGAATAAAGGAAGGACAGATCAAAGCAAGGAAAGGAAAGGGTGGTAGAAAACACAAAGATTCACGGCAGTAAAAAACAAAACATATCGAATTGCTAGATCAGTTTGCCTGTGGCAACTTTCACACGTGCACTCAAAAACAAATAGCTTAAAGACCAATTAGTACTGACTTGTCCTTAGGGGCGATCTTCAGCCTACTCATCGAACGAAAACAACTTTTCAAAACTTTTCATTCGGATCTTCAGCCTACTCATCGCAAACAACTCTTCAAAACTTTTCTTTCGGACGAAAAAATTTTTTACTTGCTTTTTTAACTTGGCAGTAAATTTTCTTAGTCGATTTATCTAGGCATTTAGAATCATGTATAATAAGTTGCATTAGCAAGATAGCCAGCGGCAAAGGATGTATCTGTCGAATCCATCAATATTTTAACAAAACCCATAAAACACTTTTCTATTATAAAACTAATAAAACCAATTAGCCAGTTTAAAGATTACTATAAATAAGAGTCTTGCCGGGGTGTGTATGCTCATAGTAAAACAATTCCAGTCTTATCACAGCATCATGTTGTTCTACGTTGGCCTAGCTGTCTTGTCGTTTTGCTCCTTCGTTTCTTCCACGGCTGTAATTCAAGGTACGTTAAAGTAAAGTGAACCGTGTGACAAAAATAAATTAAATCAACTCCAAAATTCGAATTCCATCACGGAACGAAGGTCGCAGGTTTGTTAGCCACTGGCTACTAGCGACCTTTATATACGACGAGTACGAGATCGAGTACGAGTACGAGTTTTAAAATTGGTCCTGTGCACGTGGTTAACACTAAATCGTAGTCGATTTCCGATTTTTTACAATCTAAAGTTTCAATGTACGTACGATATCACGACTACAAAAAGATAGTGCCTCTCTTTAAAAGTTAAACACTCGTACTCGTTCACGTAGTTCGTCGTCGGATCTCTAGGTCTCTAAGTGCTACCCTCGTAACAACAAGGACGGTTTTCTTTTTATGACTCGAAAGGAATAGATATAGATATTTTCTTTCTTTAAAGACAGCGGGGAAATTAATAATTTAGATTTCATCCTTTCTTTCGTAGAAGATCAATCGTCTTCTTACACTGATTGGATAAAGATAAGTGCAAATCAGGTATGCTTTGAAGGAAGACACAATAGGCCTGGCAGTCTTCATAACTACGTCAAAGCCGGTCTCGTAGTGGGAATTAAACTGGTGCATCTGTCCGGACGAATACGTTGTGTTTCTTTAGTTGAATATGACAGCCGTTGGGGATGTGGTCACTACGCACCGTTCAAACCAAATCCTCTCAATGTGATTGTGACTGATCGCTATGACCAGATTCTGTTCCCAAGAAAAGAGAATCTCGGGTAAGTCTTAACAGTTATTGATCGGGTCAAGTTAATTTACATGCTTACTTTCAGGAATCTCTCACTGTTGTCCGCCCTTAACAAAACTTAGTTTAATTCGGTGCCATATACTAACCATAAACTAGAAAGCAACGTGCATCCGCGTAACTACACTGATCGGTAGGCAATTCTTCTCCGCGCTATGAGAACTACACTTATAATCATCTCCATCGACTGTAAGATTCCATAATCATAATATACGTGCGAAATAAGTCTCAAATATTATTTCAAATATAGTCTCACAAGACACGTAGGGAAATTTTGTATTAAATCAAATGTCTTTTTTTTAAAGGCCTCATGACGGTCTTTGGTATTGGCTTCCCTTCACTCACAGCGTCGAATCCAAAGAACTCGTCTTCACCAACTTCGGCACGCCATTCAACTTCCCTCAGAATGAAGAGATGAAGATTTGGTACGGGGAAGATCTGAGGAACTGGGCTGAAGGAGACAATCAGGGCCGTGTATGTGTGGAAGTTTACGCCAAATTCTTAAATTAAAATCGTTAAAGGCGGAGGGAGGTCACAGCTCCTTTTCTAGCTTGGAATTAGATTGTTGGTTTTAGATTGTAAAATGCCAAAATAAAAAAATCATAAATCTCCCTCTTTAGTTTTACTTGATCTTCAATATTATTATAATCAGCAAGTCTAGATCCAGATATGCGTCTAGTTCCTGTTATCAGTGAAATACCGTCTTTTACCAATAAATAAAGGCAAAATTTAAGTTGATTCCCTGTATGTAGTCTTACTTCTTCGGGATGATGATACATGAGGATGATACATGATGATGATACATGATGATGATACATGATGATGATACATGATGATGATACATGATGATGATACATGATGATGATACATGATGGTGATGCATGATGATGATACATGATTATGATACATGATGATGATACATGATGATGATAATGATGATGATACATGATGATGATACATGATGATACATGATGGTGATGCATGATGATGATACATGATGATGATACATGATGATGATACATGATGGTGATGCATGATGATACATGATTATGATACATGATGATGATACATGATGGTGATGCATGATGATGATACATGATGATGATACATGATGATGATACATGATGATGATACATGATGGTGATACATGATGATGATACATGATGATGATACATGATGATGATACATGATGGTGATGCATGATGATGATACATGATTATGATACATGATGATGATACATGATGATGATAATGATACATGATGATGATACATGATGGTGATGCATGATGATGATACATGATGATGATACATGATGATGATACATGATGATGATAATATACATGATGATGATACATGATGATGATACATGATGATGATACATGATGTTGATACATGATGATGATACGATGATGATACATGATGGTGATGCATGATGGTGATGCATGATGGTGATGCATGATGATAATACATGATTATGATACATGATGATGATAATGATGATGATAATGATGATGATAATAATATTGAAATAATGATGATGATGATAATAATTATAATTAAGATAGATGATGTTGTGGTCAAGGGAGGTCGTTGTGGTCAAGGGAGGTCGTTGTGGTCAAGGGAGGTCGTCGTGGTCAAGGGAGGTCGTTGTGGGAGGTCGTCGTGGTTAAGGGAGGTCGTTGTGGGAGGTTGTTGTGGTCAAGGGAGGTCGTTGTGGTCAAGGGAGGTATGCCTTTGAACATCCTCTTTCCTTCCTGCATCAACGATACTTTTTTTCTGACCTGGGTGTTTTTTTATACAATTCTAAAATCATTTCTGATAGTGTCAGTCTGTAGTGAGGGTAAAACCATGAAACGTGAAGGCAAAACGTTCGTCATACTTCGGTACTGTGTCACACTTAATTTTGTTACTTGATTCTCCATATTTTGGAATATAAAATACGATGAATGTCTAAACACTGATTGGCTGTTTACTTATCCAGTACATCACCATATTCGTTTTTCATTGGTGCAGGTCCTACAGGTGAAACAATAAAAATTACAAATAAATGAAAAAAGGAATGAATGAATGGAGGGAGGGAGGGAGGGAGGGAGGGAGGGAGGGAGGGATGGAGGGATGGAGGGATGGATGGATGGATGGATGGATGGATGGATGGATAAGCCTAATTTTCAAATTGTCATTGAACTTGGTTGGGAAACAAGTGCAAAAAAAGACTTAAAAAATCATAACTTCATACCTCCTCGTTGCCTCTTGGTGCGAGAGCTCTTATCATCATCCTTGTCACTTTTGTATGATGCATCATCTTCAGACCAAAGAGAAGAGGATGACATATCTATCTGATATGAATCTGTTGACGACTTGTAGTCATCAGCTTCTCTGTATTCAACTTGTTCCTCATCCTAAAGATGTTAAAAGAAGCAACAAAAAATAAAGTAGGATAAATATACATGTAAATTAGAGGATAAGGAGAAACCTCCCTTTCTCTCTAGTCCTCCTAGGCCACTACACACAGATGGCCAAAAAAAAACAAACATGCTTATTGGCCAGTCTCTTTAGTCCCCCTAGGGCACTACACACAGACACTTGTCAGACAGCCGAAAAAACAATCATGCTTATTGGCCAGTCAAAGATACAGTGGTGAACAATTATGCATTAGCAGCAAACAACACTGTTGCATTTTCTAGCTCCTGTAGCCACTCTCTGTGTGGGGTGGATGAGGAGAAACCTCCCTCCCAATCAATCAATCAATTTATTCCTCGCTTTTCTTAGGACAGCATTTAGGTCCCCTTCTACTAGACTCTACTAACTTCTACTAAGCTAAGATTTTACAAGATTGTGGAGGCTTTAATTACTAAAAAAATGCTTTTCTAGTCGCAGCCTTATTGATTATGTAGTATATACACGGAGTACAATAACAGCATCATCAAGACCCATTCATGGCATACCTTTGGTGTTTTAGAAGCAACATGTGGGTGTGGTGCAGTGTTCATCCATTGATTGCGGTTGCGCCGTCTTAATTCCTCATAACTTGTAAACCTATTGGACTGTTTTCTTTCATCGTCAGTCAACTCTAGTGGATTTGGCACACTCCAGGCATCACCCTCACTAACAGTACTCTCTCTGATTAAACTTGTTGAAGGTTTGGGCATCTCTTCATGAAAGCCAGATTCTAATGTTTGAGATTGAAAGAGCAGGATGACTCATAAGAGTAAATGGTTTGAATCCAGGTGTTGAATTTAAGTTATTCAAACACAATAACTTAATTGGAAAGAAAGAAAGAAAGAAAGAAGGTATGGGGGTGGGGTGGGTGGGGTTTGGAGTTGCAGTTGGGCAAACAGTAAACTACTTAAATAGCTATGGATCACCTTTCGCGCATTAAAGACATGGTAATGGCTTATTATTACAACATATACATGTTATGCCATGCTGTAACATTGACATGGCTTCCCATAAGAATGGTTATTGTATGAGTGGAAAAAGTATGGTACTGAATTACACCATGTACATGATACAGCATGCCATGACATTGAATAACTTCCCATAAGGATGGTTATCATACATGTATGAATGTGAAACTTATGGTTCTGACATACATATCACATACTGTACACGGTTTGCCATGTCATACTGTAACAATGAAATGGCTTCCCATTAGAAAGATTATCATATGAGTGGGAAACATATGTATGGTAGTGACTTACACCACCTACATGGTGCCCACACGACATGCCATAACATTGAAATGACAATTACCTGCTCTACAGCTGTATACAATATAGTCTTACCTGTGTGACTCAGATGATCATCAGGTGTGAATGTACTTTCACCCCCTGGTGTTGGGGATGTCATACCAGCTCTAAAAATGATGGAGATACACGTAATAGAAGGTTTGATCACTGATTGAATATTACCAGAAGGGTTTTAATTAGTTTTGATCATGGACTCCTGGAGAGTCCTGGGGACCAATTGTTTTTTACCACAAAAATTCACTTAAACATGCATTTTTTTGACATACATAAACAGCGTGCACTTTTTGACGTCAGCTCATTTGTCTGTCCTCTTACTGATCATAAAAAATAGCCAATCAGCATGTGAGAATTATTAAAAATTTGTGGTCAAAATGATGTTTATCAGGAATTTGGGAAATGACCTCTAAAAATACCATATTCTTGCTTGTGTTGCAATGAAAGCTATTTCTCCTATATGGAAATAAATAATAACATAATTTCATGAAATACTTCAAATAACTAATATATTGAGTTATTACACACACTTTTTGTAAAATTCACGAACTTGATCAGCTAATTTTGAGTTTTCCAATCTCAAAATTTTTTCCATGCATGTCTTGCGGTAAGAAGCAATTCCAGATAAAAATCCCAAAGCAAAGATTCCTAAATACAAGAGATGGGGAAAAAGCCACCTTCAATCAAATTTGACAATTACATTTATCAAAATATAAAAATTAATAATAATAAATTTTATAAGAGTAAATGGTTTGAACCCAGGTGTTGAAGTTATTGGGATGAAATGTGATTGTCTGGATGAGTGCAGTCTTGAGAAAGAGAGTTGGTGGTGACTTACATTTCGAGAACCTGAGACGAAGTCATCTTCAGAGTCCCACTGGACTTCCGCTCAGGTTGTCGAAACGTCAGTCACCACCAACTCTCTTTCTCAAGACTACACTCACCCAGACGATCACATTTCACACCAAATAAATTTTATATCCCTTAAAAAATATCTCAAATGTCTTGTATTTTTTCATGAAAGGATGTAGAATTCTGTTTATGATCCCTGGGTTTGTAAAGTTTTGTAAAGGTTTTGGGTTCAGCAAGCCTATTTGATCAGGAAGGCCATAGTTACTGTATTATAGTAAGAAAACACACAGATGTATTACCTGGGTAATAAAATCCAGAAAACCTCTTGATGTGTGACAGATATCCTAAACATGAGAAAAATATTATATACTGTCAGTTACTATTAAATAATTTAATATTTACATGATGATGTAGTATTATACTGACTGGGATGTGTACCAGTTTCTAAACTTGACATCTAGACAGGCAACAACTTTTCAAAACATCTTTAGAAAGAATTGCATGCTTCTTTTTCATGGAAACAAATTTGATTCTATAGCCTTAAACAACCTCTGGGCTAAATAGCAGAGAATGGCTAAAGATTGAATCAGGATTTAGAATGCTGGGTTTTGTGTAGGAATGAGTGTGAAGCGAGTGGGAAGAATCCAGAAAAAGCTGCAAATCAAGGGTGTCCACCCAATAAACTCTAATTCAGGAGTTGAGCCTTAAAACCCCAAAGGTGAAAGGCGAGTCTGGTACATTACATTATTTTATTTACGATAACCTATTGATTGTTCTTTTCAATGTAAGTTTAGGTAGATATTTATTATATTTCGATAACCGTAGAAATAGACCTCTTCAGCTCAGAAGTAATGTTTTCCCATTCCAGACCATGTGTCATTCCCTTGAGAATATTAGATTCTTCTCTTGAGAATAAGATACTCAAAGGAATGACACATGGTCTAAAATGGGGAAACACTACGCCTGAGCCGAGGAGGTATATATACAGAAATAGTTACAGTTGCAAGCTGCAAGAGCATTTGGCAATGGAAAACTAACCAGTTTTCATTCCTTCTCTCATGATGAGAACAGAAATTGCACCAAGTGGAATTCCTGAAAAAGAAACAAATATTGAGAAAGTCACATTATAAAATAACTGTTATAAATCTCACATTCTGATTGGTTGGGGGCTTGTGCTTTATGAGCACACAGCACACACATGCACTTTCAGTTGCGTCATTACTAAAGAAAAAAGGATATTGAAATTTGTATTTTATAAAAGAAATAAAAGCCTTGCTTGCTGTGCTGTGTGCAGTTATACACGTAAAGCACTTGGGGATTGGCAGAACACTTGAGAAGTGTTGAGAAGCACTCTTCTACTCATCTTGCTTCTCCTAACACTTCTGTCATGTTCTGCCAACCCCACGTGCTTTATGACTGCACGCAGCACACACGCATTTTCTATTTCTTCATTAGGACTATGTCAACACAGGAAACCCAAGCCATTTTTTTTCTTTTCAATGTGTAAGTTCCAAAAAATATCCATTCCCCACCCACAGAGGAAAACGAAAATTTTGGAAGTAATGTTGGGTCAGAGAAAAAACAAAATTGGAGAGTTTGTATTGAAGAAAATTGTGAGTTCCTGAGGGTATGCGGGCCTTTTACATTATATTCCCTCAGTGGTGCCTTTGGATATTTTCTGGAACCAAACAATGTTGGAAAAAACCTGGTAACTGCTTGTTATAAATGTTGATTTGCTAGTGAATGAAAGGTCAGGAGAGAGAGAGCACCAAGCTAGACAAGGCATATTAACATGTATATGTATATGACCTAGTACCTTTGCTGTAAAGGCGTGTGTCTTTAACTTACCTCTAAAGTAAACGCTATTTACTCGACATTCTCGAAGCACAGCTCTTTCTTCATCAGTAAGCTAAAACATAATAATGCAATTCGAGCTTAAAAGATAAATATAACGGAATGAAACGATATTAATCCAGCTGAAGTACCTCTAAAGGAGGCATGCCTTGGAGGACCTCCATGAGCCGCCATCTTGAATTTTGATGATTCCCGCTGACCCCCATGTATATGGGCTCTTCTCTTGACCTACGGAAAAATATCGCGGGGAAAAATCATTGAAAATTTGATCAAAAAATAATATTCCTTATATATCTTTATCATTTGCACTTTAATTTTTAAAGGCCAGAATTTGATTTAAAATGATAATTTTTGAGAAATTATATAATATGCTATAGCCGAAAGATTATCGACTGGTGTGAAAGCAATGCTCCAATCGATATTTTTTCGTGATAACCGAGCAAGCAAGCAACTCAAAACACAACATGGAGACGAAGAGGTTTTGGATTATCGTTCGAGAAGATAAAAGTAATAGTATTTTTTAATGAAACCTCAGACTTCAACTAAACAATGAATAACTGATAGTCTAGTTTTGATTATTCAGTTGTTTCAGATATCAAGGAAGTGACAATTCCGGCGAAGAGAGAAATTTTTAATTATTCTGATGATAGGCGACTGCTTTTGAAGGTTAGCTGTCTAATGGAGTGAAAATAATCTTATCTATTTGACATGCTTATTAATTCTCCGGCTATTTTGCATGTGTAGTCCTTATGTGCTCAACTGGGAATTAGCTACAAGGATGACAAAGTTCTAAAGGTGAACAATTCGTCGTTTTATTAATTCATTTAAAAATCATTGAAGGCATTTATGGGCCGTGGAGGGGGATTGCTGCTTGGCAACACTTTCAGTTTTTCCCTTGTTTTGTCATCTATTATCTCTCCTCTGATATATAATGAACATTCTCTTATAAAGCTGATTTTCCTTTAAACTTCAAAGCTAAGAAATGGCAGAAGTTCTCTGGTTCCTATCAGTAGAAGTCTTTCACCAAACACTGTAACAAGGTAAAGCTTACCTGAAATTTCTGCTTCAACTTACCGCAATTCTCACTACATTTATTCTGCAAACTCAGACATTTCAATAGCTTGTTGTAAAATTGTTTTTTCCCTGCCATCAGTCAAAAATAATCAGTCGGTGCTTCTTACATTTTTGACTGGTGGCAGTAAAAAACCAACTACGGAGTTTGCATAATGTTAAAAATCATTGCAAATATTAGCTACATGTACTATTGAAGAAATAGAAAACACGCGCGCCTGCTGTGTACTGTCATAAAGCACGTGGGGGTTGGCAGAACACGAGAGAAGTGTTAGGAGAAGCACGACGCGTAGCAGAGTGCTTCTGGACACTTCTCGAGTGTTCTGCCAATCCCCAAGTGCTTTATGACTGCACACAGCACAGCAAGCAAGTTTTTTATTTCTTTTATAAAATACAAATTACAATAATAGATAGGAATGATGCCACGGAAAGTGCGCGCGCGTGCAATGTGCTCTCATAAAGCACACGCTCCAAACCAATCAGAACGCAACATTCATAACAGTTATTTTATAATGTGCTTTAATGTTTTGCTTGGTATGGAATGCCAAAATGTTTGTCTCATTCAGCCCTGATAGTTTCCATGGCAACCATGATACAGTGCGATGTGCCTAACCGTGGCCACCCAAATTATTTTCTTACTAGTTAGCCAATCAGACAGCAAGAATTTGTGCATTTGTATGTGAAGTCATTCAGCGTGACCACAAATATGCAAAATCATTTAGTACTCTAGCTTTGCAACAAAAACTTAAAGAAATGGCTAGAGATTTTGTGGTGGTATCTTTTTAGTTCCTTGCTGGCTAACACTGGTCTCTTTCATAAAAGTCTTTTAAATCAATGAAAACACTTGGAGGGAAAGGATTCAAGGGCATTGGCAATAAAAAATAAGTTGAATTCTTTTTGGTTACAGCCCATTTATCTTAGAAGTTTGTGAAACACACAAAACAGGTAACTAAATAGAAATAACAGTATTTAACTTATTCATTAAAATATTTTCTTCAATAGTAACAGGTTGGTTACAGCCATTTACAATCATGTTGAATGTTTTTTTTAGTAAAACCTGGACTGAAGCAGATTGTTATACCTAGCCACAGTGAGATTTGTCAGAAGAAGAAGGAAACGCTATCAAAGAGGGTATTAATCCAACTTAAATGTTGCTGAATATATCCCAATGCTCCCATTTCAAGTTCGCCTTATTACTCAGTCTTAGCCTCGATTATGTGCAAATGTGTTATTTTCTTCTATTAAGGCCGATTTAGTACGATTTTTGCCCACAACTATCGTATACAACACGCTTGCGTCTGTTGTAGACGAGTTGTGGGCTTGATTTACACGCTACAACTCGAGTTGTAGGTTGGTGTGAGCACGTTGTATACGATAGTTGTAGGCGAAAATCGTACAGTCTAAACCAGCCTTAAAGGTCCAATGTATAGTAAGGAATGTATGCGCTATGGAACAATACGAGATGATTAAAATGCCACAGGTTTAGGTTGAATAGCTGAATGTTATAATGCATGACTGAGACTGAGGTTGAGCAAAGAGAACTCGAAACTGGAGTATTGAAAAGCTCCCCAAACCTTATATTTATAAGTTTAACATTTCAGATAGAAAGACTTGAGAAAATAATTCCAGATTTGCCTCTGTTGAGAAAGGCAAAGCTTGCTAATGTAAGTTATATCAATTATAGCAGCATTGAGTATTTTGTTAATTGTTGTTTTTGGCACATACAGGTAGCCACTTACAATGGTTTATCCATATCAGAAGCAAATTGCCGAATTTTCATTTTCAATAGATGCTACAGTATATGTTTCACAGTTTCAAGACATTCCACTTATCACCCTACCAACAACCTATTGACACCAGGGCCGGGTTTTTCAAAGCTCGATTAGCGCTAATCCAGGATTAACTCTATAGGTCTCATTAAGTGTTAACCCAGGATTAGCACTAATCGGGCTTTAAACAACTGGGCCCAGAGCTATAATCTAATGACATCCTACCATTCCCTTACTGACACCCTACTATCAACCTTTGTAAGAATACCCTTACATCAATCTACTGTTTCTCTACCAACACCCTACTGAAACTCTACCAACAACCTTCCAACCCCCTACTGACAATCTACCAAAAGCCTATTGAAACCCTTAGCCAACACCTTACTGACAACATATTATCAACCTACTGACACCTTACAAACAGCCTATTGATACCAACACCCTACTGACACTCTACTGACACCCTACCAACAATCTGCTAGCACACTACCATCAACCTACTGACACCTTACAAACAGCCTATTGATACCAACATCTTACTGGCACACTACTGACACCCAACCACCAACCTACTGACACCCTACTACCAACCTGCTAGCACACTACCATCAACCTAATGACACCCTACCATCAGCCTACTGACACCCTACCAACACACTACTGACACGTCCCCTAAGGACACCCTATGACATCCTAAAACGTTAAACGTTTTTGCATCAAATCCAATACAGTTTATATTCTTTCAAACAGGAAATGAAAGATGTTGAGGCAAGGCTTAGCTTTCTGAATGAAAGAATGAAGGTATTATATTAGTTTATTTTCCATGCATAACAGTTGACCCCCTTGTGTTGACACCAACATTCATCCCTGCCCATTTTCTCTAAATACTGAATCATTAACTAAGTTGCCATTTGTCTCCAAATAAAATAATATTATCTATCAGGAAGCAGAAACACAGCAGTGGAAAGGCATGTTTAAGAAGCACCCACTGTGGTGAGGATTCATCAGGTCAGTTTGATTCAGCTGTTGTCTGCTGCATCACACTAGCTTGGCTTCTCATAAAGAGATGATCAGTGTACATATTCTGCATTATACCCAGATATTTTGCATGAAAACGACTCCAGACGCATCTTGAATCTTAAAATGTACAAAATAGTATTTCAAGTTATCAAAACCTTGGCTCATTTAGGGAGCATTTTTTATGTATGGGAAAATATTTATTTGATATATTTTTAGCCACATTGTAAGTAGTCTCCTATGCAGCCGCTATTAGTTTCGTGACGACACTAATAGCAGCTGCGTAGGAATACTACATTGTTAGACGGTTGGTCAAATTTCTACAAGACAATCAACGGGCAGACATAACAGCATGTTGTACCATTCATAGGCGCCAACTCACTCAGTACTGTATGTTTTCCACTCTTACCAAAAATTCTCTAATTGTATATATGTTTATTAATATATGTATGAAATAGTTAATAATAATATCTATGATATGAATAGAATCTGATTTGAAATTTTGTTCACTACAATTTTTTTTGTCTTTTTATTTTGTTTGTAAATAGCAATTATTTATAAATATTGTTATCAAAAGATATGCTCTCAATTCTGTTAAGTATTTTAAGAATGGATAAAACGACCATGTATAGATTATTTTTCCCTTAAGTAACTGTCCTTAACATATTACCTGTCCCCAAGCTACATCACGAAAACTCCAATATAATGAAGTGGGTTTCTTGAGTCCATATATCCTTTATAGCCTGCGTAGCTCGGCCCTAGGGGAGGGGGCAGGGGAAATTTTTATAGCTCTTCTAAAGTAAAGCCAAAACTGTCGGTGTTTAAAATTTAGAATGCACCGATGCAGAATGCAGACATGCGAAATCATACAAAAAAAGAAAAATGTAACAATAAATGCTAGACCCCGAAGTCTTTCGTACAAATGACTACACACTTTTAAGAGTGTTTTAAAAAGGCTCTATTGAGCAACATATAGTATTGAGAGTGAATGCAGTATTGATCATAAGTTTATATACATGCATACAAAAGGCTGTATATAGGCTGTTAGGTTTAGGTTTTTAACTGGGAATTAATCATCCGATGACGAATAAATATTTTAACAACCGGTTTGAATGAGTGATTTTCGTGCGCACAAAAACAAAAATCGTTCGGTACAATATTTGTTTTAAATATCTGCTTTCCCTTGATTCGAAAAGCCCTTGAAAACATGAATTAGGAAAACTGGCAGTCTTACCGAATCTATTACTAAATGCCACTAGATTGGTTTCCCTTCTCTTCCTTTAATTTTTTCATTTACCATTTTTTCATTTTCTTCCATTTCCTTTCATTTATTTTTCCTGCGTTCAAGGCTTTCCTTTTCTCTTCTCTTCTCTCTTCTCTTCTCTTCTCTTCTCTTCTCTTCTCTTCTTGCCTTCTCTCATCTCCTCTTCTCTCTTCTCTTTTCCTCATATTGAACATTTGTTAAATCTATCACTTTTTCCAGCCCACTTTATGGATTGCCGATTATCTACTATAACACTTACAAGTCGAGTATTTTTACCGCCTCGTTAAAAATAATCGTTATATTTTTAAATTATTCATCACACTCGTCTTTTCTGAGCATCCGGAAAGACAGCCAAGAGAATTAACTACTCTATGTATGTCGCTAGTACGAGCTAATTTTATACACCAGTAGTAGATATTACTTTATACCATATACTTCACATCTAACGAACAGTCTATTATTAACATTGTCGATCTACAGCAGATCTTAGCTTTTTTTAAGCTAAAGTTATTATTATATACTGATGATTAATGACCGTTTTTGATTAAAAACCTGATCTTATATATAGCATAATATATATATAGTATAACATATGTGCGTAGTGTAGGTTTTAATCATTTAACGTCCCTAAAATGCCACTAAAATCATGATAACATATCCTTAGGCGTAGAAATTCTTCCAACTGTTTTTTTATTATCTTCTTTCTTCAAGCTTGCTTTTTTTCTGCGCTTGTTATTCTTCTTTTATGTAACCGCCAGTCTTACGAAATACTTCAGAGATACTTCATTTCTAGTCGTTATCTTGCTGTTTATATGAGACTGAACTCGTTTGTGTTAAGTTTTTTTTGTTGTCTATTTTGTTTTTCGAAGATATAACTAGCTAAAAACTAGTGTGAGCTGCGTCGGTGTTTCTAATGAAACAGTAATGATGAAAAGGTAAATTATACACCGTGAAAAGATGAAAAAACTTTACTAACTTACTAGTAAGTTTTTTCATCTTTTCACGGTGTATAATTTACCTTTTCATCATTACTATTTTGTTTTTCATCGAGTTTCCGAAAGAATCCACTTTTGAGTCGAATTTTCATGATATCCTATCCAAACCATTACATAACATTAATAATTGATTAACAATTAATAGATAATTAAAGATTAATAGTTAAAAATAAAATGTGCTACTTTTAAAGTTAAAGCTGCACCTGAATCTTTACTTTACAGATATATTAAAATAAAGCGACTACGGCAGATACGAAATATCGTCCGCGACACTGTAATTTTCGGGAGGATTAAATGATTCGAAAAAGTTAAGACCGTTTCCTCGTTAGCCGGAGAATCATTAGGGATTAATAAAAAAATCAACGCTTTCCTTAAAAAAAACTTCCCCCGTTTCTTTCCGCTTGTTGTATTATCTAACTCAGCATGTTTTCATTTGTTTTCACTATAGCGTTTTTCTGTTATCTTTCCTTTAACACTTTTTTTACGGAAAAGAAAGACAGAAAAGGAAGGAAGGAAAGAAAGAGAGGGGGGGGGGGGGGGAAAGAAGGAACTGAAGAAAGAAAGAATGCAAAGAAAGAAAGAAGCAATAAACAAAAGAAACACCCGCCCTCCCCCCCATCCCCCATACCCCCATCCCCCAGCCCCCCCCTCTCCGCAGCTCCCTCTTCTTGTTCCTAAGCAGCAAGCACTAACGCAAGAAGAAAAAAATAAATGAAATTTAGGAAGGAAAAAAAAAGATACAGTCCAACACAGGTATCAAAGTGGGCATTTGTAAACCTGGTTTAACAGACAATGCGTTAGTTAGCCAAAACTAAACGCCTTGAATATTCCCCGAAATAGTCGCCCAGACCCGGCATCAGTCGCAGCTTTTTATAAATAATGATGATGAGTACTATCAATATGAACTATATGCCTACTCTTCTCATTCTTCCTTTGTCATTCCCACGACCATTTAACATTTTCACCGGTAGTGCCATTATCATTCTAAATAACAAAAACATTTAATGCGCCATCTCGTCCGCATGGCCGTTCTGGTGTTGATTGATTCTGATAAAAGAAAACAACAACCGAGCTTGGAATACTGCTACTTAGTTTCAATATAGTTACGCTTGTATGCAGCATAAATATCACGGCATGCGTTTCCCTACATTGCAGCCAGAGGAGAATCCACTCGTATCCAAGTGCCTTTGCGCCTTTATTTTTCTTTTCTTTGGCTTTCACCGGTTTTGTAGATATTTTTGTAACTTCTACCAACAATATTACTGATACTAATGGTCGTGCAATATGTTTATCCCATATGTTAGTCTCCATTCGGTCTGAGCTGACTGACATTCGAAGTTCATTAAGATATAACTGATATGGTTCTACATCAGTTAAGGCCGATTCCATCAGTTTGAAATGCGTTTGCTGTGTTTTTTAGCAACATAGATAAGGCTATACAATTAATTGAAAGATATCCAGTAGAAGCGATAAGGAATAGCAGGGAATCGTAGGGACTTTGTAGCGATAGCGCATGCGCATTTGCCTCATCATTTATTTCTTACTGCGCATGCTAAACGAAATAAATATTCATTTCGTCGAGCATGCGCAGTAAAAGATAAAGGCCCTGGTACGAGATTGGTTCGATCACTAAAATCGAGTAGAGGAGAATTTGCCGGGAGAATTTGTTTAGTCTCCCTTGGGTTTTTTCGGTTTTCCTCCATCCGCAAAACCTATCTTTGTGAATTCAGATTCGATCTATGAGAGCCATGTTCTAAGAAGTTGTTTCATGGTTCGATCTCTGAGTAATTAAGCCGTGACTTAGATCAGCCCAAAGGTTATTTCAGGGTTTGATCTGTTAGTTAGCAGTGCCCTGACTTTGATCAGCCCAGAGGTTATTTCAGGGTTTGATCTGTGAGCTTGCCCTGACTTTGATCAGCCCAGAGGTTATTTCAGGGTTTGATCTGTGAGTTATAGCCGTGCCCTGACTTAGATCAGCCCAAAGGTTGTTACAAGGTAGCCTATTCTCACTTAGATCAGGCCAGAGTTTGTTTCAGGGTTCGATGAAATCGAAAATAGAATCGTACCCAAATAACAGATTAAATTTCATGATCATGTATGTTACTGCACGAGATAAATTTCGTAATCTTACAACACTTAAGAATGTTAACCAGAAAGAGCCTGTACGAGTGCTACATTGCATGCCTAATGAACAAACGCGTGATGTACCAAATCTAATCTAATCAATATTCTTGCGCAGTATTTTAGTGTCAAGAAAACCTGTCAGCCTATCACTTATTCTATACAAATATTTGCTCACTTATTCATGACAAATGAGCCATATTAGTATAGGAATATCTTTTATGACTTGCCGACTTCAAAATATTAGTCCACTGCTCTTCTTATCGAAGGGTTTTCTTCAGGTTTTCCGGTTTTTCTCAGTGGCGCAAACCTAACTCTAACCTCTACATATATTCAAATTCTAAAACAAGGAATACAATCATATTAGCCACAATTAAGCTATCAGTTTTTATCATTGCTAAATTAGAGTGGCTTATTTCGTACATTTTATTTAGTGAATTCAGTCGTTTTCCATTTCTGAACTGGCGCAAAATTCGCTCTACAAGAATTTTTTTCTACCACTCCGATGTAAATTTAATGTAGCCATTTCGCCACCCCCCCCCCCCCCCTCCGCCCCCCAAAAAGGCCAAAATTTTGATTCATATATGGCCCCCTTTTTTGTGCTGAAGACCACACCTTATGCCTAACTAACGTTCGTATTCACCTCAAAGCAAGCGGTCAGATAATATCCATAGTTTTTCGATGTGATCAGAACTTATTGAAAAGCACAAAAAACAAAAAAAACAAAAAACAAAAAAAAAAACAGAGAAAAAGACAGCTGTGCAGTAGTTGCTTATCCCACAATGTCTTAATAAAGTAATAGAATTTAAGAAAAAGAACTTTATTTGTACCCATTATTACATTTTTTTTTTGTTTGTTTGTTTGTTTGTTCTAATTTGATACATTATTTTATGTTAAAACAGATTGAGGGGTACCAACTTCCAAAAATAACTAGAAATCTAAAAATGCTGGGAGTTGGTTTACATATTAAAAGTAATTACATTTAGGGTCAGGATTTCTGCTATTTATAATCATAATAATGAGCATAATAACACACCGTATAAACAAATAGGCAAAAAAATTAATATGATTGAAAAAATGACAACAAAAAAAAGGACATAAAAACTATACAAATACACACGCAGCACACAAGAGCATCATCAGTCTTTACAGTATATAAGTTAACTTGTAAAAGTAAAACTTGATCTTAATATTTAGAATTTAATTCATTTTTCTTAAATTGATAAGATGGCCGCCATATCGGTAAAAGGGCCCATATTCTACCAGCTGGATCATCTATGTAGCATATAAGTTAGCGGTGATGGGACAACTGCAATATTCAGACACTTCTAAGAAGTGTCTTACACGCGGTACAGGTCGGAAATGAGTGACATTATTTTAAGTATTTCCTGCGCTACTGCAGTAGAAAAAGATCAAACGTTTTACAAAGTTCCCGGCGGCGCTTCCCTGCTGGCAGAGGCGCCTTTTCCCTCCCTTTTCTTTTCCGATCCAGAAAAAGAAAAAAAGAGAGACTCTTTCAGCAGGGAAATCAAGCGCAGTCTTAGATTTTTGAGATAGAATGTTCGCAATTAATTGGATGGTTAACAATTAATTGGGCAAATCAATTGAGAGTGAAAGGATGGAAGTGTTATTAATCACGATAGACAACGCTCGAAATATTAAATTTCTTGCACAATATGTACCGAGGCTTTCCGGCATAAAATGTTCAAAATTTCATTTAACCTCAAAGGATGAATAGATATACAGTCAATGTCATTAACGTTGTCCACCGAAAAAAGACATTTACACATTTAGACTAAAAGAAATATCACGTGTTACCTCGAACGTTCTGTCATAAAACAAACGCTGAAATACCATTTTCTCCATATTAAATCCTAACTGGATTCCATCCTTGGCAATCTGGATTTTCGATTCACGAGTTGAATTTTACATTTAAAGTTCAGGCTCACTTTAGTCTAATTGTCTAAATGTGTAAATGTCTTTTTTCGGTGGACAACGTTAATGACATTGACTGTATAGTGATGTAGATTCGATTATAACGTCTTTGAATAGTGAACTGACCAGAATTTCTACCAAAATTCCACACATATGGTATTTAGAATGAATAATTAATAATAATGTCGAGTTTTCTTTTAAATTTTTTTCTTTTTAAGAACTGAGAAACCATTTATTCATTTAAATACTTTTCTACCAAAATTCCCTTATTATTGTCGAAAGGTAGGAACGTCGTTTATGGTAAATCATTTCATTCCCACCAATGAATGTATTTGATGATCCATATGTTAGTACCATACATGAAGTACCATTCGACTAAAACCTGGCAATCAAATCTGAATTTAAATATATTGAATGTCATAATAAAGCATGTCTGGCAAGCTATTAGGAAAACTAAAAACAAATAACTTTTACCTAAATATCTCTTTAAAAGGAAATTTGTGTCTCGGTCCTAAGCAAAACGACAATTAAGACGGGAAAACGTACTGAAAACATGAAAACATGTTTTGTTAACACAAAAGGCAATGTCCACAAACACTGTTGTTGCTACGCAACCAGCTCTTAGTCAAACATAAACTAGTCAGTTTTCGCAGCTTTGAGATCTTCATCTTTGCCTTCGTTTTTTCATTTGTTTAAAGAGAAAGAAAGTGTCGACCAATCAAGGAGCCCGCCAAAATTCCACATATATGGTATTTACTTTAACAAAAATGAATAATTAATAATAATGTCGAGCGGGTTCCTTTTAAATTTTTATCTTTTTAAGAACTCAGTGAGAAACCATCTATTCATTGAAATACTTTTCTCTCAACAAAACAATAAAAAGTAATTGATAAAATAGGTATTTCTAGTGCTAATATTTCTCAAAACATTCAGAATCCTACCGATTTAGTAATTAATTGGAGAAGATTAGAGCTTAAGTCTTTAGAAAACTGAAAATAAAAAATGTATAATTTATTTTAGTAGCCAAAACAGATAGCCAAAATTAAGATTATACTATAAAGCAGAACTCCTTGCTATAGTCTTCAGTTGATGACTCTAAAAGAAAGAAACGGGGGAAAAAGATAGAAAGAGAAGAGAAAAAGAACAATGAATTTTCTATTTATTGTCAAAGAATACACCAGCTGTGTTTTTTGAGCACCCCTTAGCATTTTCACTGTTTCACTGCATGAATTTTGTCATTGTCTACTTTTCCCTCAAGGATTAGAAACTAAAGCTAAGCTAATAACTTAGAATCGCATAGCCAAAGGAAATAGAATTTAAAAAAGTGGAATAAGAAACTTGTCATAATTCTATTACAACAAAAACGATTTCGGCATTTCAATAACGAAAATGAAATTTGTTTGAGGGAGTATACAAATTGGTTCTAAAAATAAATGTCCCCAAATGCTTTCCATTCATTGTCGATAAATATCTCCCCAAAACCACGGTAAATAAACCTCAGGCCTTGACGATGTAAAGGGGATTCTTTTTGCTTCAATTTCTAGAAAACACTTCTAAATACATAGTATGAATCCAATTTGAACTGAAATTTCGCCAAACAATACATGCACTATGTCCAATTTCTATCAGATTGATTCAGAACGATTTCCAGCGATAAGTTTTAAATTTTAATTTGTTTTTCTCGGCTCGTTAAACGATTTTCCAAAACTATTTATGATTTTAATTTATTCAATTACAACTCTTTTGAATGGCCTCGAGCTGAGAAAACGAATAATGAAAAAAAAAAAAGAGCTTTGGCTTTGATCTATGACTTATATTTTATCTTATTAAAACAGTAAGAGTGCATGGAACCAAATTATCAATCAATACTTTCGAACAAAGAGAATATGAATCCGGTTTATAAAGCCAACCAGGGTTAGCAAGTTTAATAATTTTTCAACCGTGGGAGTCTCCAGAAGTCCTTTGTAAACTTTTTCATATAAGATTTTAATACAACTTTCAATTCAATCACATTTGAAAGGCGGTATAATGAAGAGTATCAATGAGTCTAAGGTTTTCAATGATTGATGTGAAATACTTGAGAATCTTCATTTGTTTTCCACCATCTACAGCACAATATCTTGTCCCCAAGAAAATTCTTAATACTAGAACGGAATTTACCGTTTAAAAACCCGTACAAAAATGGGTTCATTGAAGAATTAAGGAACGTTAACCAAGTGGTCAATGCTTTAACAGAGAGTGGTATTGTGATTCTATTTAGGCTTGAATAGAATATCAAAATGAAATGGGGCGACCAACAAATAATAAAGGCAGCCACTATAAGAAGAAGCATCTTGAATCCGCGCGCTTTGTGCTTACGTTTGCTGATGTTTTTTGAGTTGTAGAGCCGCTTAGTACGTATAGTATTCGTAGCTGATGTAATTTCAGTATTATCTGATGTGAAAGTCTTCTCTCGATTTGAGTGTCTGTGAATATTTCTAACGATCTCTTGCTCTTGAGGTTGTACATTGATGACGTTCAGTTTAGGAGCGTGATGGACCTGACGAAACTGTTTTCTAGCTGTCCACAGAATAGAAATGTAGAGAAAAGCGAGAATTGCAAAAGGGATAACAAAACAAGTGGCAAAAAGGAAGCTTGTAAAGCCGTTGTCTTTTTGTGGCGTTCCAAACTCTGGTCGACAGATGCTTTCGACTTTAATGTACGCATAACCACTTCCCCAACCCAGAGCGGGTAGGAGAGAAAAAATCGCAGCGACGAGCCATACGAAAGCTAGCATGCATACGCAAGCTTTATTCGTGAGGTATACACAGTATTTGAGTGGGTGTTTGATGGCCAAGTAGCGGTCAATAGCTACTAATACCAGAGTTAGAATCGATGCTATGCACAACGTCGAGAGAATCAATCCGGAAATGCTACACATCAAGCCACCAAATATCCAGTCGTCAACGATACAAGACACCAGAGCAAATGGCATACAGAGGATGGAGAGAAGAAAGTCGCTTGTTGCCAGATTCAAAATAAAGATATTTGTAACTGTTCTCAATGACCTGTTTTTTAAGATACAATGGCATATAACTCCGTTGGCCAAAGTACTAACAACTATCATGAAGAACATTGTTATGGCTTGGACCACCAGTACCAGAAGTGGTTTGTTCTGGTATGATAAGCTATCCCCTGCTATTGTTACACTTGTTTTACTTGAATTGTTGCTAAAAGTCATCGTACGTACAACTTTAGTCGAGCCGAAAAGCCGCAGTTTCGCAGTTATAGAATAACAAGGTTATGCCTCGTTCCAACCAGCAATCGCTGGGTTAATTCACTTAGAAATGAGAAAAACACTTCGCCAACCTTTGAGACTTGAGACTGTCGAAGAATTAATCTAAAACCAAATACTTAAAGATTGTAAACTGCCTAAAAATGATGGTGCATCGACGGAATGGCAGTTTTTGCCAGCGAACTAGACTTGATTCGAGCGATTCCCTTAGCTGTTGCTGTATAAACAATGATCGGCGAGTCAAACATTTTCCCAGAACATGACCATCACACTCGCCTGTGACAATGTGAAAATCATACGATTCGAAATCGGTTTATATGAACTATATCATCAACTTACCAGCTGCCGACCTTACAAATGCCAATCTAATCGCCATTCGCCATGGCAACAGGAAAAAGATATATTTATTCTCTACTAAACGTTGTTTTTGAGGGGACTATTAGTTTCTATTACCTCTGTAATTCCCCTCAGGTGCGTAATCTGTTTACGAACAAAAAACCTATTTCGTCAAATCCGGTATAGAACTTAATTTATTTTTTTTTTATTTTTTTTATTTTCTTATTTTTTGGACTCGATCAAATTGGTTGGCCTTTTATGGAAGTGTAAGAAAATTACCTGAGATACGAAGATGATATGCGGTGACAGCCACCTTGAGTGCCTTGCGGATGTGAAAATCCTTCTTGTGAAAAGTTAAATTTCATTTGATCAAATAGATGAATATTACACGAAATATTGAATTTTCTTTGCTACGTATATTTAATTTTCTAGTAAATTTTGTATTAATTTATTAGCTCTTTTTTGTAGTTTATTTTTTATTCTAAAACTTAAGTTATCGAGCAAAACTTTCAACAAAATGATAAACAACAAAGACATTTGATTACTCATTAACATCTCAGATTACTCAATATTTTTTCTGATTACAATTACTTGGGCCTTCATTTAAAGAATTGCAGAGCCATTATTTGGTCAATCTTAACTTGATTATTTTATTTTATTTTATCTTATTTTATCTTATTTTTTGGTTTGATGTTTTTATTGTCTGTGTGTGTTGCGGTGTTATGTGTGTGTGTACGTATCTGTCGGTCTGCTTCTTTTACTGAATGGCTTTGTTCACCATATTATCGTTATTGTTGTTATATATTGCTGCGTATTTGTAATTTTAATTTTTTTTATTTTATTTGAATAAAATTGGGACAGGGCTTCGATTTCTAAATATATAACGTTTTCTCTGGGGATAACAGTGATCAGGCCTAGATCTAGTAGTGTTATTGATTGTTTTTCCCCCTTATTTTTCTTCTGGCTTCATATCCTTACTGGTTCCGTTCTTTCATTATTTGATTTGCTTTCATTCGTGTTTTCTTTCTTTCTTTCATTCATTCATTCTTTCTTTCTTTCTTTCATTCATTCTTTCTTTCTTTCTTTCTTTCTTTCTTTCTTACTTACTTACTTTCTTTCTTTCTTTCTTACTTTCTTTCTTTTTTTTTCTTTCATAATTTCTTTCTTTCCTTCTTTCCTTCTTTCCTTCTTTCCTTCTTTCCTTCTTTCCTTCTTTCCTTCTTTCCTTCTTTCTTTCTTTCCTTCTTTCCTTCTTTCCTTCTTTCCTTCTTTCTTTCTTTCCTTCTTTCCTTCTTTCTTCTTTCTTCTCCTTTTTTCCTTTTACAAGTGGTCAGTCATGAGATCATTGGGATATTCTATAGACTAAACTTATTCAGTCTTAAAGCAGCATGAACACCGGCGTTTTCCATGTTGGTAGCAGAATGTCGTCTGAAGCATCAGTGACGGCAAATCGAATAGACATTATATTCATCGGGAAACAACTCCTCATTGTTTTGTCTGGTGATAAAAAAGAAGCCCTTTTAACCAGGAGCACTTTACCAGGAGCGTACAACTCACTTATCTTCATTAGGAGTTATTGTTTTCCCAAACCATCTATATTTTGAACGGCCTCCAATCCGAGAAATAGAGAAAACAGATATAGCCACCATGGACACTAGAGAAAAACGTTTGCGCATGCGTGCATTTCAGCACTTTTTCTAAGAATTTTGAAAAGTTTGAGTGAGAAAATAAATGTTTGTTTTCTGCGAGTATACAAAAAAGTTCGCGAGTATACTTTTGACAGACCAAGATACTGTATTAACAAACACAATATGAAAGAATTAGCCTTAAGTTTCAAGCATGGACACTAAGTTTTGGCATTTGGTGAAGTCCAATTACTTAGGCATGTTTGAATGTCAAATTCACATGTGTTTGGACTAATTTACATACGAATTCAGAGCATGCGCAGACGTTTTTCACTTGTGTCTCCACCATGCTGGTGGAATGAACAAGAGGAACTAATGAGGAATGCTTTGCTATTTGGCAACAATTCTAATCTAAAAATAACCAATCCGAGAAAACAAAACTCTAGATAGGGGTACTATAGTTGTAAGCTGCGGGAAATAGACTCCTGTTTTAACTCATTCTATAGATTCAGATATGATTTTGAGTATACTGATTCCATAATTCGGTGTTTTCGCTCTGCTATCGATTCTGGATATTGCTCACTAGTTGAGCGAACATAGCCCACAGAGGAGATGTGGAAATGGAAACATTGCGCTTCCTTTTTCCTAGGCCCCAGGGTCTGTCATTCTTACTACGCATGCTCGACGAAGTGCCAGGCACTTTCTCGGGTACGCTTAGGCGCTTCGTCGAGCATGCACAGTACGAATGGCAGGGCTCTTAAGTCGATAGGGTGCCTATTGTGCATAGTTCCGGTGCGCCAATCTTACCAGCTCTATAGAAACTATTCCTTTAATTCAATACCATGATAGATAACTTTCATTAATGCAAGAAAAACTAAAACAGGCTAAAAAATCAGGCGGCTTATTTTTATTCTCAGGCTTAGTGACACAGTTGCTTGTTGGTTCTTCCCTAAGCGTCGAGGGTTTTTCTGTGGATTCTATCGGTTTTCCTCCCTAAGCAAAAACCAACTTCTAAACTGGAATCCAATGGTAAAAGAGCCACTACCTCTGTGGAATCCACTGTTAATTTCCATCATCATTATTTATTATTATTAGTTTTTATTCATTTCAATTGAATATTGAAAGTGATGCGCACACGTAATAGAACAATCCACTCGGTCTTTCCCTTCGCAGTTTCCAGATCATTTCACTCAGTATTATATTTAAGATCGAAGATACACAAAAGGAAACTACGAATAACTACAGGCTATTATCAATGAAAGTGTCATCACGTTGTATGAATTAGGGTAATATCATTGCGTATTAGGCTTTTACCTATTTCCTCCTTCTCCCCAAAAACATGATCATTATCAGCATTTCCACTTTGGATGTATTGTTTATTTGAGATTAAAAGGAGAACTGCCAAAAGCCTTGCTTCATTAACTGTTGTGCAGCACGACGCCAGTAAGGCATGCCATAGACCTCTTTACCTTGGGCGTAATGTTTTTTTTCATTTCTGATCACGTGTCATATTCTCAAGAAAATAACATGTGGTCAAAATGAGAAAACATTACGCCCACTGTCAAGAGTTTGAGTTTTATCCAGGCACTTAGTTTAGTTTAGTTTAGTTTATTTGTCACAATACAAACATATGCATTTTATAAAACTTGAGACATAGAAATTTTGTGACTGACGAAGAAAACAGAACTTTCGTCCCAATTAATATTCCCTCTTCATACAATTTACATACAGTACAAACATGATTAATATTAAAATTGACGAGGAAAAAACAATGATAACAAGAAAAAAATATCAAAATTCAAATTCAAAAGATTTTAAGGTGGTAAGAAATGTTTTCCATTTTATATGACTTTCGTGCCCAACCGTTAAACAGAGAAATGATGCTCTAGGGAATGAAATGAGGTCAGATGGGAAAACATTACTCCCCGCTACGAGGTAAAGAAGTTTGTTTGTTGAATGGTACTGAGATATCTTCTCTACTTGGTACGTACTTGTCGATTATGAACTGGTTCGAAGAAGCATCTCAAACACCTTCACCTTACCAGGGAGCCATAGCGCGACACGAGCTTCAAATTTACGTAGGGGAACTATGAATTGATTCTTAACTATCTGTTATCATTTAATTCCAAAACTCATAGGAAAGAAAAAATAATTACTGATCATACCGGACCAAGTATGTTAAAAATTATTAAAACTCGTGAAAACATGACTTTACAAAAACCAAAATTCGTTTGTAGGCATTGAGAAAGCTATGATTATGTTTTCCGTAAAAACATTACTCGCTAGTTTTGAACTTATTTTTGTCAAACGTCACCCTTTTACCGATCAGCTTTGGTAGTTTTGTGTTACGTTTTAGCTGTTAAGAGTTCATCATGCGCAAAAGGAGACTGACGTCCGGTTTTCCATCATAAAATCGATGTTAAGATCTATCCTGATGCTCTAATGACATTTCCGTTCGAGAGAGTTCGAAACTGAAATGGTGGAATATTGACATGTGCCCACTCTATAGCAATAACGTGAGAATGGCTTGCGCTGATTTTATTTAAGCGTAACTTCTTCCTTCCCTCCTTCAAGATAGGAGGTCAAACGTGAGGAACTGTGCACGTTTAGATGCAAATTCGACAGACGTACGGTTTTTGTTTATCAAACTATAGCTTAGCTTAGCCTTAGGGGAAAAGGTACTTCCTTTATCGGGCTGAGAGGGATTTGCAGTAAACGTTTTTAAAATGGTTGTAGCCCTCGATAAATCCATGACCCTCCTATTGTCAACAAGGGAAATAAGCTCAGTCAAAATAAAGATAAAATATTTTTTTGGCAGTTTTCGGATTTGATATCGTAAAATATAAAATATTCTCTCTTGGCCGTTTTATCCTGAACTTAGCCTACGGCTTCGGTAGATAACACGACCTTGGTCTTGATAATTTACGATCACTCCTCGCTCAATTTCATCATGATAATTGTTCATTACTAATGGACACACTGGCCAGGGAAATGGGATAAAGTAATTAAAAACCGTAAGTATAAATGCTAAATGTGAGAAAGAGATAAAAAACGAAAATCCTCCTCCTCCAATTTTTTTTTTACTCCTCCTCTCTTCCCGACCTTCCCCTACTCCCTCCCCCTTCCCTCCCCTTCCCTCCCCCCTAAATTTAGCTTTGCTAAAACTTAAACATTTAGTGACCACTGAATTCACGAGACAGCTATTTTTAGACGATTGTAACATTTACGAAAAACATCTCAAAAACGAATTCCAGATGATAAATATTGAAATATTTGATCAGGAGACACCACACGACGAGAATGAACCAATCACATCTATTCCTGGTGCCCAGTCTCCCGCACTTGTTTATAATGTTCAATGTCCATTTTAGAACATTGCTAACTTCTTGAGATGAGACTCTTTCTTTCTAATCTATCTTTTCCGCGACGTTTCACATGCATCTAACCACTTATCAAAGATCCATACGAAAAAATCTTGTTGGCAAGTCAAGCTAAGTTACGTTTTTCCCGATCAGACTCACACTTATTATGTGTTTTCATTCAATTAAGATGATAAATTTATTCACTTTTTAAGAGGTTGTTTTGATGGTTTTAAGTTTCAGAGTCGTGGGTAATAGACAGCCACCCACGTAATACGAAAAGGTTGAACTGCTGAGTCAAATCGGTGATGACGAAACGTGATATGGTATTCACGTGGCTTATTTCAAACGTTTCACAATATGAATGGTCTATCTTCATCAGTAACCTGCTAAAAGATCACTTGTTCCCAATACATCAGGGACGGCAGCACTATGATTTGAAGGGGAACTAAGGGGCACCTTTTAAAGACCGGGGAGGGGGGGGGGGGGGTGGTTTCCTTCGTAACTCAACTAAACCTTAGACAACAAACAATTTCATTCTCGTAAAAAAGGGGGGCTATTAAAATGAGTCAGTTTTAGCAAAGCATAAATTTAAAGTGCCGATAAATCAACAACCATGATATAGCAAATGACAATCTGCTTTACTCGGACATTTAGTTCTCTTGTGTCTTTTCATGGTTTGATGTTAAAGATTTTAAAATTAATCCATCTTTTTTGGCCGAATTTTGAGCACAATTTGCACGAGCTAGCAGGCCCCCAAGGAGGTTAATCACGTGATACTTTTGACCAATCAAAAACGCTCATTTTTTTGCAATATGGCGAACACAAAGACAGAAATATTCGTAAGTTCCGAGGAAGTAAAGAGTTGGTGCTATTATTCAATCTCGTTTCCAGAATGTGATGACTTTGCACGTCTGTGTGCGTTAGAAAAAATGTGTCCAGGATGAGGTTAGATAAAAAGTATCTTAATCAATCACACAACTGAAAAGTTCGATCAGGTTGTAACCTTTTATTAATAGTCCTGTTCCAGTTTTAAGCTTACATATTACTTTCTTAATTCTTGTTATAAAACTGTTAATATTTCTTTTATTAGCATTATCGTTATCTTACTAGCCAATGGCTAGGGGGTCTTTCATGAGGTCCTTACTTATAACATGAACTTAGCATACACATTCACACAAACACGACCATGGTTGTCTGATTCAGAGCTTCCAATGAGATCCTCTCCGTACCAGATCCTCATCTGCTTGTACTTGGGGAAGTAGAAAGGCTGGGCAAAGTCGGTAAAGGTGATTTCTTTGGAAGAGGCGGTGTCAGCGAAGGGAACTCGATACCAGTATCTTGGACCACTACATACAACAAATTAAAATCAAATAAGAAAAATCCCTTAGGCTTACATAGCATAAATTATAAGAGAGAATTCTTTTCGTATTCAAGCGGTGAGCGCCAAAAACTATTTTCTTGAAGAAAGGCTATTGTACAAAGCTAAAATCTTGTTATTCAGAAAGTTTAACTTGTTTGGAAATGGAGATGACCGATGAAAGTGGAATCAAAGTGTTCTGACCCAAAGCAAAAATTTGAATCGAAAATGAGGTTTAGGCCTTCATTTGCTTATTTCCTATACATGATTTTCTATAAAAAAGCCTGACAAAGCTACATTCTAACACAAATGCAACAAAACATCTTTGTACAATTGAAAATACCGACTTCAAACAAGGATTTTATCATAGTACATCAGTTTCTAACTGTTAAAAAAAGGTTTTGAGTGTTAACCCAAAACGAAAATTGGGAACAAAACTCATACGAAGGTCTAGTTTTTGGCGCTTTTTGCCATTATTGTTCGTTATTGAAAAACATTTCCTCATAATGTGTAAGTAGTTTCAAGGATAAGCATACCCGATGTATTGTTTCTTTGGAAAGATGATTTGGTTGAGCTCATCTGTTACCACCGCATTGAAGGCATTGACTTTGAAAATACTGCCGATATTGGCGCATCCCCAGTAACTATTGTGGGATGAACCGAAAGTGCATGCGATGTTGCCAGAAACGTGCTTTAGTTTGATCGCTGCTACCAAACCAGACCTTACGTAGTTATGGAAAGAGCCGAAGTGGTCACCTCGGGTCTTGAAACAAACGACGCGTCGATTCATCTTAACCCAACCACTGATGCAGGAGTTTTGGATACCTGAGTAAATAACCACGTTGTGCGTCGTCATCAAAATATTAATCGAGTAAGAAGTTATTTGGAAGGGGGAAAAACTACTTTATTTAAGGTGACTGGCTGCTTTTGGGCAAAAAAACGTTTTCAAATTACGATCTTTTAACGTGAAATTTAATGTTGATTCCAAATATGAAAAGAAAAATGGGGTGTCCCTAGCTTGTTTTCGAGATAATCAGCATTTAATGGATGCCTACGCGGAAGGTTTTGGAAGAAAAATTGCGCCACGGGAAGTAATCGCAGGAAAAAAAGCTGAAGTTTTTTCAACTAAGCTCATAAAAAGTATAAAATTTCAGAGTTTTGCTCTCTTGAAGTTCAAAACGGGTAAAGTAGACAGTCACCTTAAAGGATTTCAAAGCTTTGATCCCCTAAATAAAACGCATGACTTTTGCTTCATCGTAGTTATCATCGTTGTTTTAAAAAAATAAAAGTAATTTATTGCAAGTCAGTTGAAAAGATATACATATGAAGTTACATATACACGCGCCCAATTGCAACTGGACCATTTTGGGCGCTGACTCTCCAGTTAAAGAAATAAAAACACGTAATGATCCATCCATCTCCAGTACTGAAAACATCACTATAAGTTTCCAGTAATTATCTTGTTTATCTCGTACTTACCCTCCAGTGAAAGGAAAACAGAGGACAAAATCAAACCAAGACAAAGAACACGGCACGAAAACATGTCGTTATCAGTAAGATTGTAGGAGCTGATCTGATATGACGATCACGAAATTCAGTATTATTTTATAAACCTAAATTAACTACTATCAACAAAAAACATATTCTATGAAATATTTTATTTGTTTAACACTATGCAACACGTCTTTACTTGAAAATGTGTCAAGGTTCATTTTCTTTTTTCCTCTTACTACGTACTGTTTAATAAACGAGCAGGAGTGTTTTATCGGGTATAAAACACGAGGCGTAGCCGAGTGGTTTTAGACCCGATAAAACACGATATCTGCGAGTTTATTAAACGGCTTAAAAAACTCCTGATGTATGTTCTCATACTGTACCGAATTCTTTACGAAATGAACCAAGTTTGATAGAGAAAATCCAAGTTAAAGTTTATGCAAATGAAGACGAATCTATATCAGATATAAAACCTCCTTCATGGTCATGATTTCTATTGTGTTTCCTTCATGAATTATTAATGAGTTTTTTGTGCTGTGCCTAAGTGTGGAATACTTCTATGGGAGAGTATACGTAGCGACTATATGACATTCTACCATGAAATACATCCCTTCCAAGGAAAACAAACACTTGATCGATCGATAAAAGTCAATAAAATACACAAACTGGACGACAAACTCGATGGAGATTCAATGTTTTGGCTGGTTTCAGGTGCTTTCAAGATGGTTTCAGGTCGTTTCAGGTCGTTTCAGGTCGGTTTAGGTGGTTTCAGGTGGTTTCAGGCCGTTCCTTGTTTTAGTAACAGTACCCGCACGAGTTATATGTTATTGTATTAACTAAAGTAATAATTTTTGTTTTGGTTAGCTAAACGTATCTATTTCTAGTCGAATATTTTTATGAAAAAGGGATTTTCATGCCGAAACCTTCAACGAGTGGGTGGACGAGGAATTTACTGCGTCATAATTTACATAGAGTACTCACACGAGTTTTATATTAGTTTATTTATAGTTCCTTTCACGGTTTCCGACGCCATATTGTTTGGGCAGAAGTGTAGGGAAAGAGATACGTTTTTCGTACTATTTCCATTCTGAGGTTACCCTGCGAGCAAAGTCTCCTTTACCTTCCCCCGAGTGAGAGAAAGGAAAGAGTCTTCTTTCCTTTCTCTCACTCGGGGGAAGGTAAAGGAGACTCTGCTCGCAGGGTATTCTGAGGTAAATTTTCGAGACCAAACTTTTTCTGTAGATGGAGAATCTTCTGTTCAATAATGTTTTGTGTGGTGTTTTTGAGCCGATGGAGCCACCATAACACTGGTTCTCAGAGAGACGGAGGCTTGCTTTGGGGTTTGCGAACAAGACTCGTTTATGCTGGTTCAATTTGACCGTAAAAAATATTCAAACCGAATCCACGGACTTTCTTCCGTTTTACAATGACTAAATCCCAAATAGTCTTGTACTCTATTCAAAGTATCCAATGTGCACAGCACATTTGACACGTTTTCCCGTGTCAAAACTTGTCAATATTATTAAACATCTTTTTCGTTGAAGGGAAGAAAACAGTAGTCTTAATGGGCCCTTTTTAATTTTGTCTTGAATGCGAAGCTAACATGAAAATACAAAAGAAATGCCACAGATTCCAGCATCGAGAAAAAAGCGTAATTTCTTTTGTATTTCCACGTTAGCCTATGGTTTTAATACTGATAAAAACCTGGCTAAGTACTAGTGGTTAGAGTGGTTTTCATAAACCCGTGAAGTACGTCATGTACACTCCCTAGCATATTAAGCACTACTTCACTCTTGTTCTTTTGCTTTTTATTGTACTTGCTGACTATTTATACACTTAAAGTATACACTAGTATAAAATAGTGCTAATGAAATATATGAAATATATGTTTTATTAATTCTATTAGATTGTGTTTATTCATTTTAAGCTTGTTTTTTCTTGAATTGTTTAATTATTCGCTAGGTAGATCTTCTTCAGTTGACTTAATTCACTTCTATTTTTACATTGTTTAGTCTATTACGATCACTAATTAGACCCTAAACACCCCATTCACACCTAAACGAGTTTAGTTAAAATATGTTTTCATTAGGAAAAAAATTGAGAAACTGCAAACCTACAATATAATGAAACTTTCTAAAATATTGTCAGAGCAAGACAAAGAATAGTTTACATGCATTATTTCACCAAATATTGTGCAGTGTTCGTAGATAGTTTTCCAAACCTGTTTAGTTAAACCACTTTAAAACATGTTTAAGCCTTGGTGTGAATGGGGTATAAGTTTAATATACACGTCAATATATTCAAGTCTGTTCTCAAAATCACAATATTGTGGCAAAATTAAAGCTGAAATGAAAATGATCGAAAATTAAATAAATAGAAAGACGGTGATAGGCATTATTTGTCAGCTTGAACGGAATTTAATAAGTGAAAACGAAAATAGGATACACCGTTCTCATAATGGCTGAAAATGGCACGAAAACGATGTCAGCCAGTCATTTAGTTCACAATACAAGATATAAAAGTACATTAAATGCGTTTATAGAAGAAAAGTATGGAAATTTACCTGTTGTTTTGAACTGCACGAGCAGCCTTGCTCAGCCTTGCAAGTCAGCCATTATGAGAACAGTGTATATGAAAAATAATCCTTTGAAAGGTAAAAAAAAACCGGGATATATAGCTCGATCCATTATCGTCATAAGTACCTGGTGAGGAGGGCATGAAAGACTGAATAGGTGGTGTACGATGACGTAATTTGTTTTGATCAAGGACATGAAATTCTTGGAAATTCAAGCAATAAACAAACAAATGTCAAAAGTGGCAAGATCCTATCGCTTTGGAAGATATCTGAGAATTTGAGGACAAATTTCTTGATGGTTTCCAAGTTAACATCGTGAAATTTGACAGTAAATGTATGTTGGTTGGCAAGATATTGCCAACCAACATGGCATTTACTGCAAAATTTAGCAACTTTAATTTATTATATCTCCTGAACTAATGAAGCAACTGCTCTCAAATTGATAAATATTATCAACAGTTATGACTTCTTTATATTTCTTAAGTCCAATCGTTTATGGCTCAAAAGCTGATTTTTGGAAATGTAAACAGTACGGACGCCTATACAGTCGACTTACATTTACTTAATAGTATACACCTATTTCGAAAATCGTTGTCGCACCAAGAGCCTCATGTAACAAGCCGAGGTTCCAGAGAACTGATTTATTCTTGGTTCATGCAAGTGACTATAGCTCTCCACTAATTATCATCTCAAGCAGCCTTGCTTGGAGCAATGTATGAAGTCAATAAATGAAAATGCACCGCATGAATAAACTAATTACAGCTAAAAGTACCGGCGTTCTCTGCGGTCTTGGCTTGTTGCTTGAGGCTTTTGGTGCGACAACGATTTCCGAAATAGGTATATATAACATACAAATCAATGTCAAGAGCTAAACAGTTTGATTCTGCATGACATTTTCTAATTTTATTTTATTTCTCTTTTTCTTTTTCTTTTTCTTTTTCTTTTTCTTTTTCTTTTTCTTTTTCTTTTTCTTTTTCTTTTTCTTTTTCTTTTTCTTCCTCTTCTTCTTCTTCTTCTTCTTTTTTCTTAATTTACACAATTGTAATAGTCGAATTTTCAAGACTGTGAACTTACTTCAAGTCGGCCACTTTCTCTTCGGTTCACTTCCATATTCGATTACTCTGAAGATGAAATTTGAGGTGAAAAAGACAAATTGGACTTGAAGCCAGAAGCTGCGTTCGACTTTAGTCAAGAAAAAGATAGTTGAGTGGTTCAGTCTCGTTTTATACAATTGTGACATAGGTTAATACCATGCATCTAGGTGCAATTCATTTCGTAAGAGTAAGCTTTGTTTTTTCAACTCGGTTGGATATCATAGGTTAATACCATCTATGACAAGATAATATAATATTTATTAATACTTAATTGGCAATATGAAATTGAAAATCTTAAGTTTACACGAAATAAATATATACATATAAGGACATACAAATATATAAAAATGAAAATATATATAAAGAAATAAATGCACTATATATGATAAAATCTATTAAAAATTTAAGGATCAGCGTCCCAAGTCCTAATACAATAAGGTAAAAAGCTATTTTGAAAACGTTTGGTATTGCATTTCATCAGTGGAATAGACCTAGGGTATCTTAAAGCATACCTATGATGAAAAATATTTGGTAACAGGTCCTGAATACGATCTGAGTTAGAAAAAAAATAGAAGCATAAAATTTACGTGTGAGTAATTCCCTACGTTCATTAAGAGTAACAAGACCAAGCTCATGCAAACGTTCATTATATGAGAAAATTGGTAAGATGATCTTGGTTGCTCTCCTTTGAATCTGTTTAGCCTGCGTAGCGGCCCTCTGGTAGGGAATTTTGGGCGAGAGGAGAAGGGAGAGGGAGAGGGGACTGGGGAGGGGAAAAGGGGAGGGGAGGGGGACTGGGGAAGAGGGGGAGGGGAGCTAGGATCTGTTCGACTTGATCCTTTAGCTTTTTCTAGAAGGACAAATTCATTTGTGAGAGTAAGCTTTTTCCTTTCAACCGGTAGGATATCATTAATACCATCTAGAAGGACAATTCAGTCAGCTTTGTCCTTTCGGAGACATGGGAAAACATTCAAGTAGACAGGAATCAATTTATCCGTTTCTCGGTTCCCGCGCAAATAAACCCTTCCGGACCCTGATTTAGGTTGCAAATTTTTATCAACAGTTCTCAACTAATTTTTTAATTATTGCCTATATTTCTTGATGGAAGCGTAGAGTAAGTAATGTACGTATGTATACAATTCATTTATAGCTGTTGTATGCGGTATATTTTAATTATTGATTTTATTAGCCAACATGATGTAACCTCTTCCTTACTTATAACATAAACTTGGCATACACATTCACACACACACGACCATGGTTGTCTGATTCAGTGATGCCCTTCAGATCCTCTCCGTACCAAATTCTCATCTGCTTGTACTTGGGGAAGTAGAAAGGCTGGGCAAAGTCGGTGAAGACGATTTCTTTGGAAGAGGTTGTGTCAGCGAAGGGAACTCGATACCAGATAGAAGGAGCATATCTGCAAGATATATAAAATCCGGTCGCATATAGTAGTGCTCAGCTTTTCATATTAGGCTGAATTATTTGTCTACATAATATTACCCAATCTGGTTTGTCTTTGGAAAGATGACTTGGTTGTGTTGATCGGTCACTACGGCATTAAAAGGGTTTGGGGCTAAACCCTTATGGTTTGCACATCCCCAGTAACTATTGTAGGCTTGACCGGTAGCGCATGCGATGTGGCCAGACACGTGCTCTAGTTTGATCGCTGCTACCAAACCAGATCTTACGTAGTTCCGGAAAGAACCGAAGTGGTCACCGCTGCCTTGGAAACAAATGTTGTGATCGTTCATTTTCACCCAATCACTGACGCAGTAAGCTTGTACCCCTTAAAAAGAGATATTTTGCCGATGTTAAAAAAAAAACAACACTTATTGGGATTCAAGAAAAGTTGAAGGTAGATCGTTTTAGTTAAATCCAACCACAGGGAGCTCAAATTAGATAAAAGTGAAAAGATAAATGAAATCGGAAAAATGGAATAACTTTATTTCTTGCAGGGAAACCGCAACAGCTAATGCCAATTACTGCGGACCCTTATCAAAATAATAAAAGTCAGTGTCTTGTCATGATCAATACATTTAGGAGCAGCACGTTAAAGGACTAAGGAGATAACGAGCAAAATTACGTTTTTAAAACAAATTGATTTCCATGAGCGAGGATCGTCTGGGTTGTATGAGCACAGAAGAAGGGCTGAGATGCAGTACTGGAAAATGTGTCTTTTAAAGAAAGATAGTGGTAGTGTTAGCTGACGTAATTCCTGTGGTAATATGTTCCAGACTCTAGTGACCCTAATCAAATGATCTCTGATATGTTGAGGTTTTTTTACAAAACGGTTTGTGGAATTTGGTGCCACTGTTGTTGTTTCTTTTTTAATTTGATAGAGCAAGAAATCAATTGCTAAATAACTGCTTTATATATAATCAAACACTTGGGTATCTCGGACCTACAATTCTTTTACTTCTGCTCAACTTTGATATATACTTACCTATTCCATAAAGAAACAATGCATTCAAACTGATCCAGACAAACCTGCGGAACAAGAACATACTGGACATTATAGCAGAAGCAGAACTCAGTATCTTTTCTGAAGGAACTGATCACTGGTAGACTTTAGACTCCGTTTTAGGTACTGCAGTTATCAGTCCCAAAACATAACATGTTTTTTTTCTTGTCAAGGTGTACGCGTCAACCGAACCTGCGTTAATGGCAATACAATCAATTTATTTATTGTCATTGTTAAAACGTTTTGAGCCTAGAGAGTTGAATATCGTAAAAACTTGTTTTTTCTTGTCTATGAGTAGTCTGTGAGTCCACTCCACTCCACTATGTCCTCGTAATAAAGTGGGCTTTTGGGCTAGCTCCCTTAGCTAATTTTTTAAGTTTTGTCGTAACACTTTGCGGGGAGGGGGAAGAGGGAATGAAAAAATAAAACCCCCGCACTTAGGAGGGTCCCAATGGGGTCAGTAGTTAACTGACAATTGGCTCAAACAAAAAGTAAACCGACAAAATTATTAGTATTATTTAATTCTTTTGGTTAGTATTGTGGCCAGCGCTCGTAAAATAGACCGCCGTTTTCTTAAGGTGCGTGCGCGTCCAATTTGACGGGCCACAAAACTGAAAAACGCAAATCAGTAAAATTGAGAAGCCAGTCTTATATTTAAAGAGGAGAATAATCGATTCGATAATTTTTTTATTGAAAATGTAATAGAAATGTATGATAATTCTCATTATAAAGCTCCTGTTCTGGTGTAGTCTCCCTCGCATCCGTTTTTAGTGTCGGTCGTCACGCAACGCTCGAGAGAGCGTTGCGTGACGACCGACACTAAAAACGGATGCGAGGGAGACTAGTTCTGGTATCGTGGCCCGTCAAGTCCCTTAAATTTGGATGCGCACGCAACCTTGAGAAAACGGTCTTTTCCCTGGATGTGAAATAGTCATGGTCTAATGGAGTTCACATCCAGTGAAAGGACCTTTTAGATTATGAAAAAGGTCCTTTCAATGGATGTGAAATAGTCATGGTCTAATGGAGTTCACATCCAGTGAAAGGACCTTTTGGATTACATATTCAACTGGATAGTAAACATGCGTTGACATCCCGCCTCGATATCATTACGAATTACTGCATATCAGATCTAACTTCTTCAACTTTTTTTGAAACCAAAGTAATCTCCTGTGAGTCTGCCTTGAAGCGCAGTTACAAGTGGCATATTTGTTCCAACATTTCCAACAGTTCCAACATTTGATGATTTGACAGTCCAAATTGGCCTTCGATTTCGTACTGGCATACCACTTCTAGTTCTCGATCTTGGACAGAAGCGATCATCTTATCTGTAGGATCGCATATTCATTTCATTACCACGACGTATTCATACAAGTCATTTTTAAAGCTTTACAAAGTTTTAAATGTCGAGTGTCTTTCACCTGATAGGAACGTGTCTTACACAGATATCTAAAAAAATCAAAAAATAAATAAATAAATAAATAAAATAAAAAAAGAGAGAGAGAGAGAGAGAGAGAAAATTTGGGGAAATAAAATAGAAAACAAAAGAAAACAAAAGAAAATAATAATGACAATAATGAATAAAAGAATTGAAAACGAAAATAACCAAAAATATTTTAATGAAACTGGAAAAAAAAAAGAAGATATTTTTTGAAAAAAAAAGAGAAAAAAACACTTGAAGAAAAAAAAAGAAAGAAAGAAAATTTACAAATAGAAAAAACAAAGAGAAAAAGAAAAAATAAAGGAAAAAAAGGAAAAATTTATAACAATGTCTAGAATAACACTATGGCTTCAATGGGCCACCATACAGATCTTTCAGCTTGCGCTTTTTTTCTAGGAAATTTTGTCTTTTTAGTGAACCATCAAAAAAATTACTTGAACAGTGTTGGGAACAAGCCAGTCAAGCAAAAAATGAAATAAAAAAATTGTATGATACACAGGATACGATGCTTTTGTCTGATAGCCTGTGTGTCTACTCCCTCTCCACGTGGACGTCAATGTCGGGCTCCCTGTGGTTATATAGTTTGACCTAGTTCACAGGGCCCTATCCACATATCCACATTGAGACGAAGGCCCTAGGAACGAGATTGTTTGGTTTTGTCAGTTTGCTTTCTTGTCTGCTGCTTGTGGGTACAGGGTTTTGCAGAACCAAGAATTATATTTTATCTGGGAATTTTTGATCGAATTTTCAACTGCTGATAAACTCAATCCATACTTAGCATGTCTTTGCAAAAGATTTCTCATTTTTTTGATAAAATTCGAGGTCAAAACGACAAACAACTTGAGGAACTGCGTATCCGTGTTCGACAACTCGCCAAAACCTGTTCACTTCGTAAGTTTATTGAAAATTTCTCAAACAATACTCTTACAGAAGAAGAAACTATAGTCTTATCTAACTATTTAACTTGTGGTTTTTTCTTTTCAGAAACAGATTTATCTAGAGAGAATTTGGTGGTTTTTATCCAGGATATTTTCTCTGGTATCACCTCATGGTTCGCCTTACAAGAAGACCAAGTTGACCAGATACTGGACCAGCTACGACGAAGTTTGGTAAGAATGAAATAAAATATTCTTAATCCCTATTTCCCGAGAAAATGATTGGATTTTTATAAGTATATTTACAATTTATAATTTATTTATTTAAACTCTACTAGTTTATGACAGTACTATTTTCATTGCAGGAAGGCCACGCATTTGACATGGATGTCTTTATTGCATGCTGGGAATTCTGGCTGAGGAAGGTACAAAAAATTTTGAATTGGTTTCTGAGAAATTTTGCCGTAAAGAAGTGAAAATGGGTGTTCTTTATATTTAGAGCATCAAAACATTAGAATGATGCCATTACAATGACTGGCCTGTGCTAAACTCATGCATAGAAAGGCTGCTTGTGTGTGTCTACCCCAAACTTATTGCACGCAACGTTGCATGCAACAAATCTGAAATTGAATTGCGCTCTACTCTTACAACATTGAGTGCAACAAATTTCATCATGTGAACATTGCTGCAACATTACCTGCAACATTTTGAAATTTCCAGCCAATCAGCTTGCATAAAATTTATAACTGCTGACCAAATATCTTAACATAGCAGACTGACGCAAGCATGTAACATTGATTTTGTTGCAATGTGTGTCACCCCAATTAAAATTTGCTGCTTGCAATGTTGTGTGCAATGCTGCACCGTGTGTCAGTACTGTCAGGAGTTTAGAAAACATTTACACAAAACTTGTAACTGAATTTGCATTCAATATTTTTTAAGCTACAGTGTACAAAAATACATGGGTCTCTAATAGTATTTTATTTGATATAGGATGGCACTAGAAAAACAGCTCTTATTGTGGTAGACATACAAAATGACTTCATTACTGGTAGTTTAGCACTCAAGAACTGTCCAGCAGGACAAGATGGCTATGAGGTCGTTCCCATCATTAACGACATCCTTAAACAGGAACGCTTCGATTTAGTAGTCTATACATTAGATTGGCACCTGCCTGACCATTGCTCATTTATTGACAATGTGTCTCTGTATCCACTGGATCCATCTAGTCCTGTATCGGCTGAAGATGCAAAGATATATGATACAGTAATCTACTCAAAACCAATAGTGTTGAAACAGAAGCTCTGGCCATCTCATTGTGTGCAGAACTCTTGGGGTTCAGAACTACATAAAGATTTGAAGGTACCTCATAATCATTTAATGGGGACCTTTATGGGGACACATAAAAACAATGGCTTAAGTACGTTTTCAGAATGGTTCTTTGTGTGCATGCCACCCGGGGGGGGGGGGGGGGGGGGGGGGTGGGGTATTCCCCTATATTCACTATACGGGTACATGCCACCAAACAGGGTATAGTTTTTAGTGATTCTACTATAGCTCTGGAACAGGGTATATGAAATCATGCTCTCTCTTCTCTGGAACAGGGTATCCATTTTCGCAATACAGGAACAGGTTATGGTTTTCAACAATCTTGCTCTGGAACAGGCTGGGTATGAATTTCAGCGATTTTACTCTGGAACAGGGTCAGGGCTCAGCGGCACATCCCTACCCTAAATGGGCAAGAGAACTCCCCCCCCCGGGGCATGCCATTGTCCTTAGTGTTGCCCTTCTTTCAAAAGCTAGGATGGCGAAAAGTTTCTACCAATATTCTAACCAGGACAGGGACTCCAAAGATGATGGCTTGCACACAAAGAACCATTTTGAATACTCTAGCGTCATCCTTTTGGCTTCTTTGCCCTCGATGCTTAACAATGCTTAAGGTGTCTAATATTGCTGACAGTCAATAATAAGTTACATGTATTTAGACGGCCCTAAAGTTGGTCAGGATATGAACAAAAGAGCATGAACAAGCCAAAGCCTCTTTTTTTGGAAAGATTATTTTGTCACTGGTTTCCTCTATAGGAAAAGATGTCAGTGTATTTTTTTAGAAATACCTGTTAATATTAAGCTTATCTACAATTTATTCATAATGATATGATTCTATTATAGCCTCCAGAGAAGAGTACTATTGTGGTTAAGAAAGGCGATTTATCATATGTTGACAGCTACTCTGCATTCTGGAGCAATGGACACTACTGTACGACAGAACTGTTTGGGATTCTTCTTAAGCATGGTATTACAGACGTCTATGTCTGTGGCTTAGCCCTGGATTATTGTGTGGAGTTCACTTCAAGGGATGCGACACAACATGGATTCAATACCTTCGTAGTGGAAGATGCTTGTTGTTTTATTTGTGAAAAGATGTGTGGTGATACCAAAATGGAGTTCAAGAAGGCTGGAATAAAATTGATGAAAAAAACAGATGTAAGTTTGTTGGCTCTCCCCCCACCCTCACCCCCACCCCTCTTTTGTTACTTCTCTTTCTCCCTCCCTTCCTATTTCCCTCCCTTTCTATTTCATCCCTCCCTTTCTTCCCTCCTACCATTCCTGCATTCCTTTTGCTCAACATTGACCAGGTTTGGTTAATAAATCTTTAATTCCCTTTGATGTTGAAGAAGCTTTTTTTAACAGTGTGCAACATTTTGTGATTAATGCATATTTAGTGTCAAAATTACTTTTTGTTTTAATTTGTATTTCAGCTTAAAAGCCACTTAAAACAGAGTTAATCTGAAATTCAAATACGTGTTATTCAAAAATGGTAAGTAAATTCATGTAATTTAAGGATTAAATACACTGTGTATAGTGACCCTAACCTATACACATCTAGTTTGCAAAATAGACTTTTACTGAATTTGCTTTTATCACAAAGCAGGCTCCAGAATCAAATTAAGTTTAGACTTGATGTGTTCATACATTTACTGTATTTTATGAAATAGAGGCTTTGCACCATCACGTGATGGCAGCCATGACAGGGGGTATAACAATAGAGTCTTTCTCCCCTGGGAAACTGAATTCTTTCTCATGTAAATCAGATTAGACCAGAATCAATTGTTCCTGTCATGGCTGCCATCATGTGATGGTGCAAACCCTCTATTCAACCTTGACTTGGAACTATTGTTTTGTGGTCACTGTGTGAATTCGAAAAAAAGTTTATTGCTTAGGATACATAGCTATAGAGTACATATAGCCTGAGCCATTATAATCCGATTAAATCCCCCCACCCCTTTCTTCCTATTACCCTTTTGATGTTATTAAATGTATATTCCATGAACCATTCTAATTATAGGCTTTCTTTAGATGGCAAATAAATGATGGTTTTTCATCAAAAATTTATTAATCATGTAGAGTAAGTTGTACACAAGCCGAGTAAGTTGGTTGCATTTGATCTTGACACTGTCTTAGAATTACTTAAATGAATAGTTTTGCTTTTAGAATAATTGGTTCACTAAGCTAGGGGCACCCCCTATATTGTGAAACAAAATCAAAGATGTATACTGTATAATCACTGGGGCAGAACAAGGAGAACTAATTAAAGCATATTAAAGGGCTACATACAAATAACAGCTGGTCAGTCGCCAGTAATGATGACCGGCCAAATTAGTTTTAGCGCAGCCATACCTCATTTCTGGTTCTTCAATGCTACTGGTCAAAATGACCGAAAAGGTAAAGATTTGACCAGACAAGTTCCAATTCAGGCTGGACAGATGACCAGCTGTTATTTCAAGCCCTGTATTACACTCTTAGTTAGCAATTGTTTCACTGATATACAGTCTGTATGACGCACTGCACTCTACAGTCCTTATCAGCTGGTGATTGCAACTAGAGTCAAAACCAAACTGGTGTCCAGAGTATCCTATAGAGTAACTCACAATATCATGGGGAAATACTGTAGCAAAGGCATGCAATATTCAATGGCTTTGCTGGTATCGCAACAAAAAGAAAAGAAAAAAAAGAAAAACCACTTGTTGATACTATAGAAATAACCAAACTGTGGAACAGGCTAAAGTGTTAATTTTTATGACAATTGCCTATTTTTGTATGATTTCCCCACCATTGTCATTGATAAATTCAAAAAAATTCCACATGCCTGTGATCAAATTGGAGCCAAATTGTTGGCATTACAGAAACTTCACCTGGGCTGCTTGGAATTTATTAATGAAAATGGGCTGGACAATCATACTAAAGTGGGCATGACTATCATACATGTAAGAAAACTTGGGCCAATAGACCAGTTTCAAATTCCAAATTACCGCTGTGTTCCTTGATTACAGACTCATTTGCACAGGGTTAGCCTCGAATCAGTGTTTAAATATTCACAAGTACCAACAGAAAAGTAAAGAATGCACAACTTCAACAATACAAACATTTTGAAACTCGATGGACCTTGACTGGAACACGTGAATATTCTGCACAAACTCGAGGCTAACCCTGTGCAAATGAGTCTGTAATCAAGAAACACAGCGGTAAATTTGGAATTCGAAAGGGGTCTATTCCACAGTTCCGTGATATTCTTAGTACTTACTAAAACATAAAATGACCATGCATAAAAGAAAAGGCAAGAAGAGACTATGTTCTTGTACTAAAAAGATTACTGGATTGCAAGGTTATAATTTATAATTAATTTATTATATTAAATTAGATGGAAAATGCTTACAAGAATGTTGTTAGACTGATAATGACGATGGAATTACTGAAAATCTTCTAATATTAGTCTTATCAACATTTTTTGTTATTTAAATTTGGTATCCCATAAATGTTTAGTACTACAGCTAAATATCAATCATAGTCTGATGTCTTTTCAAATACAAATACAATTAAATAATGTATTAAATAATATTTTGTTGAGTGTATTATAAACGAAAAACTGCACAATCTTCTCATACAATCCAAAATTTATAGATATTTGTGATGTTTTGAAAGTACCCAGATTGGACTCTCCTAATATAATAAAGGCTAGTCCAATTTTAAAAACTTTCAAATTGTACTCCAGATCATGACATTTCCTATACAAGCTTTGCTGGTTTGATTAAGAATCATCTAACATGGCTGCTAGAACATCTTCATGATTACGATGTAGAGTGCTCACACTAAATCTGTGAAACAAATACTAATTTTTAGCACTACATAGTGATAATTAAACAATAGGAAACAAAGGATTCTGTATGAAATAGTACTAATTAGTACTATTTAATGTTCACCGTTTTAGTAAGTGCACTCTACAAAGCCATTCATTAATAAATATACTACAGTGTATTTACAAATTAACTTTCATCATTAATTATTAGTATAAATAATTAATAATATCAGTTTTCAAATATTTAATTTTTGAAATGTTGTGAATTAAAAAAACGTGTTGTAGCATTCTGCCTTATTTTCAGCTTATCACTATAATGCTAATATATATTTTCATGAAATAAAAGCTTATTCTTGTAAATAAGTGACTTAATAGTAAGGTGCATACATTATCTAACAGTTTCTTTCCTCTGGTTCTCTGTATGTGAGATTCAAGGCTGCAAAGATATCTCTCTCATTGGTAGCTTCAATTGACTGTGGAGGCTTTAAAGGGATAGTTCAAGGGTTAATACATTTATTATGTCAACTTAACATGCAGGGAATGATTGTAGGCTCTCAGCCAATAAGCCTTTTCATAGTTTAAGAATCGATTCCACTGCGCATGCGATTTTATCCCAAATTTCTCACCTTCTTTTGTCTAAACCTTCTTTTGTTCTTAATTAAACAAAAGAAGGTGAGAAATTCAGGATAAAATTGCATGTGCAGTGGAATCGATTCTTAAACTATGAAAAGGCTTATCAGAAAAATTGTGAGTAAAAGGTAATAACAGACTGGGATAATAGATATTTTCTCCATTGGACTATAATTATTATATATAAACAAGTAAGTTTAGTTTCATGGTTTAATAAATAAAAATAATTCTACATGGTTGGGGTATTACTAAGAGCAACTGACGATAGAGATATGTGAATAATTGTCCAAGGTCTCTATTATGATTGCAAGATAACTGCTGTAACCTTTCAAAATGTCACAGGAAACTTGTAAGGCAAAGTAATTTTAGAGCAATCCTCAACTGCTAGAGTGCAAACAATATATCCGTAAAACACTAATTACTAAATTGTTCAAAATAGTGCTAGTTAAACAAAAGAAAACAATATAATAATTATATATTATATTAGCATAAAATAGTGTAACTAGTTAGTTTTACTAATATTTCACAGATGTATTGTTTGCACCCTAGTATTGCCACACCCTGTAAAACACTGGAGCCCTCCTCCAAATAAGATCACCGAATAAATTTAATACATTCAATCTACCACTGATCATGAAAACTAACCGTTTTGCTTCTATCCCAGGCTCCATGATTTGAGACTGCAATATTGAGTTCTTTCGTTGCATACAGTCTTAGAGATCTGTTAAATTGCTGGAAAGGATGGATTGGTGATCCAATAACTGTATTAATACTGTGTGACTAGTGCAGGGAAATTCACCATTACTATACCCACAGGGAGCCCACTTTGGATAAATGTAATAGACAATAATAAAATGCTAAGAAAGTATTGATAATACAAGTGAATGTGTCCCAAGGGCAGATCCAGCCAAAATTTTAGGGGAGGGGGGCTAATTGAGCAACACAATGGAAAACAAAAAAAAAGCATCTGATTCTTCAGTTTTGTTTTGTTTTGTTTTCTGAAGGGGGTTTCAGCCCCCCTTTGCCCCCCCCCCCCCCCCCCCTGGATCTGCCCTTTTTTCCTTCTGTCCTATGTTATACCTGAGGACATGAAAATGTTCTGTAGCTAATGTTAGTGCATACCTTAGATCCTGTCCAACCCAGGAGAGTCCAGGGGTACTGTGACATAGGTGCAACAATAAGGTCCACACGCCTGACCAGGTCAGGTGTAACCTCTTTCTTTTCATCACTAGTGTCCATTTTGAACATACAAAAACAATGATCATGCTGGTCCATTACACCTCCAACACTAAAATACAAAAGATAAGCCAATGACAATAGGTTGAGAAGAAAATAACAAAACTTAAAGCCATAGACATTCAGGAAAACAAAAGAAAAACACTGTAAAGAAATTCTATACCTACGTTTTCTTTTTGTCATCTGTCCTGTGAATGGGAGTTTTACCAACAGAGATATCTTTATGGACAATGTGACCCTTTTTTGAAAAAAAACGAAATGAAAATAAGATAAGAATGGAAGAGAATAGAAGAGAGATGAGAAGGGAAGTGATGGGAGAGAAGAAAAGGAAAGGATGAATTAAGCTAGAGAAAAAAGAAGGAATGTGATGCAGAACATATTAAATGAAAACAAATAAGAAAAATGTTCACAAATAGCAATTAAATTCGTTTACTATGAATTTCTCTTTCAGAGTTGCATTCTCTACTAATATATGGTTATGGCATATTTTTTCATTTCTAAATCAGATCACGTCACTCTTGAAAATAAGATTCTTTGTTTGAGTTGTATCCATATTCATGTGTCTTCTGATGCATAACCATTAAACAAAGAAATTATACTCTAGAGAATGACACTGGTTTGAAATGGGAAAACAGTGGATAATTTCCAATTTTATGCACTCACCAGGTGTTCTAGTCTATCGACCAGTTTCACTAACAAATGTGAGATTTTGTTATCATCTGGATGTGTGATTAGAAGGTCAACATCATGACCTGAAGTCTTTCCTCTGTAAGCAAACAAAATGGAATCAGATGAATGCTATGGGTGTCAACGATCTAGGCTTTCATTTCAGAAAAACATGCCTTGGTCATGCTTCCAAATGTCAAACATCCTTTTGGTCTTCATTCCTTTCTTCACATTTCAGCTTCCTTGTGATAATTTTCTTTCCCACAAATTATCAAAATGATGCCGAAACATGAAAAAAGGAATGCAGACTAAAAGGTTGATGCTTATCAGCAGAGTCTTAAGCATTTGGAAGCATAACTGAGGCATGCTTTTCTGGCGTGAAAACCCAGATTGGTGAAATCCACGATAGTAGAATCAGTCCTAGAATAGGAGAATGACACATGATTTTGATTTTCTAATCATTCTGCTCAAGCTAAATGGGTTTATTATAATTCAAGAAATTAATTTTACCTTCTGTATCCACCGACAAGTTGAATTGTACACCCTGGCTCCAAGTCATCCAGCTACAGAAGAAAAAAGAAACAAAACAAAAAAATTATGAAACATTTGCTAGTCCTGTAATATACATTTTTGAACTATCTCTTACAACAAGAAAGATTTTAGTTTTTAAAGATTGTAGTATTTCTTTTTTTCTGAGTTCCTTTCAGAGACCATGAATGATAAAACATTTCTATGAGGATTAATATTTCGACATAAATTTCAAGTATTAATAATGGATCCATTACTTGAGTCGTTACTAATTGTGTTATGGCATCTGCTTCTGATCTGGAAACACCATTGACCACACTCTCGTAAAATCGAATACCTACAAGTTAGAAGTATCTGGCTGTTATTGACAAAATGAAAGCAAATCCAACCTTATAGCAGAGTTTCATATGCAGAATCCAAATACGGCGTTCGATCAATTTGAATAACTATTGTTCTGGACTCTGACTAGCAAAAACGATTTTCACATTTATGAGAGGCTAGTCAGTCCAGAACTGTATAACAATATTATAGTTATTCAAATTGGGTGTCATATTTTGATTTGTTGTATAGCATCCATATTGTAGTGCAAATATTACTGCACTTTGATAACATGGACAATTTGAAATGCACTTGCAGTTAACATAACAAAGGCTACCAAGGCGATAAAAAAATCGAAACTGGTTCGTAGCATCTATATAGCTTTAGTTCTGCCAGACAAAACTCAACATTGCCTGGACATGGTCACCTGCAACAAGATTACAGAAGGCTCCCACAAAGCTCTTTTGCCAGCAACACTTTCAGGGGCAGATCCACTCACACAAACAAAAAGATGTGCTAATGACCAAAATCATTTGATATCTAGATAAACTTTCACTTGGTTTATCAAACATTTGTATCAAAATGCATAAACTCTGAGGGTTTTCAGCTTTGTATCATTGACACGGCCATAGTTTACCTGTACTTGTCATGAGTTTAGCCTAGACCTTTACCTTGGGCATAATGTTTTCCCATTTCAGACCATGTGTCATTCTCTAGAGTATCATTTCTTTGTTGAACAGTCATCCATGATAAGACACAACCCAAACAAAGAATCTTATTCTCAAGAGAATACCTGACACATGGTCACTGAAATGGAAACACTGCTATACGCCCAAGCTGAAAAGTTCTAATATATCCCACTTAGAGATATCCTACCTACAAGCTGTTGGTTAGTGACTTTCAGCGTCTTGTCTTTTAAGGCTTGTCTAACATCTTCGATTGATCTGTAACCTTGTTCAAACCATTTACGACCAGTGGCTGGACCACACCCATATACAGGAGAGAAATTCTAAAAAAAATTTGATTTAAAGACAAATTATTTGCAGAAAACAATACAGGAAATATATAGAATGAATTTGGTTCCACTAACCCAATTAAATGATATAATACAAAGTTGGAGAACTTTTAGAAAATTTAAAAACGAACCTCCATTGCATGAAAAAAGTCACTTTTTCGTATTTCTTCCACCTCATCACAAACGCCTTTCTCAAGTATTTCCTATGCAAAAAGCAATAACCTTTAAATAATTTTAAACGTCTATGAATTAACGGTTTTCTTCTTACACATATGAATGGCAGTTATGCACTAGTCAACTGAAATCCACGACCCCAGGAAAAAGGGATGGATTTACTGTATAATTAACGCGGCAAGACAGGGCTTACTGTCAAACCAGCTCATGCGTTCCTGCCAAGGTTCAAACATTTTGATGATGTTTTGAGCTTCAAAGCGAGATGGAAATCAAGCTTGTAATAATAAAATGAATCTTTGAACCTTGAGTAGGAAGGTATGAGCTGGTTTGACTGTAATGTGCATTTAACAGCGTGAATGCAAGGGGATACGGTTTCAACAGCAAATCTTTCTCCTGTGGTCGGGAGAAGTGTTAAATTTCGAGTTTATTTTTTCTTTTAGAACAAAAAATGCTATTAAGTTAAAGTGTTATAACATACCTGAATAACTTTTCGGCTGTGATTTCCTAAGTGACTAAGCTTTGCTACCTCGACCATCTTTTCCACCTTTCTAAACAGGTGAGAGAAAACAGTTCGCTTTTATGTTTTTGTAGTTGAACTAATTTATCAGCCATGTTGGATAGCACACTGTGCTGAAAGATGATTTCGTATGAGAAACGATACGGAAAATTAGCAGCCTTAACGTATCTTACCATATAGCGGTAACTACGCGTTGTGATTGGATGAATAAAAGCGGTTTTCGTATGAGGAGGGAACGTGATAGGAAAATTCGTAGCCGTAACATATCTTACGTATCCGTAACTACGCGTCGTCACGCGTGGTTGGATGAATTAGAGTGGTTTTTATTCGTACGAGTCGGTGCTGCAGCACCGTGACTGTGCTTTCTGATTGGATGAATTACTGGTTGACAATGGGAAGGCATTTTAATGTTATCGTGTACGCGTTGTAACGGACCGCAATGCCGTACGTTTTCCACTCATACATTAACCATTCTTATGGGAAGTTGTCTTAATGTTCCGTCATGTTGTAATAGGAAGAATAAAAACAATTTCACTTTACCGCCACGTTTGCTTGGTTCTCTTTTTAAGCTCCAAAAATGCTTAGGGCCGGTTATTTTATCCTCATGCTTTGCGCGCCGCGCTCACCGTTCAGCTGGAAAGTATTTTTTATTTCTTTTTTAAAATACAAATTACCATAACCGTTGTTTTGGATAGCTATGGCACCCCATGCGTGCTGTGTGCTCTCATGAAGCACGCGCCTTTAATCAAACAAAATGCGAGATTTATAACAATTATTGTATCTTATATCTATAAATATAAATGAAAATTGACATACTTTGGTAAAGATTTCAAACTACAAGCTGCTCTTCGGAATGCTAAGGCACGGATATCCCTCTGACTGCTGTCTTTATAAATTGCATGACGTTCAAGGACTTCTAAAGCATCCTGCATCAATGCATAACATTAATTAAGAGGATCACAGTTTTCAGAATTGGGATGCATTGTGTGCATTGCGAATGATCTGCCTTTGGCAAAGGTGAATTATTATATATGATAATAGAATACTACTTACTGTGAATATCTTATTTGGATGATTCAGAGGGGCAGGTCTCTGGCAAATATACTTCACATCCTGAACAAAACGTAAAATAGCTGACACCAGTTATTTTCATTTGAAATGTACACTATAAATGGTGTTGATACATGATGATGATGAATGAGGGTGATTAAATGGTGATGATACATGATGAATGTGGGTGATTAAATGATGATGATGGCAGTGACATGATGATGATACCTGATGTTGATACATGATGGTGATACCTGATTATGATGATACATGATGATACATGATGATGATACATGATGATGATATGTGATGATGATACATGATGATACATGATGATGATACATGATGATGATGATACCTGATGTTGATACATGATGGTGATACCTGATTATGATGATACATATGCACGATGATACACGATAATACATGTGCATGATGATCATACGTAATCATGAGCGGCAGGGCTATACAATCAAGAGCCAGAGGCAAGTGATTGTATGGGCAATACAACATACAACAATTTTGAATTCAATATATGCTAATTAGATACGACCACTAGTGCTGTATCAGAACAGTATAGATCCACTAGTGGTTGTATCTAATTAGCATTTTCATTGTAAGGTTTGTATCAGGTTTACATGATATTCATGTGACCCGATTTCTGTGTTGCTGGATTGGCTTCAACCCTCATTAATTTTCCATGAAATTTACAAATGATAATACATGAAGATGATGATACATACACACAATGATACATATGCCCTATGAACATGATGTATATTACAGACTGCAAACAACATACTGTCATTGTAGCCAATGTATCTTACCTTATTACTTGATGGCTGTTGATCTGAGGGTTTATATTCTTCTTTTGGATTTGAATATTTGATTCTGTAACTTTCTGTAATGGTGACAGGCTTTCCCTTGGTGTTGCATGCTGTTAGCCCTGAAATGTAACAATTACAAGAGCCTAAAAGGTTAGGTTCAAGAATAGTTAGTTATTCTAGACTAGAATATCGGCATATGTTATACGATTTAAACTATGAAATCAATTTAAACAGAACTTACAGTTTACATTCACTAGTTCCACATTTTCTACACTTTTTCTGTGAAAATAGAGTGTGATCAAAATTACCAATCATTGATTATATAACCATCTATTGAGTTCCTTAACAAGCAATATACCTTTTTAGCTTTAAACATTCCAAGTTTGAGTTAGCAGTGCCCCTGCTTAGGTATAGATCCAAGCCCAGAGTTTGGTTGCATGGCATGGTTTGATCTGTAAGTTTTAGTCATGCCCTTATGTTAGCCTTACATTTTACTTTTGTTTGATCGTGCATAGACATGCAGGATTGATAATATCACTCAGTCTTATTTAATAGCCAGATGAAGCTTCCATTTTTAACTACATGTAGTAGAGGGCACTGGCCAGTTCGGACACAATTTAGCCATAGATTTTATTTTTTGATTTTGCAGCTGGTTTTTAGGGGTGGTATTACCCGATTAAAATATTGCCTAGATATTATTAACGACTAAAAGATGGAACCCAAACGAAGCTCTGATAATTGATTTATGTTTTTAATGTTATCAAGGATAATATTTGTCGATTGAGGGATGGTTATTTTAATCGCCCCACATCCTAGGTTTCCTATGCTAGGTTTCCGATGCTAGGTTTCCGATGCTAGGTTCACACCCTAGGTTCACACCCTAGACTCACATCCTAGGTTTCCTATGCTAGGTTCACATCCTAGGTTTAAAAAAAATAATTATATGTGAAAGTGGCTTAAAGAAATAGTTATATTATATATTAGAAATGTTCTCGGAAAACAGATATAAGGAAAAAGCTATAAATAATAATAATATGACAAATAATAATATGTTGAATAGTATAATGGACGAATCAGTACCAGAAATTGATCTACCAATTTTAAAACCGGTAAAAGCTACAAATATATCTAACAAAAATATGATCAAAACAGTTACAGACAGTGTTCAGAAGCAATTAAATGAGTTTGCTGACTGGATCATATCATATGTTCCACCAGATGTTAAGAAACCAGCCAATAAACGTTTGGATGATTTGAAAAACGAGGTTAATAATATTTATAAAAGTATGAAAAATACAGGTGATGTGCAAAAGGAAATGAATATTGCATACAAGAAAGAGTCAGCAATGAAGGGTTTTTTATCGTCTTACAGGATCAAAGGTGAGGAAAAGATTGATCCTAAATCGTTTATAGAAAAGTATAAGACCACAGTTATTAGAACGGTTGAAAAACATCAAAAACCAATAAAAATGAAATTAGTACTAGAGTGTGTATTTTATAAAGAGGAGCATAAAGAGATTGTATACACATATGGATATTTTCATAGTAATATAGTTATTATTGTACAAGCTACGAATATAGAAGATGTTTATGAAACATTGACAGGTGATATATTAGAAAAGATTAGTAATTTCCAAAATAGTGGATCGGGTTGGATATTCAATAAAGTGGAGAATTTAGATATTCATATAGATAAATATAAGCCTATGACAGCAAAATCTTATATCCCATTACCAGGAAAATTGAAGAGTAAAGAGGCTATTGTTAATCCTATTAATAAGGATAATGAATGCTTCAAATGGGCAGTTACAACAGCTTTATTTCCTTCTCATAAGAATCCAAATAGGATAACTAAAGCTCTTAGGAATAATAGTGAAAAACTATGTTGGGATGATATCGAATTTCCTGTTCAGCTGGATAAGATTACTAAATTTGAGAGTAATAATCCAGGATATCGAGTAAATGTGTATAGATATATTAATGAGTCTGTACCTATTAGGATAAGTGAGGTTGAAAATGAAGATAGTAAGAAAACGATAAATCTACTATTAATATCGAATGAAGAGACTAATCACTATTGCTGGATAAAAAATATGAGTAGGTTAATATCATCTCAAATAACTAAAAATGGTCATTGTAGGTATTATTGTGAAAGGTGTCTCAACTCGTTTAAAACTAAAAAGGCTTTAGGCATACACTATGAGTATTGTAAGAACCACGAGGCGGTTAAAATTACATTACCAAAAAAGGGATCAACGATCTCGTTTAATAATTATAGGCACTCTATGCGAGTCCCATTTGTCATATATGCAGATTTTGAATGCTTAACAGAGAGTATCGATACATGCCAACGAAATGATGAAAGATCATATACTCAACAATACCAAAAACATAAACCATCTGGTTATTGTTATATGGTAAAATGTTATGATGATAGTATATATAAACCAAAATTGTATAAATATACTGCTAAGTCAGAGGATGAGGATATTAGTCAAAAATTTGTAGAATCGATAGAAAATACTATTAAAAATGTTTATAAAAGATATCATTACAATAAGAAGGTTAATATGACGGACAAGGATAATATGAATTATGATAAAGCTACACGATGTCATATTTGTGATGAGGAGTTGAATGGTGATAAGGTATTAGATCATGACCATCTTACAGGTAAGTATCGAGGTGCAGCACATAACGAGTGTAATTTGAATTACAAGATACCGAAGCATATACCGGTGATATTCCATAATTTAGCAGGTTATGATGCGCATTTATTTATCAAAAATCTAGGTTCTACAGAAGGGAAAATAGATTGTATTCCCAACAACGAAGAAAAGTATATTAGTTTCAAAAAGGAGATAATAGTAGATACATTTGAAGACAAGAGTGGTAAGGTTGTTAACATTAAACGTGAGATTAGATTCATTGACAGTTTAAAATTTATGGCCTCGAGTCTAGATTCATTAGTTAGCAATCTAGAGAAGAAACAGTGTAAGAATATGAATTTTTTCTATGAGGGTAAAAAGCTTGATCTATTACTTAGAAAAGGTGTTTATCCATATGACTATGTTAGTACATTAGATAAATTAAATGAAACATCTCTACCCCCGATAGAAGCATTTTTTAACAAGTTGAATAATACACCAACTACCATAACTGATTACGAACATGCACAAGAAATATGGAAAACATTCAAAATAAAATCTATGAAAGAGTATCATGATTTATATCTTAAGAGTGATGTCATCCTATTAGCTGACGTGTTTGAGACGTTCAGAGATGTGTGTATGGAGAATTATAAGTTAGACCCATGTTGGTATTACACAGCTCCGGGACTATCTTGGGATGCTATGCTGAAAAAGACAAAAATTAATCTTGAGTTGTTGTCAGATAGTGAAATGCTATTAATGATAGAATCTGGAATAAGAGGAGGGATCTCAATGATTAGTAAACGTTATGCACAAGCTAATAACAAATACATGAAATCGTTCAATAATAAGGAAAAGTCGAAATTCATCAAATACCTAGATGCTAATAATTTATACGGATGGGCTATGTCGCAGAAGTTACCATCCCGCGGGTTCAAATGGATGAATAAACTAGAGCTCAAGAATTGGAGAAAACACCCATGCATACTAGAAGTAGATTTAGGTTATCCAGTTGAATTACATGATCTTCATAATGAGTATCCATTAGCACCTGAGAGACTAGTTATTAATAGAGTAGAAAAACTTATTCCTAACCTAGCTGATAAGACGAAATATGTAGTACATCATGAGACGTTGAAATTGTATGAAAGTCTTGGATTGAAAATAACGAATATCCACAGAGGTGTTACATTTCATGAGTCTGAGTGGTTGAAACAATATATTAGTCTTAACACAGAACTCCGTACGAAGGCTAAAAATGATTTCGAAAAAGACTTTTTCAAACTGATGAACAATAGCGTTTTTGGGAAGACAATGGAGAACATACGTAACAGACAAGACATTAGGCTGACAACGAATGAAAAGCAGACAGCAAAATTGATTAATATGCCTAATTATAAGAAAAGAACGATATTCTCAGAAAATTTAGCTGCTGTTCATATGGGTAAAACAGAGTTAGTATTCGACAAACCCATATATGTAGGTATGTCAATACTCGATCTTTCGAAGAATTTGATGTACGACTTTCATTATAATTATATAAAACCAAAATATGGTTATAAAGCAAATCTACTATTCACAGATACTGACAGTCTTATGTATGAGATTGAAACAGATGATTTTTATAAAGATATTGAGAAAGATATAGAGACAAAGTTTGATACAAGTAATTATCCAGAAGATCACCAAGGAGTAAAACAAAGGGTTAATAAAAAGGTTATTGGTATGATGAAAGATGAGACAGCAGGTCAAGAGATTACTGAATTTGTAGGTCTTAGAGCTAAGTTATACGCTTATAAAACAGATATTGAAGAAGCAAAACGTTGTAAGGGTGTTAAAAGGTCTGTCGTTAAAAGGGAGATATCATTCGATGACTATAAGGAATGTCTATTTGAGGGGCAACAAATTATGAGGAAGATGAATGTAATCAGGAGTCATAAGCATCAAATATATACGGAAACTGTTAACAAAGTAGCATTATCGAGGGATGATGATAAAAGAGAAATAGAATCAGATGGTATCAGTACTAAGGCTATAGGCTATAGAAATATTGATGAATGACTATATGATCGTGAAAAAGGTGAACTAATAAAACGTTATGAGGGTGTAATTGATAATTATGATAGAATAGCTTCACAGAAAGTCGATAAACCAAGTAAGACAAGCAAATTATATTAAAAAATTTGATATACAAACATTTATTTTTAAAAAGTTGGTATACAAAAGTTGGTAATGAAAAAATTATCGAAGTAAGATCTCAAAAGTTGTGACGTCACGGCACAGCTGTGCCGGTCTACAATACATTACTATAGATGGATAGGTGGGAGCATAGTATCTTCAGGTACGACTTGTAATTCTTCTCTGACGAAATTTCTTTTCGGTGCACCATCAGAGAGGTAATATAATACAGGTTGATTAGCTGACACAACAGTTCTCGATATGTCATATATTTTTAATGACCATACAGGGTCTGTTGCTCTTTTACCACCACCTTCCAACTCACCAGGTTGATAAAGATATCTAACTTTCACACCTGCTGGTAATCTTTGTTCTAATAATCCAACAGGTCTTTCGTAATTCACATGATTTTCATGTACTTCTTTCAGCTTTATTCCTTCGATAGGGGCTTTTCCAGTTATTCTCTTTACACCACTGTTTATACCACGTATGACAGCTGGTAGTCTTTCGACCCATTCGCGAGATCTTTCATTCTTATCCATTAACATTTCTTTTGCATACTGGTGACTAAATAGTTTCTCTGCAATGGTTCGATTAGCACGCTCGACTAATGCTTGGGATCTATGGTTATTAGCTTCTGATCTTTGTACTTTAACAGATTTATTTTTCATTATTCTCGTAACTTCACCCATGAATTCAGTGCCTGGATCAACGATAATTGTTTCAGGATATTTCAAACGTCTGGAGTATATCTTTTCAAACCCTCTGGACAACTCTGTTGAGTACTATATCAACAACCACAAGAGCATATTTGTATATCTTTCGTTTCACTGTATCATGAGGTAGAAATAGTAAGTCTGCCTGATGTATTTGATTAACTTTCTCAACATTCCAATGGTATCTAGGAATATACTGTGGTTTAGGTAAATATATCTGCCATAATGCTTGCTTTTCCAACCATTTTTTCACAACTTGTTTTTCAATATTAGTGACGTCGACTAGTTTATCAATAGCTTCATAACCCTTCCAGTAACCTTGTGGGCTGTAATAATGGTTTGATAATTTTTTATTATCCATATAAGTTATATAAAATAATAATCTTTTATAATATTATATAATGAGTCAATCAATAAGCGAGGTCCTTGATATTAATAGAGAGACAAAGAAGGCATTTGCTCTAAAAGCCGAACGAACACTTCACCGTGTAACCTTTAATCCGAGCAGCGCAAATCCAGGGGAAACGTTGTACGTTCACATCCCAAAATTGAGCGAAAATATGGTCTATATACCTGGAAGTGTAGGTCTTATTTTTAATCTTACCTTAACTATGGGGCATGCAAACAACACTTTGGTTAATAACATTTCCAGAAACTTAGTGTCGCGTATGAGAGTGCTTTATGGGGGTGAAATCTTACAGGATACGAACCGCATGGACTTATACCAAACTTACCATGATTTATTCCTGATGAAAAGGGATCGTGAAAATATGCTAAGAGAGGGAATTTCCTCTGCGAATATGAGAAAGCTAAGAACAGCCGCGGGGGATAAATCATCCACAGATCCAAAGGAGGTTGCATTAGCTGGCATCTACAGCAAAAAATATCGTTTAGCCATTAATCATCCTATCTTAGACGACCACGGTGCTTTTTATCCTAGGGCGTTATCCAACACCATAACATTCGAAATTACCCTGGTAGAGAGTAAGAATATTGCTATCACCAGTGACAATTCGAAAGAACACAATTATAGCCTTTCTAATATTGAATTGGAGTATGAGTGCATTCATAGTGATTACCTTGCCAAAGAGGCGCTGTCCAACTATCAGGTAGGAAAAGGATTCTACTATGAAAACGTGCTACTGCATAAGACACTTACTATTACCAAAGCCAAAGATTCCGTGATTAATGAGCATGTTAATATTCCAAGACGGTCTATGACGGGAATTCTAATGTTGTTTACAGAACCTTATGTCGTTGGTGCAAGAGACTCGGAAAAGTTTGTTTATCCAGCTCTTACTGGTGTGAATATCAACGTAGATGGCATGCCTAATAAGCTATTTAGCAAAGGAATGCTAGAGACAGACTTTTGGCCTGCAATAGTGAAAAAGATGGGTGTAACTGATAATATCACCCAAAAAGACTTTTATAATGACAAGTTTGCTCTATGGATTGATCTAAGAACGTATTACGATAAGGAGCTTCATGGCTCCGGCCTATTGTTGAACTCTACAAAAGATGGAGTTAAACTAGAGCTCAATAGAACAGCTGCAGGAACTGGCAATATTAATTGTCACATGTTTGTCGTTGCTGATGCTGTTATGGAGGTTCGACATCCAAATTTGAAATTATTAATGGAGGCTCAACATTCAAATTCGAAATCAATAATGGTGGATCAACAGGCAGATTTGAAATCAATTATGTATTAAAAATTAAATTACTATTAATAATATATGGAAGAGTTAATAGATAAATTACCGTTTCACTGTATCATAACAGGGCCTACGAACTCAGGAAAGACTAAATACCTGATAAGTCAATTAAGAGGTGTATATAGAAATGTTTTTGAATATATAGTATTAGTTTGCCCAACTTATATAAAAAATAAGACGTATCAAGGGTTTGGTAACAACGACCCAAGGTTTATTATTATAACACCAGACGCTAGTAATGTTGATGAGATTAATGATATTTTATCAGATATAACAACTGTTTTTTCAGGTTATAAGACATTAGTTATTCTTGACGATTGTGCATTTAGTAAAGATCTCAAACAAATTTCGAATAAATTTATTGAATCTAGCATTTAGCGGAAGGCATGAGAATATATCAGTATGGGTTCTTACACAACAGCTGACAGCAATTGCCAAACCATTTCGTGAAAACGTTGGATGCATCATTAGTTTCTTTTCTCCAAACAGGTTATCAAATCAGACATTATTCGACGAATATGGTAGTGGATTAGATACAGAGCATAGAAAACATTTTATGGAAATACTAAAATCGGAAAAATATGCTAGAATTTGTTTCTGTCTTCGTCACCCATTTCATACATATGTGGATATACCAAATAGCATAAAAAGGTAAAATATTAATATAATATATATAACATGGAATCAATCCTGGATCAGTTTGCAGATAATAAACTAGAAACAATACCCGAGGAACCAGAAGTAAAACCTATCGAGGAAAAGAAACCTGGTAAGAAGAGGAAAACAGCTGATAAGAAAGATAATAATAGCGCAGAGATAGAGGAAAAACGTGAACAATTATCTATTTTATCAGTGCTCGGTACAATCGAGGCATACACAGGTCAGAAGATGAGTCTAGGAGATGTTAAAAGATTACCATCCAAGGATGTTGAGAGGTATTACAACCGATATCAAGTTATAATGGGTAATCAAGTTACTGGATCATTAATTGACACAAGCATTGAGGTTGCTGCTGAGATAGCTAGTTATGCACTACCAATCGATGATAAGGAATCACTATGTTCTGATCTTAAGGGTAATCCAATGGTTAGACAAGAGCTTTCTAATGTAGCAGGGTATATCGTTTTAAAAGGCGGGCGATTTGTGGCTCTTGGAAGTGGGTTACTCCAAATTATAAAACACATAGATTATAAAACTTTGGTTAAAAAGGAGGAAGGACCAACTGATGAAATTGATATGGATAAGTATATTAATGAAACTGTTGAGAAAACTCTTGAGCATTGTTGAGCATTGTTGAGCATCTCTTGAGCATTTGTTGAGCATTTGTTGAGCATTTGTTGAGCATTGTTGAGCATTGTTAAGAAGTCTGTTGAGCATTTGTTGAGCATTGTTGAGCATTGTTAAGAAGTCTGTTGAGCATTTGTTGAGCATTTGTTAAAACTATATATAAATATATAAATATAATTATATATTATAGCAAATGTCTGAAACTGATAGTGAAAAAATTGATCAAATTACAAAACAACCAGAACAGAAACTAGAACGTACCAAGGACCCTAAAAGGGTAGCCGCTGGTAAACGCCTAGCAGCATATCATAAAAAGGCTAAACAAGCTCTTAAACAAGAGAAGGGATTGGAACCTGTTGATGATGAAGATGTGGAATCTTCTAAATGGATGCCGGAAATATCACTAACAACAGCATTAACAATGGTTGGTATCGGACTAACAGGTTTGGATTTATATCTTAGATATCGAAAGCATAATAATTATGAGGTTAATACACCACCTACTAATCTAGACGAAAAGCCTAAATTACCAGCTCCTTCATCGATGAATGAATTACAATTATCCCCTAAACCAACAAAGCCATCCAAAATCCCAGTACCTAGAATAGGTATGGAATAAATTCATATAAAAATAAAAATAGTTATTAATATTATAAAATAATGTCAAGTTCAACTGAAAACAAATTAGTGAAAACCACCATGGATGCTGCAGTAACCGTAGGGATTGCTGCTGGAATTGGGTATGTAGGTAAGAAAGTCATGAAAGAATCTTTTATTAATGACCCATCAAGTTCCTTGTCTAACTATGGGAAATGGGTTTTGGTTCTTGCTGGTTCTATGTATTTGAAGGACTATCTCGAGACTAAAAAGATTATTCCAACAAATTTGTAATACTGGTATAAGAATAATATACTATATAAGAATATATATATAGATGGCAACAATAGCTGTAATGATAGCTGGAGCTGTATTAAACGCTACAGCATTTGTGGGTGGTTCTTATTTAGCTAAGTCAATTGAAGGAGGCTCATCAAAAGTTGATGATGAGAAAATAAGACATGACAAGGCTCTCGAAGAATATCAAAGACAAATGGGTGAGTATGAAAAGAAAAGACAGGCATACCAAGACTGGTTAAATAAGGAGTATATCGATAAGAAAAACGCTGATGAAGTTTTGGATAATGCAGATATGGCGTTTAAACTATATAGTAAAGCTCATCCAGATGTTAAATTCGATATCGAGGATAAGCCTACGTTTAGTGATTATTATAAACCAAGTAATAAACAAAAACAGTATGAGATGATATATGTTGGTGGCGGTATGTTGGGTGCTGGTTATCTAGCATCGAAATTCTTGTAAATTTATATAAAAAACTATTTAGTATATTAATATATATTAAATGGAAGCAGGTGGAATTGACTTTGATCCATTAACCCTAGAAGGGGAAGCGGATATAAATAAGACAATCGTTGATGAATATGATCAATTGATACCAAGTGAGGATGAAGGCGGCGAAAGTTTCTTTTCTAGAATGAAACAAAAATTTGGTAAAAATTATAGGTATGCTATCGAACGTATTAATGATATTTTTCAGCTCAAAAACAAAGGAGAGGATATTCCAGCCTATATGGAGCTTAAGAATATAGAGGAGTTTGAAGAAAACCAAAATAAGATTAGAGAAGGTGAAGTTAGAATTACAGAAGCTGAAAATAGAATAAAAGAGTTGTATCCCAACTGGGATCCTAAAAAAACTCCATTCCTTTTCGATTTAGATGAATTTGGTCGAGTAGAAATAAGATTAAAAAATAGAATAGACTCTAAAATATACTATCTAAATGACCTAAGCAAAGCACCCAAAACAATAACTGATAATCTAGGACCATATATTACCTATATTGAAGAGTATAAGATGATTAAAACTCAAATTGATGGATTATTTCCTGAAAATACTATCGATGATGATACATTTAATCTTCGATATGGTAATAATAATAGGATTGAAATTAGTGTAAAGGGTAGTGTAAAGGGTAAGGACTCTTGGCATAGCATTTATAAAAATGATGGAACATTAAACAAAAATATGCCTAATATAACCAAGAACGCCTTAGGAAAGGAAGCAGATACATTATTAAAAGAGAATAATGATAATATTGATAAAAAAGTTGAACTAATATCCAAGTTGGAGGAAAATATAGTTGATATTAATGAAGATGATACTACATCAGTTATCACAACAAAAGAGAAGACAAATGAAGTGATAAACCAAAAAATCAATGAATTGCAAGAAGAAATAGAACAATTACAAGAACAGAATGAAACAATAGAGGAAAAATTGCCATTAAGAGAACATGTAAAACAAATAATAAAACGCTATGGACTTACCGTTACTGGTATCGCTTTAGCGGTTGGTACCATCATTGGTGTTATAATTAATAGTTTGAAAAGTGGATTAACTACTGTTGCTAAAGGTGTTGGTAATGGTTTGAAGACTATTGGCAAGAAACTAGCTCAAATACTACCCGGCATGGTTGGAGCAATAGCCTCTTTTTTATTTAGAACAGCTGGGGAGGGTTGGCTTTCTTGCTAAGAATGCATGGCTGCTCATAGTTGCTGTTGTGGTGTATATTGTAGAATCATATAAAAAGAAAAGATAATTATATATTATATATAAATGACAATATTACACATTGATAAAACAGTAGCTGATAACACTATTTGGTTTGATACCCTGATTCAAAAAAGTAAGCAGATATCACTAATATCTTGTAATTTCGTAAATAAGATGATGAATCTTAGTAGTGAAGGAACCATCTCAGATTCAGAAGGTAATGTACTATTAAGAATTCCGAAAGGTAATTACTCTAATGTTACTCAAGTAAAGAGTATAATTGATAAAGTGTTGTTTATTGGTGAAAAACCTGCTAGCATAGAGGGAAACTATCTTATCCCAAGCGTTGATATTAAACTGAATGATTCATTAGCAAAGCTATTAAATCTCAACACTAATCTCAAAGCAAAATCGAGAAATGAAGTAAAAATATCTAAAACCCCAATTGCTATATATATACATTGTGGCGCTATTGATTCAAAACAGGTAATATGTAGCAATAAATATTCCCAGGTGTTGGCTTATATCAATACAAAAAGCCTCAATGATACAATAAGCTACAATCCAGAGCAGTTGTACATACCTATGCTAATCATGGCTATATCAATAGTATAAGAGTATGGGTTACTGACACTAATAATCAATTAATCAAGGATGGTTTATATCCAATGCATCTAGTATTGGAAATCATATAAAAATAAAATAGTAATTATAATTATATAATGACTGATTATGATACGATTTATCCTGAGATTCCTCAACCATCTGGGGAAAACTTTCGACTTCATAAAGTAAATATGGTTCTATCTCAGCTTGGTAGTGAGCTTAAGCATTATGAACATGTTAGAAAAAAATATTCAAGAGTAAGATCATTCTTTCATTCAACAGCTATAACTACAGGAACCCTAAGCGGATTATTCACAGCTTCTGGAATAGGTACTACCCTAACAGGGCCTGGTGTTGTTGTTGGAGCGCCTCTAAGTGCTGTTGGGGGTGTTCTAGGACTGGTTTCAGCTGGTTGTGGTGTTATGACGAAAAAACTCACTAAAAAGATCTCAAAACATGAAAAGACTATTCAACTCATCAAATCGAAGGAAAATAGTATAAATGATCTCGTGTCAAAAGCATTACATAACAATCATATAGATGAGAAAGAATTCGAACTTATCATGACTGAGCTCACTAAATACGAAAAACTCAAATCGAGTATCAGACGGAAGAAAAACGAAAATCTTTTAAAAAACGATGTGGATGTGAACAAGTTGAGAGAGGAATTGAAAAAGGAGCTTGTAGACCAACTCGTAAATCAAAGGAAATAACGATTTCCTTCAACAGAGATCCATTTGGGGGGTATATGTATAAGGTCAGATATGATAAAAATATAAACGTATAAAAGTTTATCTCTTATATAAATTATAAGAGATGAAGTGGGTTGAATTTCAAAAAAGATATCCAAACAATATCGATCAGCGTTTCATAGAAGACAAGAATGATGATGTTCGCTTTTTATTCAATGGTGATTATTATGACCCTTTTAATAAAGATGGTAGTCTAGTAAAGACTCTTTACCAATACCCCCAGTATAAAGGCCACCGCCATGAACCGGAAAACATAAATGATTTCCTAGGTTCTAGATTCCCAAAGGCGTTTCTAACTACTAAAAAGACCTATCCAATTCCAGCTGTTGGGTTATATGATAAAGCATATGATATTAAGAAAATAATAGATCCTCTAAAAATATATGTAACTTCTTCACAAAGCTTCTCTGCTAATATTAACGATGTGTTTCAATTAACACCCCCGACAGTACAAAATGTGAGCGATTACACTACATGGGCGGAAGAGCCGAATTTTAAATATTGGTCTCAACAGCTTAATTTCGCATGTTGGTGTGCAACGAGTGGTTGCGGTATTAGCTATGATATCATAGAACCTGATACTCAAATTGGTTCTATCCTAAGGTTTCATGTGATATATACAATAAGATGCATTCTAAATGATCTCAAAGTTCCACTACCGTGGGATAACACATTTGTATGGTATGGTACTAGATATGATAAGAGTGCTTTAATGACACTGTGTAATGAGTTTGGTATAGATCCATCCAACCCAGATTTCAGATTCAAAGGTAAATCCACAAATGAAGATATGTTCAATTTCCATTATAGGAGCCCTTATAAAGATAGTTTAACAGCATATTATACATCTACTCATAAGGATAGAAGCCAATATAACTGGTTCGTGCCTAAAAATGGACATGGTATAACAAAAGCTGGATTGTCACGATTGAACCAGAGTATAGAAGCATTCGTTTATTGCGTTCTTGGTTCGCAGGTCAATACTAGATCGTCGATCATTGGCGATTCAGGTTCAGCCAAAGAAACTCAAGATGTATTCTTAAAACTGTTTCAAGACTCAATAATCGAAAAGGATATTTCCAAAAGTATTCAGAGATATCAGTTCGCTATTCAAGAGGCAAAAGTAAAACTAGATTTAGCTATATCACCAGGTTGTTGGTTGTTACCATCTATTTTAGTAATAAATACTGAATCCACTGTTGGGTATAATAATAAATTACAGAGAGCTACAAACAATATGAGTTTCGGTATAAATAATATAAATAACGAAACTAAATCAGTTGGTATAAAAAAGCATAATATGGGTGATTCAAAGGTTAAATTACCACATCAAACCAATAAACCTGAAACTAATAATAAAAAACCAGATACAACTGATAATTTCGATAAACCTGTTATAAAACCAACCCCATCTATCAAACCAAAACCATCTTCACAAACACATGATACTAACCTAACAGCTATTACTATCGTCATTGCTGGTTTAGCTTGGTATATGTTCCGTTAGCCTGAAATGGTTTAAAGTAATGACTATTTATTTATAATGTCCCTAATAGGCACAGTATAAATATTATGCTGTCTTTACTATCCTATGATAGTCAAATATATGAATTATTTCTGACTATTAGTATTCTTCTTTTTTGGACGTTTGTTAGCAGACTTATTATAATCTTCTGGTAATTGCTCTTTTTCTATATACTCAAATTTATATCTATGGTTATCTCTTTTTGAAATACCAGATTTACAATTATTTAATCCTTCACATACCATCTTAACAATTCCAACATTTATCCCTAAATACTGTTGCACTGCATACATACTACCATAAAACGATTCCTTATTATCATCATCGATATCAATAGCTTTAACATATTTCTTATTCCTATGATTATTCTTAACAAATGAATAATCTCTACCTTTAGCAGATTTCATGCAATTCTGTTGTTGTGTTACTAGTTGTAAATTACGCAAACGGTTATCTTGTTTATCACTATTAATATGATCAATAACTTTACCATCTTCGATTAACTCATTATAACATTCCCATATAAATCGGTGTGAATAATATAATTTTTGAACAGTTTCTCCATTCTTCCTAACAGCTACTCGTAAATATTCGTTATTCCCAATTAACTCTTTCATAGTATTCATCCTAATTATATTGAAAATCTCACCATCTTCACTACCAGCATACCTATCATAAACTGGATGCATATTATATGATTTTCCATCGATAATAATTTTATCTCTCAATTTTTCAGTCATAATTAATATATGTTTTATTTCTTTAAGCCACTTTTATATATAATTTTTTTCTTTTTACTCAGCATAGGAAACCTAGGATGTGAACCTAGCATAGGAAATAAGTTTTTAACAAGCATAGGAAACCTAGCATAGGAAACCTTAAGTCTTTAACCTAGAACAATTTGGATTCCATTTTTGTCTCCCATTTTTGGATTCCATCTTTTAGTCGTTAATAATAACCAGACAATATTTTAATCGGGTAATACCACCCCTAAAAACCAGCTGGAAAATCAAAAAATAAAATCTATGGCTAAATTGTGTCCGAACTGGCCAGTGCCCTCTACTCATGTACATCTTGTCATTGTTACTACCTTTTGAGTGCTTCTAAGATCTTTTCGGCACTGTCATACTGACTGACAACATGGGTGACACTTCCACTGGAGAGTAAAACAAAACAAATAAATATAAGATGAGTGTTATTTTTGAAAAAAAAAAGGGAAAACATTTATGCCCAAGCTAAAGAGGTCTATTGGCCAGTGGCGGACCCAGAATGATTTGTAGGGGGGTAACTGTTACGTAGAAAGGCATTACACAGTGTCCTTTTTAGATCCTACCTTTTATACTTTATTCTTATATTATTCGACTCCAAAGGGGGTATCTAGTCACCCAATTCAACCCCCCTGGATCCACCCTTGTTTGCACTTAAGCATATGTACACAACAATAAATCATATATAGTCACGCAATAATTAAGGCAATCCTTTCCCTTGTATTTCAGGTTCATTTTGTAGAATGTGTGGTCCCAGAAAATATCCATATGCCACCATGGAAGGAATCGGAAATTCTCAGAGGGTGGGGGGGTCAGAGGAAAAACGAAATTAAAAGGTTGGTTTATAAGGAAGAAAATTAGATATTCCAGAGGCCAATGGGGGAAACTTTTTTTCAATTTTCCTCCATGGTGGCAGTGTACGTGTGTATGGGTATTTTTTGGAACCACACAATTAAAGAAAGTGTAGTGAATTAAGCCCAAGCCTCATCATGCAAAATTCGTCGATGCTCGCTAACAGGGATATACAAAACAAATCAGACTTTTTCTCGAGAGAAATTGTGGCATTTCTTTTGTATTTTCATGTTATATCGTAATAAGGTCAATTTTAAGAAGAGTCTATTGAGCCCATGCAACCACTAAGATTCGCCTTTCAAATATATAATTATTACTATATACTATACTAAATATTCGTCACACTGAACTTCAGGAAAATTTCCTAACCTGAAGCTCTCCTCGACAACAAATCCTTTCTTACAAGCAGCCTTTTTCAAAATATCCATTCTTGTTTTCTGTATTCTTTGTGGCAGGATATAGATCCGTATATCAGGATATTTAACCTCATTTATCAAGTGATCTTCAAGATCACTCCTCTTTCTCTTTAACACAGATGCCATCTTGTTGTTCGACAATATTATAGTTCACTTCCGCCACAGGCAGCCCAACCTTAGTTTTCATCAAAGCCATTTCAAGTACTGATATTAATGCAAATAAACAAGAGAAAATAACGAGTGGAGTAAAAATTCTTGTCATGAAACTTTTCCCTGGAGACATTTTTAGATCGAAAAAATAAACTTGATTTTTCCAATCGACCTTGAACTTTTTGTTTATACACCTAATTGAAAAAACGTCGGGTTTAAAAACGAAGCTAAGACCAAAGGGGAGCATGGGAAGACAAACAATTATGCTAATTTCATGCGTATTGCAGTTTTCCCTTCCTGTGCGCATTTTATGCATCATGGCTTTGGCATGTTGTTAATCTAGGTCGACCGACTTTGCTCTACTGTGCATTTTTACATGTCTATACTCGACTTTCACATCCCCATAATCCTTTGCGTCTTTGGGGGTTAACCAGAGGGTAAAAACCCACTTATTTTGCTAAAGGCTGATCAGACAATGTTGAAAATACCCTGTTTGGTATCTAAATATAAAATGAAGAAGTAAAAAATGGTTCCTGAATAAAGCTAGATAAAAAGTATTTTAATCAATCACACAACTGAAAAGTTCGATCAGGTTGTAACCTTTTATTAATAGTCCTGTTCAAGTTTTAAGCTTACATATTACCTTCTTAATTCTTGTTATAAAACTGTTAATATTCCTTTTATTAGCATTATCGTTATCGTACTAGTATAGCCAATGGCTAGGGGGTCTTTCATGAGGTCCTTACTTATAACATGAACTTAGCATACACATTCACACACACACGACCATGGTTATTATGTTCAGTGACGCCCGTCAGATCCTCTCCGTACCAAATCCTCATCTGCTTGTACTTGGGGAAGTAGAAGGGCTGGGCAAAGTCGGTGAGGACGATTTCTTTGGAAGAGGTTGTGTCAGCGAAGGGAACTCGATACCAGATAGAAGGAACATATCTGCAAAATATATAAAATACTGTCGCATATAGTACTGCTCAGATTTTTGTAAGCTAAATTATTTGTCTATATAATATTACCCAAGATCTGGTTTTTCTTTGGAAAGATAACTTGGTTGTGTTGATCGGTCACTACGGCATTAAAAGGGTTTGCGACTAAATCGCTATGGTTTGTACATCCCCAGTAACTATTGTAGGCTTGACCGGTAGCGCATGCGATGTGGCCAGACAAGTGCTCTAGTTTGATCGCTGCTACCAAACCAGATCTTACGTAGTTATGGAAAGAACCGAAGCGGTCACCGCTGCCTTGGAAACAAATGTCGTGATGATTCATCTTAATCCAATCACTGATGCAGGAGTTTTGGATACCTGAGAAAAGATTCGAATGTGCGTCGCCACATCAAAATATTAACAGGGCAAGAAGTTATTGGGAGGGGGGGGGGGGGGGGGGGGGGACTATTTTATTTAAGGTGACTGGCTGCTTTTGAAAATGAAAATAACTTTTTTTCTAATTTACGATTCGTTAAAGTGAAATTTAATGCTATGATTCCAAATAGGAAAAGGAAATGGGTTGTCCTAAGCTTATTTTCAAAAAAATTAGCATTCAATGGATGCATTCGCGCGAGTTTTAGTTGACTGTTATTTCAATTAAGCTTATACTAGTCGTTACATAATGTAAGTGAAGTGCTGCGGATATATGCAAGACCACATTTTACCAACAACCGGCACCAAGAGACATGAAAACATTCATCAACAATACCAGACTAATAAAGTTGACAGTGTTCATTTAAATGAGCTCGAGGGGCAGCATAGACGATCAAATAACCCCACAAAGTATTCTGCAACCCACAACGAAAACGTGCTTTCGACGTAATGCGCGTTTCCTCTTATGAAGAACTCCGCAATCCATATGTACTGCAGCCGAGCCGAGTATTTACCAAGCATTCTAGATCTCCGAAGACACGCTACGATACGACCGATGCCCGAGCATATGCGGAGCATCCTCCGAGAAATCCGGCTGGACCGACGCCGTGATCCAAATTCGAGATTTTGCTCGCATACAGTCCACAGGGTTCCCAACATCCAATAACTGTTGTGTCGAGTTTAGTGTTGCTGCTCGCAATACGACTTCGCAGCAAAAACGTATGGAGTCTCGTGCAAAATTTAAGAGGGTTTTGCCTTCTTTGAGTTTAAAACATGTAGGGTAGGCAGTCATCTTAAGTAATTTATTGAAAGTCAGTTTAAAAAAAAAAGCGATATGAAGTGATACACGTGCCCAATTGCGACTGGGTAATTCCCTTTTTTGCGCTGCGCATTTTTCTGCGCATGCAACTTAAAGCATGGAACTAACAAAGTTTAGACATTTTTCTTTCGGAAACTAAATATGAAACATGCTCAAAACCAATTTTCACTTTTTCCTCTTTTTTGAGTAGAGAAATTACGATTTTTATCTGACTCGCCCCAGTCCCCAGTCGCTTTCGACTATTTTGAGATGTTTTTTCCAAGATAAATCAAAAACGAGAATGGTGACCCCCAATTTTTATTTCAGATCTTTGATAAATGCGATGCTCGTAATTATGTGTGGAAATAGGAAGGAAAGTTTATTGGATAGATTTTGAAATATTTTGATGGGAATAGTTGACGTGAAATTTTTGGACGTTCGTAGAGGCGAATATACCTGCATTTTTCACTAATAGTTCAAGAATCATAGTCATCAAAAATTAATGACTTTGATGGATTTAATAGTATAGATTATCTAGTAAACTTCAAGTATTAAGTACGTTTTATTATATGAAAATACTTTAATTTAACTGTGAATAAGAGTTCTTGATTACAGCTTCCGGTTGCTACCGCATTTCACTATAAAACCCATAAATTGACATATTTGGAAAGCATATCTAGCGAAAAAACGAGAATGGTGACTCCATCTTTTTATTGCAGTTTTTAAATGTCCATAACATAGTTAATGTCCATGCAAAGTTTCAGGACAAATTTATTGAATTATTGAAAATAAAGGCATAATGATCCAGTAAAAACATCATATAACTTTTCAGTCTACTTATCGTGTTTATCTCGTACTTACCCTCCAGTAAAAGGACAACAGAGGACAAAATCAAAGCAAGACAAAGAGCACGGCACGAAAACATGTCGTTATCATTAAGCTGTAGGAGCTGATCTGATATGACGATCACGAAATTCAGTATTATTTTATAAACCCAAATTAACTACTATCAACGAAAAACGTATTATTTGTTTATTTGTTTAACTCTATACAACACGTCTTTACTTGAAAGTGTGTTACTGATCATTTTCTTTTTTCCTCTTACTATCTTAAATTATTTAAGCATCTTTTTCATTAGAGGGGGAGGGGGAGGGGAAGGGGGAACAATAATCTTGCACTTGGAATCTCTCTTGGCGACGTCCTTTCGGGTTATTTGAATTGGCCACGACCCTAAGGAAAACTTACTGAGTACCTGGCTAAGAACTAGTGGTTATAAGACAACAAAACAAGTTAACTGCATTTTTTCTTCTTTGTAACTGAGAGTTATCCCAAACCATTTTAATAGCATCATAATGACATAATGTGTTTATTCATTTAAACTTGTTTTTTCTTGCCTTATCTAATTATTCGCCAGGTAGGTCTTCGTTAATTTCTATTTTTACATTGTTTAGCTTATATATTACGATCACTAGTTAGACACTAAGTTTAACATGTGACACGCCAGTGAGAATTAATGATATATCGAAAATTAAATAAATTGAAAGATATGATACCATATATGATTTGTCAGCTTGAACCAAGAGATATGAACTACTTAGTTTATTTTCTCTTGCTTGAACAGAATTAAAGGTAAAAACGAAAAAAAAGGGGGGGGGGGGGAAGGTATTATAAAATGACCAAAAGGGAAAAAACAACATGTACACCTTTTTAATAAAAACGTCGGTCGAAGGTCTGAAAACTGACACTGAGTAGCACGATGCAAATTGTATGATGTATTCACAGCCAAAACACTAAGTTTTCTTTTAGATTCAAATATGAGGCATGACCTTTGATTTTTCGTGTTTTAGCCATGAGAAAACATTTCTTCTCAGATCGCCCATTTCAGATTGTGCCGGACCGACTATAACGTTTTTGTTTTAAAATAGGTGTATAAAACTGGACCTGGTCATATAACAGCAATCCTGAGTAGTATTCGATGATCGTTTTTTGACGTGATGATAAAACCAAACCAACAAAAGAAATCCTTCCTGGGGTCTGGGGAAAACAAGGCTCTCGGTGTCCTCTTACTAATGCTGGACGTGGTGTTAGTGGAGGACGTCCGTCTACTGATTCGTCAGATGGAAGTAGAAAAATACGTTCCTTTTGGGAGTAAGGAGCTTAAATATTCAACTCCTTGGTGTTTCTCCAAGTTGGTCCATGCTCCTGCAGGTATGCGGGAATGATATATGGTGCTAATTGGAGAGACTCCATTCAGATGATCGTTTTTTGACGTGATGATAAAACCCAACCCAATAAATAAAACTAACCTCTTAGGTCTGAGGGAAGGAAGGCCTTGGTTTCTTACTGTTTCAGGAAGAAGCTTATTTAGTGAATGATGATGACACATGGACTTTTAAGAGGAAGTCTTTGTTCTGAGTTCATTATTTCAAAATATGTTGCTTTTTTCATCAGTTGGAAGTAGAAAAATGTGTTAATTCTGGGAGTATAAGGAGCTTATTATTATACAACTCCTTGGTTTTTCTCCATGGTGGCCCATGCTCCTGCAGGTAGTTTTATATTTTATCTACATTTTCAATAAATTTTGATGAAAAAATCTATGAATAACAAAACACAGAATTTACATGCAAAAAAAAAAAAACCTTTGAAAAAATAAACTTCATGTGCACCAAGCTAGAGTTTCAAAGATTTTTTATGAATTTCGATGATTAAATTATTAAAAAACATTTTTTTAAAATTAGTTTTCTAGTTATTTTACATCTTCGATAATTTTTCGAATTATCAAGATTTGGATTCATCTGGACTTTAATTTAGTAGGTATTTGTGTTGACATATTTTAGATACGGTAAAACCCTGCGTATAAGAACCTAGATTTTTCCAAAATATTTTTTTGAAATTTCAGCCAGAAATGGTTCTTATGTGAAGGGTGCTTAAAATGAAAATTTCAGCCTGAAAGGTTCTTAAATTTTAGGTTCTTATACACGGGGATTTACTGATTGTGTAGTTCCAGAAATTATCCATCCACCCACTCCTCTTCATGGAGGAATTTTTGGAAATTCCAATTTTCTTCCATTCAAACTCTGTAATTTTGTTTTTTTCTCTGACCCCCCTCGATTGATGGTGAAGAATATACTGAAGTTAAAAATACTAAGGAATATTAGAGGTGAGGCATTCAACTTGTGTATTAGTCTAATATCTATTGAACGGGCTTAGTGCCTTCACTCTATAAGCACTTCTGTCTGTCACATTTTTTCTCCTTACTTTTCTTTCTTTTTTTCTTTCACTCTTCTCTTCTCTTCTCTTCTCTTCTCTTCTCTTCTCTTCTTCTTGAAATGGTACTCGCCCTACCTTGTTTGGCAGACTGGTTTCATGAAATAAGGAAACATCTTGCTGAGCAGAGTATATACTTGTGTAGACTAGTTCTCCTGTACAGCAGTGATCAAGATTTAGTAGTTTTACTATTTGGCTTGACCACCTTACTACTGCCTATTGGGTTATTGTTTTTGCTGCAGAGGAGTGGGGCACACCACCTAAAAATACCCCTAAGATGGAAATGTATGGAACACACTTGTCTCAAATAGTGATTATTAACGAACTATAGATCTGACCTCAGGCTCGTGGGTTGGGATGATGAAGCCCGGTATAAAGCATTTGCCAAATTCTTCAAGGTAGGTTTTATTGTCAATATCCATCATAACAGAAACTTTACAAATAAATATAAAGAACCTCCAATAAAATGATGAATGACACAATTACGCTTGTCTAAGGCTGTGAATAGCGCAGCGCAACCGTGACGTCATAAAAAAGAAGAAAAAGGCGAAATTCGGACAAACAAAATTACAAGTTTACTTTCAGCAGAATTTTAGTTTACATGGGTTATTATTGTAACTTTAAGTAAAAATAATAAAATCGGTTGGTATAATCCTCGTAGCGGTTAAACAGAATGCAATGTTTGTCCGAATCTTTAAGCTATTTTTAGAATCAGTGTGCTGCGCTATTCTAGATGTTACTGAAATGCAAGCTGCGCATGCACAAGGTTTGATAAAGGGTGAGATAAATGTCTGAGATTTGTTCTAGAGTTCATATATTGTACTTTTCTGACAACAGTACGGTGCAGAAAGTACTTATTTGAGGGGTTATAATTGTAATTAGGGGAACCATGTTTAATGATTGAAGAGTGAGTAATGGCATAATTGTCCAACTCTTTAATCATAAAAGAGGTTTTGGTGATTTGTTTTTCTCAAAAAGTACAAATAAAGTCTTAAATAATGTTTCTATGTTTTTCTTGTCTTCTGGTGTGGAGGAGGGCGGGGCTCACAACCCCGGCATGCGGTCGGCGTCCTAGTAGGACCCCTCCTAGCTGATGACCACCACACTTGACCCATTGCACTTCCTGGGTCAATCACTGGTGAGATGGCCAAAACAAAAAGACTATGTACACTGTGTGCTTTAACATGGAACGCTGTTGAATAAACGTACGCAGGTAGAAAAGAAGGAAAACGAAATTGCGGCAACATGTAGGATAATAAGTAGGAATTGCGAAAATTAAAAATAACGGTAGTGCGCGCCTCATACAGAATCTAGGCAACCTATACAAACCTACAACGACACAATGAAATTTCACGTATCCCACATGGAAATTCCTTGAATAGGTTTTGTTATGTGCCGCATGCTAATTCCCAAGGGATTCCATATATTCCCAAATTCATTACGTATTTCTTACGGCCGCATTTTCCATTTGTTCGAGCAAGAAAGGAAACTTGTACAAAGATTGTACATCCCACATGGACCACAGTGGTGGTATTACCTAGGTAGTTGCATTTTTATGAGACGGGGAGGTTGGATGGGGACGAGGAGGATCCTATATGGATTTTCATCCACTTTTCCAAGATCTTCCAATTTTTAAGATCCTTCCTTGCTGGATATCCAAATTTATGTGTCTTCCATGATATCTCCCCTTACAGAATATTACGATAAAGAGCTAAAATAAAGATACTTGCTCGAAGAGAAATCTTGATAAATTGTACGTCTCTAAACAAATTGTACATCCCACATGGACGACTGTGTTTAAAATATAGAGAAGAGAGGCATCTGCATGGGGAGGAGGAGGGGGTAGATGGAGGACGAAATGATGAAATGAAAATTTGGCTTCTAAATAGAGACATTCTAGAGTGTCTCTATAATAGACACTTAGTAAACATCCAAGATTGTTAATTAGTCTTTTAGGGTCGGATCAAAAGTACCCCCTTTGAAAAATTTTTTAAAAAATTTAAAAAATGAGGAAGTTAAGAATCAGAGAAAAAAAAATCAAAAGAAAAAAATCAAAAGAAAAAATGTTAGGGTTAGGGTTAGGGTTAGGGTTATGGTAAAAATCGTTAGGGTTAGGGTTAAAGTAATTGTGTTAGGGTTAGGGTTAGTGTTAACCCTAACCCTAACGAATTTTACCCTAACCCTAACCCTAACATTTTTTCTTTTGATTCTTTTTCTTTTGATTTTTTCTTCTCTTTGATTCTTAACTCCCTCATTTTTTTATTCTTCAAAGGGGGTACTTTTGATCCGACCCTAAAAGACTTATTAACAATCTTGGATGTTTACTAAGTGTCTATTATAGAGACGCTCTAGAATATTTCTATTTAGAAGTCAAATTTTCGTTTCATAATTTCGTCCTCCATCTATCACCTCCTCCTCCCCATGCAGATGCCTCTCTTCTCTATCTTTTAGTCACAACTGTCCATGTGGGATGTATAAACCCTCATTTCATACATGTACAAATCCCGTCTTTTACACGCGGACACTTCATTCAAGGATCCGTATTTTGCCTTCAAACATACTTTCTGGACCGCATATATGAAAGGCCATTATTGGAGCGTTGAGGATCAAGTAAGCCAGCTTTTTGGATTCGTTTCCTGGAGAGGCGGAAAATCCATATAGGATCCTCCACGTCTCCACCTACCTCCCCGAATGCTCCAGATTCAACTACCAGTATAATACCAACCTAACTATCCTTGTGGGATGTACGATTTTGTACAAAAAAACGCATTTTGCGCGAGCAAGGGCCAAGCAATAACATAAAATATCAATTGAAAATGCATCCATTCCCATGGGAATAAGAGTGTGGGACATAACAAAACTCGTTGACGGCTTTTCCATGTGGGAAGTGCTTTATTTCATTTCACGCGTCTTGTCGGCGCGCAGAACTTTCCAAATTAAATCTACTTTTTCAGCGCAGGGAAGAATCATGTTAAAAGTGGAGAAGGGCTGGAGAAACTTAAGAAAGACTGGTTGTATTTTCAAATATATTTCGATTATAGCTCATTCAAAATCCAGTTTCCACGTTGTTCTCATTCTAGAAAAAAAACAATCAATACTCTATCTCTACTCTATCGTTTATTGTTATCATCTACCTTTTACAAAAAGACGTCAATATGCCTCTCGGCACTGTCAAAACAATCATACCCAATACTACACCTCTTTACCTTGGGCATAATGTTTTCCCATTTCAGCGGACCACGTGTTATTTCCTAGAGTATCGTTTTCTTGTTTAAATGTTGAACATTATTAGAGACAATGATATGGTTAAAACTCGATCAAACAAAAGATCATTTCTAATGCAGGCGCCAAGCAAAGCTCACAGCCTACCACAGTTTGTGGTTTTTCTTTTTGTTTAAAGCGCATAGAGCAGATTTGGATAGGCGCTATATAAATATTTATTATTATTATTATTATTATTATTATATTATAAAAAATGGTCTGAAATGTGAAAACATTAAACCTTAGATAAATAGAGGATATTACATGGGCGCGCGGAGATACGAAATTTATCTTCGAGTGTTGAAAAGATCTCTCACGAGTGAGCGCAGCGAACGAGTGAGAGATTTTCAACACGAGAAGATAAATTGCGTATCTCCAAGCGCCCATGTAATATTCTGTTTATTATAAAATTATCAATGAAGTATGTTTTGGCTTTTTCAGGCAATTCTTTCCGTATATTTTTGAATAGCCATCGCAATGGTGTTATTTTCACACGTGAAAATAACATGTTATTTTCACGTGTGAAGATATCAATTTTACGAAATAGAGAAAAATAGATATTTCATAGGTAATTATATAATAATATAATCTATTGTTACCCTTGAACGTGAAAATGCCCAAACCGTTATTAATCTATTCAATTGTTTAATATTGAATTCGCTACTTTTAATTTTTTTAAATAGAAACTAAAAACTTACAAAAATTATTTTAAATGCTTTGTTTCTTTCTTTTACAAATCAAAACATTATAAGGTTTTATTTATTAATAGTATTATCTTCTAGTTTATACTAGCATATCACTCATTATCTAAAATAATTTAATTGGAAATAGGAAAGCCATTGGTACTCATAGATTAGCAATCTTTTTTCCATGTGGGACGCGATAATTAATTCATTGATTTCTTAGCTTTTCTTATACGCAGATGCGCAAATGCCAATCACATCCACTGAGTTAGATCAATCCATTCCCTTTTGTTAATTTTGCGTGGCGTTTGACTAGTAGTGCGCTTAATTTCGATTCATGACTAAAATTATGAACGACTATTTACTTCAAAACAACAACGCAACGCAAAACTTTCAAAAATCTTTAAATTTACATTTATTATTTGTGCCAACGTTATATATCATGCTTCTACAAAAGATATTCGTTAAACAAAATAAAGTTTGGCTTTTAAAGTATGCAAACCAAAAAAAGGGAAACATATAAAACTATATATTAGTTAGAGCCTACCCTTAAGGGCGTTGTCTTTTCTTTTTTTTTAAAGAGTGACAGAAATCACCCTCGCTCGATACCTTTATGATACAATAGACCCCTCGCCCCTTGCTTTGACGTCACATGAAAGGGGTCTAAAGAAACATTATACATAATTTGGTTATAAGAATGGTTAACATTCGGTCGCGAAGTGACAACGTTTGAGACCTAAACCTATGGAAATATAATTTCTGACGTAATAGCATATATCTTAACATTACATGTTATAAATCCTAATGATTAGCCATTCCGAGGTCGAAGGAAAAAACTGGAGTTGACATTGAAGTGCATTTTGGGGCTGTTTTAAAGGCATATTTCCAAGATGGCGTCTATTTCGTCCCTTAAAACAGTCCCACAATACCCTGCAATGTAAACTCCAGTTTTTTTCCTTCCACCTCGGAATGGCTAATAAAGTAACTTGTTACAAAACAATTTGATTTTAATTTTCGTCGTTTCTATACGGTTACTGAACTTTTTCCTGGCGTTGTCTTTCTTTACGCTGTAGGAGGAAAATACGTACAGAAGCTTGGTTATTAAACACTCAAAATAATGTAACGTTTTGTATTCTTTTTATCGCAAGTAGAATGGCATAAACAAATGATCCTTATATATTTAGGCTACCATCAGTGGCTGCCATTTTAAAGTCGTTAACATGGGCGGATCCAGGATTTTTTCAAAGGGGGGGGTTGTAGCATTGGTTGAGGTACTTGTTTGGCGGGAGAGTAGCACAGGGTTCCCAAACGGAAGTAGGTCTTATGATAATAATTATTTGCTGCAGGCAAGCATGGTTGTTTTTAGGTCCCACACACGGTATAGAAAAAAAAAGCGAGCAAAATGTGTTCGGCACCCCTGTTTTAATAAAACTCGCGATGCTGTTAGTGTTGTCATGAAAATAATAATAAAAAATCACGATTGCTCTCATAGGGGGGGTGGTTGCAACCCCCAAAACCCACCCCTAGATCCGTCACTGGTTAATATTTATAAAGAGGAGTTTGCAAAAAAAAAAAAGAGCGGTTTTCCTATGAGTGGGAAACAATATTGAAAATTCGTAACCTTTCTAGCTCTTTCTGTAACCGTACCGTATCTTAATTAGCGTAACCGTAACTAAGCGTTATGATCAGATAATTTACTGGAAGACAATGGAAAGTAATTCCAGTAATATCATGGTATCGTGTAGGTGCTTCTTCAGCTCCGTAAAAGTCTTCCAAAAATCCACGGAAGTTTAAAAGCTGAGTGGAGTCATCATATTTGCACTTATTGTGATTATGATTATGAAACAACTAAAACTGTAAAAATCATAAAAAATATGTAATACAGAAACCTTTCTCGATGCATTGTGATTCTTCAATGGTACTTCTCTGCAAAGTTGTCTTATCTTGATCACATTTAAGACAGGTGACTTGACCTGGTTTGGGCTGGTATGTTCCAATGGGACATGGCTTACATTCTCCTTCTAGGTTTTCTTTAAATTTTCCTGGTGGACATTGGACTAAAAACATAGTTTATAAGACAACAATTTCAATGGTCAGATGATGATAAAAAACAACAATGATGATGATACATGATGATGATACATGATGATGATACATGATGATGATACATGATGATGATACATGATGATGATACATGATGATGATACATGATGATGATACATGATGATGATACATGATGATGATACATGATGATGATACATGATGATGATACATGATGATGATACATGATGATGATACATGGTGACGATACATGATGGTGATACATGATGATGATACATGATGATACATGATGATGATACATGATGATGATACATGATGATACATGATGATGATACATGATGATGATACATGATGATGATACATGATGATGATACATGATGATGATACATGATGATACATGATGATGATACATGATGATGATACATGATGGCGATACATGATGATGATACATGATGATACATGATGATGATACATGATGATACATGATGATGATACATGATGATACATGATGATGATAAATGATGATGATACATGATGATGATACATGATGATACATGATGATGATACATGATGATGATATATGATGATGATCCATGATGATGATACATGGTGATGATACATGATGATAATGATACATGATGATGATACATGATGATGATACATGATGATGATACATGATGATGATACATGATGATGATACACGATGATGATACACGATGATGATACATGATGATGATACATGATGATGATACAAGATGATGATACATGATGATGATACATGATGGTGATGATGATACATGATGATGATACATGATGATGATACATGATGATACATGATGATGATACATGATGATGATACACGATGATGATACATGATGGTGATACATGATGGTGATACATGATGATGATACATGACGATGATACATGACGATGATACATGATGATACATGATGATGATACATGATGGTGATGATGATACATGATGATGATACATGATGATGATACATGATGATGATACATGACGATGATACATGACGATGATACATGATGATACATGATGATGATACATGATGATACATGATGATGACACACGATAATGATGATGCCTAGCAAATTTATTCATAGTTTCTCTCGTTTTTGGTACTTTGTCCTTAATAAATAATACACTTACAGCACTGTAATTCAGAGTATAGAATTTGCGTACTGCCATGAACTCGATCGTCATCCGCTCTTTATATAATTAACGCAGGAATTTTAATTGTTAATAATAAGTGACCAAAGAATATTTACCACACATATATCCATTGTCATCTAAGTACTGACCAAGAGGACATTCTGGGCTCACATAAAAAAGCTCGAGGGTATTTGCAAGACCAATGACGGATGCTCTTGGATTAGCTGTCGTCAATACCGTTCCGTTTAAAGCATGCGTCAACCTTTTCAGTTTTCGAACAAGATTCAGACGTGCATCTGCAAACACCTCTACTATCTCATCAGCTTCCTGGTCGTTTTGATTGAAACGAATCTCATCACTGACATAGAAAAATATTCTTGCAATAGACTTTGAAATCGGGATGTATTTCATATTTGAAATACTTTTTATCGGGACACCCACTGTTGTAGTTACTAAGTTTATCAGATGATTCTTCAAAGTTATGTCCATTCGAGTGGGAATATGCAAAACGTTTTCTACCTTACAGCTCGTGTTAAGCTTAACACAACCATTTGTAGCATTGAAGATAACAGCAATTTTAGGATTGCTTGGTGTGGTTTTTAACACATCTAGCCTTGCTTTTCTACTTGCAGCTGTATAATTCATTCTTTCATTACGTATGCTTGCCTCACAATAGTAGTATCCACCTTTTTCTACTTTATCTGGAACTACGTACAACAGATTACCGTTCTCGTTGGTCAGTTCCACATACCACTTAGAAAAGAATGGTTGAAAAAACCATGCAATATTTGGCAAATCTCTCTGATGCAAAGGTTTTGCACTGGCCACACACGAGAATGTAACCCCTGACTGCTTGTTCAAAGGAACTTGTACATCTGTTGGATGCTCGACAATTGTTGGCTTTTTTTGTATGACTAGCGCAGTTATTCCTGAGAAGGTACTTCCCTTGTGATTTGCAGCTTCACATCTGTACAATCCTTGACTGGTTTCATTCAGTAATCGTAATTCAAGATCATCACTTTTGTCAGAAACCTTTAAGATTGTATTATCCTTTCTCCATGTATAAATCACTTTTGTCTGGCTTTTTACATTACATGGAATCGTAATGCTTTCTCCTATGAGGCGCTTGATTTTTCGGTGCTGAGTCGAAAGCATTTTGGGCTTCTCACCACAAAGGATATTCCAATCATTCATTTTGCTTAGAAGTAACAATAAGTTAGGCAATTTCGATTTGGCCTCTTCTGTCGATACGTCTTCTTCTAGCAGTTCCTTAATACCCTTAACAAGCTTGAGTAAGACACTTCGTATTTCTTTAGCTTGGGCATTACTTTTCAAAGGCTTGTACATTTCGTCTAGTACCTCGCCAAATTCTTCAACGCAGTCAATGGCACCAGCGCAATCTTTCATATGACGGATTTCTGTCATGTTCTCGACAAAATTCTTCCAATCATTTATGATTTCGTTCCATGACGTCGTTTCCAGTTTGCGTCGCTGGGCCTTGTATAATGATATTAGCTCGTTGTAGCTATTCACCAAAAAGGCTTCAGAAGATGAAGACTCACTGGGTCCTCTGAATTCGTGAAGGGAATTTAGTTCCTTTGCTATATCACGATCGTGTGTGTATTTAGAATCTAACAGACGTCTTAGCGATATTAGTATGTCACGAAAGAAGTGGCTGGCGTTTTGAGCCATTACACATTTATCATGTTCCAAGACCTCTGATACGTTCATGGCATTTGAAAACTCCAAATTAGCTGATATCGATCTTCTTTTTCTTGATGTTTCGATGGATTGTGCAAGTTTTTTAATGACTGATTTTGTAGCTTGTTCTATTGATAAACTAACATCCTTAAAATCCATGATAACCTTGAATGTTAAGTCAGGTCCATCTTTAGTTGTTACTGTTCCTTTTAAAGGAAGGCGCGACTTTGACAGCGATGATGTTACTGTATGGAAAGATAGGGATGATATTCGAAAGGGTTGCCCAAAAATAGTCTTAATCTTGAGACCTAAACGTACTCCCGGAATAGCTATCAATTTAGACAGAGAATTATTTTTTGTATTAACTTGGGCAATAAGTTTTTTTCGAGAAGCATCGACAGGTTGATGGGCTTGGAATGCCGTTTGTTCTGAAAGTTTGGCTTTAGTAAGCTCTGATTGAATGCGAATGAGTTCTTCTTCTGCGCTTTGCAAATCTTTTAGTTCTGCAGAATATCCTCCGAGTAGACTTTGCTCTATATTGAAGTAAATCTTTCTTACGTTCAAGCATGTCTGGATCTTAGATAGACAATTTGGATCCTGTATTTTTACGCACTTAATATCTTTTCTACAACAATGTTTTGGCTCGTGGAAACCATTCGAAGTTATACTAACAGGTCTGGAGTTACTGCAGTGCCATTCGCGTACTACTACGTTTATTGCATCAAGTATTGGGATTTTTTGCTCATACCTGAGCGCTTCAGTACTGCCAGATTCTTCAACATACTTATGATTGCAACCAGAGTTCGCAATGGCATTGACAAATCCCTTAGCCATACTGAAGCCTAATCCATTTGGTATAGCGTTGATTACACCAAAAAGGTCCTCACTTATTTCTTTCACCTTTTCGGGGAAAAGATTTCCCAATACTTTTGGCATGTTTTTCAGTAAACCATCCACTGTCATATTTGTACCACTAAAGACACCAACAACCCTTCTGGTTACATCTACGAGCTTTTGGATTTTATTCAAACCATCTTCGCCAGTGATACTCTTGAAAATGTCGGTTACATTTGGAAGAGAAACTGGAAGAAGTAGGTTAAGAAGCTTTTCAATTTTAGGGGAAAATTGGTCTTTCAACTTTTCGCTTATTAATCTGCCGATTTCAGGTCCTCCTCGCAAGGCAGGAACTTTTGTCTTCATTTCTTTGTCAATATCAAAATTTGCCAAGTTCGGAGAAAGACCAGAGATAACACTGTTTATATCTACATCCCCAAACATTTTTAGGACAGGAATCGCATTCTTGAGAATTTCATTCACGTCGAACTTTCTCTCCAAATTAGGAAAGGCTGTCGCAAAAATACGATTTACGTCGAAATTTTTAATCATAGGCAAAACACTCCTTATCATATTTTCAAATCGTAACTCTCCTAATCTTGAACTATTGACATCAACTGTTATCATACGTCGTAGTTCAGCTTTGATTAGCCTTTCCAGATTTAGGCCTCTTTCAAATCCAGCAAAATGTTTCTTTAAAGTTGTGTGTAGATCAAAGTCGTTTTCTCCCATGACACTTCCAATCAATTGATTCAAATCAATATCATCCAAATTCGCAAAGTTGGATTTGAAAGCATCTGTAATTAAACTGTTGAAGTTTGATGACCGAACAAGGTTTAGAACTACGTTTTGGAGCTGTTTGACCTGCTCATCAGTACCATGAAGTTTACTTTTGATGATCTTGGCGATATCGAACGTTTTCAGCAATTCGGTGTTCAGCTTGAAAGATGTCATGTCGTTTAAGTTCTTTTGAATAAGCTTTGTGATATTTTCTATTGACCTTAATACCGGCGAATGCATTTTCAGAAATCTATCAAGGTCGACCTCCTTTCCCATTTGTGGTATTGCTTGCCTTATCACCTTTTCAAAGTCAATTGGCTTTTTCAGTCTTTGAGTTTCAAGAACAACATCTCTTAACAGAGTATCAAAGTTGAACGATTTTTTAAATTCTGGCACGACTTCATCCAAAATCTTATTAACGTCAAAGTCAGGTGAAAGTGCTGGGAAATACTCTTTCAATATTTTATTCACGTCAATTGTATTTCGCCTTAGGATATACTGGCGAAGAGCCATGTTCATACTGAAGTTTTTAGGCAGATTTGGAATTTGCTTTCTGAGCTCAACGTTAATGTCGAAGTCACTAGGTAACTTGGGGTTCTCTGCTTTAAGGTATTCATTGAAGTCAGGGATCATAAATTGATCGTTCGAGGCGTTATTCGACAGGAACAAGTTTTCCTGAAGGCTTCGTTTTTTTCTTCCCAGACCAATAAAACTTAATACTGATGTAATTGTGCCTTCCAGAAAAGCAGTAACAAATGACTTGCATTTGCCTACGTCTCTCCTTATAGTAGGAGTGGTCATGTAATCAACCATGTAGGAAATCACGGTAGGAAACAATTTGGGGACCATCGTATTGACAGTAAAACAGTCTTGTTTTTGGTATGTAACATTTGCTCTCTCCCAACACACGCCTGGAACGCAGACGTTTTTACATTCTGGCTTGCATTCTATTAGATTGCATCTTGTTGCGTTCTTGAACTGTTCTATTTGATGCGCATGTCTCAGGAAAACGTCGTCGAATTTTTCTGAGTATTCAGCGTATTTAGTAATTGCTTGCTTTTCCAACTTTTCAAAATGGATTGTCTTATTTCTTGCCTCATTAAGCCTTCCCAGCGTGGATTTCACTAGTTTTGTAACATCTTGTAATTTAGCAATTTTGTCTTCTAAAAGTTTCTTTGCCCTTTTTATCCTATTGTCTGCTCTTTGAACCAATATGATAGCATATTGGTTGATTGAGTTTTCCAGCATCCTCGGAAGTTGAGAGCCCTTACCCATTTTCCCACTTGCGTTGAAAACTAATAAATCCCAATCGTCAACCTTTGAGGTATAAGCAGTCACGTTTATCACTGATTCGAACTTGTTGAAAATATTTCCTTTGGCTCTGAATTTCACTTCATGGTTTGTAATGTTAAGGATGACTACCTTTTTCATTCCAAACAAGGTAACCATAGCTTTAAATCGCATACTTTTTTTTAGTGCATCCAATTGTATTATTTCTCCCTTTTTGATCTGGAAAAGTCTTCCAAGCTGAACATTCCTAGATGGCGATAAGTGCAAAGATGGTACGATGTTATTTTTAGGTAGTGCAAGTTTACTTTTCTTCGTTTGGCAAGAGTTCGAGGTTGCATCATTATTCGCAGTTATCTTTGCCCTCACATTCAGTACACATAACCAGCCTACACAGACTTGTGACAACATGCCAATAGAAATACCATTAAAGTTTTGAATGACAGGGGATCGCTGGGCATCATAATCTAACGACTTGGAAGCGTCTAAGTCACTTTTGAGGACTTCAAGTTGATTTTTTATTATTGCTGCCTTTAAGCGTAAAGAAAGTGTCGACATCAATGTTAAGATTTTCTCAATTTGGTTTTTCAAGCTTTTAACTATATTTTCGAAGTGCCTTGCTTTCTTGTTTTTTAGAATTCTGTTATTCTTGATTATAGACTTGGCTATCGTTACCAAAGTATTCATACTGTTGGCATATTTTTGAAGTTCTGCTCCATCTGCACTTAATTCGGGCGCCTCATTATGGATATTTAATGAATAGATCTCCTTAGCAGCATATCCCAAAACCTTCAGTTTCATTATCAGCCCTGGTGGGATTCGTATGTCGGTTTTACCTCCGCCTTTAATGCTGTGGGTAATATTAATGTCCATTGCGTATTTGTTGCTTTTCGAATTCCGAAATGGAAAAATAAATGGTGACAGTCTTGAACCTTGTAGAGGATTCTTTGATGATTCTAGCTGCAGCTCTATACCCTGGTGTTTTTTAGGGCACTGCTTTTCTTGTTCCCCTAATTTCAGAACCAATTTCACAAAGGTTAATAATTTAAGAAATAACAATAATCTCAGAAAGGGCGAGCAGAACACTTCGACGATAGAGGAACCTCTAGCCAAAACAAAAGGGCCTTTGCGGCACTTTGCTTCGCCCATGTAGTGTATATATGAAATATAAATGGATATTATCAATTACTTTCATTAACACAACATTTGACAAAATAAAATCTTGCATGACTTACCACCAAAGACGAATTTTCCGGAAATTATTTTCGAGTTGAAGTTCATTAATGTTTCATGAGAATCTCCAATTTTAAGCAGGGTATTCATCTGGATCATACCTTTGGCAGAACCCGATAGTTTACAGGTAAATTGTCTGGAGAATAGCTAAAAGAACAATGAAAATGGTAGTGAGTTTTATCACTTTAAGAGATATTTGATGATATTGTACATTGTACCCACTATCTCTCATCTTTGATTGGCTGAGAATTTTCCTGTAATTCTCGATAGCGTGTAAACTATATATGATAAATGCATCTGCAATTTTTCCTGTAGAACACCTAACCTACGGCTTCGGCAGATAACACAGTCGCACGGCTTTGATAAATGATAAATCTCAACCTCATCCAATATCTAATTGTTATAATTGTTGATGTCTATAATATTTAAGTAAGACAGATTTTGAAAATGTACTTATAATGAAAATTAACGCTAAAATCCGACGTTTCGTTATTAAACCTTGATAATGGAGTCAAGATGACTCTGAAACGTCGGATTTTAGCGTTAATTTTCATCATAAGTCTATAATATTATTTTTCAATATCTCACCTCGCTAGCGCATCCAGACTTCATAAAAATATTCCCTGAAATGTTAAAAGCAACTTTGACTTGAGGTCCTGATATGCGAACTTGTGTTTTGCTCTTCATCCATACGTCAAAGTGACTATCTTTAGCTTTTGCTGATGGATCCTGAATTCCAAGACTTGATATGCTAAAATTCCATCCAGACTTGTCCATGTCCCTAAATATTTCAATTTGATGAAATTTTTTCCGTGCTTTTGATGAGAGGCCAACAAATGTTTTACTTTGACAGACATCAAGGGCCAAGCAGACACGCTCTTTTGATTTGAACGCTTTTGTATCATCGCCGATTTTAGTAGTGAATGCTATGCTAGGTTCGAAGAAAATACTTGAAGGAGATATTGGAAGCTGTTCACACATTCCTGATCCATCGCTCATGGGTTTACCTACACTGACCATTAGGTTGGTAACATCAAAGACGTCATTACTTTGATCAAGCTGCAACTCAATCCACTGTGGCAGAACACTTGACAGAGACTTAAAGATGTTTTTTGGCAAGGCATCATTTTGGATAAACTCAAACAAGTAATTTTTTTTCATAGGAGTGGAGTGACATTTCCCATCTCTTACGAAGGACAAGTCACTACCAGCTGGTACGTTTTGAAGGGAGGTTTCTTCGATCTTACTAAGTAACTGTTCCCTTGTAAAAGAAAGTTCATTCAAGCTCGCTCCGAAGAGTGAAATGGGAATGTTCAAGCTCTTAGTTCGTAAGTGAACTATACCTTCAGTTGATGTGGCACTTGGAGTACCCCAAGGAAAAGTTGAAGTTAGACGTGCATTGCATTGGAACAAAGATTTTGGCAACTCATGACAACCTTCTGGTAGATTCCCTTCCGAAATCTGAAGGCGGTTGTATACGTTATCCTTGCTGACACTATCGGGACCAACAAAGATCGTGTTCTCCTCTGGAGCCTTAAAAAACTTTGCATCTTGACCGTCTATAGTATATGCAATAATGTGCAGCCCTGGTTTTTTGGGAGTAAGAGTGAATGCTGCCTGTCGAGACAGTTTTGAGATTCGTAACTCACTTTGTGGTTTCACCAAGATTGCTCGAGTTGATCTGATTGTAACTGTTAACTTGTCCTCGGGCCGTGCATACAAATAATACGCTTTAGATTCTTTATTAACTTTTAGTCTTTGATACGTGGGCGTGGTTATGATACCCGTTTCACACTGTGGACCTTCAAAGCCCGTGTCTTCACAGTTACAGAAAAAACCCTCTTCTCCTTGTACAACACATTTTCCACCATGACGACATGGGTTGGGTTGACAAAATTTCAATTCTGAAAATTTAGATTCAATTTTAAAACCCCTATTAATTGTTAAATTAGATCAAATATAATTGTTCTTCTAAAAGGGAATGCCCCATTCACTGCTATTTCAACAGACTCTTCGAACTTAACAAAGCATGTAGGAAAATAATTAGTAATACCACTTACTTGAGCAGGTAAAGTTATTCAAATTCCAGACCGCAAACTCCGACGAACTATCAAGCACACATGCTGCTATACCAAGTTTGTTTCTGTACAACCCTTTTTCACATTCCAGTGAACATCTTGAGTTTAATACTTTTTTACATGGTAAAACAACCTCGGCATTCTCTGGTGCGGAAAGCTGGGTACATCGCTTAACTGAGAAAGAAAGAAATCATCCCCAATTATTAACTCAATGATTCTAATTCCAAGAATTCCCAAGTCCATTCTTCAGGACGAAAAGCACGAAAGACTTCCGAAATTTAATTCGGCTGAAACTTCAATGGAGTAATTTTTAAGAGTTTAATCATCACTGGTTGAAGTTTTTTTCTTTATGTTCTATTGGAAAGTATTATATTTTTATGAATTTTTATAGGTGTATGTGACGTCATACACGACACTAAGCATTGCTAGTTCTCCTTTAAAATTACTAATCACGTCAAAGAGAAAGTACAAATTAACATTATCTAATTTTCACTGAATTATATCACTATGCTACCACCACGCGTACCTTTACATACTGTTTTTGTGCCATCCCACTTCCCCGAAGAAAGGCAAGTTCTTTCTCTTGAACCAAACAAGTCATATAAAGAATCACACTTTGTAAAACACTTTGATCCAGTAGAAAAGCCATTGCACTTCATGCTACCATGAACAGGATTTTCGATAGACTCACATGGAAGTGCTAGTGATTGAATATAAATATATATATATATATATATATATATATATATATATTGATGATGAATGCATTAAGCTAATTGATTTCAAATTCTCATGGAAGTGTTAATTATTAAAACAAAATGTGTAATTTTTGAGAAATATATTAAAAGTATTAATTCAAAATTTGCAGACTGACCTCGACAAGTTCTCTTATCTGCATTTAGTCTGTAACCATGCCCACAAGAGCAGGCGTATGAACCAATGACGTTGTGGCAATTTTGATCACATTTGTGGGCCCCATTCTTGCATTCATCCACATCTACAGAAATACAAAAGTATCGCATTTCGAAACACTGAAAAAACTACAGTTCTAAAGAAATAAAAAATAGAACAATGAGGCTGCCACACCTATGCAAACCTTTCCTGATGACTGTAAGCGAAATCCGCGTTTACACGAGCAGATGTATGAGCCAACAGTGTTCACGCACAGCTGCTCGCAATCATTGCTACGGACGCATTCATCGATATCTAGGAAAAAGAAATAGAAATTCGTCAGCAACGAAGAAACTATGAAAAGTGCGTTTTACCTTAGCTTACTCTCTTCAAATGGAGATTTGGCGCAGGGCTGACAATCAACTAGTAAAAGCAAGGTTGTTATAGAAGCTAGAAACAATAACCTGTGCTAGCGGCCTTAAGCGCCTCCTGGTACGAAGAGCATATAATATTTTTAAAGTACCTGAGCAGCGAAATTTGTCGTTATTTAAAGCGTATCCTTTTGGGCACGAGCAAAAGTAGCCTCCTAAAATGTTGTTACACTGCATTTGGCAAGGGGTAACCAGACTACACTCATCAACATCTAGAAATTAATAATAAAATGATTTTAAAAAAATTAGTTCGTGTTATTACAACTCGCCGAGGCATATTAGAAAAGAAAGATACAGCTGGCACAGCGGTCTGCTTGCGCTGTGAAAGCGCAGCCTCTCGTCGCATGTGGTTGTGGGATCGGAGCACCTCTCGTAACCCTACATCTCGGTCCTCTCCTGTGCTTTGAGGGTTTTTCAGCGGGTCTCCGGCTTTTCTTCCTTCTGCAAACCAACTTCTAAAATTCCAGTTATAATTAAATCTCCGAATGCTTTAGTCATGTCAGGGTATAGCTCAGGGGAATGAGCAAACACATTTTATTTCCGTTTTTTTGTTGTCTCTATAGTAAAAACTTACCAATACATCTTCGACGATTTGTATGTAGTTTAAATCCCAAACGACATCGACATCGAAAGGTACCATAAGCATTTAGACAAATTTGAGAACAACCTCCATTGATTGTTGAACACTCATTAATGTCTGTAACATAAACATGTTTATGGAAATTATAAGACAAAATATGGTTGAGGTTTATTATTCTAATAATTATATACTTATAGTTTATGTCTTATAATATTTAACTATATTACAGTGCGGATATTCTAACCATGAACACTTCGAGGTCTTTTTGACATTTTTTCAACATTTTTCAAACTTTATTTAATGCGTTATCCAATCACGACAATCGTTAGGAGTTCTATTTTTAGCTTTCTCATGGGAACTACTGAAAAACTAAATCACATCAATTATATCGTGTGTTCTGATTGGATGATGCCTAAAAGTTGTTTCATTCCTTTTAAGAAGGAGATCGCTGATTGGATAGTTGTAAAAGTGTAGAAAAAATGCCAAAAAATGTTCATGGTTAGAGTGTCCGCACTGTAATAATATAATAATGATGATGATGATGATGGTGGTAATGATGATGACGTATAATATGTCCTCAACATGCATGTCCTGAGAATGAATCGTAATTAATGAATCACTTTTATTTAAACACGGTAGTTCCATAAGTAAAGAAACTAGTTTACATTAAAGCCGTATATAATGTAAAAGTTACTTACATTGGAATGATTGAAATAACATAAATTCAATAAAAATAGTTAAAATTAATTGACAATTTGCGTGGCTGATAATAATTCATTTAAATTTTATATTGACGACTTTAAGTTATGAGGTAGTGAGTTCCATGTCATCGCACCTCTATATGAAAATGACCCTTTATAGTACACGGTCTTTGGGACACGAGGAATCTCGATGTTGAGAGAGAGAGAGAGAGAGAGAGAGAGAGAGAGAGAGAGAGATTATACCTTTACATTTGGTTCCATCTTCTGACAGTCTTAAGCCTCTCATGCAATCACATGAATAGGACCCTAATGTATTGTAACACCTTTGTTTGCAGTTGTTTGTAACTGGCGAGAGACACTCATCGATATCTAAATATGGAATAAAAATATTCCTGGTTAATGTGCTTAGGGAACCTGTATTTTACTATGAAATGATAAAATTCATGCGTTTCTGATTATCATGGTGTGTAATTTTGTTTGAAATTCAGCTTCAGGGGAAGAAAACATTCTTCTTTTCCTTCGAAAACTCAGAGAGTGTTTCCTGAAAAGAAGTCAGTGGGGAGAGTCGGACGGGGGTTGGGATTGTTACACGGGATATTTCACGATGATTGATCGATATAAAATGCGTGCATAGTAAGAATAGTACAAGAAAAATTTCTATAGAGAACCTATCACTTCTTCACTGGTTGAAGCATTATGTATTTTCCACAAACTACATAGTCAGTGGGGACAGTTGAATGGCAGGTAGTAAGTATTGTTACATAAAATGTGTAGTACTATTGCGTGAGGCATTCAAGTATTTCGTCCACAAATAACTATTAATAGTGGATACAATGTCAAAACAAACATGAAACATTTTTTAATATTTATCTTATTATAGTATATATTTCATGTATTTATCGCAATTGTAATTACTTTATTTATATATATATATAATTATCATTTTTGTAAGCTTTAACGTCTGTTTAAAATATTTAATAAAGACCCTCATTATTATTATATATAAATAATTCCCCATTAATGTAACATTAATCTACAACAGTTTGATACCTGCACAAAGTGTAGAATGGATGAGTCTATAGCCCTTTCCACATGAACATCTATAGTTTCCTATTGTGTTCATACATCCTGCTCCACAAGTCTTGGGAGTTAGGCCATTGGCACATTCACATCGCGGTTCTTTAAAGTTTGCGCATTCGTCCAAATCTATGAATGCCGAAGAAAAAACTTACAAAATTACACGGTGAGCGTTGTAAAAATGAAAATGATTGACTGGCTTAAGCCCTTTAATAGCCCTTTCTACTCATGAAGACATTTCAGAGCTTCCTTGAATTCGATTGAAGCTGAGAACAGAAAAAAATTACGTTGGCGAGACTCGTTCCCATGCAGTGATTCATTATTGATGTAAATCAAGCTTTACAATGTTCCCTCCTTTCAAAATTACTATTGCATAAGTCTACCTTTGTCTTATTTTGCTCCATAATGCATAACTATTACAGACCACAAATTGCTACAGACACGTCTCCCCTGGTCACCAAAAGTGATGAACAACCAAATGAAGGGGATTTATCTGAGCTGGAACTAAAACCACGGGTTCTTGCATTGTTTAATACTTACCTATACACATGTTCTTGGAAACTTCATCTGGAATGTATCCTTTTCTACAGCCGCATACATACGATCCTGGGGTGTTAGTACAGACGTGCTGACAATTACCATTCGACTGATAACATTCATTCACATCTAGAAATAAATAAATAAACAAAAACGCTGTATTGCTCTATTTTGCAATTTCTTTGGTATACCTTTTTCACCAAATTGACCCTTATCATCACTCAAAGTCAATATGTTTTATGACAAGAGCACGAGAATTGGAAAGTTTGTAAGAGATGGTTGTGAGCCCCTTTCCCATGTCACCTTGTCTTCCGCTATGAATTATTCAAACCAAAAACCACCGTTTCCGTTCAAAAACAGCCCCTTTCCTAAGATCGTCCAGTGTACAATACTATATGAATACATAAGTAATTACCTCTTTCACACATATAACCTGACCATCCAGAAAAGCATTTACATTTGTCTGCCCCAACGCATTTTCCATGTTTGCATCCATGCCTACAAATAGCTATTCGTAACGAAAATAACGGAATAGATTGATTATGAGACATTAGTTAACAATGTTCGCGGGAAACTACAAAGGAAATTTTCTTTTATGTATAGATAGAGAGATTAGAAACTGAAGATCGTTCTTTACATAATGGCGTCTGTTTCGTATTCTTCTCCATTGGGAAGAAAAGTATTCTTTTATTTTTTGCTTCCATCCATCCATCCATCCTTCTTTCCCTCCCTTTTTTTAAGGCACGATGACACGAAGCAAATTTCTATGCAACTGGTCTCGCAACGGCGTTGCGAGGTAATGGGTAATGGCAGCATGTAACCTACAGCGCAATTGAAAAGGTTACAAGTCGCAGCAATTGTACATGTTTGCGTCTCCGTCGCACCGTGTAAACACTCATTCAACTTGTGTCGCAAGTTGCGAGACAAGATGCAGAGAAAATTGCTCCGTGTAATAGCGCCTTGCTTGCTGGCTTGCTGGCTTGCTGGCTTGCTGGCTTGCTGGCTTGCTGGCTTGCTGGCTTGCTGGCTTGCTGGCTTGCTGGCTTGCTGGCTTGCTGGCTTGCTGGCTTGCTGGCTTGCTGGCTTGCTGGCTTGCTGGCTTGCTGGCTTCCTTGCTCCCTCCCTTCTTTTCTCATTGTTTCTACCAACAACTTCGTTGAAAAGAATAGTTATATTTTCTGAATCATATAAAGTAACATGCACACTTACGTTTATTGCAGATTTTTGAGTTGCCGAAAACAGTTGCTTTCCATCCATAACAACAGTAAAGACTGTCAACTGGTTTTGCTACTGTTTGAATAACGTACTTGGACCTTGTTGCTATCCTGAATCGAGAATATATACGTCATCAAAATAGTAGTTTATATACCATAAATATCATCACTGCCTAATTATCTCTAACCGCAATCATTTTTTTATTATTCAAGACAAATGGAGAAATCATCTCCATCATTCAACGCTGTCTAATAAATTGAATAAAAAAATTCACAGTGATGAATAAATGGTTATATGATTAATAATCATAAATGATTATGAACGGATACTATGACTAATGTCACATTAGTATAATCGCCCGATTTATATCGAAATACCGTACCTGCTTTTAGTGCAACGCCATAAGCCAAAAATCCCACATGAGGTCTGTCTGTTGTCTCTGAAATGAGACACTTTAAAAACGGAAACAGGCTCATTTACTATGATCGTTTTTCTGCAAACGTTTGATCTGTAAGAACATAATATTTAAAAACGTCGTCAATCAGCTACTGTGAACATGAATCTCACTTTCCCTCTCGCGTAGACAAAAAAGTACCTCTTTCATTGCAGAGCAAAAATTCAGGTAGATGGTTACCAAGGAGGTGGTAGATGGTGCTGGCCATAAATTAACAATAGAGCGGGGATTGCGTGGCCCCTCAACAATCAAGGTTAGTTATTGACTACTTAGGACATTTGCACGAAGTACTAAGAATGACGATAACTCACTGAGTTAGGTAGACTAAGGTGAGCTTAAACTTGCATGACCGTCAACTTTTGGAAACCCAGCAGTTGCCAGTTCCATATGTAGTACTGATGGTACTCGTTTTCGTAATGAGCAACGATAAACGCTTCGAATCAAACACTACCTTAAACTTAAATGACAACAACTTTCTAAAAAGTGCCCAAATTACAAAAAGCAAACAACCATTTGAATCCCCTTGAGAAAGCCTTGTCTCCTCATGCGAGTTTTCTCATTTCAAATCAGGTTTTTTTTTCTTGATTTTTATTTTTTCAAAGCCCCTCTTAGCGCCTCTAACACAAGGACGTACGTGCTAGCCCTCTTTTGCTCAAAGATCATATCTGCCTCGCGCTTCGCACTTGCACTAGGCATAAGTTTAATGAGTGCGACTCGGTGCAAGTCTAGTCGTTCTGTATGCTTTAAATACTATTTCTGTTTACTGCTTGAGAGATACATAACATGAATAAGACTCCAAAAAAAATCTTGAAATGAGGAAACAATAGCTGACAGTAGCTGGAGATAAAAGTCAATACCTAATGATAAATTGAAAATTGTCTGTTACTGATGATATCTAGAAGGTTGACGCGTTAATAAAGTTTGTATCAGTATGTATATATTATACATAGTTAGAACTTGGTATTATTGCCAATATTCCATACCCATGTGATTGAAATCCATTCATGATAACTTTTCTGGAACAGACTTGGATTAAACAGCAAACCAAGAATAAACCAAGAAAGATAATCCTAATCTTGAGCATCATTTTTTAACAGATGATAAATTTCCTTTCCTTTTGCAATTGCAGTGCAATCAGGCATGTATTGGTAAACCGTGCATGTTCACCAATTGCAATTTCTCTTTTTAACTTTGGACTAATATTGATATATGAGAAGGTATTTATAAAACTTGACAATTCTCCAAAACAAATTCAAAACATTTCAGGTTATTGACCCCTTCGATTGAAGTATTCGTTGTGACGAAGATTAAAAACAACTGGCTTTGTTGCATTGACCTTCATACACAGATTGGGTTCTAGGCTGTCTGCATGATTTGCTTGCACGCCGTGAAGAATCCAGTCAACTAATTTAGTTGTTTTTTTGTTGTTGTTGTTGTTTTCAGATTTTGAAACACGTGCACAGGTGAAGAAGAAACAGTTATAGAACAGTTTAATTAAATGGTTAAAATGTCTGCGTTATTTCATTTATCAGGCTACTTTTAAATTTGCTTTTTGGTCTGTGTGTATATGGGCGTAGGTTTCTTTTTTTCTGAAATAAGCGATTAAGTTGACTTGCAGATACGGAACTGTGCCAAAACTAAGAGCCCTGACTCGACCATCCATCTCAGTGTTTAAACTTGCTAGAAACGTCTTTAACAGACATGTAACAGGAAAAAAATACCATGTAATGGGATCAACTTGACCATTTGAAACATTACACTAATCTTAATCTCAAACCTGGCCTGTGGCCTGAACAACAACTAACGTCGGCTTACGCCTTTTAGTTAAGTGCCAAAAAAGGTGAAAATTTCATTTTTTTAGCTTATGTATTCTCAAATATCGAATGTTTTGGTATCATACTACTCGTGTTGCATTTTTGGATGTTCCTTGACCGGAATTTGCCTGAACGTAACACTATTATATAATAAGGAAAATTTGCAAGTAAGCAAATTATGAGTAATCTCATCATTTATGTATGCGTATTATGTATAACTGAATAGTAACTTTACATGTTCATGCCTTGAATGTTTAACTTTACTACTTGGTTAATCGGCATACGTGGAAATATTTACCGAAAAAAAATATCATGACTCACAATGCTATACGAAAAGCTACCTTGGTATATATATTTGCATTCAAAAACAAACAGGCTTTTTCATTCTCAGGCCTCGGGCACTTTGCCTTTTCTATGCATAAAGACGTTTTCAAGCGGATAATCAGGATCCCGGCGGGATCAATATAATAAACAAATGCTTTCATGCATCTTATTATCAAATTGCTAAGTAATAGATCAAAAACGAGTGCGAGTGTTTGATCAGGGCATCAAAACACCCAGAAACCGATGAAAGCACGAGGTCGTAAACACGAAGCACGAGTTTTTGAACTTACTTCTCAGTCTCATCATAATTCATTTGTTCTTGAATCTACTGAGACTAAAAAAGTGAAGAGTGTCTTGATCCGTTCTTGATCAAGTGTCAAGGTGCGTGCATGTGACTACAATGCAAAGTCGCCATTGGCCATTGCCCTCATAAATTATTAATGAGTTTGAGAAGTAATTTTACGAACCCTGCCATACGAATATATATATATATATATATATTAACATAAAGAGTTGCTTGAAGTGGAAAATTCACTGTATGTGTACTAATCAGTCCTATTTATTTATTTTTATTAACCCTTATTTCTGACAAAGAGCTCAATCTTGGCTCATGAACACAAGCTACTAAATCCAGTTCCTTTAGTCATTGATGCTCAGCGCGAACTGTAAAACAAAGATATGAAACTAAGATTACTAAAATTGCAAGATTTTTTAAGATTATTAAAATTGTATAAGATTTCTGAAACTTTATATAAACAAAAACGATAACAGGTAGCAACTTAATTACCTCCGAAATGGTAGACACTTCCTACGGTCTGGTGCCATGCGGTAGCCAAGATTACAAAGACAACGATACGAGCCGTAGAAATTTAGACATCTGTGATCACATCCACCGTTGTTGTCTGCACACTCGTTTAAATCTAGAAAAAAATATCAAGACATATATATTTTAGTTTCAATTCCATTCAAATAAATTTTAATTTCATAAGAAAATCAATACATCGAAAGATTGGTTATAAAGATGATTACGTCTTTCATACCCTTGCAAATGCTGTTCTTCTTATCGTACTTGAATCCTTTAAAGCACGAACATTCATAGCTTCCTGGTTTGTTGACGCACTTGTGTGGACAGTTGTTAGTAATGCTGGACAGACATTCGTCTACATCTATCAATACAGAAGCAAACCGATACATATTAATAGCCATAGCACATAGTGTAGCTCAAGGACAACTTCACTAACCAGTGCAGGTGTTAGGCCTGTTTAATTGGTACCCTTTAGGACAGACGCATTTGAAGTTACCAATAGTGTTCACACATGTTGCATTGCAATGTGAATCTTTGCTAGCGCAAAGACAAAGAGGTTGCGGAGACATCTTGCATTCATTGATGTCTAAATATAAATAATGTACATATATATATTTAGTATAGGAATTCGTACGATTTCAAGTACAATTCGCAATTTATAGGTACGAGTGATGTTTTGAAAGTTTTTAAAATTGGACCAGCCTTTAGGCGAGTTCAATTTGAGAACTTTCAAAACATCACGAGTATCTATAAATTCCGAATTGTACAAGAAAATTGTGCGATTTTTTGTTCATAATACACTCAACAAAATTGAGCAACTTAATTGTTACTATACAGATTAGAATTTGGGATTTAATTGTACTCATCTTGTCCAATCAGAATCGAGTAATTTTGTAGAGTGTATTATAACAAATGTAATTGCTATTTAGATTTAACTACGTGGTGAAGAGCCACTAGATTTTTGGAAATGCACCAGCTGCAGCAAAATTGCATTGGATTGGTTTTGTTGGAATTTGATTTCTCGTCATCATATTTGATAAATACGATAACTTATGAATACATGTACGATTCGCCTACCTAAACACTGTGTGGGATCGTTAATATCAATAATGTAGCCTCTTCTACAAGTACATCTTAGCGAGCCTTCCGTGTTATGACATTCCTGTTGACAACCGCCATTCTTGATATAACACTCGTTGATATCTTAAGGAAGAAAGAATTGGCAAAAGGATTTTCTAATCGATTATACATGAATCTCTTTCTTAGTTGTATTTTAGAGTTACCACTTACCTTCGCTGCATGTATAGCCTCTCCAACCTCGATCACAGTCACAGGTATTTGCCGCCACACACTTGCCATGTTTACATCCATGGACGCACATAGCTTATTGTTAATAATCAATGTTAATAATAATAATGATGTATAATAGTATAAGGTTGATATTTTTGTCGTTTATAATATATGATACAATCAGTTTACACTCAATTGCAGGAAGGTTGTAGCATACATTTATACATATATACAAATACCTAATTAGGTGTAAAAACAGTGAAAAAAATGAATAACTCTTTAACCGTTCCTTCATAATTTAAAAAAAACTTTTCGAGATGTTGTATCCGTATAGAAAATGAAAAATATGATTTGAGCGTAATGAGATGTTATTAAATATATATTTGAGAAATTTTAGGCTAAAAAAATGAAAATGCATAAATAAATAAGCTTAATTAATGTCCAATATTTTACAACCTTATGTATTTGACGTGTCTTGCATTAAAAAGCCGAATAAAAGTATTTTTGTTAACTTTCAATATATACACAATCATATTCTAGGATTTTTTCCATTTTTTCCCATCTCATTAGACAATTGTATATATGCACAACTGTATACTACAACCTTTCTGCAATCAAGTGTAACTATTCCTTTTGGTTTTTATTGTCTTTTAATTTATTTGTTCTCATTTCTAGTTTTGCTTCTTTTTTTCTGAATGCTGTTGGCTGCTGTTGTAGTTATAAAAGATACAATTAGGCATGGAGTATTACGATTAAAATCGTGATACTCCATGCCGCTCAGTCAGTATTACTCACGTTTTAAGCATTCTGTTTCATTTTGGCCCATTTTCCCCCATTGATGACAGCAGTCGAGAGAATAGCCGTAGAGTTTTTGCACAGTCAGTTGATAAAAACTTTGCATACGAATTCTAAAGTTGTGACAATAATTTTTTATAATTAATTAACCTTTTATGATGCAAAGATGAGAGTATGTGGACCGCGTAGCACTAATGAAATAGTAGAAGATAATATAGGTAAATTGTAGTGCTTGGGAACGAGGTTATTCCGGGCGAAAGCCCTTGGAATTAAATTCGGAAAAATTAATTTCCGACCTCGCTGGGATTCTCCCTGGGATTTAATTTTTCCGAATTTAATTCCAAGGGCTTTCGCCCGGAATAACCTCGTTCCCAAGCACTACAACTTACCTATATTATCTTCTAACCTTTTATGACTTGAAACGTTTCTCTAGTATCGTGTAATGACAATGAGAATTTAATAAAACCAAATCATCCCATCCTTTAATTCATCTTAATTAATTACAAGCAAGCCATAGCAATTCAAATTGAATACTTGCCTCGTCTTTGTGCAAGGCCTGAACCTCAACCAGCCAATGAAGCTGTAACATGAGGTATTATACCTCTCTTTGTGCTCGCGTTGTCTTAGAATTTTTATGTTTATCGTTTTAGTGATAGGGTTTTGGCAGACGTTGGAACTGAAAAAATACAAGGTGTTTAAAATACTAGTTACCGCCTGTAGTTTTCTGTTCGATTTCTGAAGATTAACGAAAAATACAACCAAATAGAAATACCTAAAAAAGACTAAATAATACTTTTTAGTCGTTCTTCAGTGTTAGAAAAAATAAAAAAAATAATACGAGTTTTTTTTCAGTATCATATTGGCTATGCATTGTACTTCTTACCCGTTTATATCCAAACCATTGCTTTGGATAAAGTCCGGAAATGCAGAAGTTGTATAGTCAAAACATACGAACACCAAACTACAAACAACCATTAATATTTTGACCGCCATGCATAGCTTCAACATCTTCGATGGTTTTGTTAGGCTTGTTATATTTATTTTAGATAGTGCCTGAATTCGGAAGATCTAAGAGAGGCAAATATCTTGATGTGCAGTGGAGGGAGCGAGTCTAGATCTGCTGCAGAATCTCCTTGCCTGACTTGCCAGCCAAAGTCCAGAGGCCAGTGTTTCAGTGTTTAAGTATACCAAGAGAGCATAAATAAGAGAGGGAAACTTCTTAACGCGCGCACCATGTACATTCCCGGTTGGGCTATTTTTGGTAACCGGATGCAGTTTAAATTGCGAGTATACACAATTACAGAACCTAAAACTTCCATTACTATTTGACCTTGAATTGTACCTATATCAATTCACTTTAGTTTGGTTCGAAATGCGCCAAGGCGTGTGAGGTAAGGTTAATGAGATGAATCCTTGCCAAGACCAAACTGGTAAAAAAATCCTATATACAAGCTAGCTAGGGGGGGGGGGGGGGTTAAATTCCTTTCATTTTAATTTTTCTCACCCATTTTCAAGGGCTATTAATAGTAGATTAGGTTGGTAAATGAAATGCATGAAAAAATACATGATGGGCCTTTTGCAACAGTAGATCACGTGACCCTCATCCCCGTAAAAAGAGACGTTATGTCAAAATGAACACCAAAAATGGAAAGAGCACCTCGATATTAGTAGGAAGGCAAAGTTTCAGCTTATTACATTATGCAACATCTAACATATTTCCCCACACAAATCCTTATAAAATATTCGATTGTTGTCTCTAGTTGTCAATTTTTCTTAAAGAAATAACTTGGAGTTGCAAAGAAGCAATAATGAAGGGGCTACAAACGAACTGATGATCAGTCGACATCAAAGGAATCTGGATCAATAAAGCCGTTTTTCACTTGACACCAAACTAATATACAATGATTCACCAAAAATTAATCAAAAAATAACAACAATCACTAGATCATTGGAAAATCGCAATATCATCGCCTTCTGATTCAAATAAGCCCCTGCGCATTTCTAGCTAGTTTTTGCATGTCAATTGAAATTTGATCCATATGTCGTGATATGTATATATATTTACTTGTCTTTCTTGGTTTTTCTTAGAACCGGGGTGTCGTCTGAACGGACGCTACATATACTCATCAGGATTATAAACAAGTACTCAAAAATTATCAGGATTGCGTGATAGAGGTTTTTAAGTATGCACCGCCGGTTTTTTTTACAATCATTTGTCATTTTTGTTGTGGTCATCAGTTTTCACAAAAGTAAAGTCAGTAGTTCAACAAGGTAAGCCGTTCAAGGATCAAAATCTAATGCGCCGCCTCTCACCAATGCGGCCCGAGTTCGAGTCCTGTCGATCTCGATGCCGTATGTGAGTAGAGTTGTTTGTTGGTTTTCTCCTGTGCTTCGAGGGTTTTTCTCCGGGTTCTGCGGTTTTCCTCCCTCCTCAAAAATCAACTACTAAATTCTAATTCAATCAATAAATCTGTTGTGATTGTCCTACGCTATGATACAACAGCTAAAGCTTTATTTATCTATATTCTCTCTCTCTCTCTCTCTCTCTCTCTCTCTCTCTCAAATCTGATGAATTCCGCAAGGAACTTAAATTAAACTTGCCTAATATTTCTTTGAATATCCATGTTAATCCTAATGATTCATGGAAAGAATGGAAAGCAAATTTTCAAAATATTGCTGACAAACATGCACCCTCTAAATCTAAGAGAGTAAGGTGTAAAAGCTCACCTTGGCTTACATCGGAATTAATGAAATCTATTTTTGCGAAACACAAGCTTCACAAATTAGCTGTATTGTCTAACTTACCGGATGACTGGGCTGCATATCGGCGATTAAGAAATGTTACAAACAACTTGATTAAAAAAGTAAAATCTGATTATTATTATTATGATAAACTAAATTTAAATTCCGGTAATCCCAAGGCTGTCTGGAAAACTATTAACCAAATTTTGAATCGAAAAATGTTTCAAATACCATTTCTGAACTCAAAATTGGCGACACGAAATTGTTCGCTTCAAATGAGATTAGCAATGCGTTTATTAACGAACATTTTGCAAGTATAGGGTCCAAACTTGCTTCTACATGTAAAACCTCTGAAGTCAGTTTCGAAAGTTTTATCAGACCTGTTAACACAGAATATAAGCTTAATGAAATAGATGAATCTACTGTATTAAATTTACTACAAAAACTACCCACTAACAAATCTAATGGACTTGATAATATATCAAGTATCTTGCTTAAAGAAGCTGCCCCGGTAATTTCTAAATCTCTTTGCGATATTTTTAACCAGTCTATTCAAACGGGAATTTTCCCTGAAGATTGGAAACTTGCAAAAGTCACTCCAATTTTTAAAGCCAATGAACGTTCTGACCCTAGTAATTACCGACCAATTTCCGTGATTGGTACTATTGCTAAAATTTTTGAGAGAATCGTTTACAACCAGTTTTATGATTATCTCGTGTCTCATAAAATTCTCAGCAAGTATCAATCAGGGTTTCGCTCCCTCCATCCCACTGTCACAGCCTTACTTGACTCTACTAATGAATGGTTCTTAAATCTCGACCAAGGACTTTTAAATACTATAGTATTTCTTGACCTAGCTTAAGGCTTTTGACACTGTTAATCATGCTATATTACTTAAAAAACTATATCTTAATGGTGTCAAAGGCTCTTCGCTTGAATGGTTCAGTTCTTATCTAAACAATCGGCAACAGAGATGTTTTGTCAATGGTAGTCTTTCTGATTCTTCTTTTTTGACCAGCGGCGTTCCGCAAGGAACGATCCTAGGTCCATTATTATTTCTAGTTTATATCAATGACCTTCCCTGTTGTCTAAATTTTTCATCGGTTCGTATGTACGCTGATGACACGAGCATCTCTTTTGCTGCCAAAACCCTACATGAACTTGAACCAGCTATTAATGATGATTTGAGTAAAATAAGTACTTGGCTTTTAGCAAATAAACTTAGTCTAAATGTGACAAAAACCGAGTACATTATCTTAGGGTCTCACTTTGAGCTAAATAGCTTAGTGCGCAAGCCGTACATCCACATTAATGGCTCAGCTATCCCCAGAGTATCATCTAGTAAACTTCTGGGAGTCCATATCGATGAGACATTAACTTGGGATGTTCATATTGAACATATTTGCAAAAAATTATCTTCGGCTATCTATGGGCTAAAACGCGCAAGACCTTTTGTACCATTTAATACTCAAATCGTTATCTATAATTCTTTAGTAGAACCTCTATTTAATTATTGCTGCGAAGTATGGGGTAATTTAAACAAAGAACTTGCCGAAAAACTACAAAAACTGCAAAACAGAGCAGCAAGAGTCATAACCCAGTCAGACTATGATATTAGATCTGTTGATATTTTACAAAGTCTTGGCTGGGAAAATCTTGAGCATAAACGCAAAAAGGCTCTTGCTGTCTCTATGTTCAAATCTGTGAATAAGCTATATCCCTCTAACATATCTGAGGGGTTTTCGCATGTACATGAAAAAACTTCTTATAATTTAAGAGAATGTACTTCAAAACTATGCCTACTTCACCCCAAAACTGAATTTCTAAAGCGCAGTTTTAACTATAGAGGTGCTAAACTATGGAACTCTTTACCTAAAAATCTCAGAGAAGCCAAATCTATTAACGACTTTAAATCCAAACTAAAAAATATTGACCTGTCTGTCAATGGTCTATAATTTTTTCTGTATGTATTTTATTATTTATACAATAGCTATATATATATATATATATATATATATATATATATATATATATATATATATATATATATATATATATACATTTCTATTTATACTATATTCTAGATCATTTTAATTCTACACTGAACTATCATTTTTAAATCACGGCTCCCTTGTAAAACAAATGTGATAATTTGAAGGAATCCCGGTTATAAATAAATAACAGTTCAGTTCAGTTCAGTTCTCTCTCTCTCTCTCTCTCTCTCTCTCTCTCTCTCTCTCTCTCTCTCTCTCTCTCTCTCTCTCTCTCTCTCTCTCTCTCTCTCTCATATCTGTGCGCTTGATAAAGGAAGGTGCTCCAATTATTATTAATCCCTTAGTTAAGATTTTCAATCAATCTATAGACAGTGGTATTTTTCCAAATGACCTTAAACTCGCCAAGGTAACTCCTATTCATAAAGCAAATGATAGAGATGATTTAAACAATTATCGCCCTATCTCAGTACTTCCTGCCATTGCTAAACTTTTCGAAAGAATTGTCTTCAACCAGTTATATACTTATCTTAGTTCAAATAACCTGCTCTCTGAAAAACAATCAGGTTTTAGACCACAGCACTCAACGACTACTGCTCTGCTGGAACTTACAACTGAATGGCTTACAAATATAGATGAAGGGAAGATTAACTGTATCACCTTCCTTGATTTTACGAAAGCGTTTGATACAGTTAATCACTCTATCCTTCTCCATAAATTAGCTAATTACGGCATTGCAGAAAATTCATTGAAGTGGTTTAAATCCTATTTAACTGAGCGAAGACAGAGATGCAACGTGAATAATACATTATCTACTATAAAACAAACCCTTTGTGGAATTCCCCAAGGGTCAATCCTAGGTCCATTATTATTCATATTGTATATTAATGATTTACCAAATAGTGTACATTTTTCAAGTACAAGAATGTACGCGGACGACACAAGCCTCACGGCTTGTAATACTTCCGTAAAATCTTTATCTGAGCAGATCAATTCTGATATTATTAGCATATCCAACTGGTTGATGGCAAATAGATTAAGCCTTAATTCAACAAAGACTGAATATATGTTTATTGGGTCTGACGACAAATTACGTCAAATAAGTTCCAAACCACATGTTTACCTTGAAGGTAAACAAATCGCACGTGTCCAAACAGCCAAAACCCTGGGGGTTGTAATCGACCAACGCCTGTCCTGGGCTGACCATGTCGATCATATATGTAAAAAAGTTTCATCAGGCCTGGCTGGCCTTAGACAGGTTCGTGATTACGTCCCCCAGGAGACGGCGATTGCAATATATAATTCGCTGATAACTCCTTGGTTTGACTACTGCGATGTGGTTTGGGATAATTTACCAAAAACATCAGCTGACAGACTCCAAAAAATGCAAAATCGCGCAGGCCGAATTATAACTAAGAGTAATTATGAAACTAGGTCGCGCGACATTTTAATGTCTCTAGGATGGGAAAATCTTCAAAACAGGCGGAAGAAACATAAAGCCACAATAATGTACAAGACTTTGAATGCTCTTGCACCTCAAAGTTTAAGAGACCGCTTTGAGTATCAAACTACAAAATATAATTTGCGAAAGGGAGAAAAGTGTTTAAAATTATCGAAACCAAACACTGAGTACCTCAAACGTGCGTTCTCCTATGAAGGTGCAAAAGCATGGAACTCTTTGCCTTCAGATATTAAGTCAGCTAGAAGTATAAGGGAATTTAAAAGAAAGCTTTCTTCTGTTGGACTCTCATAAACTTTTTTAGCTGTCTAAATTGTATTCTTATTTAACTCGACATTCTTGTAAAGCAATTTTTATATTGATAGAATTTTTTTCGAGTATAAATAAAGTATCACTCACTCACTATCACTCACTCATTCTCTCTCTCTCTCTCTCTCTCTCTCTCTCTCTCTCTCTCTCTCTCTCTCTCTCTCTCTCTCTCTCTCTTATTAATTCCCGTTAGGATTTCAGTTAAATTACATGCAGAGCTTAAGACTTAAACTATAAATCAATTTAACCAACTAGGACAAACTAACTAACTACAAAAAGAAACACGTTGAAATACCTGCCCAAATAAAGAGAGTATACACTTATTTCAATAAAGTTAGTCACCAAAAACCTAGATAGCTGAGGTCACTGAGCATCATGGGAAACTTTTCATATCAAAAAAGCATATATATACGAAGCTTTTTTAATACAAACTACAGCTCGATGATGCTCAGAAGAGATGAGACTGTAAATGGTAAAAGATTCGCAAGTCCATGAACAGTTATCGAGCGGTTGAACGTGTAAAATGAATCTAACCATAATCCTTGTCGACCTCAGCTTTATAGCTTTTCAGTTGACAAACTTTATTGAAATAAGTGTATCAATATGATGCTCTATGTCATCCACAGCTATATTTATCAGTATGTTAGCCAATGCATAGCCACTGTGATTATAGCAGTGTCTACGCGGTTGCCACTGTCGCAGCTGTCGTTAATTTTTAATTTTCACTCAATGTTGCATGCAAAACGGACAGGTTCGGCTCAGGATAAACCTCTAATTTTACCCCCGCAAAGGGTACTCCCTTATACAGTATATTCGGGGATGTTTTTGTGGGGGATTTTGGTCTTAGAAAGGGCATATGATTTCCCATGATATTGTCTTGTACAGGGTCATCATTCTTGGATACGCGTTAACGGTTTAACCAATAGTTAACTCTATCAGTAGCGTTTCCAATTCTTATATGAGGTGTTCATTTTAGACCCTTTTTTCCGAAACTTATGTTTTTGCTGCCATATATTCTTGTCTTAGTCTTAGATAGTCTCCCTCGCATCCGTTTTTAGTGTCGGTCGTCACGCAACGCTCGTTGCGTGACGACCGACACTAAAAACGGATGCGAGGGAGACTAAGTCTTAGACCAGGGTTTTCGGATCTCAGCGGCATATCCCTATCACTGAAACACCCCTAGTACCTCTCCCCCGAGGATCCATTCACATTGCGTACCGTTGTGTAAAAAACTTCCAGGTGATCTTAAATAGTGACTTAGAAATGACGTCACTGCAAAAGTGTGGTGTTGTGAACCTGTGAAAATATGACCTGCGAAAATAAAAACATGCCTGCCATTGCAATAAAAACTGATATGAGACACATGAATTATTGTGTCACTGTTATCAAGCGCGTACAACTAGGAACGTTATTTTCTTTTTATTGGTGGCCTCAGAAGAAAGCGGGAGTCTCTAGGTAAAACCATATTGTTTCAACAGTCACTGCCAATTTGAAGTGGATGGCTTGAAACTCATAATTTCCGATCGCGAGGCCGGGTCGCGAGGTAAAGTGACACCTCAGGTTTGCAAATTCGGCTATTTTTTCTCAGCGGATCAGCTGGAATTTGTAACTGTCATGAATCTCTTGTTTATTTAAGAAATGGTGGTACAAATTGCGTGAAATAATAATTTTCTAGTTACATCTTTTGATGGTATCTTTTTTATAATCGCTTAGTCACCTGTGCTCAACAAATTATTATGTAACAACGTACTATTCAAGAAGGACTACCGGATGGGGTTACAGGACATACTATACTTCATGCGGTTTCCTTTGGATGAAGCGATGTGCACGTTCTGTGTAAGTATTGTATATTAAGATTAGGTTAGACATGGTTGGAAGGAATCGAATAGTACTAGTTGTCGATTATCCTTATTGTGGTATATATCATATGACATCTAAACATGTTTCATCATGTTTAAGTTTTGGGGTCTAAGCCGGCCGACTTAATTAATATTAAGAACTTAAAATTACCTACTGACCTAATGACCTACTTATTTACTCATATAATGGCATCACTTTGCTTGAATCTTGAAAAAAAATAGCCAATTAATGAGTAGAAATCAAATCGAATGGCGTTTACTTTAAAGCTAATGTTTATAACTTCAGAGGTACCAGGAGAGTCTACTATGTTCTCGAAACCTCTCGTGCAAGTAGAAGCAGATACTACTGTTGCTCAGGATGGCGATCTGGATTGTATAAAGACTGCTCAATACGTAAGTAATGTATGCTCTATATTTCATTTGTCTATCTACGTACGCCCATATTTTGATTATTAAATGTACTTCAAAAAAAAAAAAATTAGAAATCCATTTTTATATGCTCCATCTTTATATGCTTTATATGCTTTATAAACAGCTATTTGCAGAAGTGGTTGTGTTCATGGGAATTGCACATCCCCAAACACATGTACCTGTAACAGCGGATGGACAGGAAGCAGATGTAATATAGGTAAAGTCTCCTGTAATCTCTTGACAATTATATCATTTATCAATCAATTATATTAAGGATACTAAATTTTAAGTTTAGAAAACAGGGAATACTAGACATTTTGTACTTTTTTTTTTTGTTTTCATACTCAATGTTACTGTTTTCTCATTAGATGTGAACGAGTGTAAATCCTCCATCCATGGATGCCAGCAAGAATGCATTAACACTGTTGGCTCATTCATTTGTAATTGCAATAATGGATACATTAAATCATCTACAAAAACCTGTCGAGGTTGGTCAACAATAACTGTGTAATATAAACTGATAAGTATAAATCCAATAATGCATGGTCGTTGTAAATTATTGCATGAATAAATTTCAAATTTAGTTACGATGGATCAGTTGATCAGGTAGTACTAAGGTGTCCCCGATTAGTGTTGCCACCTGTGGAACGCTAGAAGTTTAAACACATTAATAAAGTTATTGATTTGATTTGATTTAATTGAACTTGGTTTTAAATTATAATCTCCGTCTCCTTGTTGAGTCCAAGTATTTTATTGCAGATACATATATAATGTTTTGGTAAAATGACCAAAACAGCACAAACTTTAAGTCATAAATCATCAAACTAATGCCCTGAAAAAGCAAGAAGTATTTTACCAAAATAACGTTTATTCACGCCATGCTCTCTATATTTAAACAGATCAGGATGAATGTACAAGGAGCCCATGTACTTGTGCATCTCGTCAACTCAGTGTCGACGTCTGCAATGCTACTTGTATCAATAGCCCAGGAAGTTATCAATGTTCATGTTCCAAAGGGTTTAAGACAATGACGGCAAGACGAACTATTTGCGAAGGCAAGAATAATTATATAGATACATTGGATTTAAATAAGCCTAAGACTTGCTTTGAGAAAATTCGTCACACTATTGTCTAGAAGTTTAATACAACAAAATCAGCATCATCAACAATAGAAACACAATGAAAAATCATCGGGCAGAATTCTATTGTTCTATGCGACATGAACTTACAGTTGAATGATTTTCAAAGATCGGTATAATTTCACGAATACATTATAGGATATGCATCATTAACTTATTTTCGCTAACACTGATTGGCTAGACCAAAGACAAAGAACTGTCAAACGCAAATGATTGACAGCATTGAACTCCCTTGAGTCATATCAGGGTAAACATTTTGATTGACATCACTTGATACATAGTTAATATTAACTATTCTTGATATGACTAGGAAGAATTATTCGAATGATAGTCAAAGTTTCAATGAGTGATCACATGAATCATTTGTTGTGTTTTTCTTGACAACAGAAGTTGAGAAGTAAACTAAAGCGACTTTAAAGATGAGAGTATGTGGACCGCGTGGCACTAATGAAATAGTAGAAGATAATATAGGTAAGTTGTAGTGCTTGGGAACGAGGTTATTCCGGGCGAAAGCCCTTGGAATTAAATTCGGAAAAATTAAATCCCAGCGAGAATCCCAGCGAGGTCGGAAATTAATTTTTCCGAATTTAATTCCAAGGGCTTTCGCCCGGAATAACCTCGTTCCCAAGCACTACAACTTACCTATATTATCTTCTACTAAAGCGACTTTATTTGGGTTAAAGTCAAAGTTTCAATGAGTGATCACAGGAATCATTTGTTGTGTTTTTCTTGACAACCGAAGTCGAGAAGTAAACTAAAGCGACTTTATTCGAATGATAGTTAAAGTCTCAAGGAGTGATCACAGGAATCATTTGTTGTGTTTTTCTTGACAACCGAAGTCGAGAAGTAAACTAAAGCGACTTTATTCGAATAATAGTTAAAGTCTCAAGGAGTGATCACATGAATCATTTGTTGTGTTTTTCTTGACAACCGAAGTCGAGAAGTAAACTAAAGCGACTTTATTCGAATAATAGTTAAAGTCTCAAGGAGTGATCACATGAATCATTTGTTGTGTTTTTCTTGACAACCGAAGTCGAGAAGTAAACTAAAGCGACTTTATTTGGGTTAAAGTTAAAGTTTCAATGAGTGATCACAGGAAACATTTGTTGTGTTTTTCTTGACAACCGAAGTCGAGAAATAAAAAACTTAAGCGACTTTATTTGGGTTAAAGTTAAAGTTTTCAAGGAATGATAACTTGTTGTGATTTTTACTCTTTGCACACGCCATTAAAAGCCTTTGTGTCCCTTGTTATTATGATGCGCTTGGTGGTTCCAGTAGGCGGAGCTTGTGTTTCTTTTGGAGGCCGCGGTAGATTTAAACCACTCTGATCAGAATGCATTTCGCTATCTGTTTTCGAAAAATTCCATTTAATGGCAAAAATATTTATGTAAAGTCAATGAAATTTCGCAGAGGTAATCCTTCAATGTCTGGAAACATTTCCCATATGAAAACTTTTTGACTTCTTAAGTGATTGTAGAAATATGAGCTAAATCATCAGCTCTTTAAAAAATCTTCATACTTCAGTTCGTTCATATAGGCAAACTTTAAATAGCATTTAATGGCAAAGATATGCGATTTTTCAAGTTATTTTTTTCGGATCTTGCAAGTGGAACTCTAGCACTACAAAAGCCGTATGAAAACTTTTTAAGTTAAGTGCTTCTTCATGCCAGAAATAAGCGTTTTTGATGACAACTACGGCCATTTTGGCCTATTTTCTTTGTAAATGAGCGCGAGCAATCGAGCTGAACATTTGAATTTGGCGCTTTTGAGCTCATAAATGTCCCGGATGTGACGCCCCATTCTGCCCGATGTGAAAACAAGGTGTATATTCTTATTTTAGTTCGGTAGTAATAAATAAAATTCATGTTCTAATCTACAAGAAAATCAGTCACACAAAATACAAAGCTTAGGATTATATTTTCTACAATATTTATCGCATTTTATTTATTTGTTTCATTGATATAACCCGATTGGTAGCCAGAAGAGCACGGTGACCCATAATGCATTTTGGTCATAAATGGTTCCCTTTAATTTAAAAACCTATTATAAAATAATTGGGATACTGCGCGCGCTATGATTGGTCGAAAACCATGTTTGATGAGAGTATCAAAACACGCTATCGTCATTTTTAATCTATCGCGCGCGCTCATTGGTCAGTTTGAATAAGACGGCACGTAGGGAGAATTTACTTAGACTTTGCTTTTTTTCGATCTTTTCGCGCGTTTGCTATTTTATAAAACAAATCAAAAACAGTTTTCTGTGTTTGATACTCTGATCAAGACACTTTGGATGTTAGGAGAACACTCGAGAAGCTGGAAACCACTCCGCTATGTGTCGTGGTTTCCTACGCTCCTCTCGTGTTCTCCCAACATCCCGCGTGTTTTGATCAGAGTATCAAACACGGAAAACTGTTTTTGATCTGTTAAGTCAAAGATGTCATTACAGTATAACTAAAATGTTTCATGTTTTTTCTTTCTATTGAAGACGTAAATGAATGTTCTGGTTACAATAATAAGTGTGGGAAAACACAACAATGCGTCAACACGTTAGGAAGTTACTATTGTGTCTGTCCCCATGGATACAAACTCAAAACAAATCAATCGTTCTGTGAAGGTAAGCCTCACAGGTGAAACTGTTGTTGAGCTTAGACGTTTTTTTTTTTTTGTTTCTTTTTTCCTATTTCAGACTACCTGTCATTCCCTAAAATGTTATTTTTTTGTCTAAGGGGGAGGGGGGGGGGGTCTTGCATGATTTACCAGCCACGGTTGCTATGGAAATAATTAAGATCTGTAAGAGGTTTTTATTGTTATTTACGCTCATATAAAAACCAATTTGTGAAAAGGATCGTTTTCTGAGATATGTGATGACGTCATCACTCAGACGTAATTTATGACGCCTTATTTCATTAAAAAATAAATAACAAGCGTGCGTTTAACACAAAAATAAGGTAAATTATAGCCGAGATGAATTGGAACAAAGTTTTAACTTATTTGAAAACAAGTTAAAATTACGCCAAGCATTATTTTTGAAACGGTGAAAGAGGCCGCCAGGCTGAAATCATATTCAAAAACTTAGAATTGAATATTTTTCCAATCGCTTAACGTAAAGTAAAACCCATGCTTAACTTTGTAATTCATCTCAGCTATAATTTTGATTATTTTAATGCTTAGGTCAAAAACTGATCAAATGTCACAAATGTATGAACGTAAAACTTAAGAAAAACCTCTTAGATTTTAATCTTTTCCATACAGCAACCGTGTCTGGTAAATAGGTTAGACTCCCTAAATGGTTGTGCTTGAGAAGAGATGAATATGGATACAACTTAAACAAACAATCATGTTATTAAGAGAATGAAACGCGATCTGAAATCGAAAAACATTACACCCAAGCTAAAAGGAATGGATCTATTGCTTATCATCATGGTCATCTGTATGCCATTGTTCTCCAGCAAATTTAGAACATATTCTTTTTTTACATACTTATCTAAAATTATATTTCTTAAATAAATTGAAATTAAATTAAAATTCAGATGTAAACGAATGCAAGACAAATAATGGCGAATGTGAACATAATTGTACAAATACCCCTGGTTCAAGACGATGTACGTGTAGGAGGGGCTACCGTTTGGATAGTGACGACAGGTCATGCAGTGGTGAGTAACTCTTTCTTTGTGTTTTCACGACGTATCGCAATGTCAACTTACATTTTGCTTCTGATATATCTTTTTTTCCCTTAAAGAAATAAACGAGTGCCGCGAAGGTATACATAGATGCCAATACGGATGTAGGAATACCAGGGGAAGCTTTACATGTTACTGTGGTCCTGGATACGAACTGAATTCCGACAAAAGGACTTGTTCAGGTACCTTTTATCGTATTCCCCTTTGCAGCTCGGAATAGACAGACGACTTGCACTATAACAGGTCACGCGACCCTACCTATCTTAAAACCAGCAGCTGTGTCAAAATGAACATTAGAAATGAAAAGAGCACCTCGAGATTAGTAGGGAGGCGGGATTTCAGCTCATAACAATCGAAACAGAAGAAATGTCACTAAGTACAATATTTAATATATTTTATGAGGATTCGCGTGGGAATACGAATGCGTATGAAGTACACTTTAAGACTTTAGAACCTTGAAAAAGTTTGAATTATTCATTATTAAAACTATATTCCTGCAGACATAAACGAATGTAGGCGCTATAAAGGTAGATATGTTCCATTATCTACCTGCCAACAGTTGTGTACAAATACAGATGGAAGTTATACTTGTGGATGTAGACGCGGGTTTAAGATCCTGGAAGACAGGAGAAGTTGCGGAGGTTTGTGTAACGAATTGTCATCCTATGTTTTTAAAAGTTTATAAAAACCTTTTTTAGAAGATAAATAGTTCAACTATTTATTTATTAGTTTTCGCTTAATGCTGATAGAATATTTAAATATGATTTTCTTAGATGTCGACGAATGCAAAACGTGGTCACACGGGTGTGGCCAGGAATGCATCAACACACTTGGAAGTTACAATTGTAGCTGTAAGGCCGGATATAAACTTAATTCAGATGAGAGATCATGTAGAGGTAAGTATTCGTATACGCACTTCATGCGCAGTAACGTATGCAGTGACACCTCCTTAGAAAGTAAATTAGATTACTAATTTCATGCCTTTGGGTGCATATATCTTTCCACTAATTTTCTGCTATTCTAGAAATTTATGAAATTACTGCGCATGCGGATGTGGAATCAAAGGTGCTGACAATTTAATCAAGTAATATCATATACCTTTTTATTTTAGCTCTTCCTTGCGAAATTATTAAAAAACCCTTGTATGCTTCATTAAACTGCTCCGGCACAACAACTAGCCATTTCTGTTGGGTTTCATGTTATCATGGCTACAACAGAGAGGGTCCACAGAGAGTAACCTGTATGCCTAACCAAAGATGGAGTGTTCCTCAACCCACATGCCGACGTAAGTTGTCTTACTTCATAACAAAGTACAACATGATTTTTATAATAACAATGTTTTTTGGTCATTTTATAGCGAAGTTATGTGGCATTTTATCTCCTCGACCCAACGCAATTGTATCTCTTCCCTGCTATAGACACTTTCGTTCTTCCTGCGATATGCGATGTATATCTGGATACTATTCATCTGGAAGCAGTAAAGCAACTTGTGATCTTACGGCAGACCAGCAAAATGTTGTCTGGAAAACTGATTTCGAGTGTTTTTGTAAGTATTTAACTCGCCCAATTAAACATTCTCATTGACTACACGATATTAAAGTTGAAAACGCGAATACCTTGGTTCTAATTCAAGAGTTTCAAGACTGTCGATTTACATTTTTAGATGTACGAAACTGCAAGCCCAATCCCTGTCGTCATGGAGGTATTTGTACTTCACTGTCATCAAAGGATTTTCAATGTGACTGCTCCAATACTGGGTATGAAGGGAGACTATGTGAGCATGGAGTCATTGACATTCCATTGTTTCCGAAACTAAAAGCAAATCTCCCATCTCCATACTTATCTCTCCAAGCTAAACCCTCAAAAGAGATCAAAGTATCGATAGTATCAGACGACGATGTAGTCGCAGAACCTAACGAATTGCCAATAACAGGATCAAGTACCAATGCATATTTTACTTTGAAAGCCCAACGGCCTGGTTTCAAGTCGATCTCCTATTACATTCAAGGAGAAAACGAAGAAGACTACCAAAAACCAGCAGATAGCATTCTTTTTGTGACTCCAGAACTTAAACCGGAAACAAAAAGTATTTTCGCTGAAAATCCTACCCTTGAAGACGAATTACCAATAGGGTGCTACATGACAGTGCTTGACAACGATAAATGCTCTGCAAAACTTTCCTCCACGTTGCCATGGAGCCAGTACACAAATCAAGAACAGGTATCGACACAAGGAATAGTGCATTTAACGACTAAGGAAGGAATATCCACTCCTTTGTCCCTAATTGGGTATGACTTTCCACTTTCGTCTGATAGTATACTAAACAAGGTAAAACAATTCCATCATGGTAAGTTAAACAACAATGCTAAATTGAACACATCTGCCGCAAACATCTGTAAAAGCACAAAAATAGGCTTACCTGGAATATTGGAACTAGTTGAAAATGATGTGTTTGCTACCACTTTCTTTAAAGTATTTTCTAAATTTACACCATCATGGATGAAGATTTCTAGCAAGGACGAGACTTCTGTTTTTGACATCAAAAATATTCACGCCTTGATTAATTCCGAATCCAACGCCTGCTCTTCGTTGTTCGATTCTTCAAATGTAATAACATATGAACCAAATATTGGCTCAATTTTTACATTTGACGAAGACATCACTTTACCAGACGAGAGAGGCTTTTGTTATGCAATCGATGTGTGTACCTCAGACGTTGGCTTCGCCCTTCCAAGTGAGAGTACAAAAGCAATCAAGTCATCAGCACTTTTCCAAGACATGAGGAACGCTGGCTGGGATATTGGCCTTACCGGTGCCATCTTTCCTAGGAATGGAAAAGCTACAGTTACCATTGGGCAGAGTTTATGGAATGGAAGGCAGTTAGAGAATCTTAAATTACATGAGTATAAAGTGTTGCTTAAAGGAAGAATAAACATCAAACTGGGAAACAAAGAAAACACAACCATTTCTTTAGCTTATCAGGGAGACATATTCATAAACACAGAAAACCTTGAAAAGGTAATTAAAACGAACTTGATTTTATACTAACCTGGAATGCACTTGGTAACCGGTAACTTGCAAAATTATCTCCACAGAGTTTTCATTATGGATTTGAACGGGAAACTACCAGTGTACTGAAAGGAAAAGCAGCCATGAACTTGACTACAACCGTCTTCGACAAGCAAGTTACCATACACCTTCCACAAAGAGAAGTCGTTGGGAAATCTTTATTAGGAGGTAAATGTTTCGCTTTTTATTACTCTTGAAATTTCCTTCCTCTTACATTTGCATCAGAGGCCGCGTCAAATAAAAGCATTATACTAGTTTCGGAAACTTGGGCATGCATGCAAGGGCTGTCCTGTCACAATATATAGTTTATTGTCTAAGTAACTTTTTATTGTTTAAGAGGATTTTTTTTTCAATAATGAGCAATAATGGCAAAAAGCGCCGAAAACTAGACTTTCGTATTAGTCTTGATCCCAATTTTCGTTTTGGGTTAACTCTCAAAACCTTTTTTTAACAATTAGAAACTGATGTACTATGATAAAATGCTTGTTTGAAGCGGTGTTTTCAATTGTACAAAGATGTTTTGTTGCATTTGTATTAGAATGTAGGTTTGTCAGGCTTTTTTATAGCGGAGCTCCCGCGCGGGCCAAAGGCCCGCGCGAGCGGAGCACCATACTTAAGAAAAAATGGTAAACCATCGAGTTGATTTTTCATGGCTTGGCTGACGTCACTTCCGTCCGTCCGTCCGTGTACACAACACAGGAATCCCGCTTGATGTCAAAGTAAAACTACTCACTAAATGCGGCTCTCAAATGCACAGGAAAAAATCGCTTTAGGACAAGTTATAGATCAAAAACAATTTAAAAAAAACTTTCATGTAGTCAAAGATGGATCAAGAATTCAGGTGTGTGTTTTTAGCAAACAATCGTATATTATAATTTTTTTTGACAAGCATTTTTCTCGACGAATCGGACAAATCAAAGACTTTCTCTCACAACTTTTTATATTTTCTTAGATAAGCTTAATTTATTTAAATGCTGGAGGAAAAATAACACGGAGAGCATATTACGACAATAAATATTCGTCCTTTATTTGGTTTTGTACATCTTTAACAATTCGGTTGTTTTTAACCAACTATCGTATGTTTTTCGTTCAAGAAAAATTCAGCTTTGTTCGCCTCCTATCGCGGGGTCCCATCGGCAAAACAAAGAAGACTTTCATTCAATAATTTTATATAGATAATTTATTTAATTATTGAATGAAATATAAATTTACACCAAATATTCAGCTGTTTATTAAGCGGTTCGAGCAAGTATGATTATAAAAATGAGCATAAATTTGTGTTGTTGAGAGATGTTATTGTATAGACCTAGACTTTGGCTTTAAAAAGCTAAAAAATATTCAAAAACATTTAAAAACGCCAATTTACTGACAAGAAATTTGTCATTTTGTATTTTGCCTTGCCTTATGCATTAATTTCTATTTTGTCTCAGTTGTTCTTGTCAAGTTTAACTGTAAACTTCGTCTCGTTCTGTAAAAGACGTAATTAAAGTCAGCTTATTTTCTGCTCACCTTAACCAGTTTTCAAGTCTGTTTTTTGGTCTTGATTTGCCCTAAATCTCCAGATTTTCGATTTCAATGAAAGACATCGGAGGTAAATTTCACTAAACTTGATATTGTGTTGGATTATCTGGAGTTATCTTTCGTTTTTTTAATTAAAAGAGATTCAAAGCCTAAAACTGTCGGCCTTGGAAAACTTTGTCGAAGAATCTTCCAAGAACAAAACTAGCCCCTGGGGGTGGTGGTGAGTTGTGTACAAAATTCCTAAGTGGGAGAGTATACTTGCGCAAAGAAAACAAAGTAGTGCATTTCGATTCGATTTCACTGCATGGTTTTTATTATGGGAGAAATTATCTTCATCTCGAATAAAAAAATAATTGAAGATTTTTTTCCCCGATCTTATTTTTACCTTTCAGTTTCATTCAAATTGTTCTCCCTGTGACTTCCGTATCGGGAGCTCCGCTTTTAGGCAGTGCCTAAATATATATATTAGAAAATACATAGGAAATAAGCAAATGAAGGCCTAAACCTCATTTTCGAATAAAAGTTTTGCTTTGGGTTAACACTTTGCCTTCCACTTTCATCCGTCACCTCCACTTCCAAACATGTTAAACTTTCTGAATAACAAGATTTTAGCCTTGTACAACAGCCTTTCTTCAAGAAAATAGTTTTTGGCACTCACCGCTTGAATGCGAAAAGATTCTCTCTTAATTTGATAAAAAAAACTATGTTATTTCTCAGGTGCAAACAAACCAAGGAACTCATACAATCATGGTTGGTTCATTGTTTGGAAGAGGGTTTCTAATCTACTACAAGGAACACCTTTCAACCATGTGGTACATCCGAAGAGAAATCAACCTGTTTTTGTCACATTGGAGAACAAAATACAAGGAGGAAGACAGAGAGAGATCACGAATTTAAAAGAATATAACATCATAACAACCCTACTAAGATTACTTATTCCGCAAATGAAAAGTCTCCTCAAAAACCCCAAACTGATTCTTTTGCTGAAAACAGAAACCTTGGACAAATGGGCAGCCGACATCAACCATGCAGAAACTCTTTCAAGGGATATTCGTAGCGCTATGAGCGGTGATTTAAGTACTAGCCTTAGTCTAAACAAGTTTTCGTCTTTAATAACAAAGCTAAGAAATCGTATACGTAACGTTAAGTCAATTTGCCGAGTTATTGAATCAGAAGTTAAAAGCAGGTCTTTCGGGGATGTTCCTTTGATAGTGAACCAAGCAAAGAATTTGAAAGATGATATTCCGAAGATCCCCAGTGTTCGCTGGAAGCGTTCTGCGATGATAGTGAATTTCAGAAAATTTAGTCTTCTTTTTAAAGGCAAAATGTGCTCAAAAAAGACTTGTTTTGATGACGTCAAGATAATCCTTGAAAGCACTTCTCCAAAGATTCTGGATATCAATGTCGACCATCACCAAGAAAAATATAACCTTAGTTTTGTTGTTGAAGGAAAATTGACCCAACCTCTTACATTAGGTTCTGTTGCGGCGTTGGAAAAAGATGATCGTGTCTTCTTAGAAATTTACAATGACACAAAAGCAAGTAGACTGTCTTTCAACCCGAAAGTCAATCTATTAGGGATACAAAAAGTGGTTACTGCAGTGGTAAAACATGATATTTTATCGTTCCAAACATCAGGCCTCATGTTTGGCAAACATCAGGCCTCGATTAACGTAAGTGCTAAAACAGAATATCATGACTGGTCTTTAATCCAATACCGCTTACAGGGAAGAATGGACTTGAACTCTAGACTGCTGCAAAGTCTTCAGAAGAAAATTAATAATCATGCTAGAGAGGTTGCAAAAAAAGCAACCCTACGAATTAAGAATGCGGAGAGCGAAGCAAAAAAGAACAACGACAACCTTCGAAACTTCACCGAATTGTTGCGACAGAAGTTTATAACATACGAAGACCTGAAGCAGAAAAATGGAAGTCAATTCGCGCTTTTGAATGCAAACAGGATGAGTTATAAGATGTTAAAAGATGAAATTTATTCAGGTCTTTCTGAAGATGACGAGGAGCGTGCTAGACAAAGATGCCCACTAATGGAATGTGGGAAAATATGCTCCATGATTAATGTTTGCAGCTATGAGAGGAAAAAACGTAATATTACTTACGATGAACCCAATTGCTTAGCAAAAGAAAAAACGATCGAAAGGGAAAAAATATTACAAGAAAGTGCAAATACTTTTTACGTCAAGCCAACTTTTGTGACCCAGTACACTGGAAATTGTGGGTCTGGAGGATTTTTTACAACAATAGCAGACGCAATTACTGGATGTGACAGAACTTATGCAGCGGTACGAGGAGAAGATGAAAAGGTCCCATATACAAGAGTTTGGCTTTCTAGAGTAACAGAGAAGATACCTGTAAAAGTATTTGATTGCTCAAATCCAGTCTCGAAAATTAAGGTCGTAGATAGCTATGAATTCTCCTGTGAGAAAACAAAGTGTGTAAAGGTCATGAATTCAACATGCTTTGCAAAAAAACTGGAATCTTGTAAAATTTACAATAATCAAAATTCCGAAAAGCCGCTATCACAGTATGAGAAATTCAAAAACGAACAGTTTAAAAATCTAAGTCGACTTGCAATTTTACGAGACATCGCATACATTAACCTGAAAAAAACACAAGCTAAACTTGATAAATCGAAGAAAGAACTTGACATAACCAGAGCGCAAAAAAAGCAATTGGAGAATGCTAAAAATGAACTAGATTCTGCAGTTACAGAAATAAAAAGCATCCCAGATGTCATTCTTGGTTTGAGAGTGTCAAGAATTCTTGAAAAACACCGTGATAAAAAAATACTACTGAGCGTGGCAGATTTAACATTTGATGAGACAATTACCGATGACCAAGCGAATCTAAAAAATCAAATGCCAATGACCATGACAGTGAAACCAATAGATGGAAAACAAAGGAAGTTGTCAGTTGTATTTGATTTCGACAAGGAAGATATTTCAATTTACAGAGTAATTAAACAATTCATAAGAGAATTGTACGAGAAGAAAAGAGATGCGACCAGGAAGAAAAGATCCATTCCCGATAAGTTTTTGAACAAATTTATTACAACTGCTGAAAACCAAGTCGACATGCAAAATGTATGGAATAATCATCGTCGTTGTCTGAAATCAAGGAATGCAAATCTTTTTTATACAGATGTTTTCAAGTCTCTTGACCAACTTATTCATGTTAGAAAACAAGCTGAACAATCCAACAAAGACAACGTCAATAAACTCGTTTCACTGTACAAGACCTTTGAAAAAATTACGACTGTAAAAGCTAAAGGAAAAGGAAATGATAATTCGAAAACTGTACTGAAGTCATACTTGGAGTACTTTACATTACTTATAAACGAGAAACAGAATTTTACGAAGTCTTGGGAAGATGTTTTAGTTATTTGGAAAACCTTTCTGGAAGGGCTTACCAAAGAGAGATCCTTTTCAGAATGCGCGGGCTTCCAAGATTGCCTAGTCAGCATTGCTGAAGATTTGAATGATCTTTATCTCTATGAAAGTGATTTTTTTAGGGCTAATGAAATCAGAGGAAATATATCTTATGTCAAGGACAGTATCGTTGATCTGATCTCTAGAGACTTCACGTCGAACGATTTTAAAACTAAAGTACTAGATCTCAAATCCCACTTACACCATACAGAAGACACTAATGTCCTTTGTGGAAGAAAACCAGAAATTACCCTTGTATCAAGTAGGTCTAAAGTGGTGGTAGAGAACGAGACTGTGACTCTGTTCTGTAATGCTACTAGCGATACAAAAGTGACTTACCAGTGGAAACACAACAATGAATCACTTATCCAATCAGAGAATGGTTTGTTGACTATACGAAAGGTTAATACAAGTCACGCAGGCTCCTACAAGTGCAAGGCGATCAACAGAAAAGGTTTCGCTACATCCAATGTGACCATTATTTCTGTAAAAAGCAAGCCAAAGATAACAGAGCATCCCAATGACACTAACGTGTATACAAAAGATGGGAAGGGGTTTTTGTTAGTATGCAATGCAACAGGCGACCCTGAGCCTGATATCGAATGGTTCTTCATTTCTCAGTATCCAAACAGCTCAGAAATCAAGATCTATAATGATAATGGAACTTTCTTGTATTACAAAAACCCCACCACAAATTTCTCTGGATATTATTATTGTATTGCCCGCAACACTTATGGACGGGCAGAGAGTAAAAGAGCTAGGGTTTGGGTCCTAGACAGTTCTCCAGGACAACCAAGAATTGAAGTTAAAATGAATATTACTAAAGCATGCAATAAGCAAAATATTTCGTTGGACTGTTCGAAATACCGCAGGGAAAATATTCATCAAACATTGGCTTCTTTACTGAATTGTTCATTATCTCAGATTGAAAACACAAGTTATGTTTCAGATGGCTATGGAAATTCTACTGTAAGTTTTCTATACATCAGCTACAAACCCATCATCGAAAAAATCGATCGCGATCACTCAATCGAACCAGTCTTTGAAACGCTTTTGGATTCATTTGCCAGAAAGCGAAAACAGCTCGTAGAAGAGTTACAACTGCTATACCATAGAATGAAGAATGAGACTACTTCTTTAGAAGAAGAAATTATTGACCCAGAAAGTCTACTTGTGCGAGGTGCTCCCCCTGGTTGTCCTAGAAAACAAGAACCTCATTCTAATGGATTTATGTGTGGTAAGTCAGCCAGTTCCTAGTCCAATTGTCCATGTCTTTGCTAATTAAACTAGGAAAATCATATGTTTTTCGAGAAGGGATCATTTGATCTTCATGATGTTGCAACAAATATCTTATAACACCCCTCCCCCCAGGCGTTAAACAATGACCTGTCCCTAAGTGGCCGTTGTACCATTGGTATTTAGAAAAATCTTCTCTAAATATATAACAAGAGACACAATTTATCTTAACTTAAAGTTTTATTCTTTTGAATATTGCAGTTAATTGCCCACCTGGATCATACAGAAGTAGTAATGGTCGTTGTATGTCTTGTCCACTCCAAACGTATCAGTATAAACAAGGACAAACTGAGTGCATGCATTGTGAAGATGGATCACAAACAGAAACTTTAGGGACAATAAGTCCAAAAGAATGTTTTAAGATTCGTAAGTATTCACTCGACACACCTTCTTGCAATAGCGCAGCGCAGCCGTGACGTCATAAAAGCGAAGACAAAGGCGAAATTCGGACAAACAAACTTACAAGTTTACTTTCAGCAGATAACTTTCACAGCCGATCGCAGTTGATCTTAGTTTACATGGGTTATTATTGTAACTAAGTAAAAATAATAAAATCGGTTCGTACAATCCTCGTAGCGGTTAAACAGAGCGCAATGTTTGTCCGAATCTTTAAGCTATTATTAGAATCAGCGCGCTGCGCTATTAAGATGAGACGTAATGCTGAACTAGCCGTATACTTTGTGATAGATGCAAACAGTTTATAGGCGGCTGGGCAATTTTAAAAGTGACTGTGGTGGTTGGGATTAAAAATAGCTCGTGCCGAATAGCAATGAATTAAGCAGACAAACAGCTGTCTACTTTTTAGAATCTGGCGAAAGATTAAACTTATTCTTAACAGAGGTCCTTTTAAAACCCCACTCGGAAAATCGATTACGTAATTAAGTTAATAGAACAAAGATGAATGGTGCGCACGGGAATCACGATTACATAACTTTGCATAATTTTCGCAACGAAACACCTTCCAGTAAATCAAAATTTATACTAGGTTTTGCTTTTGATTTGAATTTGTTTTGGCTTTTTAGTACCTGATGCGGCGCCAGTCATCACACACTGCATCCCCTTAAGTTATGACAGCGCAAGGATCACGTGGTCACCGATACCTGAAAACAAACGAAACGGAATTATCCGGGGCTACAAAATCTACTTCAAAGCAGGCGTTGGAGAGAAATGGCAGAAATGGCAAGTGCAGACAACAAAGTCAGTTAGCGTGACCAGCTATGATATCACTGGACTGAAGCCATCTACATGGTATTGCTTCAAGATGTCTGCTTTTACAAGTAAAGGAGAGTATCGGTTTTGGAAAGAGTCCGAGTGCTGGATGATAAAAAGTAAGTAAATTCTATGCTTCTTGTACTATACATAACATTTCTTCTTCAGCAGTCCATCTGTTTCGATAATGACTGTGTTTTGAGTTTTTGAGTTTATCTTTGGCATGCGAGTACTTTCCTCCGCGCGACAAAATTGCACATAGGGCCTTCTGGCAGGCGCGTTAGTGGGCCACAAGGACCGCGTTGGATTGTCTGTGTCGTCCGTATCAATGGTAGTATCTGTCAGCAGACTGGTCTGGCATGGAAAGTTTGCGTTCGTGGGCTTTCGCATATATACAAGTATATATACAAGTATATATACAAGTATATATACAAGTATATATACAAGTATATATACATAAAAATATAGTACAGTATATAATATAATATACTTGTATACATATATATATTTGTGTGTATATAGTAAAGATTGGATTAAAGACGAAACATGTTCACTGTAACTCCGAGTTTCGTGCTTACGCACTCATCAGACAGACTTTAATGAAACATATTCCTATTACTGTGATATTTATATACAAGAGGTGTAATGATTATTTACAAAAGAAGTATTGTTCGGAAAGGAGTTAATTAGCTAGGCCTGGATTTCTATTGTTCATCAGATAGAACTTGTTTTCATGTCGGCATTTGGAGATCAATTCGGATCGCTTGTTTAAAAGAGTGTCGCTGTTTGCTTTGATGATAAGTAGCTTTTCTGTTAAGCACAGGTCACACCTCTTAGAAATGTTGCTGTATGGTCTGGCTGAAGTGATGATTGTCCACGTAATGATATAAAGAAGATCAACAACTCCACGAAAGCATTCATCCCAGCCGACAAAACAACCAACTACTACGAACTCGACAAGAATATACACGATAAACTTCTCACAAACAGCATAACATCGACTTACAAGAAAGCGAACGAAAACACTATTCACACCATCAACTACGAAGCACAGAATATTGCAACCGAACTCAACATTCAAGACAGAACAGAAAGCATGGCAGAACGACAGGCATTCATAACCTTAAAAGACCACAAAGACAACTTCCAGAACAATCCCACCTGCAGACTTATCAACCCAGCAAAAAGTGAAATTGGCCGTATAAGCAAACAGATCCTCGACAATATTAACACAACTATAAGAAATAAAACTACGCTAAACCAATTGAAAAACTCTTCGTCCGTAATCAACTGGTTCTCCAACATACCCAACAAGCACCAACATACATTCGCTATCTTCGACATTGAAAACTTCTACCCTTCCATCACAGAGAAACTTCTAACAGACGCATTGTCCTTCGCCAAGAAATACTGCACAATCACGGCCAGAGACATTGACATTATTATGCACACCCGCAAATCACTACTATTCAACAACGGCACTCCCTGGATCAAGAAGAAAGGCAATATGTTCGATGTTACCATGGGGAGCTACGATGGCGCGGAAATCTGTGAGCTAGTCGGTCTATTCATCCTCAACAAACTATGCGCTAAATACGGGAAGGACTACATAGGACTATACAGAGACGATGGACTTGCTGTTTTCATGAATACATCAGGACCACAAGCAGACAGAATCAGAAAGGACATAACGAAACTATTCAAGCACCACGGCCTTAACATCACCATACAGACGAACCTGAAAATAGTTAACTTCCTTGACGTAACCTTTGACCTGGCAAACGAAACGTACTGCCCCTACAGAAAGCCTAACGACCAGCCATTATACATCAACACAAAGTCGAATCATCCGCCCAACATAATCAAACAACTACCAGACGCCATCAACCGTAGAATATCCAACATATCCTGCAACAAGACCGAATTCGACAAAGCCAAACCCATCTATGAACATGCCCTGAATTCCAGCGGATATACCAAAACCCTGACCTACAACAACCATAAATCATCTACACATTCAAAAAGAAACAGACAACGGAACATCATCTGGTACAACCCTCCATACAGCAAGAATGTACAAACCAACGTCGGAAGCATCTTCCTGAAGCTCATACACAAACACTTTCCCAAGCACCACAGATTTCACCGGATCTTCAATAAGAATAATATCAAAGTGAGCTACAGCTGCATGGAAAACATGAAAACCACCATTACCAAACACAACAAGAAAATCTTCAACACCGATACCGATCCCGCCACCACCTCTGAGAAAACATGCAACTGCCGTAAAAAAGATCAATGCCCTCTAAACAACAACTGCCTCTCCTCCAGCATCATCTACAACGTTCATGTCACAACAAACGAGGACACTACTGGGAAAAACTACATTGGCCTGACAGAAGGAACATTCAAACAACGATACACTCAGCACAAACTATCTCTGCGAAATAGAAAATACGCTAACAGCACCGAACTTTCTAAATACATCTGGGACCTAAAAGATAACAACAAAGACTACAACATAGAATGGACAATCATCACTTCAGCCAGACCATACAGCAACATTTCTAAGAGGTGTGACCTGTGCTTAACAGAAAAGCTACTTATCATCAAAGCAAACAGCGACACTCTTTTAAACAAGCGATCCGAATTGATCTCCAAATGCCGACATGAAAACAAGTTCTATCTGATGAACAATAGAAATCCAGGCCTAGCTAATTAACTCCTTTCCGAACAATACTTCTTTTGTAAATAATCACTACACCTCTTGTATATAAATATCACAGTAATAGGAATATGTTTCATTAAAGTCTGTCTGATGAGTGCGTAAGCACGAAACTCGGAGTTACAGTGAACATGTCTCGTCTTTAATCCAATCTTTACTATATATCTATTGCTCTGCATCCCTACGCATCGAGCACTGTTTCAACAGTATAGACCACATTACATACTTTGTTATATTTGTGTGTGTGTATATATATATATATATATATATACCGAATCACTATAACTCTGACAGTTAAGCGATATATATACATACATATGTATCCCCCTTTTTGCTATTGTCTTTCCTTGAAAATCCAGGTAAGACAATAGGGAAAATGGGGATATGTATATATGTATATATATCTTAAACACGTCATAGTTTTAGGGATTCGGTGTGTATATATATATATTCTTTATTATATGTCTTGTATTTTATCCTTTGTTAGGAGCATAGAGACCTTATGTGTTATGCGTCTTTAAGAAATAAATTGTTACTATTTTTATTATTATTATTATTATATAATATTATTATTATATTATTATTATATTATTATATATTGATATCCATACCATATGATATCCATACATACCGAATATGCATGTCATTACATACACCTGGAAATAAAGTTTCTCACAGATAATTATTTGTATATATTCCAGCACCATCAGGATCAAAAGGTTGAGTGAAAAAAGAGCAAGAAACTAACCGGTAGGAGCTGGTTTAGCAATATCAGTATCAGTATTTTTGGCCAGCCCAGTTCAGTTAAACAAATTAGATAGTTTAAATTAAAATTTGCTTCGAAGTTTGAATACAGCACTTTTTTTTACTACCATGGTGCATGCGCAGATTATATTATATGGACTGTAAAAGGTAAAGCGATTTTCGCACTAAACCTTACTTAGCTTAAAAACGTAAAGAAAAGCGCATGCAATGTATTATAGCAAATATAACTCTTTTTGTTTTCTTGATTTTGATTTTATATGCCTTCAGCTTTCAAATGAAAAGCAAATCAACTCAATCGGATAAGAGTTTAGGTGCTACAAATTAAAATGCTCAAAATCGCTGTCGGTATTTAGGTAGCCTGGAGTAGGTAGGCTTGGCAAAAAAATTCCCGGTTGAGGGCAAGTTAAGTTTCCAACGTTAACATAAAAAGCCTGGTGATTTGCACTTAATAAATAAATGTTTGTAATAGTAACAAAATTTTGTCATTATTATAACAATAATGACAAAATTACAAAAACGTAGATACAAAAAATCATAATACAATAGATACGAGACGAACATTATATTATGTTGTATATGAGTAGAGTTGTTTGTTGGTTCTCTCCTGTGCTTCGAGGGTTTTCCGGGTTCTCCGGTTTTCCTCCCTCCGCAAAAATCAACTCCTAAATTCCAATTCGATCATGGAATGAGGGCCACAGGTTTGTTAGCCACCGGCTATTAAGTGCTACCCTCGTGAAAAAAGGACGATTTTTTTTTTAAAAATTATAAAAAGTTGCCCTTCTTCTTTACTTCCTTGTTTTGTTTTGTTTTGTTTGTTTTTTGTTTTGTTTTTTGTTTTTTGTTTGGTTGGTTGGTTGGTTGGTTTTCTTTTTTCTTTCCGTTTTGTTGTTGTTGTTGTTGTGTGTTTTTTGTTTTTGTTTCTTTTTTTTGGAGACTTTCCGTATAAACAAAAACGAAAATCGAACTATATATTATTGTAATTAGTCGCAATTGCGCAATCCCTTTCTTGTTCTTTTGCAACCATCTCAGCTGGGAGTCACACCCAGTCCTCAAAACCACATATTTTAAAGAGATGAACATCTAGAAAAAAATTTGTAGTCCGCGTGCATTAACACACCACTGAGTTTATTTGGTTGCAAAAGAAAAATAAGAGACCCAAGATAACAACCAGATCCTCACCAAAGCTAAACAATGCACCGATCATGTTTTAATGTAAAACGTTTTCTAATAAACACTAGAGCTAGAAAGAATGACTTTTGGCCGAACGGTTATTCGTAATAATCGTCATCAGAAGCCAGTTTCCTGAATGGATTCTTCCTAATACTTGTACCGAGTGGAAGAATGTTAACCGGAATCAGTCATGCTGGTTTCAATGGCAATTACTTCCCCGCTACGCCACGTGGAGGCTACCGTTCATCGTAGCGGATTTTCCCACTCTGTATAAACCAACAGAGGGGTGTCCAATTGGGGTGTTGTGAAGCCGACAAATCACAAGCAAGCCTTAGAAGAATTCAGGCAAGGTAGTATAGACTGCCTTAAGAAGCAAACACTAAGTTTTCAGGGGATCATCACCATTAGCTGAATACAAGCGGTACCAACTAACAGCGGCAAGGTAGGGGTTACTCCACAACTAACACTCAAAGGCGCACACACACTCGTCGCACGCGCAATCGCAAAGCTTTATTTGTTTCTTTATTTCGTCATTTCTTTGTTCGCAACTGTCTGCCTGATTACAATCATTCTAAACTGTCTAAACCACAAGAACACATGCTGCCGAAACCGAAATAAAACCAAAAAGACCTACTGAAGAAACATAAAGTATCGGAAGTAAAGATCGAAGAAAAAAGTAACTTAAACCTCATGTGTTAATCGAATGGATATATCAGGAAAATATCCAGATAAAACGTCAAAGCAAAGTATCGGAGAAGAAAAAAAGATGTAAAATGATCGAAAGTAAAACATAGCGTGAAAAGTAAAAATATGCCTTATATAAAAAATGCCGGGCCGAAAAAATGCCTAAAAAGCCAATTGTTTAAATGGATGCCGAATAAGAAGATAGTACATATTAAGGTTTAAAGACTCACGGTTTTCTGACCACAACAACATCACCTTACAGACTCGATGACCAGTCTTCATTTCCAAGGACAAACGTAGGGTCTTGTAACCATAATTGATCTGGAACCATAAAGGTGAGTATATTTTTCCATGACGAAGAGATACCAAGGCGTGGTCTGAAGCTAAGGCCCTATAATGAAATAACCCTCTATTTAAAATAATGAACTTGATTAATACGGATATTTATGCCTAGAGTGCAAACGCCAATTATATGAAACAGTATCAGTATCAAATTCATTTTGCACTAAATATTACAAAATGTCGGTTGTACATGTTGTTTCAGTTTATGATTAAATAAGCTATTTGTTACTAGATAATGCTAGATATATAGTAAAGTTTCATGAATTTACTGAGTTTTCGAACTCAACGACGTAAGAAAAGACTTAAAAAATAGATTGAAAATGTCCTTACATGTTAAAGAAATCCACTCCAGAGTCTGCAGGAGATGTCCAAGTCCTGTGTACTCTGCTTTAACCCTGAATAAAGAAGAAAACATGTGTTATTTAGTTGTATAATGACTATAATATTATCAACAAGATGGTATAATCAATAAAGTACTATGAACTTATGAGTTTAGCTAGACTTACATTGAATACTTTATCCTCAAACGACAAGTAGACACTTGAACTTACACACTAAATAATCAGTAAATAATCGTCAGTAAAGAAAAGAAAGAAGCAAAATGAGTGAACGTATATATTTCATCTTGATTGTTGTACTTGTCAGTATTTGAATTCACTTGCAAAGTTAATATATCAGCTGTTCATGATGCTGGGTTTACATTCCAGTTGTCATGGAAATCATATCTTTATTTCAAGGAATATTTCTGCATCTGTATCTAGAATGGTTTGAATCCCTAACTAATAAATCGTTTCAAACCTTTCCACACGTCTCTTCCAATCTACAATTATACTGAAAATACATGTCAGTAAATATTTAAATGATCTTTACACACCAGACAGCATCATATAATCATTCAATTAAATGTAACATAAATGTGAAATGAGTAAGTCAAATATAGGTTTGGTGTTGTCGTTTTGTCATTGTTTTGTGTTGATTGTTTTTAATATTTAAGTTTAACAAAGATTACAATAAGAATTATTTATAATAGTTTTTGATGGAAGTTTAACTTTTAATTTAAGTGCAACCCAAACCTCGTTTACACAGTTATTGTTATATCTTCCTGAAAAAAAATTAATAAAATTCAGTTGTTTTCCTTTAAAAATCTGTCATTCCCATTCGCACTCCAAAAAACGATGATCTCCTTCCTTCTCCCAAAAAAAAATTATTATACGTTATAATCCCATTCCTTTTTTCAAAAAATAAAAAAAATTCTCATTCATTCTCCAGGAAAAAAAGATGTGTTTTAACATGGGTTTGAATCCCATTCGTTCTCCAGAAATAAAAGATGTGTTTTAACATGGGTTAGAATCCCATTCGTTCTCCAGAAATAAAAGATGTGTTTTAACATGGGTTTGAATCCCATTCGTTCTCCAGAAATAAAAGATGTGTTTTAACATGGGTTTGAATCCCATTCGTTCTCCAAATATAAAAGATGTGTTTTAACATGGGTTAGAATCCCATTCGTTCTCCAGAAATAAAAGATGCGTTTTAACATGGGTTAGAATCCCATTCGTTCTCCAGAAATAAAAGATGTGTTATAACATGGGTTTGAATCCCATTCGTTCTCCAGAAATAAACGATGTGTTTTAACATGGGTTTGAATCCCATTCGTTCTTCAGAAATAAACGATGTGTTTTAACATGGGTTTGAATCCCATTCGTTCTTCAGAAATAAACGATGTGTTTTAACATGGTTTTGAATCCCATTCGTTCTCCAGAAATAAAAGATGTGTTCTAACATGGGTTTGAATCCCATTCGTTCTTCAGAAATAAACGATGTGTTCTAACATGGGTTTGAATCCCATTCGTTCTCCAGAAATAAACGATGTGTTTTAACATGGGTTTGAATCCCATTCGTTCTCCAAATATAAAAGATGTGTTATAACATGGGTTTGAATCCCATTCGTTCTTCAGAAATAAACGATGTGTTCTAACATGGGTTTGAATCCCATTCGTTCTTCAGAAATAAAAGATGTGTTCTAACATGGGTTTGAATCCCATTCGTTCTCCAGAAATAAAAGAAGAGTTTTAACATGGGTTTGAATCCCATTCGTTCTCCAGAAATAAAAGATGTGTTTTAACATGGGTTTTGAATCCCATTCGTTCTTCAGAAATAAAAGATGTGTTTTAACATGGGTTTGAATCCCATTCGTTCTTCAGAAATAAACGATGTGTTTTAACATGGGTTTGAATCCCATTCGTTCTTCAGAAATAAAAGATGTGTTTTAACATGGGTTTGAATCCCATTCGTTCTTCAGAAATAAACGATGTGTTCTAACATGGGTTTGAATCCCATTCGTTCTCCAGAAATAAAAGATGTGTTTTAACATGGGTTTGAATCCCATTCGTTCTTCAGAAATAAAAGATGTGTTTTAACATGGGTTTGAATCCCATTCGTTCTTCAGAAATAAAAGACGCCAGCGAGCCCGTTGTGCCCGCGGACATTTGTGCCTGTCATGCGCGCGCGCCCGCGCCAGTGACGCCTGTTCATTACTGTTGTTATTGGTCGGCCATCTTGCGACTACGTTTCATTATTAAAGCTTGTTCATTCGTTTACGTCGTTCGTCGTGTTTACTGGCGTGGTGGCAGCGATTAAAGGACCCACGAACAACAGTATAAATACAACGATCAATAGCAGAAGTCTCGTAACGAGCCAACCTGTACGGTGGTTGGAAAACGAACAGCAAGAAACGTACACAAGAGCTTACGAAACACATTCACACGGCCTCATCAACAATCACCCAAACCATCGACTCCAAAAATGACTTCAACAAGAGCACCAAAACAATGGACACTGACTAAAAACGAGACAATCACTTCCTTCGAAGCATGGAGACAAAACCTACAGTATACATTATCTCTCGACGTAAATTTCGCATCCTTCCTTGGTGATACCGTGACGTGGCTAAAGAAATCTCGAGGCCCTCTAAGAGGCTTTACTGATGACGGTGAAGCAGTCCCTGTCGCTAGACGTCGAACAGCACAGCAAAAGTGTACCCATCTGGAGTTGATGCTTGGCCAAATCGCTAATTATTGCCCAGTTATCTCTAGAAATTCAATTGTCAAGAACTCAACATCTATCAACTCCATCTGGCAAATGATTCGCATGCATTATGGGTTCCAGTCCACCGGAGCACACTTTATCGACTTTAATAACATTAAACTGGAACATGACGAACGCCCAGAAGACCTCTTTCAACGACTGATGTCCTTCGTCGAAGACAATCTCCTCATCGCTAATGGCAATATCACCCACCATGGCGAGATTATAACCGCCGACGAGGAATCAACACCCAGTCTTGAAAATATGATCGTTCTCACCTGGCTTAGACTAATCCACCCGGACTTACCAAACCTCGTAAAACAACGATATGGCACGGAACTTCGCTCCAGAACCCTCGCATCGATAAAACCAGAAATCTCCCAAGCGTTGGACTCACTGCTTGACGAACTACGCACAGCCGCTGATTCCAAGATACTACGCGCTACAGCGTCAAAATTTAGATTCCCTGCCTCACGTGAACCAAACAAATTGCCAAACAGTCGCCGCCCAACGACTTCCAGACGCCCCAGGTCATGCCCACTATGCAAAGAAGCAGGCCGCGCAGATCAACAGCATTTCCTAAGTAAGTGCCCTTACTTACCTCCTGAGGACAGACTCTTCCTCGCCAAGACTCGCTCGACAACCAACTATGAAGAGGAAGTAGAAGAAGACGACGATAACCTAGATCTGTACGCACCTGATCAAGTTGACAGTGAAGCGTCAGCCCTTCCGTCCGCACGTTCCATCTCCCGAAGGGTCAGCACCAGAAGGTCACCCCTACTCAACGCCTTCTATCGACAACACCCAGTGAGACTGACCCTCGACACCGGCGCCGAAACCAGCATGATTAAAGCGTCCGTTGCCCAGACACTTGGTCTTACCGTCGAAAAGTCTTCCCAACAAGCATTGCAAGCCGATGGTACGACACCGCTGACCGTTATTGGCGAAGTACACGTCCTGCTCTCTCGTTCCAACAAGAAACTCGCGCTCGACGCCCTCGTAGTAGAGGACATAGATGTTGACATACTCGCTGGAATACCCTTCCTCATCGCGAACGACATCTCAGTTCGCCCAGCCACTCAACAGATAACTATACAAGGCTCCGAAACCATCTTGTACCACACCGATGAAAAACACAGCACTCAGGCTCACACCATACGCCACGCCACGTCGTATGTGTTACGTTCATCGTCGCCCACCACCGTTATCTGGCCTGGAGATTACCTAGAAGTTGACGTCCCCCCCGAGCTGGGAACTGACAACACTATCGCCATTGAACCCCGTAGTGATACGTCCCAACTCAAACGCCCTCCACCCAGCGAAAACCCATGGCCCCAACCACGAGTCATAGATACAGTCGGAGGTAAAGTGCGAATTACCAACACGTCCGACGAACCATACACCGTCCGACGCCACGACCACATCTGCTGGGCCCGCCCAACCGTCCCAGCGACTCCTCCCGAAGCGGCTCCACCCTCAACACTCCCCGTTACAGAAGTAAAGCCTACCCCGCCGTCCTCAGGCAGCGTAAGTCTAGATCCAGACAAGCTACTTACAAGTTCCATGCGTGACCAATTCCAGAAGGTCCTACAGAAATACGACAACGTCTTCAAACCGGACATTCCAGGGTACAACGGAGCAGCGGGCCATATAGAAGCCCGCGTAAACATGGGACCGGTACAGCCGCCCCAACGTAAAGGGCGCCTTCCTCAATACTCTCGAAACCAACTAATAGAGCTGCAAGAGAAGTTTGACGAACTGGAAAGAGACCAAGTCTTCCAAAAACCCGAAGATATCGACGTGGCAGTAGAATACCTGAACCCCTCCTTCCTCATAAAGAAACCCTCTGGCGGTCATCGCCTCGTCACTGCCTTTGCAGACGTGGGACGGTACAGCAAACCCCAACCATCACTCATGCCAGACGTTGACTCCACACTACGCACCATTGCACCATGGAAGTTCCTGATAAAGTCTGATCTCAGCCGCGCCTTCTACCAAATACCCCTTGCTAAAGAATCCAGGAAGTACTGCGGCGTAGCCACACCATTTCGTGGCGTACGCGTTTACTGCCGCTCCGCAATGGGAATGCCCGGCTCAGAAACAGCACTCGAAGAGATGATGTGTCGAGTACTTGGTGACTTCATCCAAGAAGGCTGCGTGGCAAAGATAGCAGACGACTTGTACTGCGGAGGAGCAAGCCCCGAAGACCTTCTACCTATCTGGGCACGGGTCCTGGAACAGCTTGACAGGTGCAACCTTAGACTCTCACCAACTAAAACGGTCATCTGTCCAAAGTCCACCACCATATTAGGATGGGTGTGGTCCCAAGGCAAACTATCTGCAAGTCCTCATCGCGTCGCGGTTCTTGCATCTTGTCCTCCTCCAACTACCGTCAAAGGCATGCGCTCTTTTATCGGGTCCTACAAAGTCCTTAGCCGCGTCCTACCAGAGTGTTCCTCCCTAATCGACCCCCTCGAAGGCGCAATCTCGGGTCTCCAGTCACAAGACAAACTTACGTTGAACGAAAGTCTTCTCCACAAGTTTAAAGCTGCTCAGCAGGCCCTCACGTCAACCAAAGCCATCGCTCTACCACGTCCATCCGACTCCTTATGGATCGTAACAGACGGCTCCGTAACCAAACGTGGCCTCGGAGCAACACTATATGTGTCCCGTGAGAACAACCTCTATCTTGCCGGATTTTTCAGCGCAAAACTCCGCAAACACCAAGTCAACTGGCTGCCCTGTGAAATTGAAGCACTGAGTATCGCCGCGGCCGTCAAGCACTTCAGCCCGTTTATAATACAGTCTGAACACCGTACTTGCGTACTCACTGACAGCAAACCATGCGTCCAAGCCATCAATAAACTCTGTCGCGGCGAATTTTCCGCAAGCCCTCGGGTAACATCATTCCTAACTACCGTTAGCCGATATCAAGTCACGTTGCAGCATTTGGCCGGTACGGCTAACCTCCCTTCAGACTTTACGAGCCGCAACGCTCCAGAGTGCCAAGAACCAACATGCCAGGTGTGCAGTTTCATCAAAGAAACAGAAGACTCTGTCGTCCGTGACGTGTCCGTTCAAGACATCATCGACAACACCAAGTCACTTCCATTCACCACGAGATCAGCCTGGCGAGAAATCCAAAACGGATGTCCCGACCTCCGCAGAGTCCATGCCCATCTGAAACAAGGAACTAGACCCTCGAAGAAACTGACTAACATAAAAGACATCAAACGCTATCTAAACGTAACGTCCATCTCCAAAGACGGCATTCTAGTAGTCAAACGCAACCAACCTTTCACCCCCTCATCTGAGGCAATAGTAGTACCACGGTCCGTACTTGATGGTCTTCTCACAGCTCTCCACGTTCGTCTAAACCATCCATCTCGCAACCAGCTTCAGATGGTTGTACTACGCCACTTCTTTGCGTTAGACATGAACAGTGCCCTAACCAGGGTATCCTCGTCATGCCACCCATGTGCCTCCTTACGGAAGTTTCCAAGTTCTCTCGTAAACCAATCATCTGAAGAACCACCCGACGTCGTCGGCATATCCTTCGCTGCTGACGTTATCAAACGACAACGACAAGCAATCTTACTACTCAGAGAGTGTTCGACATCCTACACCAACACTTGTTTAATACAAGACGAAAAGTACGACACCCTGCGCGACGCCCTTACACGCCTCATTGTGGAACTACACCCTTTGGACGGTCCAAGAGCAGTCATTCGAGTAGACCCTGCACCAAGCTTCTTATCTCTTAGCAACAACGACGGTCTAAAACACTTGAACATTTGGCTCGATGTTGGTCGCATAAAGAATAAGAATAAGAACCCAGTCGCCGAAAAGGCTATTCAAGAGCTAGAAGAAGAGCTTCTGCGACAGGAGCCCGGAGGTGGACCCATTACTTCTACTGGCCTCGCACTAGCAACAGCTCGTCTCAACTCTCGCCTACGCCATCAAGGTCTCTCCGCTCGTGAACTATGGACACAGCGCAGTCAATACACCTGTGACCAACTCCCACTATCTGACTACCAGAATATAGTAGCGCAGCACCAGAAGAGGTCCACTAACCATCCCCACAGCGAAAAGTCCAAAGACAAACACGGAGTTGCCGCACCTCAGCCACAGATTCGAGTGGGAGACATAGTTTATTTGATCGCTGACCGCGACAAACTACGTGCTCGTGACCGCTACATCGTTACAGAAGTGAGCGACCCTTGGTGTTACATTAAGAAGTTCACCGGATCCCAACTTCGCGCCACATCATACAAGGTCAAGCTATGTGAGTGCTATGCCGTTCCCGCTCCCCTCGCCTCCTCCCACACTAGTACTCAAGTAATCCACAACGATGCCGACGAAGACTTCGCCACCGTAGACCCAACGTTAGCGTCAGAAGAACCAAGTCCACCAACACCCCCATCGGAACTTATCCGCCCATACGAAGTTGACTTACCAAGCTGGTGTAAACCAAACAATCAAGACAACGCATCGGAAGAAGACACCAACACAACCCCAGAAACAACTGAGCAAGACCCACCACCCTCGCAAGTCACTCTCACCGTCCCACTGCCCATCAACAACGAACTCAGCAGCGAAGAATCCCCCTCGAGACCACAACGAACACGCAAACCCCCAGCCTACCTCAAGGACTACTTCCTATATTGAGACATTATGCGACCTGTAGATGTATGAACCATAATAACTTTGTTATCCAGTTAATTAACAGAAAATAAGGAAGAAGAAGATACTGCGCCAGCGAGCCCGTTGTGCCCGCGGACATTTGTGCCTGTCATGCGCGCGCGCACGCGCCAGTGACGCCTGTTCATTACTGTTGTTATTGGTCGGCCATCTTGCGACTACGTTTCATTATTAAAGCTTGTTCATTCGTTTACGTCGTTCGTCGTGTTTACTGGCGAGATGTGTTATAACATGGGTTAGAATCCCATTCGTTCTCCAAATATAAAAGATGTGTTTTAACATGGGTTTGAATCCCATTCGTTCTCCAGAAATAAACGATGTGTTTTAACATGAGTTTGAATCCCATTCGTTCTTCAGAAATAAACGATGTGTTTTAACATGGGTTTGAATCCCATTCGTTCTTCAGAAATAAACGATGTGTTTTAACATGGGTTAGAATCCCATTCGTTCTTCAGAAATAAACGATGTGTTTTAACATGGGTTTGAATCCCATTCGTTCTTCAGAAATAAACGATGTGTTCTAACATGGGTTTGAATCCCATTCGTTCTTCAGAAATAAACGATGTGTTCTAACATGGGTTTGAATCCCATTCGTTCTTCAGAAATAAAAGATGTGTTTTAACATGGGTTAGAATCCCATTCGTTCTTCAGAAATAAACGATGTGTTTTAACATGGGTTTGAATCCCATTCGTTCTTCAGAAATAAACGATGTGTTTTAACATGGGTTTGAATCCCATTCGTTCTTCAGAAATAAAAGATGTGTTTTAACATGGGTTAGAATCCCATTCGTTCTTCAGAAATAAACGATGTGTTTTAACATGGGTTAGAATCCCATTCGTTCTCCAGAAATAAAAGATGTGTTTTAACATGGGTTTTGAATCCCATTCGTTCTTCAGAAATAAAAGATGTGTTTTAACATGGGTTTGAATCCCATTCGTTCTTCAGAAATAAACGATGTGTTTTAACATGGGTTTGAATCCCATTCGTTCTTCAGAAATAAAAGATGTGTTTTAACATGGGTTTGAATCCCATTCGTTCTTCAGAAATAAACGATGTGTTCTAACATGGGTTTGAATCCCATTCGTTCTCCAGAAATAAAAGATGTGTTTTAACATGGGTTTGAATCCCATTCGTTCTTCAGAAATAAAAGATGTGTTTTAACATGGGTTTGAATCCCATTCGTTCTTCAGAAATAAAAGATGTGTTATAACATGGGTTTGAATCCCATTCGTTCTCCAGAAATAAACGATGTGTTCTAACATGGGTTTGAATCCCATTCGTTCTTCAGAAATAAACGATGTGTTTTAACATGGGTTTGAATCCCATTCGTTCTTCAGAAATAAACGATGTGTTTTAACATGGGTTTGAATCCCATTCGTTCTTCAGAAATAAACGATGTGTTTTAACATGGGTTTGAATCCCATTCGTTCTCCAGAAATAAACGATGTGTTTTAACATGGGTTTGAATCCCATTCGTTCTTCAGAAATAAACGATGTGTTCTAACATGGGTTTGAATCCCATTCGTTCTCCAGAAATAAACGATGTGTTTTAACATGGGTTTGAATTCCATTCGTTCTTCAGAAATAAAAGATGTGTTTTAACATGGGTTTGAATCCCATTCGTTCTTCAGAAATAAACGATGTGTTTTAACATGGGTTTTGAATCTCATTCGTTCTCCAAAAATAAAAGATGTGTTTTAACATGGGTTAGAATCCCATTCGTTCTCCAAATATAAAAGATGTGTTTTAACATGGGTTTGAATCCCATTCGTTCTTCAGAAATAAAAGATGTGTTTTAACATGGGTTTGAATCCCATTCGTTCTTCAGAAATAAAAGATGTGTTTTAACATGGGTTTGAATCCCATTTGTTCTTCAGAAATAAAAGATGTGTTTTAACATGGGTTTGAATCCCATTCGTTCTTCAGAAATAAACGATGTGTTTTAACATGGGTTTTGAATCTCATTCGTTCTCCAAAAATAAAAGATGTGTTTTAACATGGGTTAGAATCCCATTCGTTCTCCAAATATAAAAGATGTGTTTTAACATGGGTTTGAATCCCATTCGTTCTTCAGAAATAAAAGATGTGTTTTAACATGGGTTTGAATCCCATTCGTTCTTCAGAAATAAAAGATGTGTTTTAACATGGGTTTTGAATCTCATTTGCTCTCCAGAAATTAAAGATGTTTTATACATGTGTTTGAATTCTATTCCTTCTTTACAAATCAAAGTACGCAAATGATATTAGATATCAATCCGACTAACGTTGATAGATATTAGCAAATAATATCATGAACCGGAGTAACGATAAACCACGCAAATATACCATATATCTACAGTACGCAAATAATATCATGAACCGGAGTAACGATAAAGCACGCAAATATACCATATATCTACAGTACGCAAATAATATCATGAACCGGAGTAACGATAAACCACGCAAATATACCATATATCTACAGTGCGTAAATAATATCATGAATCGGAGTATAGATATACCACGTAAATATACCATATATCTACAGTCCGCAAATAATATCATGAATCGGAGTAAAGATAATCCACGCGAATATACCATATATCTACAGTGCGTAAATAATATCATGAATCGGAGTAAAGATAAACCACGCAAATATACCATATATCTACAGTACGCAAATAATATCATGAATCGGAGTAAAGATATACCACGTAAATATACCATATATCTACAGTACGCAAATAATATCATGAATCGGAGCAAAGATGAACCACGCAAATATAACATATATCTACAGTACGCAAATAATATCATGAATCGGAGTAAAGATAAACCACGCTAATATACCATATATCTACAGTGCGTAAATAATATCATGAATCGGAGCAAAGATAGACCACGTAAATATACCATATATCTAGAGTACGCAAATAATATCATGAACCGGAGTAAAGATAAACCACGCAAATATACCATATATCTACAGTGCGTAAATAATATCATGAATCGGAGTAAAGATAATCCACGCAAATATACCATATATCTACAGTACGCAAATAATATCATGAATCGGAGCAAAGATAAACCAGGTAAATATATCATATATCTAGAGTACGCAAATAATATCATGAACCGGAGTAAAGATAATCCACGCAAATATACCATATCTACAGTACGCAAATAATATTATGAACCGGAGTAAAGATAATCCACGCAAATATACCATATCTACAGTACGCAAATAATATCATGAATCGGAGTAAAGATAATCCACGCAAATATACCATATATCTACAGTGCGTAAATAATGTCATGAATCGGAGTAAAGATAATCCACGCAAATATACCATATCTACAGTACGCAAATAATATCATGAATCGGAGTAAAGATAATCCACGCCAATATACCATATCTACAGTACGCAAATAATATCATGAATCGGAGTAAAGATAAACCACGCAAATATACCATATATCTACAGTGCGTAAATAATATCATGAATCGGAGTAAAGATAATCCACGCAAATATACCATATATCTACAGTGCGTAAATAATATCATGAACCGGAGTAAAGATAAACCACGCAAATATACCATATATCTACAGTACGCAAATAATATCATGAATCGGAGTAAAGATCCACTTAAATATACCAAATATATTGGCAATGTACGAATATACCATATCTACAATGAAAAAATAATGCTATGAATTGGAGATATAACAAATTTTATCTTTAAAATATAGTATTTCTACAGTGCGCAAATCCCACATTAAAATGGATTGAAGATAAAGTACGAGAATTTACCATATCCACAGTGCTCAAATGATAGCATGAGTCGGATTTATGTTAAACCACGCAAACATAACATATATACAGTGTGTATATGATATATTGAACCAGAATGAAAATAAACTAAGTAAGTATCCATATTTTACAGTCCGCAAATAATGAAATTAACCGGAGTTAAGCTATATCAAGCAAATATACCATATGTACAGTGCGCAATTATATTATGAATCGGAGTGAAGATAACTCAGGGAATTATAACACATAATTACTGTTGGCAATATAATATCATGAATCAGATTTACGATAAACTACTTGAATAAGTTTACAATGTCTACATGTTTAAAATGTTCACATCTTCATTAACAGTTCGCTCTAATACGCTAAGGTGACGTATATAGCCGAGAGCAGTTGCTGATCCGACACACAAGATTGCCAGAGCCCTGTTTGCCGGCTTAACCCGTTTCCACCTCTCACGGACGAGGACGTAGGGTTGGACTTTGAGAGGCGCCATAATGTCTATAGTGCGCATACAAATAATTTCAATTGGAGTTGAGAAAAACTACATAAATATGTTATATGTCTTTATAGTGTGGAGAAATATTACATAAGATAATCTATATAGTACAGTGCGCAAGTAATATTTTGAATCGGACTTGAGAAAAACTCTCATCAATATATTATATGTCTACAGTGCGCAAAAAATATCGTGAATAGCAGTTAAGATAAACTATGTAAATATCAAAGATCAAATATTACCGATATAAGTAAACCAAACTATTAAATTACTCTGATTCTAACTGCCCAAAAGCAGTGTACCTATAGGTACAATAGGTTCAATAGGTACTCCTTGTTACACGTGAAAAAAAAAAAAAAAAAAAAAAAAACAACGTAAAATTAAATAGCCGACAGCCTCCCCCCCCCCCCCCCCCCATAATGAACAAAAACATTTTATGCATATTTATTGTCCTTGATTATTTATTTTTTTATAGACAAATGGCCAAAGAGACAGATAAATGCCTTTCCTACTTCATAATTAATCGAGGTTCTCGTTTCTCTTTCTTTCTTTCTTTTCTTTTTTTTTTTTTTTTTTCCAGTTGTCGGGTTCCGTTTTCTTTAAAATCAAGCATTTCAATTAAACACAGAAAATTCTCACAAAAAAAAAGTTATTAAATCTAACCGAAAAGTTAAAAAAAGTAAGGTTTTTCAATAGCGTTTTGATATGCTTTTTTTTCTTGGTATAAAATTCATAATTCATTATTCTAACAAAGTAAAAAGTCCCAAAACGTTTTTCCTTACCTCTTAACTGAAATTGAAATTGCGAAGTCGTCGTCTTACATCTGAAATCCTAAAAAGCAGTCAAAAGTTAGCTATTTGGTTGAATAAAATACAATATTTATCGTAGAAAAGCTACGTGAGTGAGGAAGACAAGCCGCAATAAAGTTTTCGCGCCATAAGACAACGTGATTGACAAAGACCTCGGCATTTAGCTTATGAGATATCTCTAGTTTCTAGTTTACTGGAATGTTTTGAGTTTTTAAATCCAGCGTATCAGTTAGGAGTTTCAAGACAGGAAGATAATTGTGGTCTTTTGTGTGTGTGTGTGTGTGTGTGTGTGTGTGTGTGTGTGTGTGTGTGCTTTTTTTTTTTGCGCGTGTGTGTTTGGTTTTAGCTTTTTTTTCATCCACGAAGTCCACGTTTGCATCGAAGTTCAAATTCGCCTCCACGCAACGCATGCTTCACGTCATGCAGAATTTTTCTATTTTCAAAAAATACTAAATGAGCTCATTTAACGATAAAACAGTTGAACTTAGAATTTCATAAAAGCAGTATTAGTGCAAAATTGTTATTGCTTTATGTTCATATTGGGAGTCAAAAGTTACAATTACTGATGAGATCAGTATAGCCATTGAATTTGACTCGCGAAGCTAGACCTAGGTATTAGCGCTTACAAAATTTTCATATTTTTTCAAAACTAATAAAAAGTTCAAGTTCGTAACGCCAGTTTAGCACATAGAAGGTTAAAGACAGGAAGTTAGAATTAAGCTAAATGTGGTTTTACAAGACTATTTTCATTCACGAAGTCGTTGGCGGGAAAGTTCAAATTTTCCACACGTCGCACTCTGCATGGTCGACATGCTTCATGCAAAAAAAATCAATTTTCAAAGAAAAAGTACCAAAATGATTTGTTTTAAGACTAAAAAAATGGTTTAGAGTTTCATAAGACAATTTTGAAGTAAAACTTTATTCTGTTTTACATGTCTTTGGGGTCAAAAATTACAATTTGAAATACGTACTGGTTTGCCTCCCAAAGATTAGCCGATCCACCTCGGTATTTTAACGTTTGAAAACTCTCTCTTTTGTTTCAAAATAAGTAATTTTTAATTTCTAATACAAATTTAGCCCATAGCAGTTTAAAGGCAGGAATATGGAATTTAAATGAAGTTTTTTGTGTATTTTTTCATTCACGAAATCGTTCGCTTGGGAATACAAATTTGCCTCCATACAACGCAAACCTCATGCAGAATATTTCGATTTTCAACGAACAAATTTAATTAAACTGCTGAGAACTGGTTTAAACTTTTATGAAAACCGTTGTTCTTTCTAATTTATCCGTTGTTGGGGATCATTAGTTACAATTAAGCTTCAGATATTGAATTTGAGGCGTGCTGTCCAAAACTTCAACCGAGTTGCAAGCCTTTATTCGCTTTTGAAGAACTATATGTTTGAAAATATCAATCTGAACAGAAAGACTCTTCTTTTTCTTAAGCATTTCTAGCAAACTTCTGTTTACTTGAGGTTTTTAAAAGTTAGAATTCAGCTGTTTTATAATGAATAAAAATATTTCATCTTACCTCGTGGAAGTCTTGCAGTCCTTTGAACGTGAGCAGCCTCAACTTTTTGCCGCCTTGAGTTAAAAAGCCCGCAGAGTGCAACTCAGGCTATTCAGCCAATAGGAAGTCATTTTACCCGCTGTCTTTGTCTGATTCAACCAATGAAGAATCGATATTCTTCGGAGTTGTCAATCAATTGAGATAATTGGGAGTTGTCAATCAATGTTCATAGGTTTAATTTTGACGTAATACTCACGGGAAAGCGGGAAAATTTGTATGCTTACAGTACAACGAAAGAAGGTTATATTAAATTTTATTGCATCACAATAGTACTTTTGCCTAGAACAATTCTCGAGCCTATTCCATAACAATTTCTATCAATACATTTCTAAGACAAGAATAAATATATAATAATAATTCATAATTCTATGGTCTTATAATATATTTATTTATTCTTAAGTGCTACCTCTTTAAATAGTGAAAAAATTAAAGCGAATTATGATAGAATAGCATTAAGTAGAGGAGAATAAATTGGCACGCAGTTAAAGAGAATAAAATGAGCTGGTAAAGAAAGAATAGAATGGAACAAAATCGAATTGAATAAATCAATTAAAAACGGCTGGAATCCAAAAAATTCGTAGTGGAATAAAATGGGATAGAATATAATACACTGGAAAAGAATATAATTGAGAGAAATAACTGAATAGTTTTTATCAAACTTATTAAGGTGCTATGCTGTTGGGAACATCTTTTTTTTTTTTTTTTGTATTATAAGCGCCATCGTGATTTGTTGTGTATGCGTGACTCGTCGAAGAAGACACTCCCTCCTCCCCTCCCCCTCCCCTCCCCTCCCCTCCCCTCCCCTTCCCTCCCCTCCCCCCTCCCCCTCCCCCCATTACTAGTCAAAATACGTACATCACACTGCCATGATTTAGTTGCTAACCCCACAGAAAGGCCAAGCTAGAATTTTGTTGTGTTTTTAAGCTTAACAAATCGAAGTCAGTTTTCTATACGTCTGTACTGTATTAAAACCTGAAATGATCCAAACTCAAGTGGAAACCACGTGCTTGTCTTCTTCTTCTTCTTGTAATATATTTTTGCTTGAGTGCATAAGTATGAAAATTGCCATGCATGCCCACAAGCAAATCGTCTTTAAATCGTTTTAGTGTTTTTGGGTTATTGTTTTCTTAATTTTCGTGTGCGGAAGTTGTTCTCAAAAATCTAACAGTTTGATATAAATCAAAACACTGAAATATATGCATGGGATTTTGCAGTGGCATTTCAGAATGGCGGCCCTTTGAGGGGCGTAAGCAGGGATCTTGCAGGGGAGGTGCACAGGCAATAATTTGCAGAACCTCCCTCCCCCCCCCCCTCCCCCCCAAAAAGGTAACCAAAAATAATAGCAGAACCAAAAATAAATAAATGAATATACAAACAAACAAACAAACAAACAAGCAAGCAAACAAACAAAAAAATAAATAAATAAACAAATAAATAAATAAATAGATAAATAAAGGTAACCAAAAAAATTTTACAGAACCAAAAAAAACAAAAAAACAAAACAAAAACAAAACAAAAACAAAAACAAAACAAAACAAAACAAAACAAAACAAAACAAAACAAAACAAAACAAAACAAAACAAAACAAAACAAAACAAAACAAAACAAAACAAAACAAAACAAAACAAAACAAAACAAAGCAAAGCAAAACAAAACAAAACAAAACAAAACAAAAACAAAAAAGGAATAATGGGTGAGTGATTCTTAAAAATGCTATAAGATGTAGTAAGATGGAGATGGAAAGTGGTCTTCATTTAATCAAAATACATTTACATGCAATCTTAGAGCAAAAGGAGATGGATGAGCAGACCTTAAGCTTTTATGGAGGGGTGCATGTGCATCCTGTGCTCCCCCTGTTTACGGCCCTGCCTTTATCCACTAAAAATTCCACTGGAATCGGGTCGCATTGGCCGGCCTGGGCGAGCGGTATGTTTAGTTTTGGTTCTCTTACTGCATTTTTAGTGTGTTTTAGTTCCTTCTAGTTTCATCTTCTTTGCTTTGATCCGTACGCTGGTGACACGAATGGGAAACGTTTGCGCATGCGTGCACTTCAGCACGTTTTGTAAGAGTTTGAGTGAGAAAATAAATGTTTGTTTTCTCCAAGTATACATAAAAATTTGGCGAGTATACTTTTGTCAGACCAAGATACTGTATTAACAAACATAATATGTATTTTCGCATTTTGTGAAGTTCAATTTACCAGGCATGTTTGAAAGTCAAATTTACATATGTTTTGAGTAATTTGCATACGGATTCAGGGCATGCGCAGACGTTTTTCACTCGTGTCTGCGCCGGTTATTCCTTCCTTCCTCTTCTCTTCCGTTTCTCTCTTTTTTCTTCAATGCGGTTTGTCCTGGAAAACTGAAAACAATTTATTAACAAAAAGTCTGATAACTAAACAGTTTAGTACGTTTTGTTTGTCTGAGTCGGTTAGGTATAGTATGTGCATGGCATCATCATGTAGCTGCTGACAGGATTCCACATACATATCAAAGATTCGATTCAAGTCATGAGTCGTTTCAGTTAACAGGCTATTTTTACAGTTATTATATTAGTTTTAAAATCTACATCTCCCTAGCCTCGTAGTTGCGTCAAAATGAACCCTCACAGATTGAAAGAGATCTTAGATCAACTCATTATTTTATAGAAAATGAAATTGATGGCAATATATATATTGAACTGAACAGAGAAAACAATTTCTAAAGTCATTCAATAGACAGTAAAATTCTAAAATCATCTCGTTTACGGCACAAATATTAAGCGTCAGTTGACAAGCAAAAAAATTCTTCGGAATTAATGAAAAGAACTAGTAGAGATAAATAAGACTCGTGTTTGACTAAAAAAATGCAAAAGATAAAATAAAATGCAATTGGGGGGAAGAAAAAACACTTAATCTATCTTTTCACTTAGCTATTTTAGGCAACCAGGTTAAAGCGAAATAGCGCTACTCCGACTAAATATAGGCGACACGTTCGAATATGGCATGCGGTCGAAGCAATCGCTAAGAACTTCCTTTAGCTTTAGAGCACGAGGGCTTTGCTTTGAGTTTAGTATCAAGAAGCGAAGATCAAAAGTCGCATGCAATTCCGTTTGATTGGCGTGAAGCAACCATGGAAATCTCCCTCAACGTCATTATATGGTTGATGATTTTGCTAAACACAAACCTCCCTATTTCTGGGTGCCGTTTTGGTTGTGATTCTGGCCAGGCGTGTTGTGGCTATCGATGCGTCGATGCTTCTGACTGTAGTGGACAATCCTGCGTTAGGGCTTCTGATTGCTCCATAGGCCAAAGCTGTTGCAACGAAAAGTGTTTGAATATTGGCTCGTTTTGTGCTGAACAGTCATGCTTATCTGACCTAGATTGCCCAGCTGGACACGCTTGCTGTAGAGAAAAGTGTGTACGCGGTTCGGACTGCAAAGGTCTGTTTTGCAACAGATATAGTGATTGCTCAAAAGGCCAGCTTTGTTGCAACAAGAAGTGTTCAACCGTTTCCTACTGTGATGAGAAGTTCCAGTCTTGTATAATTAACGACGACTGCTTTGCAGAACAAGTTTGCTGCCATGATAAATGTGTGAACGGTTCTGATTGCAGAGCACAGTCTTGTGAATATGATTCTGATTGCTCTTCAGAACAGTCTTGCTGCAACCATAAGTGTGTGGATGATTCTGATTGCAGAGGAAAGTCTTGTCATACTAAATTTGATTGTTCCACAGGACAAGCTTGCTGTAATGATACGTGTATCTATGGTTCTAGCTGCATAGGAAGGTCTTGTGATACTGACTTAGACTGTTCTGAAGAAAATTCAGAAGCTTGCTGCAATAACAAGTGTGTACCATTTTCGGACTATGAAGGATCATATTGCGACACTCACTTAGATTGTGCTTTAAGACAAGCTTGCTGCAACCACATGTGCGTCCATGGTTCTGTGAATGACTGCGCAGAACAGTTTTGTGCTGCTGACTACGATTGCCCTAAAGGAAAAGATTGCTGCAACCATAAGGGCGTCGATGGTTTCAAGTGCAATACAACAACTTCAAAAATGATGACTTCTCTACTGATTATACTCCTTACAGCATTTACATGCATTATTTGTGTTGTCGCAGTAATATATTTGTACAACAGAAAACGAAAGAGGCTGGCAAAGGCAGCGGACAGTGAAAGAGATGAAACTCCTTTGGTCGACACCGACCATACGGCAGAACAATCGGTTTAAAGTGCAAATGAACCCTTCAACAATACTTTCAGTACTGATTCTACATGAAGTGAATAGTTGAATCGTAAAATATTTCTTGATTTGAGTGATGCGTCTCTAAGTTATGAAGGTTTATTTGAGCTTGAGGTGAATAATTGTTTCAGTATAAATACACAGGTGATTCTTTCAAAAAAATACGAAAGAAGAAGTTAATGTCGTTTTATTCATTTATTTATTTATCTTTTTTCTTTTTACTTTTTAAAGTTTTATTGTAAAGTACTTTATAACGATAAAAGGGATTCTCGTGCAATGCCAAGCAGAATAAACAATAAACATATATTTTAGATAGTGGTATTTTAACTTGTTACTTGTCATGGTGAATTTATTAAGAGCTAAAACATCGATCGTGACCTGTGCATAGTCAATGTATTTTTGATTTGTTTCTACAGGCAAAATTCACCCTCATCATTCCCAAAAACGTCTTTTGACTTACTGTCTTTTGACTTACTGTAACTTACTTTCACAACAAGCCGTTGAAATGTCCGAGTTCGCAAAAAATCGAAAACCGTAGTAACTAACAGTCCATTCTCGTACCCAAGGCTTTCTCAGCTTTCTATAATGAAAAATCGATTTTTTGAAAGGTCTGGGCATGAGAATGCTAACAGTCAGAATAATTTCAACGTATTTTGTTATTTTTTCTAAGCAATTGTCTTGACACTGAAAAGGGAAACAACAGCAAAGCAAGCGAAACAACGTTACCTCAAACAAAGAGAGTAAACGATTTTTTAGGTCATAGAAATAAAATTAAAAGGATAAATAAATAAATAATAATAAGGCTAGTTAAGGATCGTGTATTCAATTTTTAAATGATAGGGATAGGACCGTAGAAAGCAAGGAAGATTACCATGTTTTGACACAGGAAAACCATGATACAGTATAAATTTCTTACCATCGAAAAATCTGTCACCAGCTAGGCCAACGCGAAAGGAAGAAAAAATAATCACTATGTTTATTTTCGAAAAAGAAAAAGAAATTAAGTTGCAGCAGAGCAAAGGAGGTCTTAATTTTGTAATATAAGAATTTTCTTATTAATGCTAATTCTGAACAAATTAAAATATCATGAATTAAGCTGCAGCGCAAAGGTCATTCGGTATGTATAGGAAATACCAACCGCACTCGTGGTAAAAAGCCACTTTCACCAAATGCGAAGGCATTTCATGACCTACCCCCCCCCCCCCCCCCCCCGCCTCTGACTCGACCATTTCTCTTAATTACATACTTTGACAAGCAATGGGGACTCCCTATATTTATCTGAGAGGCAACGGAAATTCTACATTTTGACGTTTTGACATTTTGACATATATTTACTTCGCAATTGTCCGCGAATGTTCTTAGCATTGGAAACTTCCTACGTATATCTGAGAGACAACGGAAATTCTAAGGTCCTTTACTGAAGCAGGTGTACCTCGATACGATACGCCAGATCAATCATGGCAGTGAGAACTCTCTTGGTATTGGCATTGATTATGGTAAGCGTATGTCGCAGTCATGATAAGTGTTTGGATAGTTCTGACTGCGAAGACCATTCATGTAAGAGTAATTCAGATTGCTCCGCTTTGGGTAGGGTGTGCTGCGATAATAAGTGCTCAGATGGCCAAAAATGTGTTGGACAGTCATGTATTGTCGACTCAGATTGCTTCCAAAATCAACACTGCTGTGAACATAAATGTTCCGGCGATGCCATATGTGGTATCAAAAACTTCACATTGGTTATAGCTCTTGTTGTATTTGGCCTTGCCGCCTTCATAATCATGATCTTGATCGTGATCATAATTATTGTCAAGATATTGTGCAGTACTGATCGTGAATGACAAACTCAAACCAACTTTATATGATCTTATATCTACGTGGGACCAGATTCACCAAGGCATGCAATATCCGCGTGTATAACAACTTTACAGCAACAATTTTATGGAGCCATAGGGCAACCTAATGCATGGGCGTATAGTCATACAGGAGTGTCTGTAGATGACAAATGAGCTAGTCAGGCTTATGTAAAGAGCCATAAAATGTAAAAAATGCTAGTGTGGCAGACGGACTTTCTCATACAGTGGATCAGTTCTTTGGAATTATCTCTCCCTCCCTTCTAAATCTTACAAGCTTTCCATCAAATCTTTCCTTTTCTAACTCTTTCTAAATTCACAGCTAGAACTTGATTCCTTTATTATATTTCAAACGTCAATTTTGATTTGATCAATTGTAATTTTCAATTTCATATATCTATTTCAGTATGATGTAGTTGAATCGTATATTGTAATCATTAATTTAACTTTCATGTTGTAAGCCAAATTGGAAACCATGCAGTTATTAATTAATTTTGTACTGAATTTTTCTACTCAATTAAAATAGCTCACTATTTAAAAACATTTTTTATATTTTAAAATTAAATTAAAAACACTATAACAGGAACAATCGTTTTGACTCGTAAATAAGAACCTGTAAATGTTAAGAACGAGGGAAAATATATAGTGGTTTCTCGTGCATATATGCCACTAGAGAACCTGGGGGAAAAACCCTCCTGACAAAATAGTTGTGAGTTCATGAGATTTTTTTTTTTTTTTTTTTTTTTTTTTGTTTGTGATGTATCGTGTTCTCTACTCATAGAGAACTTGGTTGTTTACGGAGGTGTATCATAGTACGTTGCAGAGGCGGATCAAGGAGAGGAGTACAGGGGGTGCGCACCCCTCAATGGTTCCACTTTGTGCCCCTACTTCGAAGATAATCAATACTGTTTTTTCCCTTTGATTCTAATTGGTGCACCCCTCCCTGGGTTAACTTTGTGCGCAGCACCCCTCCCTGAACACAATTCTGGATCCGCCCCTGTTAATGTCATAAGCTCTGTTAAATAATTAATAAATTAAAAATGACACAGGTATCCCAAAGTGTCATTTTTTCCCAATCAGCTTTTGAAAGGTTATATCCTAACATATAACAATCTCAGCAACTGGGATTAACTAGAACCTAACCGGCATCGTTTGCATGTTTATTACACCAGTCTCCTACACGGTCTTTTGGGTTTGCGAATAAAGATTCAAGGTCACGCGATATTGTTAAATGCTTAAAATAAATAGATTACGTCATCCCATATGTCATTTCCGTACACGATTGCAGAGCGAAACTGGGAAGGAGCTCGCAAGTATAGATTTACATGCAAGAATCGCAATTAATATTTGCAAGACTCATTACGAAAGAGATCGATCGACCATGGGATTGAGAATTCTTCTGCTTTATACCCTCTTCTCAGTAAACTATTTCTGCACTTCAGCGATGTTCTGTGGTTGTGATTACGACCAAGTTTGCTGTAACGGCTTATGTCTTTACGGCTCAAACTGCTTAGGAAATTACTGCTATTCGGATTCCGATTGCTCTTTCGGCGAAGTCTGTTGTGGTAGTTCTTGTTCAGATAGCTGTAGCGACAACGTGGGCGTTATAATTGGAGCTGTTTTTAGTATTATATTTGGCATATTCTTGTTCTGTGTGATCGTCATTTGTTGTCGCCGAAGGCAAACAGTCCGAACAGTGCAACGTCCTATACTTGGGCAAAGAGTGATCGCCCGAACTACGACCACCACGACAACACGGAATTACAGACGAGTACCCAACTATCCTCATCAAGGACCTTATCAAGGACAACAGCCCTATGGCTACCAGCAAGGATACGTACGACCACCGCCGCAATATCCTGGATATGGAGCTACAAACCCAATTGCAGGGGCCTACCAAAGCGGAAGTAATGCTCCGCCACCAATGTCTGTCGCTCAACCTCCCCCTTATGAAGAAGTTCCTGCGGTAGTAGCGATGGGGAACGGATGTACAGATCAGAAAAACAATTATCCACAAGCCTCTGCACCTTCTATGTAGAAAAACGTCAGAACATCAAACAAAGAAGGGAGAAACACTTGTATATACTGTGTATATTGCGTTTTTGATGCTGTAATTTGAGACATATTTGACGTCATGAATGAAATTAAACACAGATTTTTCACTGAAAAGATCCATGAAATGGAAGCCAGAGCTTCATGTTAACATTAGAACAATCATTAAGATTTTTTTCATTTCATCAATTTTATAAATTTGATTTATATGTGTATGTAAATTATCCATTTTTTGAATAGGAGTAGCTAATATTCCCATTTCGAGTTTATTCGCCATTGCTCTGTCTTAGCCTCGATTATGTGCTGACGGGTTTGTTCTTTGTTTTGATTAAGGTACACTGCATAGTAAGGAATGTAAATGCTATGGATCAATAGAAGTTGATTAAATTGCAACAGATTTTGGTTGAATAGATAATACTATAAGGCACAATCAAGACTAAAAGGCTGACCAAAGAGGACTCGAAACTGGGTATTAAGGTACAAGCTTTGATATAATATAAGAAAAAATATGACAAAAGGCATAATCACATACATGTGTCCACCCACTTTCTGCAATGTGGCTGGTTGAGACAAGAGCTAGGATATGATCTTTGTGGTTGAAAAAATTTGTACAACATTATTGCCTTGATGTAATATATAGAGTATGAGTGGCCATGTTGTATCTGATATACGAACTCGAGGCGTAGCCGAGAGTTTGTATATTGGATACAACACGGACACGAATACTATAGATTACTTATCAAATGTCTAGGTTAGTTCCTTTGTGTTTCCATAAAATTTTCAAGATAAAAGTGAATCTGGCCAAGAAATTCCATCTTAAAGTTTATGCAAATGAACAGGATTCTGTATCTGATTTACAGAACTCTACACGGTCGTGATTTCTGTTGTGTTTTCCTCATTAATTATTAATGAGTTTAATAATGAAATATACGATGTTCAATTTTCTATTAAAGTCGTAAAGTATTTTACTATAGATTATATCAGTATCTTGTTATTTGTTGCTGGTTTTGAAGGAGGGCATGTATCAGCTGAATCTTTATTTACGTTTTTTCCTCATTATAAAAAAAAATTCAAGCTACAAGCAAACTGACTCCAGAAATCGAAAGAGAATGTCATATTTAGTAACTACTGAAAAGCACACACAACCATACATTTCTTTGTATTTATAGTGTTTTCAAACATTTTGCTCCCAAAATATTGAACATGTTACTCTCAAAATTTCAGTAGTTACTAAACAAAACATTCTTTTTCGATTTCTGGAGTCGGTTTGCTCGTAGCTTGAAAAAATATATATGCTAATGAGGAAAAAACGTAAATAAATATCGGCCTGTAGTAAAAGAGAGGCGATCAAAAGTGTCCTTGTGCCCTACCGGCCCAATATCCTCCTCAGTGACTTGTGAACCGAAACATACTCTATATGGTCATTCTTTCAACTTGTCATCATCTTCATGTGCTAATGATCAATGTTGATCATACATTGTAGTAGAGGAGGTTCAAACTAATACCCCCAAATGGCAGTTCTGTTTTTCCATGGTCTTCCTCTTAGCCTAGCTGTGTACAAACACTTCCCACCCCTTCCCCTATGGGAGCTTCCTCCCCATGGCTTCTCCCACCACCCAGTATAATTTTCAAAGAGCAGGAATTTACTGACCACTAATTGCTTTTCAAGGCGCGGGAATGAAAATCGAGAACCTTAATTTCAAGATTTTCAGGGAGTGAGAGCGTTCCTACAAGCAAACCGTAAGTTCCGCGATCGCCTGGACGGCTTAAAAGGTGGCTGGACCCCTCACGCTTGACCGCTACCTTCCACTTTTGGAACGCTGGTGCATAAACGTGTTTGATCCGATTGCAAATCTTTTTTGCACATAAGTCACATAAAGATTGAATTAATGTTTGATACAATTTTTAGTGAGATCGGACGTCATAACATGTGATTATGATGAAATATTTGTTTTCGTTTAGAAAATAATTTTAGCCTTGCAGAGCGTTCAACACTAAAATGCTTCGTACCACATAATTATATACTAGATGCCTCCATTTGTAGGGATTTTTGAAAAAAAGTGGATTTTTTTCCAAAAGTGGAAGGTAGCGGTCAAGCGTGAGGGGGTCCAGCCACCTTAAACGTACGCACTCACGCTGCTGTTAGCACGTCACAGTGTAATCACGCGGTTACGCTCTAACATTACAGCTTCCGTGTTTTCAAAACGAAAGTGACTCCATGATTTTTGACGAACCAAGCATGGCTTTTAAATTTTTTCTTTTCCTTGGAGCCTGCCTTATAGGAACTGGATGCGTTTTGGCTGATGATGACCGGTGCAGTTATAGTTCTGCGTGTAAACTGAATCATGTCTGCTGCAATTATCAATGTGTGTATGGCACAGACTGCGCTGGAAGAACGTGTAGTGTTCCCTCAATGTCAGACCAATGTTCAGGGATGTTGTGTTGTGATGATGGGTATTGCCAGTACATGTGTGATGATAATACCATTCCTATGATAATCGGGATCGTTGTAGGTGTGTGCTTCTTCATCTTCATACTTAGCATCATCATATACTGCCTTTGTCGAAGACGATATTACAGTCCAAGAGGAGGCTACATCATAACGCCTTCCCAAGGACAGATTTATACGACTACTACCGCGGCTCATTTTACCCAGGTACCGAATTATACCACAGAACAAGCTTACAGTCAACAGTGCTATGGACAGGCAAATCCTCAGTACGGCTACGGAGCAATCTGAACAACCCTTTAAAAAAATGCCTAGATAGTAAGGGATAGTATCAAGCTGATTCTACTACTAGTAAGGGACCGATCATCAACCATCGCAATGCTTCAAACATCTTTATTTATATCTTAGAGACTTTTATATACACAATATATAACATTGTTATAAATATTGTGTATATGTCTGGAAAAGTTTGAGCAAGATTAAGATCACTATTAAATATTTAGAACAGATATCTATAAATAGATAAATATAATTTAGCATTAGTTTATGGAAAAATTGCTAGTCAGAATGCAGCTCAATATTTGGAGGACATAACAATAGGTTTCCAATTCTCATGAGATTGAAATTCTTTTTTGGCCTCCAAATTGAGCTGCTTTGACTTACAACTTAAAAAGCGGAATTAGATTATTATTATTATACTTAACATAATGATTGAGCTCAAGGAACGAGTTTAGAGTAATTTATAAATAATTGAGTGCAGATTTTGGCAAATATTTTCAAAAGCCATGTGTTAGCAAAGTTTGTGCACTGTTTTCCATATCGGATTATGCACATTTTTATCAGTGGGAATTTCATTGTCTATCAGGGTACACACTGTAGCCTCTCAATCAAGTATACATAAAGTATATAAACAAAGAAATCATACTTAAGAGAAAAGCAGTTGATTTGAACAGGAAAAAACTACACCTAATGACTTTCTCTAAAGTCAATGTGCACCAGCACGAATCTCTAGCACAAAGCATAATGGAAAACCGAGTACTACACAAATAAGAACAAGGCAATTGATAAAAACAACAAGAAAGAAAAAAAAAAATACTCTATTATTTTCATCTGTTGAAATACTTACAGTTTCATAGAAAATGTTGAAGGAAAAATTATCAGAGGGAGTTTTAGAGGAGCTGAAAAACCTTAAGTACTGTAGAGATTCGTGCTCATTGACTATCATTAGTATCTAGTTAAATTTGCCATGAATTCATAAATACTTGCAATTATAAAAAGAATCACCTTATAAAGTGTTGGAATGTTGCAACAAAGCTAAAACTTGGCAGCTGTTTTATCATACATGTAACTCTGTTTAACAGAAAATAAAGAATTTAGTTTAAACTAAGTAAAGGTTTTGACCTGTATTTCAGATACATTAATTAAAATTTCATGTATTTGCTCTTAATATTGAAGTATGTATAGATAAGTAAAGAACAGGTGCATGTTACGTCATTGCCGCCATCTTGGTTGAGGTAACAAAGCATTCCTCATTAGCTTCTCTTGTTAGATCAACCAACATGGCGGTTGTTTCATTGTTGTTCATATCTCGAGGGATTTTGAGTCACATGGTTGCACACACTATATTGTCAGCATCTCTTAAAATTTTCTTGAAAATTTTGCAACGAACACAGCCCTTGGCATTTGGGTTTTTTGTGAAAATTATGAAAATGGGTAAAAAAGTTTGTCAAAACCTAAACATCCCCTCACCCTGCTAATTCATAATCAGTTTATAAAAATGAGATTCGGCCAGAAATATGTACAATAGTTACTTACTAGTTCAGGGTTAAAAATAATGGCTTGTCAGTCGCTGACCATAATGATCAGGCAAATTAATCTTAGCTCATTCATACCTCATTTCAGACTCAATATTACTGGTCAAAATAAACGGCAAGGTAAGGATCTTACTGGACAGGTTCCAATACTGGTCAGACATTGTCTGGTGACTGCCTGTTATTTTAGCCTTGTAGCTAGTTATACAATGGTTTCGAGTCACTGTCAAAGCATGGAATATCCCATGGGACACCTGACATGTGTTTTCTAGTATACACTTGAGCTTTTAGGAGAGACTGTGTTTACTAAGAAAATACAAATCACAGAAATGGAATGTTCCACGGTGTGCCACGTGAATTAGAAAGCATCGCATAACTGTTTTGTCCCACACCATTTAAAATAACTAGAAAATTAGTAAAGAAATTTTTAAAAACACAGCAATGGGAAGAAATGGTGGAAGACTGCCTAATATACAAACAGCCTTCTCTCATGATCTTGATTGCCAGTATTTTCAATGGTGAGAGGTGGTGAAGGGGAGGAATTAGTACGAAGAATCCTTTAATATTCATCATCAGAAGAAAACAGCTGTTTTCCAGATATCTTATCCTTCTTCATAGCAGCAGTATATCTTGCTGTATTCTGCTTGAGAGATTTCACCAAATCTTCCAGGGTTGAAGGGCTTGGCATATTCATAAAGCTTGAACTGTTAGGGCTAAATTGCCCACTTCTTCGTGGGCGCAAGTTGTAGGAATGTGATGGAGTCAAGCTGGAGCGTGACGTCTGGATAGGAACAGACACAAACAGGATAATAAAGTTACAACTGAAATGTTATTATTCAAAGAAAATTGAACTAAGGGGCGGACCATTAGATTTTTGAGTGGGGGGTGGGGGGAAGGGGGGGTGGAAACCAAAACAAAATTTTAAGCATAGCTTTAAAAAGTGAAAAAAAAAGTGCATAAGAAAAGTGCCAGAAAAAAAACAAATTATGGCCAAAAAAATTCCTGCACAGCCATGGGGCTGAAAAATTCCTGCACAAAATAAATTGCCCAACCCCCTCCCCCCCCCCCCCCCAAATCTAATGGTCTGTCCCTAAAAGCTTCATTTTGGAGGGTTTGAAACACTTGAAAGTTCTGAAAATAATAACCTGAACAAAATAAATCACACTGTTTTGAAAACAGTGGATGATGCCACGGGTCGCCGGTCACAGCATGCATCTAATTAACGTATTTCCATTTCCACTTCAGCTTCTATGTTCTAATTTTCTGAACCCGACAACAATTCTTCAATTGAATGTATACATATCTTAATGAAACCATTTATCAAAAAATAGAAAAATATGCTGACCTGGGACCTAGATCCTGATTGCCTTGGTGTAGAAACCTGTTGTCCAGATTTCCTGCGACTCTTGGTTGGAGTTGAGGTTTCATTTTCAATGCCCTGCTTGACCATGAAGCTGCCATTACTAAAACTCAAGTCTGCAATACTCTCTGAATAAAGGCTTTCATAATCAGAAGATGAGGATGATTCATCATCATTTTCTTGCTGTACATATGTTTCATCATAGCCATCTTCTACTTCCACTATGTCTCCACTATCTGGGTAGTCTGTCGCTTTTTGTGTATTACGATGCTGGGATCCAGCCCTATAAATTAATATACATACGTACACATTAAGGTCCTGTTACATGTTGCAAGTTGTGTGAAAAAGTATTCCGAGAAAATTTTTGCTTGGGTGTTACACAGTGTGCACAATATTTTTGTGAAACCACTATCGTCAGTTATGTTGACGTTGCCTGCTTGCTGGGAATGTTGCCAGCTCTGATTGGATTGTTCACCAGAGCAATTTCTTCCTGAAACTTGTTTGCAACACAAGTTTCGGTTGCATGTGTAGAAAGCAGTTCTAGCTTCAGTGAAATCATGATGAAAGTTTCACAAAGTCAAGGGTGGCACATAGTGCAATTTGTCCTAAAACTTGCTTCATTCGTTGCACACAAGATTCAATTGATAACTGGACCATCTCACTATCAAATGCATTCCAATCTTGAGTGGTAATTTTTTTTCCATGGGAAAATGGCTGTCAAGTTGGGGGAATATTTATTACTTGAGATGGGAATGCACGTCTCTGCCTGTGGTAAATTTGATTGGCAGTAGTCAAAACGCCAAACAGTTGCTTAGGCTGCAGAAACATGAAACAGGCTGTAAATAAAACCTGTGACTCACCAAGACTTTGAAGCAGTTAATGCTGTCATGGGTACTGAAGTACCTTCTGTTATTGATTTAATATTTGAGTCCATAGATTGAAGATATTTGAGGTCCCGGATTTGTTTTTGAATTTCTAGTAACATATTGTGGTTGATTTTGTTGAAGTCTTTGTATTTGTAAGCCACCCATAGAAGACCAACTGATGCAGTTAAAAAAAAAATCTTTCGACACATCCATAAACGAAGATGAACAACTTCCTGAAAGAGAAAATGACAGTAAGATTTTAAAGTCCAATTTGTATATGTAACTGGACAGCTTGAGAAAATATATTACCTTAGTCATGGGCTTATTATTTATAACAGGACTGGGAGAGAAATACCAAACAACCCAGAGAAAACCCTTAAATCAACTGCAAGGCCCAACAAACTTTCCTCACAAATGATCTTGAGTAGAGCAATTGAACTCGAGACCCAATTATAAAAAGCGAAAGACAATTATTATTGCCTTGCACTAGATACCCTTCATTATACTGTAAAGGTGAATTTTGTTACAGGATGACCAAATGGATGAAAAGAAATAGAATGGTCGATTTAAGGAGAATATATGTAGAGTATGTCATGGTAATGAAGGAGTACTTATAGAATACCCCACCAAAGCAGACTGCTATCCTTTCTAGTCATTTGGCTACACATGATAACCCTAATTCAACCTAAGTTCTCACTCTGAAATATGAGTAACCCTAACCCTAACCCTAACCTTTAGCCCTCTAGCACTGTACAGAGTGTAGGCTAACCATGTAGGCTGCAGCCTTTCAAAAATCATGCACTATCGATGCGCGGTAATAATTCTAGAGTTGTACCATAATGACTACTGAAACTTATTAGAGCAGTTTTTGTAAGACTGTGAATAGCTCAGTAGCATGTGCATGGCCTTGCCTTGACTGTGATGTTTTCTAGAATATCGATTGGCTGATTTTTTTCTTATCAGTGTGATTGGTCTCGCAGTACTGCCATGACCTTAGCTTGGCTGTATCCGTGCCGTGTTAATATAGGTTTTTGGGAATTTGACTGGATGGAGGAAGTTTTTGGACTGGAGCATGCCTTGCTGTGTCACTACCACCTTCATGCTGCAAACTTTTCACTCATACAAAAACTGCTCTAAAATGTGCTATACAGTTGATAATACTACCGTATCCATAGAATCTCCATCCCCAATACTCCTTGAGGTGATAATGCGCTCAACACCAATCAGAGCAACTAATCCAATAAACAATGCAAGTCTAGCATTAGCAGTTCTTGGACTGCTGGTGAAGAAATAACACACACAAATAGCTACAAAATGAAATGCTAGAGATTGCAAAGTGATGAACTCCCCCAAAATCATGGCTTGTAGCTGTTTAATGCTTTCTACACTTTTAAAGATCCCATCAAAAGTGTCTGTAAAAATTGCCCGCTGTTCATTTGCCTTAGTTTTCATCTCATCAAACGCCTGCCTTGCCTCTGAGGTGGACGACTTCAAAGTCATTGATAACTTTTGCTCATGAACAATGATTCGTTTTTGATTTTGTAAAGATTGATTCTGATGCTTCAGGACCAGCAACTGATTCTTTATAGAGTTCTCAAGTTGTCCAGCGACTTCTTCAGATGTTTGTGAAAGTTTAGAAACCGTGTCCTCTGTTCGTTCTTGCCATGCTTGACTTTGCAAGTAAAAGCAGATATTCGTTGTGTGTGTAAAAAAAGTTGTGTACGCATTAAAAGCCAAATCATCCATACCACTTGTACACTCCTCTATGCTCTTATCTCTAGAGCAGTTGTAAGTTCTCTTTCCTGATTTTTTAAAGTGACAGTTCGTAAAAGCAACAGCTAAGTAGCTCTGTTCGATATCTGTCAGCTTCTTGCATCCAACTTCAAGATTTTCAATCGCCTTTTTCCAGCAGTCGCTATGTCTTGCCCTCGTTTGGAAATCCTCAAGCGACTTTTCTCCTGCTTTGTATCTGTCCTCTGAAGGTATCTCAAATGCTGAAGCTATAAGGAAAACGGAAATCATAAGAATAATAACGAATCTATTTGTAGCGAACATCTTGTCACGTCTGTTCGACGTTTTGCGCCGTTTGATATTTGAATTTATTTGTATCCGACTGTCTTACGATGACTTTACGATTATACTACGACTTACTACGACTTTATACAAAAATTCTGTGACACTCATTTTTCATTGCTAAAAATTTAATCATCTTTAAAATATATTTTTATGTAAGTTTGGAAGATCATTTTTTTAATATTAATTCAAATTAACAAAAAAAAAAAAGGCAAAAAGATAAGAGGCCGAAGGGGAGCCGAGAGACGCAGTCACGCATTGCATGACGGTCAGTAGTTACAGACGCTTTATAGAAGAATATTTTTAGATCTTTAGATTTTTAGATCTTCGAGTTTATTATCAAATTGATCGCTGTGAGTATGAGGCATAATGGCTTATCCTTATGTTGAGGGCTTAAACACACATAGGTATAAGCACTGGTATCCAAAATTGAGATATTTCGACAGCAGTTGGCGGGCATCAAGATAATACGCTATAACCAAGGAAACCCTGTAGCATCGTCAAGACTCTTCACGGTTGAGTACTGAAGGAAAAAAAATGTCACTAGAAAAATACTCTGTGGAAAAATTAATAGGAAAAGGAAGTTATGGAGAGGTTTTTCTTGCCAAGCACAAGAAGGATAAGAGAATGGTGAGACTGTTTATTATAACGTTGTTAAATATTACAATATAGAGCTTAAATTTAAGAACAATACATTTGACCTCTGTGCTCGTATTTTTGGTAGAACATCTCAACTTCTCTTAAGAATTTATCAAATATCGCGTATAATTGTATAAATGATGTCCTTTATTATTTTTAGTATGTAGTGAAGAAAGTAAGTCTTCATAAAGCATCCGAGAAAGAGCGAAAAGCTGCAGAACAAGAGGTCAGTTTTTCTACTACGTCATCTCGTCAATACTCTCAAATTTCTACGATCTATTCTTTATTTAATTAACCTTATGTTCCTTAAGTAAAGTACTCATTGGCTGTCATTCCTCTGTAACTATCACACTTGTATATTTTTAGTCATTTGATTTAAATCATTATTAATAATACATGTACATTGTATGCTAACAATTATTGTTTTGGTTTTTGTCAGGGGGTGGGGAAGTTTCGCAGGGGTGCAAATACCCCAGGGGGTGCTCTTGCCCATTTAAGGTAGAGATGTGCTGCTGAGCCCACTGAACCCTGACCCTCTTCCAGAATAAAATCGGAAAATTCATACCCTGTTCCACTCAAGAAAATTATATAACCAGTTCTGATATTGCGAAAATGGATACCCTATTCCAGAGAGGATAGAGAGTGATTTTATATACCCTGTCCCAGAGCGAGCGTGATTTTATATACCCTGTTCTGGAGTAGAATCGCTGAAAACCATACCCTGTTTGGCGTCACATACCCATATAGCGAATATAGGGGAGCACCCCCCGGGGCAAATCCTCAACAATGAATGTATCCAAGGTTTAACTAATAGGCTGTACTATATATCCTACTCAATCATACTTGAAAATTCTACAATTTCTGGATAATTTCTAATTTCTTGTGCCTGTTGCTGCATTTTTGGAGTAAGAAAAAGCATAACCATGATTTAGAACGGCAGTAACTTAAACCAAATTGCAGCTTTTTGTAACTGATTCCTAGCTGGCCATAAAAATTGCTTTGTATAGCAGCTTTCATGATACTATATCAAGTTCATTTTTTATGTTTTCCAATAGGCCAAGCTACTTTCCCAGTTACGTCATCCAAACATAGTATCATACAGAGAATCCTTTCAAGGGGAACAAGGTTTCTTGTTCATTATAATGAACTATTGTGAAGGGGGAGATCTTTATACCAAGCTCAAGGCTCAGAAATCAACGCTTCTGGATGAAAAACAGATAGTGGAATGGTTTGTTCAGATTGCAATGGCTTTACAGGTATTACATGTATATTGAAAAATATAAGATTCATTAAACATCTGATAATAGCAACATGGCATGGCATGCCTCTTGTTGTATATAAGCACTTGTTTAATTAACTCTGTTCATGTCCTACTGATTCTTGAATATTTTTGTCAAAGAGACATTTTTACATAACCACTCTCTTGTTGTTGTTGTTGTTCACAGTATATGCATGAGAAACACATTCTTCATCGTGATCTAAAAACACAAAATATTTTCTTGACAAGAAGCAAGATCATAAAGGTATGAAGCCAAAAAGATTCAAAAACTTTTTATTATTAAAATTAGCACAGGCAGTATCAGGGAAAAAAACAATGGCTAGTCAACAGGCAATGTTTTATTGAAATATTATGCTTGACCTTGCTGCCAAATTTCAACACTCTAAGGCTGGTCAGCTTGACTGATCATTGCATGTCTACTAAATACATGTAAACTAAACATAAACTTTTTATCCTTCAAAGCTTGGTGATTTAGGGATTGCAAAAGTCTTAGAGAACTCCTCAGACATGGCAACAACATTGATAGGAACTCCGTACTACATGTCACCAGAATTGTTTTCAAACAGACCATATAATCACAAGGTACGATATGTCTGCCATAATATATATCTGTTACCACTCTTTCCGTTGCAATGCGCTGATTGACAGGGAAATTGGGCAATAAATTGCCGTCAACAAATAAATTGGTTGGTACCTTTATATTCTCTGATTGGCGGCAGTGTATTGCCCTATTTCCCTGTGGCAACTGTTGTCTGGATCAGCGCTTAAGTGGAGGTAAAATGCAATATCATTAATAATCTTAAATTATAATTATGCAAATGATATTATTTTTCAGTCTGATGTGTGGGCTCTTGGTTGCTGTTTGTATGAGATGTGTACTTTGAGGCATGCATTCAATGCTAAGGATATGAGCTCATTAGTTTACAAGATCCTCAAAGGAAAGGTAAGAATAATTAGGAATAAGTGTCTTATATAAAATAAGTTAAATAAATATTTTGGTAATATACTATTTACTAATATACAATATACATGTACGTCTATTATACTAGTTCACTGGCAAGGAAAACATGTAAAGGGCAGTCTGTTATTACAGGATGGTACATGTAGCTGGGATCAAAATTAACTATTCATTGAACAGTAGCACTGGTCAACTCTAGATTTAGTTATTCTATTCTTTTGGTTTTTGTTTACCCTTTCTTTTCTTCTTTGCTGGTTTACTCAGCCCATAGACAGATAGACAAAGGAATTTAGAATTTATGAAGGGGGTCAGAGGAAGGATGAAAATTGCAGAGTTTGTATGGAAGAAAATTAGAATTTCTGGGGGTAGGGGAGGGGTGGCTATTTAAAACAATTCCTTCATGAGGGGGTTATGGATAATTTTTGGAACTAAACATTATGGGATTTTGTTTTTTACTTCCAGATACCTCCCCTGCCAAAGCAGTACAGTGCTGATCTGTGTTCTATAATAAAGAACATGCTAGATCAAGACCCAGATAAACGACCCAGTGTTTCTCGACTCTTAAGACATCCCTACATTAAAAAGCAAATTGCTGCATTCTTGGAAGGAACAAAGAACAGGTTTAATTATTTCTTTCTGTATTTCATTAGATTAACATTTTCATGGCACTCAAAAATACTTGTCCTATAACAAAACTACATGTATTTTTATGTTTTCACTTGGCTAAGGGGTAAATATTAATATAATATTCCCTATTATATAAATGATACATGGCTAGTATGTAATAATACTCTTAATGAAAGTATAGCAAATTGGTTGGTTCCCAGAGCAAGCATAATCCTACAGTATATATGCAGATTGACATTCTGAACTGGTGCCGGTAATAGGTTACTGGTTATAATGCCCTTGATAATTTTATACTGTACTTAATATGCTTTATATATTGGTTGCACATATCTCTTTACATAAGAATAAAAGGAATATAATTTTAAGATATATGGCTGCCTCATACAACAAAAGAAACAAAAGACAATCATTTGTGTACATCATTCATCATATTGGCTGTACATAAAGTTGTTAACATGGATGTGTGCACTCCAAGAATATTTCAAAAATTTCTATATTCTTACATCTCAGGCAAAAACAAAGATCAAACAGTGCTCAGAAGAAGATTGTAGAAATCACTTCTAGGAAAGAAAGCAAATCTAGTTCATCAATCACAGTCAAATCAGACTCTGGGTACAGTGAAACTGGTCTTCAGTCAATCGCAACAGTATCTGGAGTAGACTGTGTCATTGAGGACCCCAACAAACCAGCCCAAAAGCCTTCAGTTCCACTGATAAACATTCAGAATGAGAAATATTCACGGTGGCACTCAGAGAATGATGTGACAAGGATGTCGACCGAGAGTTCTTCTTCCAATGGGCCTTCAGAAAAGGGACAAACTGAGATTAACATGGGAAATAGGAATGAAATAATGAAAAAGAAGGAAAGAGAAAGAGAGGTGATCAGGAAACAAATGGCTCAGAGAAGAAAATCTGCCTCAGAAAAACCAGCGACTAAGGATAGAGCTGTTGAGATTAAAGTGAAGCATGTTGTTAAGGAAGAGAGTCATGTGTTGGTGAAGAAATCAGTACGACAAGTAAGGAGTGCTGGCTCATCCAGAACACCTGCGAATGAGGTAATGATTGTAATGTGTCTGTCCAGCCAGAACTGGGAATTGTCCAGTCAAATATTTTAATGTGTATGTCCAGCCAGAACTGGGACTTGTCATGTCAAATATTTGCTGAGCTGGTAATTTTGACCATAACGTTTAGCTAAAAATGAGGTAATTATTATGACTAAGCTAAAGCTAAATTGGCTTGTGATCAGCAACTGGTCAGCCATTATTTAAAGCCCTAGTGTCTATCCATCTATCACCTCAAACTGTAATTCTACTCTTCCCACCCATGTACCCATTTCTCCACTGCTTCCAAATCTATCTGTCCACTATGACAATGCTTCTGTTTGTCCATCCATTTATCTGCCTATCTATTTGTTTTTTTTTTTTTACCCATCTACAGTACTGTATCTGGACCCCTTTTTACCCATCAATCAATCCAGTCATTTAAACTTTTATATGTTCTATTGATTGGGCCACCCATCTATCAATATACAGTTGTATCCCACTGTGCTTCAGCAGTCATTCATCCACCCAATCCCTCTCACCTTTTATGCATTTACATCCATCCATTTATTCGTCTAGCCATCTATTCGACCATCGGTTAGCATTCATTAGTTTATTTTAACAATGATCGCTTTATTCTTTCTTTCATATCAAGGCCAAACCTGTAATCAGAAGAAGACCATTACCCCAACCTCCAGTTACCAAGCCCAAAACATCAGTTAACGAAGCACCATTATCAAGAAGCCCCAGAGCAAGAAGACGCTACAAAATAGGCTCAAGATCACACTCAATAGAAGGGAAAAATAAAAATGAAGAAGAAGAAGATGATGATGATGACGATGACGATGATGATAAAAGTACTGCATCAGTTGATTCTAATAAAAGGTGCAGTCATGAGATATTTGTTTGTAAGATTTTTATTTGCTTTCTTCGTTCTTCCCTCTCTCTTCTCTCCCCTCCCTTCTCTCTCACTTCTCTACCTTGCTTATTTCCTCAGTTTTGTTTTAATTCTTTCCACCTTCCTATCTTTCTTTTTCCCTCCCTCCCTCCCTTCTTTGTATTTTGCTAATTCCTTTTCTTCATTCTTTCTCCCTTCTCTCCCTCCCTCCCCTAATTTCCTTGCTTGCTTCCTTCCTTGCTTGCTTGCTTGCTGGCTCCGTTGCTCTATTGCTACCTTCCTCCCTTGCTCCCTTCCTGCCTTTCTCCCTTGCTCTTTCCCTCCCTGCCCTCCTTAGTCACTTTGTTCTTTCATTTTTCCCTTCCTCCCTCTCTCACTTTCCTTTTCTTCCTTCCTTCTCTCCATCCATAAAGCTTAATTGCAACTTTTCCTTTCCTTTTGTGGTTTCAGTTCCCAATCTGTCAGTGATTCAAATAAGGTATATATGCTTTGTTACCTATTTTAGAAGGGTAGATTCGACATGAAAAGGTTTCATTACAGATTTTCTTTTTATTCATATTTCTTATTCATTCAACCATTTTTATGTCCTAGCTAACGGCAAGAGAAAGACGCCGCCTAAAACAAAGCCTATCTGGATCACCTATCCATCGCTCTTCAGATCCGTACAATACCCCACCTCTCCCCTCCCCCCTGGAAATACGAAATAGAAAGTCTCAAGAACGATCTAGTAAAGGTAAGAGACAATTCCGAATTAAAAAGGAATAAAAACTGGGCAGTTTTTGATTATAAAAAAGGGGCTGTAATCTTTTATTTCAAGGGATATCTTGTTAAATTTTATTTCTGTTCGCTTACAAGTCTATGTGACTGATTTAATGTGTCATGTCACAGTCTGCAACCTTAAGTTATTCTGAATTACCTTGGCTTAATTACCTTGGCTTTATAGTTTAAAAATTAATTTTAGATTATTTACGCTTATTGTATAAAAGTGTTGTTGTTCTTCGTCATCTTTGTTGCATCTGGTGCTCTTGTTGTTGCTGCTGCTGGTGGTGCAAGTTACAAGTTGCTGTTGCTGCTGGTGGTGGTGCTGTTGTTACAAGTTGCTGCAGCTGTTGTTGCTGTTGTTGCTGCTGCTGTTGTTGCAGTCGTTATTGCTCTTGTTGGTGGTGCTGTTGCTGGTGTTGTTGTAGGCGCGGCTGCTGTTTTTGCTGCTGCTTTTGCTGGTGTTTTTGTTGTTGCTGTTGAAGCGCTGCCGTTGCTACTGCTACTATTGTTGTTGCTATTTTACATTAATGTCTTATGCAGTCAGGCATCATCTTTATACTATTCTACTGTTGTTTTTACTCAGAGACTCCACGATCCTCTGTTACTCCCAGCACGCCACAAGACTCTGTTGACGGTCCTCCTAGGAAAGTTGAACAACAGATTGAATCGGTAAAAAGAGTCGAGAGACTGCTCACTTCCCATCCTGTTTCTTGTACCAACCATTATGTAAAATAATAACTTAATACTTACTCGTATAGGAATCTTCAGAGGATGAAAGTAATGGCTCCGATCTCGAAGAGATTAGTATGGATGAGCCTGTTAAGCCGAGGTAACTTGTTGGACTCGTATCGTGGACTTATATTGATTTTTGGTTGTATACAGCCAAGCAATCCAATACTTTATTCGTATTTACGCCCTTCTCTAGCTTGCCATTTCTTTCTCTTCTTCTCTTCTATTTCTTTTTCAGCCACCGTCTTTCCTTTCTATCATCCCCTTCCTCTCTTCCGTCTTTTCTTGTGTTTTCTCTTTTACACTTTTAATTCTGTTTTCTTTCTCTCTTTTCTTTCTCCCTTTTCTTTATCTTTTCTTACCACCTTCTTTCCTGCCTACCATCCTCTTCTTCTTTTCTGCCTTTCCTTTGCCGTCCCTATATTCTATCTTCCATCTTGTGTTTCGTAACAGTTTCAATGTACAGTCTATTTGGTTTTATTTTTTCGAAAGTAGACGTCAAAATAGTGAAGTGAGCTCTCTGATATCCGCACTTGATTCAACCTTGAAACTGGATGATAAATCAGCTGATCGTGTGTCACCCGAAATAGAAGATAATGACCAAGACAATGATGAAGTATTACGACCCACAGGTAAGATTCCCAACCAAGTTTTGGTTTCCTTATTTAAGTTAGTAAGCCTGAAGCGAGATGACGTTTTACCCCCGACTCTATACCATAATAGTCTTTAAAATTCTTTCATATTAAAATTATTAAGAATACAGGAACAATACTCATAATTAAAGAACAAAAGCAGTGTGAAAAGGATTATGGTCTAGAGACGGGGATAAAACGTCATCTCGCTTCAGGCTTATTGGGTGTTGTTGTGGTGTGCCGTGATTGTTAGTTTGGGTAGTGTTGTGTGGTTCTAGATTTTTTTTTTACTTCTAACTCCAGGAGCTTCTCCCAATTCATCAGGAAGATTTCACGACCGATTGGAAAGATTAAAAATGTGAGTTACTTAACGATTCTGTTGCAGTTATTCTATGGTAGTGAAGGAGATCGAAAGGTTATAACTTCTATTTACTTGTTGGGAAATAACGGTCTGGTGGGGGGAGGGAGGGGGATGCTGGGGGGGTAGGGGGGGGGAGATGCTGGTGGTGGGTTAGACAGCTACAATGGACTAGCATCCCACTGTGGGGAAAGGTTAGGGGTGACTTGTTGGGAAAGATCGGTCTGGTGGAGGGTGGACCGCTAGCATCCCACTGTGGGGGAAGAGGTTAGGGGTGACTTGTTGGGAAAGATCGGTCTGGTGGAGAAGGGAGGGGGGATGCTCGGGGTGGGTGGACCGCTAGCATCCCACTGTGGGGGAAGAGGTTAGGGGTGAGATACTCTAAATAATTCATGCTGTCGAGAAGTTTTGGAATGGTTTATAATTTCTTTTTTGCAGTGACTGTTTAAATGATATCGGGGAAGAAATGCTTCATCGTGCTTGTAATATCATTAACTCTATCAGCGACGATGAGGTTGAGGTAAGCAGTTTAGATAAACTTTTATTTCCGGATTTTATTTCTGCTGTTGCATTGCTGCTATTTTCTCTCTAATCCTTGACTGACTCATTGTTGTCTTCCCCAAGGACGAGCTGGTCAAATACATGGGACGAGATCATTTCGACAAGTATGGTGGTTTAATATGGCAGCTAAATGTCTATGACCATTTTCAAAAAAGCTAAGAGAAAAAGATAAATATAGCTAAACTACCTGTATATAGTGAGAAGATTAGAATCAGATAATTATATGCCTCATAGAGAACTACAGCCAGAAAAAGAGCGATGAGTGCTCGAGTTTGTGTAGAGGTAATGTACCCACTTCTTACCTATGGGGTCGCGGGCTCGATTCCTGGACTCGGGTCACATGTAAGCAGAGTTCGTTAAGTTCTCTTTTGATTCGTGAGGTTCTCCGGTTTTCCTCCCTCCGCAGAACCTAACAAGCTAAATTCCGATCTGATCTGTGAGTAGGCCTTGCCCTGACTTTGATCGGCCCAGAGGTCGTTTCAGGGTACCGATAAAATTTGAAAGATCACGACTGTTAATTACTCACGTTACTGACGCTCTCTCGAAGACTGCGAAGACTCCATGTTGCTATGGATTGTGGGAATGATTGGGGGATGCAAGATAGCGAAGCTTTTGACCTCCACACATTCAATCCCACAATTCAATGCACAATGAGGTAGTTCCAATATCTTTGAACTTTTCACTGAGGTGAATATAACTCAAGCACTGATGACGTTTCAAACCTACACTTCCAGAATCCTTTTCGGTAGGTTTTCTTGTTATGTTAATTTCCACTATTATCTTGTTAATTCTCAAAAGAGTATTAATATTTAAATATGAAAAGAGATTTTGAAAAGGATTGTGGTAGTTAAGGTATGTGAAACGTCATTAGGGATGGGGTCTATTAGCAAAGAGGATGGGATGTCGTAGGGCCCAGTCACTAGTACTAGTCGTATCATGGTAGTCATGGCAACAACAATTTATAGGCTTTCTTGGGCCCAAGCAGGAGAAAGATAAGGTTGATTGTACAGATTAGATTTGCATTGCTAATTAGTATGAATGGTCAAGAAAGTTGGCTCTTATCAGTTAAACGTGCTTTACTTTTAGACCTTCTTTGCCTTGACTTCACTTAATACCAACCAAAGAGTCTTGTATCAAAATATCTGTAATAAAACACGCAAAAACAACTCATAAATCTACAAAAAAATATATTTGCAAATGATCATGTATTGATGGTTTTTAACCGTTCCCAGCTTCGATCTATTCTATTTCGCGAAGAAGAATATTGAAGAACTATAATAAGAAGAACTAAAATTGCCAGAGGCCGAATAAAAATCGGTTTTATTATTTAAAATTATTTAAATTTGCTTAATATTTTGCGTGACTTTGTTACTGACACGTATCTGAGTCACTAAGACAAGAGGGCCCAGCTGCTGAAGATCCTGGCCGGAAGATCTAGATACTATATATCTCAATTCTTAAGTGAACACAAGACTCCGTGACCATAAACAATTCTTTGTCGTAAAAGTAACCCAAGTCCACGTTGTTTTTTAGCTTGAGAACGCTAGGCGATTCAGAACGACTGTGTTCCCAATCGATTCCAAACAGCTGTAACACATTTCAAATCATATACACAATATAATACTGGATGTGTGATTCACTGAAGAACAGCAAAATCTCCCCATCATCTCTCCATATAAACATTACTAGAGCTGTCTACACGGAAGAAAGCTTCACCAAACAATTCACGAAAGCCAAGAAGAAAGAAACGAGTCGCTCTCTCTGTGGAAAAATTACTGGAAGCATAGATAAGATAATTCCCAGACTGCGATGTAATATTCAAACCGTTTCGAACTGTTTTCCCATTATAAAATGGTTACCTAATTACAGCCTTAAGAACGACATTCTGGCTGATTTTACTGGAGGGCTAACAGTTGGAATTATGCATATACCACAAGGTAAAAAATACCAAAACTTTAATATTTTATATATGTATTTATCATTAGCTAGTCATGTACGGTAGTCGAGCTACACTCTCCTGGCTTCGCTGACCCGTCACTTACAGTGCTAGTGGCGACCAACTTAATTGTACTGACCGCAATATCAAGAAGCTTTGTATACAGCTTTTTTCGATTGCAGTTGTGAAAAAAAAAACGTATACGTATGTATACCAAGTCGCCTGAAAGCTGACGGGTCACAGTTCAACAGTAAGTGAAAGTCTGATTTCCGGTTTAACCAGCCGCGGTTTGATTTGTAATTTTTATCATTAAGTTCACTCGATCGTGACATAAAAACAAAAAAATAGATTAAGAGGACCCAATTAATCTATTAAGAAGCCATGTTTTTTAACGATGCACTTATTGAGCAAAAAAATCGGAAAAGCGCTTTAGAAAGAGCAACAAACGTTGGTTCTTTTTTTTTTTTTTTTTTTCTTCAAGAAAATACATGTTTTTAAATGTGTATATTTACACAATGGCATGATTTTGTTCAAAGAAATTTGTTAAGCATACAAATCTTTTACTCCATCTCATCAGACTGACCACTAAGGTTACTGACTAATAGATTTTCTTTGTAATGATCGACTATCTTTTATAACCAATCATTTGTCACTGTGGTGGAGGCTATGCTCTTAATCGGTATGGACCTAAACACTTTTAATTTAGTCGATAAATGATTGACCGGACAGCTGATGGATTGCACTTTAACAAATTACGGGCGTTTTGTCAGGTTGATATATAGTTTCAGTCCAAAATGAGAATAATATGAGCAAAATGCAGCCGTATGGGTAACTTTACGCCCTTCTTACAATAATATAATATTTTCTGATGCAAAGACGTGATGATGATTTAAAAAAATTTCAAGGGTAACCCTAGTGGGCTGCAAAATGCAGCCGTTTATTCGGCCAAGTATGGATATAACTATACACCCTTCGGACAAGTACTTCAAATTCTCCTAGCTCCAAGTGCTCATTTGCTCAAAAATTTTGAATGCTGATTTGGAAATCTTTCTTAAACACTGCATAGGGAGAAAGAGTGACATTTGGCGCACACATAAAACAATTTCAGGGGAGAAAATCACCCAACAGAATATTTTGAAGGAAAATATAGTGACTTGAGCATATCAGCAGGAATTTGAAGAACTTGTCGCTCTCGGAAGGGCAGACATGCATGACCTAATTGTCATCGTTTTTGCAAACCTTCTCACTTAACACAAATATTCTTTTATTCATCTACCACTTATTGGAAACTGAATTTTTGCGATTCTTTTTCACTAATTTGGAAGAATATTTTGCTTGCCAACTGCCTTTTTCTCGTTTGCTGTAAAAGATACTGCTCAAGCTTTCTAACATTTTTTGTCATTCATTTTGATCGACCAGGTCTTGCTTTTGCAATGCTGGCATCTTTGCCTCCAGTGACAGGTCTTTACACAGCTCTTGTGCCTGTTTTCGTCTACATGTTGATGGGAACATCGAGATATTTATCTCAAGGTCAGGTATATTACCTTTAGATTAACCCTTCCATCCTCCGCTGATGAGGACCTTTTGAATTTTGGCGCAAACATTTTGGCGCCAACGCGCGCGCGCGCTTGTTCTCAAAACTCTCCTTGGACTCTGTCGCTACGCCAGTGTGCGGACATTACTAGGCTGTCTATAGAGCTTTTAAGTTGTACATACGTATTTCCAGGTCCGACCGAACTAAAAAGCCATTAGGATAAAGTGCAAATTGATCTCAATGATTTAACCTCTAATTGAAGCACTTAGAACTTTGCACAACAAATCCCGTCGTGAAGAAAAAGTCAGAAAAATCTTCATAGAACTACTTTTCGTTTTGGACCCGGAAGTAATTTTCTCAGTATATCATTGACGTCACAAAAGCTTTATGTAATTCTTTCTTACAAGAAAAGAAACATTTAAGCCATAAAATTAATGCCTTCATTATTATCCATATGATTAATTATTTCTATAGGTTCATTCGCCGTGATTTGCCTAATGGTCGCACAGGTATGCGAGAGGGAAGTTCTTAAGATGGAGGGACTAGGTCCAACTGTTTCTTCTGTTCAAAATATGACAACCTCTAGCCTCACCCTACTACCTGACGGGATGATGTGGAGTCCTTTTGATGCAAAGAAAATAGAAATAGCAGTTTCTCTTGCCTTGCTTATTGGTCTCATTCAGGTAACGTTAAAGTTCGAGCATGAAGAGTCTAGTGCCAATGTGCAGACATATATTCTGACTTTCTGACGTCACCAGGTTGCTATGGGAATCCTCAGGTTTGGCTTCATTGCTACGTATCTGTCGGATCCTCTGATCAGTGGTTTTACAACAGGATGTGCTGTCTTGGTCGTACTGAGTCAGTTAAAACACATTCTTGGCCAAAACGTACCTCAATTCACAGGAGTGTTGTTTTCAGTCAGGGTAAGACCTGCGCTAGCTGTTGTTGTATTGTAATTTCGTGGAACATGAGCACTGCATACTTACAACATTTGACACGGTAATGCATGTAAAATGTCTAGCTTCCAATAAGAATTTAGTTTCCCATTTGTTATACTCTTATTCATTTTTTTTTCATTTTTTCATTTTAGATGGCAGTTCACATGTTGAAGAACATCGCCTCGTCCAATTTAGGATCAATCATCACTGGATCACTCAGTCTGTTTGTTTTAATTGGCCTCAAAACGTTCAACGAGAAATTCAAAAGCAAGCTCCCTTTTCCTGTCCCTGCTGAACTACTTGTGGTAAGCAAACCATTCTATGAAATCACGCAAATCAAAGTGCACCATCGTACTACGATCTTACAAACCATATTTAACTTGTGGATACGCGTATACGGTAGACGAGAAATGAGTTATCTCACTCGCTCACATTGGCGTTAGTAGATCGATATATAAACCTATGTCTATCATCTGACGTTGTCTTTCTAAGAACGATCTTTTATCGGCGATCAGATTATTATATCTAAGGGACGAAGCATTAGATTATAGGGGGGGGGGGGGGGGGTTGCGTGAATCATTCAAAAAATATATCATGCAACCCCTTCTTTTAGGAAATGAATATCGATCAAACAAAACAAAAAAAATGAAATATCGCGCAACGTGAATTCTTGCAACCTACCCTTAAATTATCTAATAATTCATCCCTAAATATACTACTTTAATCCCAACAAAATGTTTAAATATTTCGTGCGCTCACGTTAGCATGCAAACCATTTCCTAATTAATCTAAAAAGAGATCACATGAGTTATGTATAATATCAGGTAGTGATACAGTTTACCTATATTATCTTTAGGTTATAGCTGGTACGGGGATATCGTACGGCGGTGAGATCAATTCTAACTTCGGAGTGCAGATCTTAGAAAAAATTCCAAAAGGGTCAGTACTATACAACATAGAAAGCATCCGAAGGAGAAATATTTATTTTTCAGCTTTAGCTTGCGTGTCTATCTATCTTTTCCTCCAGCTTGTCCGCCACAGATTCGTATACCACTTAGTTGATAGAGCCTCTTAATAATCTGAGTGTTGAACCGACGACCTCCCACACGTCCGACAGGCCCAGTGCCCAACCAATTGAGCCAACCTGGATGTGTTAGTCTGAAGTGTTTTTATGGAAAACACGGATTGCCTAGCGGTAAGAGTGCTCACCTATCGCCAAGGCGACCCGGGATCGAGTTCCACCGGGTGCAATGTCGTATCGTATGTGAGTGGAGTCGCTTGATGGTTGTCTCCTGTGCTTCGAGGGTTTTCCTCCCTCCGTAAAAAATCAACTTCTAAATTCCAATTGGAATTCAGGAACCAGTTGATGAAGAGACACCCTTATTTATTAATAATATATATTTTTAATTTCAGCTAGTGTGTACTGATTTTTTCTCGTTCACTTCCAGGATTCCTCCTATCAGTATTCCCTCAATTAGTCTGATGAAGAACATGATAACAGATGCGTTCGTCATATCCATCGTGATTTTTGCTACGAACATTTCGTTATCCAAGATGTTTGCTAAGAAAAATGGACAGACTATTGATGCCAATCAAGTAAGTTTTTTAGTGAATACACCGAGGGTTTTGGGGTTCTGCGGGATTCGGGATTCGGGATTTACCGGTATCTCTGTGCGGAAAGTGGAATTGAAGTATGCATCAATCGATTACATAAGCAAATCACATGGCATTAGAGTTTGGTTAGTCCCTCTCTTGATTCTAGGGATTTTCTCCAGGTATACTTTGTACGGTTCCTGATTTTCTTGGTCTTTTTCCCTCTGAAAAAATCGCTAATATCCATTCATATCTGTGAGCTAGCCGTGCCATGATATTGAACAGCACAGAGTTTTATTAGTTTCAAATAGAGCTCGTAGGAAAAACAATGCACGATGAAAGTATCAAGCATTCGTTTATTTGAGATTCTAATATATTGTTTCTCCGCTCAGGAACTGATTGCATATGGAGCCTGTAATATCGGTATTTCATTCTTTTCTGGGTTTGCTATTTGTAACGCCTTGGCGCGAACAGTCGTACAAGAAAATCTTGCTCATACTCAGGTAAGGTGTCAGTGCTGTGCTGTGCTGTGCTGTGCTGTGCTGTGCTGTGCTGTGCTGTGCTGTGCTGTGCTGTGCTGTGCTGTGCTGTGCTGTGCTGTGCTGTGCTGTGCTGTGCTGTGCTGTGCTGTGCTGTTTTAATACATTTGCATATATATAAATATTTGCAGTTATGTAGCATTGTCATCATTGGGTTGATTCTTCTGGTCCTACTCTTTATCGCTCATCTGTTCTTTCATCTGCCAAAGGTAAAAAAGTCTTTCGTTTATACAACATATAGCTAAGGCGTAAGGATACACTTGCGTTTTTCCCGCATGGTACGCACTATCGAGAGGTAGTAATAGCATATATGCGCTGTCAGCTTTTTGGCTCACTACCGTGAGTAATAGTTCTCAATGTCTGACCTGCTGTTTGAGCATTCATATCTTCTCCATTTAAAAGAGCGTGCTTGCAGTGTGACTAATACACCAAGGATAAAAAAGCAGGTTACTCTGCACGCGTTGTCCTTTTCACTTTATCGAACAATCATCATTTTATTTAAGAATTTTTTAAAAATCCCTTCCTTTACCCCTCATACTTATCCGATACCACTTTTTTAGGCCATTCTAGCTGCTATCATTATCGCAAACCTCATTGGTCTTCTCAGGCAGTTCTCTAGACTCAAGGATCTGTGGAAAATTTGTCGAAATGATGCGGTTAGTACACACAAGAAAATACTGGAGAATATAGAAATTACAGCTTTCCAGAGCGCCTATATAAAACGTACCATCTATCCCAAAGGCGAGATTACACGAGCAATTTTCTCTGCAACTGTTGCAAGTTGCAAAAGTGTTTACACGGTGCAAAGGAAATCCAATCATATATTGCCAAAAATAGTAACGAATTCTACTTCTTGCAACAATTGCTTCAACTTGTTTCGCAACATTTTTCAGATTGGCTGTAGGTTACACGCTGGAATGCTCCATGCAACTCATGAAATGAAACTATTTTCAGAGAAAATTACTCCGTGTAATTGCGCCTTAGGGCGGTGAATATTTATTTAATTTTTATGTTTATTTTTTATTAGATCGTTTGGTTTGCCACTTGTTTTGGAGTGATTCTTCTTGGAATTGACATGGGACTTGGGTGTGGAGTTCTCTGTGCTGTGCTGATGGTTGTTCTACCTTCTTCAAGGTACTTACGTAATTAAACACTGATCTACGATGACCAATAAGGGACATGCAGCAAGTTAGATAAGTTGCTGCAACTAAGAAACGAGTTGATACAAATAAGAAACGATTCGCTGCAAATACGAAACGAGTTGCTGCAAATAAGAAATGAGTGGATGAAAAATAAGAAAGGAGTTGCTGCAAATAAGAAAGGAGTTGCTGCAAATAAGAAACAAGCAAGTTGCTGCAAAAAAGAAACGAGTTGCTGCAAATAATAAAGGAGTTGCTGCAAATAAGAAACGAGTTGCTGCAAAAAAGAAACGAGTTGCTGCAAATGAGAAACGAGTGGCTGCAAATAAGAAACGAGTTGCTGCAAAAAAGAAACGAGTTGCTGCAAATACAAAACGAATTGTTGCAAATACGGAACGAGTTGCTACAAATAATAAACGAGTTGCTACTGCATGATAAGCCGCATATCGCACACAGTTTGCCGAGGATCTGCTTACAATAGTTTAATTTTCGACGATTTCTCAATTCTATAGGGTGTGTTTGTCTTTCCTCGGCACAGAATGCGAAAGACTCCCTTACTTTTAAGCATGCCTGGGTTGAATGATGAGTGTCAGTTTTAATTTTTCGACGCTTTCTCAACAAAGCTACTAAGCCTATAGGGTAGACCATTCGTGATGGGATAGTTCCTATATTTCTAAAACTCTTTGTTGCATTGCTTACTATTTTTCAGTCCAAAATACTCTATCCTTGGCCATGTTCGAGGAACAGATATCTTCAAGGACATCATCGCCTATCCTCATGTAAGTTTTAATCATTCATGAGTCGTTCCAAGGTTGAGGGGAAAACTGGGTCGACAATGCATAGCAAATAAGAAACGAGTTGCTACAAATAAGAAACGAGTTACTGCAAATAATGAACGAGGTGCTACGAATAAGAAACGAGTTGTTGCAAATAAGAAAGCCTTTTTTTTATCGAGAAGGTCCTTTCATTGGATTTGAACTCCATTTGACCATCACTATTTCACACCCAGTGAAAGGACCTTGGATTTAATCGCCGTCAGGTCCGAAGTCCATACGCCGCCATACGCGGGGGTATTTTTCATTTTAAAATCTTTTTCTTTTCTTTTGTGTTATTTCTTTTTCTTTGCCTTTTTGTTTTGCCTTTTTGTTTTGCCTTTTTGTTTTGTTATTTTCATTTCTTTCTTTTTTGGGGGATTCGTAGACCTTTTTTGTTTTCTTTTGTTTGTTGTTCGTTTATTATTCATTTACAAACCCACTGATGACATAGTCTCTATTGGACAAATAATAATAATAATAATTCTGACAAGGGAACAAAATATATAAACATGTTTTATGCTGTATTAACACATGAGACACCGTGCTTAGTAACTAGTTTTGGATGGAAGGACCTGCATAAAATAAAGATAAATCTAATATGATAAGAATAAAAGGTAATGTGTTGGTTTGATATTTGATTTTTTAATTTCACAGGCTTGTGAACTTCAGGGAATCAAGATCATTCGCTTCGAGTCATCACTTTATTACGTTAACACTGAGTACTTCAAGAGTCTTGTACAGTCTGTCACGTCTGTAGGGAGCTCCCTTGAACAACGTGATCATGAGAAGAAGGAGTACCATAAACTGAATGGAAACGTAGAAGTAAACTGCAGGTCTAAAGTACAAATGGAACAAGAGGATTGCAGTACCAGTGATGAGGTAGACTTTATTTTTTCTTCTTTGCTTTTCTTTTCTTTTCTTTTCTATTTTTTTTTTTTTTTTTTTTTTTTTTTTGATGAGGATCAGACGTTTCATCCTTTTATTTGCGCACTCCATTCTTAATTAGTCAATCGTCCGATCGGTTGGTCTGTCTGTCAGTCAGTCAGTCGCTCGATCAATCATAATTCTCTCAATTAGTCAGTCAGTGGGTGGGTTGGCCAGTGTGTTAGCCGGGATGCCTGTTTGTGCTTACTTGCGCATATGCATCTTTTCCAGTCTCAGGTGTCAACGTCAAGTTTACTTATCGCAGACTACAGTGAGCATAAGCACACCAGTTTTCCTGCAGCAATTCACACTATTATCATCGACGCTGGTGCTTTTACTTTTATTGACTCCATGGGAGTTAGCACTCTAAAATCGGTAAATAAGCCATTCGCCGTTTGTTTAATACACCATTATACGTGCTTATGATAAAATAAAGTGTATTATTGCTTTATTCATAGATGATTGAAGAATACAAAACCATAGGAATCCAAATATTCTTAGCCAACTGCTCACGTAAGTCCATCCGATCTAACTTCATATTCTGAATAAATTATTTCAATTTTATACATCTCTGTTGGCGCGCGGTAGTGTATGTAGTAGTAGTAGCAGCAGCAGCAGTAGCACTTTATTTAAAGAGGGAACCGTAATTACAGAAAACTGTACTCTCCCTTACGGCCCTAACAAAAATATAAAGATATATTACAATAACAAAAGGTAAATAAACGAAAAATACAAACATCATTAACCTTAATAAATTGAAGGGTAAAATTTGATAAAAATTACAAATATGTATAATACATTAAAGGTATTCAAGTTTTCAAGAAGGCTTGGACCAAGACATACAGTGCAGGCATGCACCACCACGAAACAGTCTTTTTTCTCATTGTCAGTGTCTTTCTTCTTGTTCTCAGACCATTTTCAGAATCAGTTGGTTCGGAGTGATTTCATCACCAGCTTTGATACCAGTGTTCTCTTCGTTTCAATCCATGATGCTGTCATTTATACTGTATCCAACGTCTCCCACAAGCTAAGAGAAACAAGGTGCTTTACTGCAATAGATACAAATATTCTGTTACCTAGAAAGCAAGTCGTGGAGCTATTTCAAAAAACGTTTGTGAACGAAGATGGAGGTTTTGTTGCATGTTTCATGTTGTACACCAAGTTTGAACCGTAATATGCATCATATGTAAATAATGTCAGTACAGAAGAAAATATGCCTAAAAAAGTGCACACAAAGTTGGAGAAATTCCTATTAATATTGTCGTGATTTTTAGCTGATTGCATTCACATTCACCATTTTCCATACATCGGTTCACTGGTCAAACACAAAGCATTCAGTCGAGGTTGCAAGGTTCAAATTTGAAAACTTTCTTCGAAAGTACCTTGGCACCTCGCTTGAGCGCTTTGTGTTTGACCAGTGAATCGATGTATGGAAAATGGGGCATCGCCATAGTGCATGCATTTCGGGCTTGGTGTTCCAGCATGCAACATGCAACCGAAACCTTCAGCAACCTTTTGATGAAATAGCTGTATAAATTCTTTTTTAGATTAACATTGCGATCTGAGACTATTTAGTTTTTGAACCGCAAAAAAGAGGGATGCCAGCCAGCCAGCCACCCACCCATGCTAGCCACCCATGCCAGCCACCCACCGATGCCAGCCACCCATCCTCCTCACTCGGATCCAGTCTTCCCCTCTTTTAAAACTTATTTTAACCAAAACAGGTTTCCATTTTTCTTAGATGCTGATGCATGGAAATAAAAGAAATGAAAGATAATAACTGATATGTGCATGCGCATAAAGCCTTGACGCATCTGTGAACGTGATTAGCTACATTTTTTCTGACGTCACTTGATTTGAAAGCAAGAAAATCTAAGAGTACGTATATGAAAAGTATAAGACAAATAATGAATTATTGCATATATTTCTATGTTGAACTAAACATCAAAATAATAAATACTATTTTATATAGTCTTTGTACCTATCTATATTTAACTCTTTTATAATATTAATCCTAATTTCTCAATCAAAAAAAAAAAAAAAAGGTGCAGAAAATGAGTATACGACATAAATCCTCTCTGCAACGGCAACGCAACTTCGTTACCGAAAGAAAAGAAGCCTTACCTCTTTCGCGAAACGTCCTATGAGTAATGCTTTTTCGCAGAAAATTTTTAAAAAGATGCGCACTTCAAAAAAATTCCTATTCTAAAATGCGATAATTCTCATTGGATTTTTTTATTGCGTCGGAATATTTTTTGTACAAACTTGTGCAAGGTATGAGTTCACGTGCTTGCGCCGTCAACAAGTGGGCTGCATGGCTATATCTGGAAAGCGAGTTTTAAGCTAGTTTTACAAGCCGCAAGACGGATTACGAATCTCAGTAATCTATCTTACAAGAGGTGTTTTTAGGAGAATCAGGTGTTGCCTGCAGGCCTAGGTGAATGATCATTTTAGCACAGTCGCGCACTTTTGATCAATACTCCTTATGCCACAAGAATGATTGATGTTCGAACAGGGCTATGATGTGACCTGATCGGCACGTACGGAATTGTTCATCTGGCTTCGTTTTGATTCTACGATGAAAATGCTGACAGATGGCTTTCCTTCACACACTCTGACCTACTCTAAATACTCCAGATACTTCAAGCAAAATCATCAGATATTTTTCTAATGGACTTCGCCGGGCATGAATGATTTTGTATTTTATAATGTTCAGTCTTTATAGATGGAAATGGTGGCTTACATGACTTTCATACATGGCCACCGTACCTAAGGGCTACTCACACCGACTTTCTTAGTCAATCGGTACGAGCTACTCTAGTTCAGTCACAACGTTTCTGAGCCGATTAGGAAGTGACCTTACGTAGACTATACGTAAGGGTTCACTTTCTGAGTGTTTCTAATGGTTGATTGTCGTTATAGAACACGGTTGTTTGGCTTCGGTCATGTTCCAATCACGTCAACATGTGGTGAGTCTACATGTTCGCGTAATAATCCAAGCGGGCATGTCTATCACCAGTTACAGTGCCGCTTGGCTGGGGTCCAAGTTACCAAGTAACGGGACACTTTTAAACAGGAAATAAAGTAATCATCGTGCCGTATATTGTCCGTAAGATTTGCTCGAGTAACGAACAAAAGAGTGCCCTCGGGACAATTTTTCTCAATGGTACACAAATCAGCTGTTCTCGAATTCTCTTACATAAGTATAAGTTGATATTTGCAAAAAGCCAGCAAAAATCCCCCAATCCCTCCCTCTTCGCAGTCCCAGCTGTGAACTAAACATCAGTTATCTCTATCAATGTTAGCAAGTTTATTTCCTTTTAACCTAGTTTATGTAAACATATATTTATTTGCACAATTTTTTAACCTTTCTGATTATTTTGCAAACATTTTTACACAAAATTGCCCGGCGCAATGTTACAAAAAATGATATCGGTGTTACGGTTTGTCCTTCAACAAAATTTCTCGTCATTCCTTTTTCGTTTTCCATTTTGTCTGAGGTAACTGAGGCTTGTATTTCATTCAGATAACTAAGAGAAAAAACTGAAATACTGGACTGATCCGAAGGCCCAGCCTTTTTTGAGGGTTTAGTTTTTTACGAGAGATTAACTTTTTCGATGGCCATCTCAGTATATTCAATAAATCGAAAAACGCTGATTCATCGTGACCACGAGCTTATATATACATTTCCCCCGTTAATTTATTCCCAGAAACTCTCACAATAATATTTACACCTGGTAAATGTCTAGACTAGGACCCAGTCCCTTACATTAAAATCCGTCAAGATAAAATCTGCTCATCAAACCAAATATCTTGACAGGAATACTTGGATTTTATTACCTGGGCCAAATCTATCGCTTGGTTGTTTTGTATTGATGAAATCAATGCTAAAAAAATACTAAATAATCGAGTTCATTGAAGCGGTTCTCAAATAGTGACGGACGGACGTGATGCAGGTCACGTGCGTTACTCTTGCTCAGCGGTATTCCGTGGAATATAAAAAAAGGACAAAAAATGAAATCGTAAGAAAGTTTCATTTGAAGAACGATTCTCCTGACGATCGTTTCGATCGAAATAACAGGAAAAATTAGTCAACAGCAGTGATATCATAACGCAGTCAAAGCTCAGTAATTTTTTATGTCACTTGATTTTTTATTTCGTCTGGCGAAGGATCTTTATTTTGAACTTCATGCAGAGATTTTGAACGCCAAGATATCTCTGTTTTATATCTAATGAAGGGATTATAATCGAACAACGAATCAAGCTTCAAAATGGACGTTTCCAAAAGGCAAATTTCGCTCTCGAGGAGAGTTTTTGATGAACAAGAATTCAAACGATGTTATGTGCCAAAAAATTCGGCAAGAAAACAGAAGTCCGTGGCGAAAAGACTAAGGAAGCATTTTTGTACGAATTTATCTAAACTGACTTTCAGAGGAGTGTTGAATTCCTGGTTTCCTATATTATTATGGCTACCGCAATATCAAGTGAAGGAAAATCTTCTACCAGACGTAGCCGGTGGTCTTACCGTAGCAGTCTTACATATACCTCAAGGTACTGGTCTTATGATGGCGCACGTATGATTTAAGATTTCTTTTGCTTTTTTGCTTTGTTATTATCGGTATTGAACAGTGTTTCTTACGTGTTTGGTTATTTTGGTAATAGGTCTAGCTTATGCGATGTTGGCATCTTTACCGGCTATCACAGGGCTTTATCTCGCTTTTGTTCCTCTGATTGTTTACACTTTGCTTGGCACTTCAAGACACTTATCGATAGGTTAGTATTTACAGAAGCTTAAAGGCTTATTTATATTTAAGTAAATAGAAAGCTCGTGAAACCAAAAATAAGGTTTTTTCTTGCTGTAAGTCAATATGGGACACATGGCAAATGTTCAAGGTTGTCAAGCTGAGCTTCCTACTTGATATGTCATCGGCTACACCACCCCCTTCCATTCCTACAAAACAATTACAAAATATACTAACATATATTAAATTGTTTGTATTAGAGTGCTTGCACTAGCTACAACGTAAAAAAATACAAATTTTTAGTATTAAATAGTGATAATCAAACAATAGTAAACAAAGGATTTAAATATTATTCAAAGGTTTAGTGTGTGCACTCAACTACTTAAACATGGTCAAACTTTGAAAGAGAAAGCTCCTAGTTTGCTTCAATAGCCTCAAAGAAAAAGCTAATTTTGAAAATATTGTATGGACAGAGTTGCAAAAACTAAAACTGTCCCAAGGGATTAGTACTTACATGTATGTAATTGTTATCATTGATTGTTAACTGTCTCATTTGCTGCCATTACAACCTACTCAATTTTCATGAATGTTCACACATTCTGTTACTAATTTCCTGTGATACTATATATAAATTACTGTACTATTATTAGTAAAATGATGCCGGAAAACATTGTATGTATAGAATTGCAAAAACTAAAAAAGTAAAATGACACCGGAAAATAATGTATGGATAGGAATTCATGGATAGAATTGCAGAAACTAAAAAAGTCCCTAGAGAATAGTACATACATGATGTATGTAACAGGCCTTTAGTAATCATGTGCTGATTAATTCATCGAGAGCAAATAAATGAATATCTTGATTCCCATTTTGGTGAAATATACTGGTGAGCAAAAACAAATTCTACAACCTGTTTTGAGAGATCGTAATAAAACTGCATTTTGTAACACACTGGTTACAAATCGTTTCATTCACTTCTTTACAAGTAGATAAAAAGAATAAACAATTTAAAATAAGATTAAAAGTTGTGCTCACCAGGACAGGCACTTGGCAATTAGCTGCAAAGCCGCCTATTGTTGTGCCTAAGACAACCTACTCAAATTTCATGAATGTTCTAATTTCCTGTGATACTATATATTAACAATGACTATACTATTATATAAAGTATAATCACGATTTTAAAATGATATCTGAGTGCTAAAAGGATTTGAAGTCAGCAAACAAATTATAATCTAAGCTAAATCTAAGTTTGCATAATGTTTTGTTGTTTTGTTAATTGATTTAATAACATTTAGTCTTGGAGTAACTACTTTTCTAGAATATTCCAATTCATTCTGTCTTTGTTACTTCAATCAGTACAATAATAGTTGATCTGCATTCATGGTCAGTCAGCCTTGGGAGTAATGAATAGCAAGTTCATTCATCCATGTTAGAATTTCTTATAGTGTTTTTGCAATGAAATGTGTAGTTCCAGAAAATGATAATACCCCCACCATGGAGGAAATTTGTTAAAGGACCCCCTACCCCCCAAAAAATTTCAATTTTCTTCCACACAAACTCTGTAATTTTTATTTCTATGACAACCTCCCTTCTAGAATTATTCCGATTTCCTCCTTGGATGGAGTGTGGATATTTTATGGAACTACACAATGTTCTATATGTGAAAGCAATTTTGGGGTTGTTTTTCATGCCTAGGTAACATCCCAGCCTTAAAGCAAATGTTTCTCTTACTTGTTATATTGATAATTTTCATTTGGATTTTTTGATATTTTCACTTCAAAATGTTTATGTGTGATTGCCCCTCAGTTATCTCGTACCCTCACTACATCATTTTGCATTGAGGGGAGAAAGAGAGAGAAGAGGTACACTGGACACTCTCATATGGAGGGAAGAATAGAAGAGAAAAAATAAATGTAAAAAGTAATGTAATGATAGTGATTTATGAATATAACCAAAGGCACTTTACATTGAGTTGTTAATATCAGATTGCTTTTTGTGCAATTTACAAGCATGAGAGATGGTCAGTATGAAGTGGAGGCTTTGAGGGTGGTCACTGCCAGGGTTTCTTTATGTCCTCGATCAGTGATTCTTTTACGTCCGTCCGATGTTCATGGTTAGTAATTATGAAGAGTGTGGAAAGACAGGACTGCCATTTAAAGTGGTCATCCCAGCCACTTGAAAGTCTTAAACCATTTGCAGATGTAATTACAAAGGCAGCACTTTCTCCTCAGTTAATTTAAGACCCTGAGTGTTTGTCTCGAACCACGACCTCCCTCACAAAAGTCTGATGCTCATCCAACTGAGCCAACTGGTTTGTGGTAAATGCCAAAAGCAAGTTTGTATCAATTCCAGTGTGCATACAATCTTATCTCAAATGTATCTCACCTTCTACCTTATTTTGTTTAAACCTTTTGTTCTTAAATAGCTAAAAGAAGGTGAGAAATTCGGGATAAAATCACATGCACACTGAAAACTTTTATTTAACTATGAACTGGCTTATTAAGACTCTAATGGAAATTTCAGGTACTTTTGCTGTAGTATGCCTCATGATTGGAACAGTATGTGAAAGAGAAGCAGACCGTATAATATCAGAAACATCACCTGCAACTACAAGTCCAACGTTATCGCCAACAACAGCTCCGACAACCCTAAATGCAACAACCATTCCTGCATTAACGAATTTAGTCAATAAAGTAGAAACAAACAGAAGTAACCCTGATGAAGAAGATAAGTTGAATGCAATAAAATTGGAGGTTGCTATCTCCTTGGCCTTGCTTGTTGGAATTTTTCAAGTAAGATTCATTAATTTTGTTATTCTTCAGAGTTCAAAACAGTATTCAAAAATTAATGATTAATTAATAAGCATTTAGACCTATCAGGTCCTTCAAATCCATCAATTGCATGGATCTTTATAACTGATAATTACTCAACATGGATATCTTTATATAAAGATTTTGAAATCTTTATAAATAAGATAAGATTTTAAAATCTTTATAAAGGACCAATAGAGTACAAGAGCATGGTATGAATAAGGGCCCTAATTGCTCATTAATTATTTAGGATTTTTTTAAAGTTGTTCAATAAACTTGCAGATCATGTTTTATCAGGTCTAAAATCACTTGGCTATGCCTTGTGGTTTAAACCTGATAAAACATGATCTGCAAGTTTATTGAATTTTACCTAAGGATAATATGGTATACCTCATGTACTCACTCAAACAGCATTCCTGTCACTGATATCGTAATATGGGAATCAAGGATGTAGTGCACCTGGCTCTCACCTCTGAGGTCTCAGGTTCAATCCTTGGACTTAGCATTGCACATGTGAGCAGAGTTTGTTAGGTTTCTTCTAGTGATTTGAGGGTTTTTCTCTGGGAATCAAGGATGGTGTAGTGATAGTACACACTTGTCTCTCACCTCTGAGGTCTCAGGTTCTATTCCTGGACTTGTCATCACCTGTGAGTTGAGTTTCTTAGGTCTCTTCCTTAATTCAAGGGTCTTTTTCCAGGTTCTCCCACTTCCTCCCTCAAAAAAACCTGACATGCTAAATTCCATGTTGATTTGTAAGTTTGTAAGCCATGCTCTGACTTTGATCTGAGTCTGGAGGCTGTTCCAGGGTATCGATACATATTAATTAAAACAGATTTACGTTTTTGGATGGATGGCAGCATTTTACTCCTAATTAATTGAAAAAACTTACTATATTATATACTTTATTGAAATTGGGGGTATTTATGTATAAAAATGTATTATCTTTTTTCCTAATTTTGAGTCAATATCCTTTGTTTTTATTGGTAGTTTGTAATGGGTCTTCTGCGGCTGGGTTTTGTAGCAGTATACCTGTCTGACACTCTGGTCAGTGGATTTACCACTGGTGCAGCAATACTTGTGCTAACCAGTCAGATTAAACACATCCTTGGACTCAAAGTACCAAGATATTCTGGTGTATTTGCTACTATTGAGGTAAATATAATCTCACTTGCTTCCCCATCAAATCACAAACTCAAGTTGTATGATTTGCTGTCATGACATTGTGCATTTTTGGTGAACTTTAAGCAAAGCATATAGCTTTCTATCCTAAGCGATTCAGAATGAGGTCACTTGGGATTAAACAGAGATTTTTATTCTTGTGTGGAAATACTGAATTTTACACACATGGTTGGGGAGCAATCTGAGCCCATGTCTAATGGATTTTTGTAACTAAAATTTTACCCTGTTCATCTCTAGGGGCATCCTCGTGACCCAGGGGTAAAATTTCTGTTACTAGTATTTTGCTCCCCAAAAAAATACCCCTGGGTGTGAAGTCTGTTAGAGCTTGTTCCAGAAGTCCAAAGTAATCTCTTTCCTGATTGGTTGAGCTGCTGGGGTCAACCAATAAGCATCAAGTATGTGTAAACACAAACGTGTTGGCATTATTTTGAATTCAGACTTCCAGAACAAACTAACTTCTTCCTTAAGGTGCACCAAACCCCTGATATAATACTTTCAGTATTGATTCTAAATAAAGTAAAAAATTGAATGGTGATGTATTTCTTTATTTGAATGTTGCGTCTTCAAGTTATGAAGGTTTATACTTCCAATATGTTACTGACTTTGACGTCACCCAAGACTTCATTAAATATACACATTGTGATGGGTTCATACAAACAGTTTTTCAAAAAGAATCATTATTATACTCAAGGTTTCCACAATGTTTATTATTGTAAATCAAATGTCTCATAATGGCTAGTGTTTGGTATTAAAAATTAAAACAAATACACTCGAAAGCCTGTGGTGACGTCACAGTCAGCACAGTCGGTGGTTAGGTGCACTTTAAGAGGTTTGGAATAACAGGATAGCACTGTTTTGTAACAAAATGAAGTTTGTACTTTTAACAACTCCACACTTTCTTTTAATTTTTCTCTGGATTTTCTTCAGACTTACAAATTCATATTCCAACATATTGGAGATGTGGTTCCTGGTGCAATAGTGACTGGGACAGTTTGCATAGCATTGTTACTCATCCTCAAGAAGATTGATGAGAAAACAAGAAAACGGATCAAGGTTCCCATTCCTGCTGATTTGATTGCAGTAAGTGAATCAGTTCTAGGCTTTACCTTAAGGTCTTACCTCCTTGTATGATTTACCTTTTCTCACCTTCTGAATCTATCCATGAAAACAATGCAGGTTTCAGTATTTTTCTTTTTCTCTCTCTTCTTTTTCTTTTCCTTTTTTGCTCAAATGATTGCTTGCTTTCTTGCTTTTTTACTTCCCTCCCTCCCCCTCTCTTTGTCTGTCTCTCTCTCTCTCTCTCTCTCTCTTGTTTCCCCCTCTCTCCTCTCTCTCCTCCCTCCTTCCTTCTTCCTTCCTCCCTTCCTTCGTTCCTTCCTCCTTCCTTCCTTTCCTTCCTTCCTCCTTCCTTCCTTCCTTCCTTCCTTTTCTTCCTTCCTTCCTTCCTTTTCTTCCTTTCTTCCTTCCTACCTTCCTTTTTCCCTTCCTTTGTTAGTTCCTTCCTTTTACCCTTCCTTCGTTAATTCCTTCCTTTTTCCCTTCCTTTGTTAGTTCCTTCCTTTTTCCCTTCCTTCGTTAGTTCCTTACGTCTTTCTGTCTTGCAAATACTACACTAATCCTCTCCCTCTTCTTCCCCCCCGTGATAGGTTGTCTTGGGAACAGCAATCACATATGTAGTCGAGACTCACAAGAAGTATGATGTAGCAGTATTGGGACACATACCAAAAGGGTAAGTTCTCAGTTGAGTTTGCCATCAGAAGCTTTGTCACGAATTTGCGTAAGTATTGTGCTGGCTTCCTGTTACATATAAAGAAAATGATTTTTCTTTCGAGCGAAACCAACGAAAGAGGATTAGATAATAAACTGGAACAAACGTGGGAAAGAACCTGACAAAGCAAACGAAACGAAAAACAAACAAAAACTTACGAAAAAGAATAAAGAGTAAACCAAACGAAAAGGCAACGTAAAAAGTAAGACAAAAGAAAAACGCAATACAGTACAAAAAAGCATGACGGTTGGGGGGTTTATTTATTTTTAATTTAAATCTTAATTTTAAACTAGGATGCCCCCAATAACGCTACCCAAGCTTAGCCTGATGGCCAACATCATAACAGACGCGTTTGTCATTGGTGTCGTCATCTTCGCTACGAATATATCCATGGCAAAGATGTTTGCCAAAAGAAATAATTATAAAGTGGACGCCAATCAGGTAACCATTTGTTTTAGGAACATTGTTAGGTTAAAAGTCTTAAACCTTCAAATTTTAACAAAACTTGAAATAGCCTCTCGACTGATCAAAGTTTGGGCAGATCAAACCCTGAAACGACCTCTGTCCCTGATCAAAGTCAGGACACGACTAGCTCACAGATCAAACCCTGAAACGACCTCTGGGCTGATCAAAGTCAGGTCACAGCTAACTCATAGATAGAACCCTGAAACAAACTCTGGGCTGATCAAAGTCAGGACACGGCTAACTCACAGATCAAACCCTTAAACAAGCTCTAGGCTGATCTAAGTCAGGGCTTGGTTAACTCACAGATCAAACCCTGAAACTAGCTCTGGGCTGATCAAAGTCAGGGCACGGGTAACTCACAGATCAAACCCTGAAACTAGCTCTGGGCTGATCTAAGTCAGGGCGTGGCTAATATATTTAATTGAAATTTAGCTTGTTTGGTTTTGTACCGTACAGTACAGGTACAGTAGGAAAACCGGAGAATCCAGAGAAAAAAATATCAAATCGATGGAGAGATTAAAGGCCTTTGTATAGAGCTAAACACGCTTCTCACATGTCATACAGTGTCTAGAAATCGAACCGGAGACCCTTGAGGTGAGAAACGAGCACCCTACCGATACACCACCTTTAAGTCACACATTTAGCAGCCCCCTGATCCCAAAATACTTTCAAGGAACTTTTAAATGCATGTATTATAATATTTTTCTTTTAGGAATTAATCGCATATGGATTTGTAAATATGATTGGATCATTTTTTTCGTGTTTTCCCGTCAGCGGGTCTTTATCACGTTCGGCTGTCCAAGAAACTTTAGCCAAAACTTTAGTAAGTACATATATGAAAAAATAATTAAAACAAATCCCTGACAAATGATAATTCCGAGCATTCGGCAACGTTTTTATTGGGGAAAAAGTACCTGAATCTAGAGCATTGCGACATTTTAGTTGCTTTAACGTCGATTAAAGAGATAATGCATTCATCTCGGAAGTGAGCTGCTCTTGAAACATTTTATGGGCTTCAACGTCACTCACAGAGATAATTTATTCATTCCACATGAATTTTGAACCAATTTGTGAGCTTCAAATCAAAAGTGCCAACGTTTGCGTTTTCTCTCAGAAAGGAGTAAAGAAATGGCTCAGAAAATTAGGACTTATTATTCTAAAACTGGTTCATGAGAAATTGGAGAGGAGAATGGAGATTTTCCTTGAGAAAAAAATATATTTATCTAAAGTGAGATCTTTAAACATTTTAGTGGCTTGAACGTCACTCACAGAGATAATTTATTCATCACATATGAATTTTCAACCAGCTTGTGAGCTTCAAGTCAAAAGTGCCAAAATTTGCGTTTTCTCTCAGGAAAGAGTAAAGAAATGGCTCAGAAAATTAGAACCTATTTTTCTAAAACCAGTTTTGTAAAAATTGGAGAAGAGAATGGAGATTTTCCATAAGAAAAAAATGTATTTATCTAAAGTGGGCTCTTGAAGCATTTTAGTGGCTTGAATGTCACTCACAGAGCGAATGTATTCATCGCACTTGGATTTTGAACCAACCTGTGAGCTTCAAGTCAAAAGGGCAAAAACTTTCGTTTTCTCTCAGAGAGGAGTAAGAAATGGGTTAAAAATTAGAACCTATTTTTCTAACACTAGTTTATGAGGAATTGGAGAAGAGAATGGAGATTTTCCATAAGAAAAAATAAAGTTATCTGGAGTGATCTCTAAACATTAATTTTTGGTAGCTTCAACGTCACTCACAGAGATGATGTCTTCATCTTGATGACGAATTCAAAGTGGAAGTGCCAAAACTAGCGTTTTCTTGAGCTAAAGTTCATTGTTCATAGTACGTACAAAAATGTACTTTTACATTATTTCGTACCATTACTGGCAGTAGTCTTACTAAATCTTGTTTAACGTTTTTTTTTCTTTCTTCTTTTCTCTAGGTATGTAACGTTCCTATATTGGCTGTAATCCTTTTGGTTCTCCTATTTATCGCTCCATTATTCTATTTTTTACCCAAGGTAAGATTTACTATATATCATCGTTGCTTTGAATGATATGAGTATCTTGAATAAGGTGTTATAGTTAAAATAGGTGTACTTAACCGACGTAACGTACGTTAGTCCTAGTGTTCAAGTAACTTAGATCTTTGGTTTCATACACCAACGCAACTCAACTACTTTACTCGCTGGTTTCATATTATATCTATTACTTGTTGTTTTGGTGTTCTAGGATGGTTTCTTCTCGTTTTCCTCTCTTCCCTCCATTTTTTCTTAATAATGTAACAATAACAATCAAAAGTTATTCTTTTCCCCCGTTTCTTTCAGGCTGTTCTTGCCGCTATAGTGGTTGTTGCTCTAAAAGGTTTATTCCTACAGTTCAAGAGATTCTGGGAACTGTGGAAGATCTGCAAGTACGATGCTGTGAGTAGAACTATCCTTGCCGTGTCGAGAGCAGCATATCAAAGCATCCTTTTGGATCAGTTTTCGTATATGCCTGTGAAAGGGTCGGTGCCTATATTTTTTACAATTTCAATTGGCTGGGCGTTTGTATGAAGGGTGGATAGCGCTATGCGACGGATAAATATTATCCAGTGGATACATTTATTGATAACACCATCGACTATCCTTTGGATAAGGATTTATCCATCGATAGGGCTATCCACCCTTCGTACAACCGGGCCCTGATTTTTCTCCCGCAATGTGATTAGTCTCGCAGTGCAGCGACCTCTGCGTGACAGTGTTCGCGCTGTGTTCATGCCGTGTTCCGGGTATTTGATTTGATGGAGAGTAAGTTTTCGAGCAATGTGATTGCCTGGCGTACCCCTTGCCGTGTGACGACCGTGTTTGTGCTGTGAACTTTTCACAGTCATATGAAAACTGCTCTAACATAGGAGTAAAGACTACAGTGCTGTCTTAACTATAGTGGTATTTGTTTCTTTGCAGTTTGTTTGGATAAGCGTGTGGACTGCTGTAGTTACTCTTGGCATTGATACTGGTCTTGCTGTTGGTGTGGTCGTAGCACTCATGATCGTTCTCATCCGCTCATCAAGGTAGGCCGTTCCGTGCGGTATGCTGTGCTTTGCCCTGCCGTGCCGTGCCTTGACCTGCCGTGCCATAGCATACTGCGTTATGCTGCGCCGTGGCGTCTAGAGCAACACCGACGCGTTGAGTTTTTTATCGCGCTCTAAAAAAGCATCACAAACACGAGGAAACGTTTGCAGCATCCACAGCTCATAATTAAATGTTTTTATATTTACTAGACCTCGCAGTGCCATTCTCGGACATGTGCCATCTACTGGAGTTTACCGTGATATAAAAAAATTTCCAGGGGTAAGAATTTGCATCCATTTTGACTATTGTTGATTGTAGCTGATTGTAGCATTTTAAGAAAAACAAAATGGGGATTGGCTGGTGCTATGCATGACAGCGTTGGCGCCTCGCAGGATGCTCCAGGGGTGAGAGGCGAGAGCACTCAGCTAGAAAAACTAGTATTGTTTTGTTGGCTGTAACTGAGACAATTTGAAACCCTGAAACAACTTCTTCGGTTGGCTGACTAAAGTAAGACCACTTCTCCTTTGATTTCCTTCCCACAACAGGCCAAAGAGTTTCCTGGTATCAAGGTATTTAGGTTTGAGTCTGCAGTGTTCTATGCCAACGCTGAGTTCTTCAGGAGTGAATTGTTGAAGAAAGTCCACATAGATCCAGAAGAAGAGCTAAAGAATTTACTTGGGAAACGAGTGAGATATGAAGCTAATGCGAACAAAATGACGGAATCTCCAGTGGATAGTGACCCTGAAGAAATAAGGAGTGAATCAGTCGTCATAGAAAACCAGAATGTATCTATGAACGGGGTAGGTTTGTAAAAGTGCCTATATCACCTAATCAAGAGAATATGAACTAAGAGAAGGAATCCTACCTATATAGCCTTGTAACCATCATGTGCAGAGTTTGATGCTATTTTTAGCTTGAAGATATTTTGAGCGAAGAACCTGATTGGTTGATTTCTTGAGGGTAGGCGTCTTCCAGTCTTGCAGTAAACAAAGCATGTGTTTTTTTCGTGGACGTAGCGAAACATGCCGCTTTTCGTGTCCTAAAACGAGGCATTAAAAGAAAGCATGTTTATCGCGCGGGCATGGTAACGAGTTAAAAATAGCATCAATGATTCTAAAAATAGCATCATCACGTGATGGAGCATGGGGATTTCTTCTCTTAGTTCATTTTCTCTTGACCTAAATCAATATTTTAAGCATTGATTCTACATGAAGTGAATTGTTAAATGGTTAAAAATATGATTTGAGTGATGCATCTTAGATATCAAAGTTTTTATTTCCAATATGTTAATGAGTATGATTTTATTATAGGCATGATTACTTTTACGAAACTTTTCTGGGGCAGTAAAATATCCTGTACAAAACATTGTCTTACTCAGGGTTTTTAGAAAAGTTATTGTAATTTTATTTCCTCACGATAAAAAGTGCTCCAATTTACAAATTGTGACTCGTTAGGATATTGAAAATATATAAACCTTTAATATTTTCAAGATGCATCACTCAAATCATCTATTTCTTTTTTTACTATTCAAAGATTCAGTTAATGTAGAATAAAAACTGAAAATATTAAGTTAGATGGAATAGGCACTTTAAGGAGTCGTTTATCTTGTCCATCCAGCCCATTCATCTCAGTCTATCCTATGCATTCTAATTTCGACGTATTCGTTTATTCGTCCATCTAAAAGGCTGTCTTATCCATCCATTTTTCTCCATCGCATTCATCCTTGCTGTCCATTTATGACATCTATCCTTCTCACTTATTCCTTTCATCCATCCATCCCTTTCTATCCCATTTATCCTTCCATACTTTTAGGTTTATTTATTCATACATCCTGTTCATCCATTCGTTTTTTTAATGATATTAAAAATCATTTATCTATCTTTTCCGCCCCATTCGTCCACCTATCCTTTCCGTCGGTCTTTTCATCCCATCAACCCATTCTTTCATATCTCCTTTTCTTTATCCATTTATACACCAATAAAAATGAATCTTTTCCCCTAGAATGCCAAACGACCAACGTCAAGAGAAGAATCCTGCACCTCGGACGACGAGAACCAGGGACCAGTCAGACTTCATACTATAATCATTGATGGCAGTACATTTAACTTTATTGATACTCAAGGCGTTAACATGTTAATCCAGGTAGAAAAACAAATTATACCAAGGCATACCAGCGATAGAGGCTTTGCACCATCACGTGGTGGCAGCCTTGACAGAAGGCGCAGCAATAGTCTTTTTACCCGGGGAAACTAAACTTATTCTCATGTAGATCAGATAACATCAAATTTAATTTATGCTGCCCCCTGTCATGGCTGCGATGGTGCAAAGCCTGTATAGACTTTATTCGTCGTGGTGTAATGTTTTCCCATTACATACCACGTTTCGTTCCCTTGAGAATATGATTCTTTGTATTTGTCGTATCCATATTCAACCACGTGCAACCACGAAATGATACTCAAGGGAATGACACGTTGTTTAAAATGAGCAAACATGGCATACGCCATGGAATCCGCCGTGTTTATTGTGAATTCTAAGTCTCATAATGGCTAGTGTTTAGTATTAAAATTTAAACCAAATACACTCAAAAGCCTGGAGTGATGTCACAGTCAGTAATGAAATGAAGTATACACCTTCATAACTTAAAGACGCAACATTCAAATGATGAAATATTTCACCATTCATCTATTCACTTTATGTAGAATCAGCACTGAAAGTATTGTATCGGGGGTTAGGTGCACTTTAGCCTTTACGACGCCAGATCAAATTGGAATTTAAAGTCGATTTTTTGGAAGGAAGACAACTTAGAATAAATTTATCACAAGATTATTTCCGCTGGCATTTTTCTTCTTTTCTTCTCCTCTCCTCTCCACTATGCTTCTTCAAGTTGTTGATCTAGACCATATTTTCTTTCCCTCCTCTATGCGCTATAATATTTTCAGACTACTAACTACTTCATTTCTCTATTTCTATAGCTGGCGCTTGAATTCGAGAAAATTGACATCAAGTTTTATCTTGCCAGCTGTCGGCGTAAGTAAATGATATTTGTATCTGTTTAGAATATAGGTTATCCCATGCGTAGAGTTTGAGGTTAGGTCAAAGGGTAGAGTTGAAGAAAGTGTTTGTTTTCAGTAGCTGGTGTTGTACTTATTGTGTATGATTTATTTATGTTTTACAAGATGGTATTCGTGATATGCTCAATAAAGTTGGATTCAGAAACAAAGTGGGTGATCAACACATTTTCATCTCCGTCCATGATGCTGTTGTACACGCGTTACACCCAAACGATGATGTTGAAGAAGTAATGGTAAGTAATGGCTTATTGACCGACCAACCGATCGAGGACTGACCGAATGACTGGCCGAATGACTGACCGACTGACTGGCCGAATGACTGACCTATGCCGTGAAGCCTAAATGTTTTACGAAACCTTTTAACTAACTTTTGTTTCCAAAATTACATTTCCTGCTAATTGTTTCCTCTAAAGCAACACAAATAAATGCGCGCATTTTCCGCATATTATTCAGAGCATAGATACAGAGATTTGCACACCTCCCATGAGTACTTCACCAAGTATCGCAGCTATTCCTAGCCTGGAAACGTACCCAGAGGAACCTGAAAGTCCAACGGTAAAGTAGTATCACTTTATACTTCATTTCCTGGTTTAATTTTCATTGCGCACTCCACATCTCAAGTCACGCCCTTGCGCATTGAACTCACTACAATTTTCCTGCAACGATATCATTTCATGTCCTCATTTTGTATGTAGTGATAATAGTGAAGAATTACCCTGTAACAGGCTCCGTCCATCCATCCATCCATTCACCCTCCCACTCATCCACCCTCCCACTCGTCCACCCACCCATCTACCCACGTATCCATCCTATCCATCCATTTGCGCTTTCCGCGTCAAGGCACGCTTGTCCTTGTCCATTGAACTTTAGTTTCACCAAGGCGATATCTCTTAAAATTCTTTGCTTTGCGCTTCCATCTAGGTATCCTCCCTCCCTTCTCTGCCTTCATTTACCATGCAGATCAACGGGTACCGTCCCTCTGTTCCTAAATACAAACGTTATTCATTCATAACTCTTATTTATTGATATGTTCAACAGATGAACGACACTCATTTCTAATTAACCTTGCTGTATACTCAAGTGACGGAAGAGTGGAGCGTATCATATCATTGTCAAGAGGACATATCAACAGACGCCTATATATTACCGGCAACGCAAGTTTATCATTAAAATTTGGCAGACCGTGCCTCGAGTCTCTACACGATTCGAGCAACTTGTAAAGAACTTGGAGCTGCAAGCCAGTCGTTCGTCCCAATGTGTGTTCAAACAAGATTCGCGTTCGAGATGGCATTTAATGTAGTTTCTTTGCTTCCAAAAGGGCAAAGAACCGTAAAAGATTTCAAACAAATGCATTCAACTCAAAAAAATCTAAGTAGATTGTTATTGTGCTACGAGTTTATGAATCCTTATCGAAAATGTTTTTATAGCAATGCATGATAATACTCATCATAAATCTCGTGTTCTGATATCGTGGCCCGTCAAGTTCCTTGCATTTGGACGCGTACGCAACCTTGAGAAAATGGTCCATAGCAAATACAAACCAAGTTCAGAACTAGATTTCATGGGTCTATAATTAAATCTTCGGGAACCTTAGGGTGTCGGGGTCTACTGTTATTATAAGTGATTAGAAAAATCATCAGCTTTGAACTAAATCAATGTTTTGTTATATTCCATGTGGTGATTTATAAATTCAATGCGAGTTTATGAATAACCCAATGAAATTGCGGTTTTAATGAAAGAAAAATCATTATTTATCAATCACGTTCGAAGAAAAAAATTATATTGAATAATATTTTTGTATCCCAGAGTTTTTATTCGAATCTTGTAATAATAATAACCAAAATAATAAAATTCTTACTATTTTGGGGAAGATTGAAGTATTTGTTTTCAGTCTCTTCTTACGGACGTTTATCGTGAATTTTAACACGCTGACAAATTTTCATTATTTTAAAATTAAGTTAAATTAAAAACCTTTACCTTCCATTAAAAAAACTAATGACGTCATCAAAAAACATTAATGTGTTGATTCCGAACATCATAACCCATTTTAGTGTTGATTTGAATCATTAGTTGACGCTACTTTATAAGCGCGTCATCAAAATCAATTAAGTGTTAATTCGAAGCATTCGACATTTTTATGAAGCGTCATCAAAACCCAATTAACTGCCATGTTCGCGCGCGCGCGTGAATGTTTACAATTTAATCAATTTTTGAAGTCTAAAACAAAATGTACGTAGAACAACCCAGAAAGAGAGGTAGTAACAACCTCGCAAGAAAGGTGGTTGGAGGCGTGGTGATGGTAGCAGTGTGTGTGACAGTTGGAATTCTGGTCATCTATGCCATCAAGAAGATTGCAGAGTCAGACATGCCTCCAACGAAAGAACCGGAATCTAGTAAGTTCCCTATTTCTGAAATGTTTGTTTGTGTGTAATCCTATACGACATGAAAAAGAGGAGAAGTAAACATTTAAGGATTAAGTTGTTTGCATGATAGCGTAATTGCGCGCTGTCATTTGAGTATAAAATGTGTCTGCGTCTTCAGCTTTTATATAATTCAATGTGGAATAATTTCGCACACTGCGATTGGCTAGAAATTATTTCTTTGTCATTCGCTTACTGAAGAGTGCGTACAGCTAATTTTGTAGAGTATAAGCACGACTTCATGAGAGTAAAATGTTTTTTCCTGTCCTCCAAATTGAACTACATTTGAAAGTAATGCTATAAGAGGTTTTTACATTCACACTGGATTTTAATTATATTTTCATCATGCATTCTATTTTCTAGTAAGAGTCTTCACAAACAGCCAAGCTGTTGGCAGGCATGGCCCAACAAAACTTCACTACAAGGATCGTAGATTGATCAATGAAGTGACGCTTCACAATGGTATTCAACATTGGACGGTACCACAAACTGGCATCTGGAGGTTAGAGGCTCGCGGAGCATCAGGTGCAGACGGTCTGCTAAAAGGAGGGACGCGCCTACATGGCGGCAAAGGCGCACAAATAAGCGGGAAATTTATGCTGAAGAAAGGAGACAAGCTAAAGATTCTGATTGGACAAGAAGGGACACGTGATTTTTTGGATCCTCGTCGACCTGGTGGAGGTGGTGGAGGAACGTTCGTCGTGAAGAGCAATGGAGAACCTCTGCTCATTGCCGGTGGGGGAGGGGGTGGGGGAATTCCTCCACCTGCAGGTAATGGAAGAAAGCTTTGATTTGAAAGTTTCATTTGATGCGCAATGAGCTTTTATCATGAAATTCCAAAAACTCACAAGACACGAGAAGAATTACTATAGCTGGAAATAGCATGTTAAACTAATCAGTAAAACTATAAGTGTTAAGTAGCAAGGTCAAAAATCGAAAAGATAGATTTTTTTCAAAAATCGAAATTTTGTATAAAAACTTGAAGGTATATTTTGCCTCCATCAAAGGTTTTCTTACAAGATTCATACTTTTCAAAAATCATATTTTCGCGAGTTTTGAACTTGTTTCCTTCAAACTTCACAGTGTTTCCCATTTTAACATGCTCCTTCCAGCTATGGTAATTATTCTTCTATATCCCAGATTTTTGGAATTATATGATAAAAGTTCATCGCGCATCAAACGAAAACATCAAAGCTTTCTTCCTGTTTTACCATTTCAAAATACCTTGTAAAAGCTCATTCCGGGCAGATTTAATTTTTTATTCTAATTTTAGCGTTCCAGACCGAAGGCCGAGGAGCAAGACCAAACGACCACCTCTACAAACACGACCATGCAAGTGGTCGGAAAGGCAAGGGAGGAAAACTATACGACACAGACGCAGCCAAACTGATATCTGACTCTGGAGGAGCCCACAAAGTTATCGCAGGTGCGGGGGGTGGTTTCCACGGAGATGGATTAGGCTACCACAAGAATTGGGGCGGCAAGAGCTTCATCCATGGTGGTATAGGAGGAGAAGCTACGCCAGTTTATACCAGGCACAGCCATGGTACACGTGGAGAAGGAGGCTTCGGTGGCGGGGGTGCGGCAGGGCTGCTACCCGGTGGTGGTGGTGGATACTCCGGGGGTGGAGTCAGTGGGTGTTGGTTGGAGTGTGGTAAAGGGAAGGAGGCTGGAACCGCACAGGGCGGGAGCTCATACATCGAGGGTACAGCTCTGTCTCGTATAGCTGACTCTAATAAGGGACACGGTATAGTATACGTTAACTTGGTGACAGCAGACACCGATGTTAATGATGCTATTGACGCTCAGAAATAATCCTTTGGAAAAGGTCTACTTTATATTTAAATAAACTTGTTTGAGCACGATTCTACTGAAGAAATACAAAATGCGCGCGTGTGTTGCGTGCGGTTATGAAGCGAGTGGGGATTCATAGAATATGAGAAAAAGATAGAAGATCGAAAAACGCTTCAGAAACTTAGCTCGATGAATGAAGAATAATAACTCTAATATTTTTCTAGTCATGTTATTCATCAATACTATATCTACCACCCATGTTACGTGTTACAATTTGATTTTCATTCCTGAGCAATATATTGTTTAAGGTCTTAAATTAGGATAAAATATATAGAGAGAGATCATTCCGATGTCAAGGAATAGTCACGTTCTTGTTCGTATTATATCAAGCTTAACAACGTTCGGCAATAATCGGCCCGTGGATTCGACCAAAATCTCCAAAAACAATCATACGATTCATTTTTAAATTAGAAAGTTTAAGCGATCTACAATTACAATGTACGTTATTCCAGATAGGGCGTGGCCCGTTTCACGATCCTCCCGATCCGAAATAGCTTCTATTACATTTGAGCGCGCAATGAGAAATTCTTTTGTATAAGAATCACACAAATGAGGCTATCAGGTCGATACAATGCTTGTTGTCTCATTTGCATGCATCCATGATAACAAGTGAGGCTATCAGGTCGATACAATGCTTGTTGTCTCATTTGCATCTCGTTTACTTGCATCCATGATAACAAGTGAGGCTATCGGGTCGATACAATGCTTGTTGTCTCATTTGCATCTCATTTGCATACATTTATAATAACTGCTTATATTGGCTTGCTTTATTTTTGATAGAGAATGAACGATATCTTAATTTTATTTTTTTTATTACCCATTTCATAACATTTTTTTCTCGTGAAATAAACTAAGATAAATTTCTACAGTTAAGTTAAATATATCTGCTTACATCGAGTTGATTCTGGTCCTCCCATTTTCCCTACCCACCCCTCGTTGGGAAGAACATCTTCATAACGAGAAATGCGTGACAATATGTAGCGTTCCAGGCGAATACCTAGACGTTAAGTACGCCCCTCATATCTCAAAATCAAAACTCTATTTAAGGTGTTTTAAGCCATGGCCATGGAATGATAATCGACATTGTATCGGCTGAACCCATGTGAGTTTGCGCTTCCCAATAAAAGCCGTCGATTTTGTAACAATACTACTTTTTACAGTTCCGTTCAGTAACCACGAATGGTTCTAAGTCGATGTTGGAGTTGCCACGCATGTCAAGCCATAGTCCTTATATAAAATAACTTTTAAATCTCGCATTCTGGGAGCACACGGCACGCGCGCGCGTTTTCTATTTCTTCAACTATGCACTGCAATTCCATCCCTCGACTTGGAACTATTATTCGTGGTCAATGAACGGGACTGTGAAATGTAGTATTCATTTTATTAAGGGATAGGGACGTTAATCCTGTGTCCAACCCCAACCTGAAGACCAGTAGACTCTTTGTCTTGGCTCCCTAAACTAAACAAAAAAATATTTTTTAACAATAATTTTCATTAATTTCATCCCAATATTTTAAACGTCCAAGAAAGTAAAATTTGCTTTCCCAACCCATTTTGTTAATCACAATAATTACTCGAATTAACTTATTTTTTTAAAGATTTGAACGAGTCTCGAGTCTAGATCTGTTCCAAGTGGCTTTGGTACAACTGCCTCAGCACACCGTTCTGTTTGTTCAACAAATCCTGTGGTGTATCAAACTCCACCACCCTTCCATTCTCTAGCACTAAAATCTTATCATAGTCCATTATAGTGTTCAACCGATGGGCAATCGTGATCACAGTACATTCCTTCAGCTTGGTTCGAATGGTCTCTTGTATGAGACTATCCGTCTTGTAGTCTACGTTTGCAGTGGCTTCATCCATGACTATGATCTTGCTTCTTTGAAGAAGAGCACGAGCGAGACACAGCAGTTGGCGTTCTCCCGCGCTAAGGTTCACTCCACATTCCTTGAGCTTCTGGTTAAGTCTCTCTGGCAGATTTTCGACTGTAGACCTCAGACTGGCACCGTCTATTGCTTCCCAAATTTCATTATCGCTATGGTGATCAAAAGGATCCAGATTGAATCGTAAGGAACCAGTAAAAAGGACAGGATCTTGTGCTATTACTGTCATTGCTCTCCGAGAATTTTGTAGATTAATAGTTGTGATATTTATCTTATCGATAAGGATCGACCCATTAGGGTCTGGCATTCGGAACAATGCAGATACAATCGACGACTTTCCTGCCCCGGTTCTTCCAGCAATCCCAATCCTTTCTTGAGGATTGACCTTGAACGACACATTATTCAATACATTTCCTGCTCCTTGGTAGTACTCCAGAGAGACATTTTGGAGCTCAAGTTCTCCCTTCTGCGGCCAGTCTTCTGGGGCCTGGGTTTCAATATCGTACCCAGGTTCTTCTTCGAGTTTGGTGTACGTCATCACTCGCTCTACTGACGTCATGTAGTTCTCAGTCTCCGAGCACTGGCGAACTCCGTACTGGGACGTGTCGACTGCTAACTGCAGGGCGTAGATGAGAGAAAGAGCAAGCGATCCTACAATGATAAATACATATCACCGAGTAATATTTGGTGACTCCTAATTTATCTGGCAGATAGATTCTATCATTATCCAAATTCTCAAAAGCTAGGTCCACCAACATGCAATCTCCGATCAATAATTAAACAAATTGTCCCAGTTCTTCGAGGGTACCCATGACTTAACCTAGCCAGTGGCAAACAAACCTGCGACCCTCATTTCATCCTCAAACGGGTTTTTTTTTTTTTTTTTTGCGGTTGGAGAAAAGTAAAAAAACTGGACTAACCAGGAGATAAAACCCTAAGCATAGGAAACCAACGAACAATTCTACTCGTATTTAATGACGAGGAAGTACAAGTGTCAGGCTAGTATAGCCTCTGATTAAGTGCTAGTGGGAGTATTTTTTATGAAGGTGTTTTGTGAACTAACCTGCTCCAGAATCCATAGCAAGTGCAGCAAATACGACAGCTGTTGTGAAACACACACAGAGAATGTCAAGTCTCAGTCCAAGCCAACGTAGACTTGATAGAAGAGTAAACCAAACACGGGTATGGTCGTCTTGATACCTACAGAAACTCAAAAAGGTTAATTCTGCAGCAGCAAAAAACCCGGCCAAGAGTACAATACATTCTGCAACACCAAGAAACCTGACCAAGAATACAATACATCCTGCGACAAGAAGAAACCTGACCAAGAATACAATATATCTGGCAACACCAAGAAACCTGACCAAGAATACAATACATCCTGCAACGCCATGCAAATATGGCAAACAAAATAAAGCAAAAGAGCTGCACTTACTTATATAAATTTCTAACAAATGTGTTTTCCATGTCGTGATTTCGTATAGTAACCAAGCCCTCCAAGGTATCCGAGAAGTGCGAGAAGACTGGGCTCCTATTCAATGCTTCGAGTCTTCGTAGCTCCCTAGACGTCTTTAGATAATACTTCCCAACGAAATAAAAGAGAATAGCCATGGTAATAGCTGCGATTGTTACCATGGGATTCAAGATGGACGGCAGGATGATGGCACCTATGCAGAAGAGCATCAGTTGTACAGCATCAAGGAAGACTATTGGAAGAAGGTCATCCATTACGCCAATGTCACGTGAGAATCTATTCAGGATTCTACCAGTTGGGTTAGTATCGAAGAATAGGACTGGTGCTCTTAAGACGCTCTTGGCCATAGCATCATGGAGGCTCTTTGAGGAATTAAGTGTTGCGAAGAAGAACAGCACTGAACGAGTGACGGACATTAGAAAAGCAACGATTACGAGTCCACCATAGACGTACAGGTTGGAGAAGTGGTTCCTTGTGTTGGATTGTAGTTGGGAGATGTGTAACAACCACCAATCGGGGAAAATTAGAGCAGCTGAATTGAAATCATAACATAAAGTGTAAAAACCTAAATTTTGAGTTCTGTTTAAATGTGGAAGGAAGTTTTACTTGCTGTAAATCCCACACAGTACAAGCTAAAAGCAAACAACAAGTTGGACTTATGAAAATTAATTTATTCCAAATTGAATTGCTGGCTTGCAATCTCAGCTGATGAAGAGAGCATTAACTAAAATCACTATTAAAGGTCAGAGATGTTGGATCTGGAACATTTTTAGCATCAATGTGTTTTTGCTACTTGGATAGTTAATAAATATGTGATTTATGTCAATTCAAGTTTTGTTTTTTTTTTCGGAAAAAACGTCCGAGCTGGAAAAAGGAAGAAACATGAATCGCATTTTTTCAGAATCATTTTTACCTTGAGTAACGATGAAGAATATGATAAGCAACACCATCATCATTGGCCACAAACCGTAAACAAGATAATCCCAATACAGACGCCAGGATACCGATCCAGTGTGTCGATCCTCTTCTGCCACCTCCAGACCCTTCTTTTCATCCTCCTTAAAGCTCAGAGTTGCTGATAAACGTCGTGTGTCCATCGCTCTGGTCAATGGTGGGCTGTCGTCGTACTTGGCAAAGAGACACTGGAGCTCAGAATTGGTGTCAGCGTTGAGTCCTTCATAAGTACCCTCGTAGAATATCGACCCATTTTTCATGAGCACAACATGATCTGCACCTTTTAGATACTGCAGCTGGTGAGTGACAAGGACTCGGGTCTTATTCCTTAGAATTCCGCAGATACATTCATGGAATATGTGTCTGCCAACTTTTGCATCTACAGCACTTAAAGGATCGTCTAGTAAGTATACATCCGCTTCTGCGTACATTGCTCGTGCAAGTCCGATACGAGTGCGCTGTCCACCGCTTAGAAGGACTCCTCTTTCACCAATCAGCGTCAGGTCTCTGTTGGGGAAGCTGGAAATATCCTTTTCTAAATCACATGCCTTGATTATTGCTTGGTATTTTGATCTTTTGAATTTCTGGCCAAAAAGGATGTTTTCTCGGACAGAACCTGAGAATACCCAAGGTTTTTGAGGCACATAAATGGTGTGTCCAGTAACCAGCATCCTTCCTTCTTTCACCGGTAATTCCCCAAGGATTGTAGACAATAGGGACGTCTTGCCACATCCTACTGGCCCGGTAACAAGTACTAAATCATTCTGCTTCAAATCCAAGCTTACGTCTCGAATGGATGGATAGTTTTCACCATTCCAGTAACAAGTTACATTTTCGAGAGAAACATGGATATTCTTGGTGTCATTGTCTTCATCCAAAAATACATTATCAGAATCATCAGTTTTCTCGTTGTCAATCTTCACTTCTACATCGTTTAGGTTGGGATCCGTCATCCCCTGCTTTGTGGGAGAGAAAGGCAAGAACACAAAGTCGTCTCTTCTGGGCTTCAGTTCCTGGAGTTCGAGGAACCCTTGGATTCGTTTCAAGGCGGAGGCAAAATCCCCGATGTAGTTGGCTCCCTCGGCGATGTTCCATGCGACAGACGATCTTAACGTGTTGATAAATGCAAGCGTCATGAATATATTGAAGGTGTTCAACTCTACGCCGGCTGCCATGAGAACGACTAAAGAGATAAAGGCGGCGATACCTTGGGCTGTGTACAAAAATGACTGAAATGTGGCGAGGATGATTCCTTTATGGCGGAGAAGGCGAATTTCACGACTGGAAGATAATTGGGCACATGCAAAAACGTTAGTACCAGGTACTAAACAAAGTTATTAAAATAAGATAGGGAAACTGGGGTAATTGTTCGTGATTTCAAGTTACGACCCTAGCTGTGAGAGAAAACAAGAGGAATAATTATCGATAAATTTTCAATCAGAACCTACCCACGTATTGTCTTCAGTCTGTCAATGAATGGTCCTTCCCAGGCGTACATCTTTACTGTTCGTATCCCAGTCAGAATGGTACTCATGAAGCCTAATCTTAAGTCTGAAACCTTGGCGATTTTATTTCTTATATACACACAGACCCGTCCCATGCTGCAGTAATAGAGTACCAGGACTAACAAAAATAAGACGCCCGAGACAGCCTGGTAACCAACCACGTGAATAAGAAGGGCAGATATTGTAGCTACTTCAAAGATTCCTTGAAAGAAGAGTGCCATCTGGGACACTACGGGGTCAAATCGTTGGACATCTCCTGTCACCAGATTGATAATGTACCCTGTGGATGCGTATGCCAGGGTTGTCTGGCTCAAGCGAAAGATCTTTGGATGGAATAAAATGGGAAAGCTAATATGAAAATCATATGATAAGTCGCGCAAGAAAATCTAAATGAATTAACATCAATGAATCGATATTTTGCTTATGCTCTCTAGAAAGCGCTATTTTTTGTTGTTGTTGTTGTTGTTGCTGTCCTATTGATTTCAGTAAATTCGAGCTAGCATAACAATACCCGTAGAGAAACAACGGGTTAGAATCTTATCCCCTTGTTTCTATAAACAGAGGGGGTACAAGCCACTTTGATATTGAGTCTGCTGGAAGTCCATATATTGACGACAACTTCTCTTTCTTACGCAGAGCAATGGATTGGCATATTTTTGATTTTTGATTAAAAATTAGTCTTTGGCTACTAAAAATATGCATGAAAAATTTAAAAAAGCATCTGTCTTACCTTATTGAACATCAAACCCATTGTAGCAATTCTCCATTTCATAGCCATCAACCAACCATTATACAAAAATTGATGTAGGACCACTACACGAATGAGAGAACTAAAGCAAAGTGCTGTAGCATATATATATAAATGGTCCCTGTTCGATCCTGGAAGGCCCAGTAGAATACTTAAAATCATCGCCAGAAACACCGGCTGGCACATATTACAGAAAGCCGCAACGAGTCCTGTTGATGCCAAAAACATGTAATGCGACAAAGGGGACATCTTGATAAGTGCCCAAAACAACCGCCACGATTCAGAGCCATTTTTTTGTACCTGATCCCAAGAGTCCCAAAGTTCGCGCGTAACCGCTCGAGTCTTGTCCCTTGTAAGGATTGGATAAAGGTCCTCGTTTTCTAGTGGTCGTTGGTTTCCGATGCGAAGGATTTTGTTCATCCACCAAAACGTCAAAGACGACAAGATATTTGCTGATGAGGAAGGGTTTTCTTTGGATACTTCAAGCTTTTCATATTTGATCTTCCCCGGCATCGCTATAATCAATCTAAAACGAAAATATTTTTAAAATAATGAGCAAAATCTTTATCAATCGAGGTATCGCAATAAAAACCTATTATGGCAGTGTAAGTTACAAACATGCGAAAAAAGTCAAAACCGTTAATTGAGAGTTTGTTTTCAAAATATTCAAAAGGTCAACACCTTCTCAAAACAATTTTTCTTGGCTTTAGAATTAAAAGAATTGTAACTAGATCAAAATGTATAAATCAAGAAGTTGAAGGGCTAGATTAACGCAATGTTTTTAGTCTTTTTTCTCTCTCCTTTTTGTTTACAATCATCGCGTTAGGTGAGTTCAAAAACCCTCAATGAAAAATAAAGTTCAAGGAATCAGTTCACAAATAAGATGCTGTATATTGCAAAACTCACCCCAAAGTTGTGGAGAATTTTTTTTGCTCAACAAATTCCTGGCCTGTCTGCCTTTTGTCGCGCTGAATGAATCGAATGTGATCTATCGCCTAGTGTAGGACGTTTACCAGTCTTCTTTAAGAACTAATGAATATGCGGAACCCTAGATATAAGATCGCCGAATTGAAGTTTGCAATTGCAAGCACTTGAAGAAACTGAACAAAAACTCCAACGCCTTCAAGCTAATAGATAGACTACGCTGTACAGTCTTCTACCCTAATTGGTTTGGATAATAACTCCGATCTGTTCTCATTGGTCCAAAACCCGTTTTAATTTTTGAACGATTTTATTTTTTTCATAATTGTTTATTTAAATTCTACTTCGGTGTCCAACCTAAACTGACAGCTTTAAAACAGCTTTTACATTTAATTAAACCGATTTTTTCGCCAAATAAGTCAATGCTTACTTGTCACTAAACTAGTTTTTGAGTGACTATATTGCTTATCTCTTGTCACCAAAGTTCTCACAAGCCAAAGCTTAATTCTAGATTAGTTTTGAGCACATAAACCGGGAACGTTCGCTAATTGCTTGAGAAGCTTACAATGTCTTTTGAATACTCTAAGTTTTACAAGGATCTCAGAAAAGCGGAAAGAAACACTTGATGAGACTTTCTAAGTAAGTCGCCTGAATTCAAGCACCAATTAACGTCTATACCCGACTATCTATAGGCTAACGATTCAACGTTTGAGAACCAACTAAAATAAATAAAAACTCTAGTTTTTCGCCTCGCATTTCCAAAATAGTAAATGAAAAGTTGTCGTGTGAAATAAGGGATAAAACAGAGTACACGGACGTGACTGGATTAGAAGGTAGTTAATCCCCGCCCCCAAAGTAAATTGCTTTAATATATACATTCAATTCATCTATAGTATAAGTACGCCCGGTTTACATCGCTATTAGTAATCATGCTACAGATAAACCATACCTTCGTTATAGTAACGGCACTATATTGAACCTTTCATTTGTCGGCATGATTTTTTTTATAACTGCCTACGAGTTAGTTCCTAATAAATAGTGTACAGTTATCAGTTTTCTCTCGTGGTTCGGCACACAACGGCAAGAAAGCTCTCTCTAGACAAGGATTACAAAGACATTTCTGTCCTTTCAACATCAAAAACATGACCGAAAAGGCATACGAGCGAAAAACCTCTCACACACCTATACCTAGAGAATATACTTATTATTGAAAATAGTTTACAAATAGCTCGTTAGGTTAGAATTTAAGGCAAAATCGTTAGATAACTATATTTTCAAATTAAAGAAGAACTAGAGGTATCGATATCATGATTACACTGAATAGGTTGTAGCTTGAATACTCTCTCCTATAAAATATCATTGAGCAGCAATCAATATAGAAAGCATCATATTGCCGGAGCACTCATAAGGACAACCACTTGATATATGATGAATATGAAAAATAGGGGGCGTTGCATATTGGTGTAAACACCCTGGACTCCAGAGGGGTCCCCCCCCCCCCCCCCCCCCCCCCCTTTCCACCGCGAATTTACTGAGAAAAGTGTCGTCCAGGAATCGATTCCGCAGTTCAAACACTGAATTCTACTTGACTCAAAAGACCTCAAAATAAACAAAACAACAACATCAAAAACAAACAAAAACCAATATTAAAACTAAAGACTGAAATACCGCTATATAACCTAAATAGCCTGAAAGTCTTGCCGTCAAAATGAAAATTCCCCTTGTATTTTGACTGCTATTCTACTCAAGCGAGAGATAGCAGACCTCAATAAACTGATTTAATGACGAATGATTAATTGTAACAAGTGTAAATTATTTATGATAATATGAGTTATAGAGAACAGAAGTGCCAGGAATAAAGTTTTTTTTTCTTTCAGTAATTTAACGAAGCGAAGGCGTCCGTCCGTAAGGCTAATTAAATGAATACTGAAAGAGATGGCCGACCTTTGCTTGGCCGGCATTTTTCACATATAAACAGGTTCGGTTCTAACTGGGGAAAAACAATAATTTCAGTCAGTGAAGACTGGCCGTTCCACTTCGTACCCGGCCCGAAAGACCCAAGCCGCTATGCGGAGGTGAAGGACTTTGATTGGCTGTATATATTCACAAAAAGAGTCCTCGACTGACTGCCTTAACTCTCGTTATTTTTTTCCGGTCCGGTATCCTAAAAAATCATGCGTTCTGATTGGATGTTTGAGCGGGCGGTATTTCGTCAATATCTGCCCGCGCTCGCGGTCCGGTATCCTTTGCCGCCAAACAACAAAACAAAACGTGATTACAAAAACAAATAAAAAATACGGGAAAAAATAAATAAGTTAGTTACCGTCCTATAGTCGGTCCGGATAGGGAAAAACTGTGCCCTCGGTCTTTATAACGGAACTCTGCCTAACGCCTCGGTCCGTATATTCAAGACCTCGGGCACAGTTTTTCCTATTCGGACCTCCTGGTCGGTAAATAACATATTTATTTTCAGAAAAAGATTAAAATTTTCAATTATTTTATCTTATTTTACTTTGATTATTTTTTTATTTTTTATTTAGTATAACTGAAGTTATGAGTGAAGAGGAAGCATAGACGTTAAAAATGTTTATTCATAACAGCTTGTTCAAAAATGTTATGCTCATCTTGGCCAAAATTAGTGAAGAAAAGCCACTGAGTTTCTATGCTTTGGCGATTTTTGGACTCCCTGGAGTCTAGATCACAGATGTTAGCATTGATCAAGAGAATATTCTATTGTATTGATATATTTCGTGATAATTTTACCTTTTTCAGTGATGCATAATTTAAACTTCAAAAAATTTAACTTGATCATGAACAGTTGTCGTCTTTTTCGATAATTGCTTTTTGACAAGATGGCTGATGAGGGATATAGATCAATAATAAAACTTCGACGTTTTCGGTCAGTTATACTAAAATAGGGTCATTGTGAAATAAATAAATTGAAAAGTAGGATAGAACTGAAGAAATTAAAGCCATTTTGAAACTAAAATACTAGAAAATTAGTCCAAAATATATCATAGACTTGATGTCCAAGTTCATTTTATCAACACTGAACAAAGTCTCCAAGTGTGTTGCTAAGGTTTTAGGATGAACGCTTTTAAAGAATTGAAAAGTTTAGTATGAAAACACTGAATAATGCAGGTCACTTATATCACAAAACGTCTGGGGAAGCTGCTAGACAATGGCCTTTTTGATATACCAATAAACCGTACAATATAAAGAACTAACGAACCATAGAAATAGCAAGCCCATATCCCCATGAAATTGTCTCTGAGAGTAGTTTATGCTCCGAGCATTGTTCAGGTAGTTAGTTTTTAATTTTGATTGAATATAAGGTCAAAATAAAACCGGTAAAACATTCACTGAATTTGTCCTGATACAAACGTTAAACTACCTCAGTCGTATTTTTTACTTACTTTTATCAATACTGTACTCGTCGAACAAACTTTACCAATGTTATTTGTGTTTGCAACTCATTTAGGAGTCGACTGATTCCCCGAAGTATCTGATACATCAGAGTCTTTGAGCTAGCTATCTTTCATCTTTGACAAACTTTTCTAAAATCCCTACGTCACTCAATCACGCAGTACTTGACCGTTTGTCAATGGCAACGTTCGTTAGCTGTGATGTTTTAATGTTTGCTGAACGCCATACGTAATGAAAACACGATAACATATAAAGTTTACCTAACTATTTTGGCCGGTAGCTATCATCCATACAGCCAGAACTGTGGGCGTCATCTTTTATCAGGTGCTCAGTTTATCCATTGCTTGCCTTTCTGCATCGTCCATTAACTTAAACCAGTCCAAGCCAAGTTAGACAAAAAATACCAATTATGGAGTTATTTCAAAATACGAAAATAAGCTTTTAAAAAACTACATTACTTTGAAAGGATGCTAGTGAATAATAATGCTGAGTTTTCTGATATGTAAACAAACTATCCGCGTCGGTGAGCATGATTAACTACAAAGCACTTTACTAGGTTGTTCCAATACTATCTGATTTTAAATTTCGGATCAGTCATTATATAAAAGCTGAAAATTTCTTGAAAAACCGGTTCTTACAAAAAACCGTTGTCTATAGGAGATTTTGAGTCATACAAATTTATATATTTTGTCATCATAATTGACATTACATTCTGCTATAACCTATTACTTTTGGCAAAACGATTGATAATAAAGTGTGCATTTTGCCGACTAATACGAACCCCAAAAAAATTAACAATAAGGTGTTGAATCCAAGGAAGCCTAGAAAAATTAAAAACGTGGACATTTAATTTGAGTTTTATGACATTAAAGAAGGTGTAGACCTAAAAACAAAACAACTACTTTCGTTGCATTTTTCTACGGTTGAAGGACTTCTATTCAGTTGTCAGACACGAGGGTACAGTTCAATACCGGTATTTCAATTACTTCAAAAATGTCTTATTGACTTTAGTTTTGCTTTGCAAACCTAGTCTAAATTTCGAAATATAACTGTCTTATTTATTGGGAAATTCAAGTTTATCAATCACAAGCAGATGGCAGGTTCAATGAAAATTTACAATACAATGTCGTTGTCAAGGTGATCTACCTTGTACTCCTTAACCAAAGTACCCATTAACGGTTTGATCATTCAAAAGCAGTTGACCTTCGTTGAGCGACCAATGGTCGGTTATTGGTCGATTTAAAGAGATGGTCGACTTACAAAGGTGGGCAATTGCTTAAGAAAGTAATACAGTCCTTGATGTTTTATCCCTGACCAACACGACATAATACGGTGAAGGAAGTTATAGGTAAAATTTAACGAATAATTTAAAAATATTTTTCATCGATAAATCTTTGGTAATTACTAATTAGAGCATTAAAACAGAAATTTAAAAAAAAACTTCAAGCATACAACGAAAGTTTTAGCTGCGCGAGTAAAAAGTAAATCTGCATAACTCGATCCTATCCGGCTTACAACTCGTGTTAAAACTGCGATAGAGTTCAAGACTAAATACGGTTTGATTAACGGTAGAGAAAACTTGCTCCTTTGATTTTGCTAGTTGTTCCTTCATCTTTTTTGAAATGTTGTATTGAAATTGAGTTGGTTAGAATAATCTTTTTGAATCATCTGAATATTGATTGATCAACGATTTTCCGATCTGCCGCCGTGAAGAGAATAAGACATCCTCACGAAAGTGTTGCTTAGCTACATAGAGCCGGTAAGATTCGTTTCCATGAGAGAGCTGAGCAGTTTTTATCAGGAACTGCTTTACGATTTAATTAATCCGTAGAACTAAGGTTTTGGATAACAACACCAATTGCCTAAATAAAGGGGCAATTCGACGTTAAATTGTTTTATAATTGATTGAACTTTCTTCCTTCAAATTCTTTCTTTCTTCTTTCTTTCTTTCTTTCTTTCTTTCTTCCTTCCTTTCTTCCTTCCTTCCTTTCTTTCTTTCTTTCTTTCTTTCTTTCTTTCTTTCTTTCTTTCTTTCTTTCTTTCTTTCTTTCTTTCTTTCTTTCTTTCTTTCTCTTCCTTCCTTCCTTCCTTCCTTCTTTTTTCTCCCTTTCCGGCTTAAACTTTCTTTCTTCATTGTCTCTTTTTCTCCACAATCATTTTCCTTCCTCGAACACGCGCTAAACGCAAAGCATCGCCTTACTTTTGCAAGACTTCTTTCTCGGCTAAACAAAAGGCCAAGCCTCTTTATACGGTCATATGCCAAAAGCCCCTTAACATATATCGAAAAACGTATTTAGATAACGGGGAAAACGATGATCAATCAATTCTTAATAACAATTAAATCAGTTATATAAGCCGTACAAATAGCTATAGAGAGTACGAAACAGCTGGAGAAAATTAGATAAACAAAAGTAAGAAATGAACATAGGGACCGCGGCACGATTGATTCGTTTTCGGATAATTAAATTTTTCATTGACCAAAAAAATAAGATATTTATTCTTCTCGAGATTATGTTATGTTAAATGTTTGAAAATAATAATTTCCAGCTGATTGAGTATTTGTAATAAAATTAAAAATAATATAAGTTGACAGAAAGGGGTAGAGTGATTAAAGAACAACTGAACATGGAATCGAAAAGAAAAATCCAGGAGAGATCGGCATGTAAATTGATTCCTAAACTTTGACCTCGATTCCTTTATTCACATGACAGATATTTTCCCCGCTCATTTATTTATTATTACTATTTTCTTCTTTCTTGCATTCCTTTTTGATTGTTTATTTATTTTTCGTTTTTCCCCCTCTTTTTGTTATCGAACTTTTTCGTCCAACTTTCTTCATATTTCCTTCATACTTCCATTCACATTCTTATTTCAAATTCTCTAGGAGTGAGAACTCTTTCCTTCTTTCTTTTATTTATTTGTCTCTCACTTTCTTTTTCTATTTTAATTTTAATATCTACTAATTTCAAATTGTCTTGAATAAACGCGGTTTGGAATTTTTTATTTGTCAACAAAAACAATGATAAAAGTCGATGAAGAAGTGACGAGTGATTGACAGGATTGATCATATCCTCGTACCTTTGAGCTTATTTTTTGTGTATTTTTGATCTCAACTTTTGGTTTTGAGTACATAAAGGTAACAATAAGATGACAATTCACATAAAATATATTGAGTCAAAGTATCACTAAGATGTAATATTTCTAATCTATATTTGATCTAAGGTTCCATGGCAATGATCAACGAAGAACAGAACCATAATTGGGGATGGTATTTTTGAATTGTTCCGCCCTAACCCACAACAATACAATACACCATACCCTACTCACACCATTTTATACCATGCCATATCATACCATACCACACCACATCACACCACACCACACCCACACCACACCACACCACACACAACCACACCACACCACACCACACCAATGATACCATACCACACGACACGACACCATACCCTACTCACACCATATTATACAATGCCATATCAAACTATAAAATAATTTGTTCACATTGATCTATCAATTCATTTTCAACGAACAACAACATCTCTTTTAAAACTTTTAATCCAAATCTTTAATATTCTGGAAAATATTCCACCCGTTACTTCAGTTCTTTTTATGCACATACATAAAATATAGCTTTAAGCTTTCGTTTACGAAAAGATATAAAAGTGGTTCTAGATATCCCCATCTTCCACTCTCCAACTTGTCTCCTTCCCCCTCCCCTCCTGGTAGAGGGGAGGAGTACACAAGCTGCCGAAGAAGAAATCTCTCATTGGTAGATGGCTTGGCCAATTAAAAGGCTTCCAACGGTTGTCTTGGAAACACAGAAGGGTTAAGACAAGCAAGTAGAATCCATCATCATAAGTATTATCTTTACAACTTATTTCTTTTATGAATTAATTTATTTTGATGTCATCTATAATTTAAATAAGTTTTTTGACTTCGAATCCCTTTGAATTCCAAATGGCACGCCACTCATTTGGCCCTAAATGAGTTCGTGTGGACACCCATCCTGCCTTCTCCAGGTTCGCAATGAATCCTGGGAATGCTTGAAGCGTAAAGTTGTGAGCCTGTGCTATCATATCCCAGCAGCATTCAGGGGAAGTACTTCTTTCTGTGAACAGAGATAAATTAATCTTTTTATGTCTTGGGAATAATGTTTTTCCATTTAAGACTACACATCATTTCCTAGAGTATCATTTCTTTGTTTAACAGTTGCACATGAGAAGATGCACTAAATGGATAACAAAGAAAAAAGTCAAACAAAGAATCTTATTCTCAAGAGAATGAAATATGGTCTAAAATGAGAAAACATGACGCCCAAGCTGAAGAAGTCTGTTATGGTCTAATTCTAGAACTTTTGAGTCACCATACCTGTAAAAAGTTGGGCTGCTTATGAGGAATGTGAGAGATATAAGCTTTTTCTTCATCAGCATACAGGACATATGCACTTTTGTCGCGATACTTGTTATTATAACAACACTGGGCTTAATTGTGATTCTCTTAGTATCTTTTCTTTGAATAATTGTACATGAGAAGACACATGAATATGGATACAACTCAAACAAAGAATCTTATTCTCAAGAGAATGATGTGGTCTAAAATGAGAAAACATTACTCTAACCTTAAACAGTCTATTGCAAGTTCATGATAATTTAGAGAATTTAGAAATATGAAAATCCATTGCTTACTCTTACACATCTTGATAAGTCAGAAAACTATACAGCACCTATATCTAGTGGTAGATCTTTGGGATAATCAGTCTACCCAAACAGATAGGAGTAGTATATAACCCTTACCTTGCCACCAGTAATTGTGTAGAGCACCAAGCGCAGATGAACCAGAAGTCATGGGTCTCATTGGGTCAATCATTTGCTGTTTATAGGGATAAATAAATGTGATTATTTGTCCAGTTATCAAAAGAGGGCTAGCAAAACATGGAAGAAAAGGAGAATTATGAGGAATAAGGAACTGTATGAAAGTAATTGGGAGAAGAGAGTAGGGAAGAGAGGAGAGGAAAGGAGATGAGATGACAAGACAAAAGGAAGAGACAAGAGGGTGAGACAAGATGAGTGAGGACAAGACAAAACAGGACAAGACCAATGGAGATGACAGGAGGACAGGAGACAAGACATGTACAAGAGGAGGCGAGACGAGAGGAGTACTATCAAAAACTAAACAAGAGTGCATAGCATTCACCTGTTCAAATGTCAGACGAGGTGTTCTTATAATAAAGTCCAGCACTACAGCTTGAAAGCAGCTCTGAATATGATCAATAGCTTCTGAAGTCTCATGGAGAACGATATGGACTTTCCCTATTAATAATTACTTTGTTAATAATAATTATTTTAAATAGCTCTTGCAAAGTCTCATTATAAGAGGTTCTACATGTGATTTTAAATTTTTACTTCATATGCACAAAATCAAGAATTTTCTAGGATATAGCAAAGTCCAAGAATATCTTTGTAACAAATTTTTCAGGGTTGGAAAATGACAAAAAAGTTACCAGATTTGGCTGTAGTCTCCAAGTTCATTTTCATTAGGTACTTGGCATCGGGTGAGTTTGGTAAGGCAAGCTTGAAATCTTGTGCACTGAAAAAGTTTTAAAAATTGCCATTTGTAAGAGCTCGAGTACAAGAGCATGATTAAGCATGAATAGCAGTGTTAATTTATTGCCCTTCACTGAAGATTGTTAATGAGATTCATGAGATTTATTCAGCTGATTGATACCAAGCAATAGTCCCTGGGACTGGCCAAGCTACAGCTTCAGTGTACAAACATGTGCCCTTTTCACTCATTTCTATCAAGGCTAATGGGAAAAGAATATCATGAAATGATCAAAAAATATGAAAATTACTTACTTTTGTACAACACACTGAAATTGTGTACCAAGATTTATCGTAAGACATTCCCCAACTGAAAATCCTAAAAAAAAAAATAATGTAACTTGGCATTACATGAAATTTTCACATGTTAATCTAGCGATTTTAGAAGCAGCATATTTTGCAACACCTCAATTTCGCAATTTTGCGGGAAAACCATATTCCTAATCACGTTAATTTTAGCAATTTCATTGAATAAACCATTCATAATGTAACACAAGAAGACTGCATTTAATTAAATTAAGGAACTAACCAAATATAACAGGTTCTCTAAGGGCAACTTCTTCAGGAGTGAGTATTCGTCCACCCTTGAGAAACTCTTCCATGAGTATACGGAGGTGAGTAATGTTTACTGTTTCCATGACAACAGAAGACACTGCACGAAAATTTGAATACAGGTGCAAGAAGGTGAAGATGAAGAACAACGTCCATGTCAGTCTGAAAATAATTGATGAAATATATTGTTATGGTATGAGAAATTAAAAAATTTAGAGACTACTTCATAGAAAGTGCAGCATACAGGGTTATATTCAAGAGTTGTTTATGTAAAACATGAACGAGTGAGTCTTTGAGCGAGTGAATTCTAGTTATGTATATAATAAATATAATTATATTATAGCTCGTGTACTCTAATTTGTATTTTATAAAAGAAATTAAAAAATGCTTGCTGTGTTCTGTTGTGTGCAGTCATAAAGAACTTGGGTTTGGCAGAACACTCAAAAAGTATTGAGACTGAGCACTCACTCTCCTACATGCCATTCATGTTCTCATGTTCTGCCAATTATCTCCACATTATGCTTTATATCTGCAGAAAACACACTCATCCGTTTTTTTTCTCCAATGATTCTTTAGTCTAACTCACTGTGTATGTCCAGATACCAAAGGTGTTATCACAAGTCCTGCAAGCAATGCCATAAGATTCACCAGTGTTTCCTAAGAGACAAAATTATACAGCATGATTGATCCATGATGTGGCTATTACCTAGAGAGCCAGCATAAACAGTGTAGCTGAAAACTACATGGTGCCCTTTTAAGTGACTTTTTGACAATTCCTTTGGCAGGTATTAATTCCATCATTTTATGTGTGCAGGATTTTATCCTTTCCCTACCTGACTGCCATCTTTAGCTGCAACATCAGCCATGTTGTCTCTTCTTGCCTGGTGCTGAGTCAATGCTGCTCTTGTTGCTCCACCAGCTACTCCAACTATGGACTTGAAAAATAAAAGATTCTGAGTGAATAATGAGAAGAGGTTGCTGGCCAGGACCTTCAGAGCTATAGTTGACAAGTGGAGGATGGCAGGGGGGTGGGGGGTGAATAAGCTAGGTTTCCATTCTATGTATTAGCCATGAAAACAAAACTTTGAGAAATTTTAAAATGTTTTTCATGTGGGATAAAAGAAATGCCCATTTTTACTATGGTCCTCTTCATGATTCATGATCAAACCATGAGGTTTCGTTATAAAATTTGGAGTCACAATATCCACCTTCAACCCTCCCCCTCCACCATCCAGCTTTGGGAATTATTCTTGCTCTATGCTACTAAGATTTTTGAGATAAACTGATATAAGCTTCATTTTAGCTTTATTTACCTTGGCAATACTAGACAAACAGGCAAGATAAATAAAGTAAGCTTTGAAGTAGGGAGATAAGAGTTCTACCAAGATGGATACATCATTGAGGATGTCAGCAAATAATCTAAAATTAAAGCATATTTCTTTCATTAGCCAAATACTACACAAAGAAATGCAGCAATTTTGTAATTAACAAATAAAACTTCTTCGCAAAGTTGGATATGCACACATGGTTGGCGTCAGCAACTGTGCTGTATTCACTAATAAGGCATAATTTTTGACCAGTCAGAGCATTAGATAACTATAATCAGAACATATGCACTAATTAAGCTATATATAACAAATGATAGACATACCTCCACTTTTTAGCATTGCAATCAAGTCCACTTCTACAAAATGAAAGAAAAATATGGTGTCAGCCAGCTTGATTTAGCTGATGAACATTCTGGCGAGGACATGAAATGGGGTAACATGAAACACAGCAATTCTAGCTATTTGGTACACAGAAATCAGTCAACAACAACAACAACAACAGAAATAGAAAATAAAATAGAAAATAAAATAGAGGGATACTTACAGTCTACAATAAACTCACCCCTGCATCCAAGCAAATACTATACTGCCTACCATTCCAGAGCCATCTAAAATTTTAGGAAGAAATCAATGTTAACATGACAGCAGGGCTGGTCAATGGACAATGTATGGGCAAAACACTCCTTTTTACAGTTCCATTCAGTGATCACGAATAATAGTTCTAAATCGAGGCTGGAGTTTCTGCGCATAGCAAACTATGCTTTTTATCATGTGCGGCAACTCCAACCTTGGCTTGGAACTATTATTCATGGTCACTGAATGGAACTGTAAAATGGAGTATTGGCACTTGTCTGGCCAAGTTCCTCTTATGCCAGTCCTCTTGACTGGTAACATTAACAGGTCACATCATGTTGACCTAACCAATGTGACCAGTCAAGTTCTGTCATTCTTTCCAGCCACTGAAGTCATAAAATGGTAATGATAAAAGGGTAAATTTAACACCGTAAAATGATGAAAAAACTGACGTTTCGGACGCTAGTCCTTCGTCGGAGTAAAGAGGAAATGAAATGGGTTGATTACAGTGTACTTACTGCGCAGTATCCATGTCATCGTAGCAGCAATAATCGATGCTTTTTCATCACCAACCCCATAACTCTTCAACATCGCTTGTGTTGCTAACGTTCCAGTTATGGATGAGCAGAATGCCTTTCAAGATTATACAAAAGTTTAATTTAGTAAAATTTCAATAAGCCAACAAATTATGTTAGTATCTTTAGGTTAAAATACCTGAAGTGTATCCCATATTTGGTACTGAAGATAATCTTTACTAACACTCTCTGGATACCCTTGAGGTAGAAAAGCCAACTGAAATATAATGAATGATCGTAAATTTGGATTTCAATAAGCTTAGAATAAAAACTAAGAGGAAAAAATGAATAACTTCTCAAGACCTTAAAAAAAAGCAGTATGGACGATCCAAGAGATTCTTTGCCTTGATGTGTCCTCTGCAAATTTCCATTTTCAGCGGAGAACTTATACGATCTTTCCAAAGAGCATGATCCGTATTTTTCTTTTGCCACGACAAACCCATCGTCCGCCATCTTCGAATTCTAAAAAAACTTTATTTGGGCTCCCTGTGGTGTGTGCGCACAGGCAGCCCAAGCAATGTTTTTGTCAGGTCCGACTAAAAGGTTGTCTCATTTTTAAGTCATATTTAAACACATGAATATATTTATTATAGCTTAATTTTATGCTATCGTAGGGTATGACTACTAGCCGACTGAATAAAATTCCCCTGAATTATCTCTCCCTAGTTTCTCTCAATCACTTGGACTGCGATAATCCGATCTAGACACAACCTTTCTAAAATGTCTTATTCTAGAAATGTAAAATTTTTGCTCAGCAGTGAATATTTATGGGTAACATACATACGATATTGGGCATCATACTACATAAGGCACCTTTTTAGATATTTTTGAAGCTATAGTGTCCTAAACCACAAATACATTCATTGGGCGGCCTGTGGTTTGCGGTCATCTTTATTTATGTATCGCGGGCTCAGTTCAAAAATTTCGCGCCAAAAAAACAAGAAAGAAAAAGTAGAATAATACGCTCTGGAAAACCATTTAAAAAATGAGTCTCTGGGTGGATAAATACAGACCTACGTCCCTATCTAAGCTTGACTATCATAAAGATCTATCAGAGCATCTAAAAAAGTTGGTAAGTTTGTTTTTTCTCTTTAAATTTTGTGCTTTGGAGAGTCGTTCGTCTTCATCCCAATATATCAGCTTCAGTTCAGGAAATATTGGAAAACAAGTTATATTTTTTTATATTATATTCGTAGTTATAGCGTCGAAGGTTTGTTTAAGATTGAAAATGATGTGGGGAATGCATTGATTATTCAAAATAGCCCTTGTTTAATTAGTTCTGAACTAAAACTCCATTTATAAACTTGATGTAAAGAAATAATGATTCAAAAAGTGAAACAGTAAGATTACTGTACTGTACATCAATGTTGTACACTAAAGCAGTTTTCGTATGAGTGGTACAGAATTAATGCAACGTTGCTCAACATTCTGTAACACTGAAATGGCTTCCCAATTTATCCATTTATAATGCATTGTTACAGTACTAAATCACATACCTGTACACAGTATACAGCACAACATTGAAATGACTTCCCAGTTTATCCATTTACAATGCATTATTACAGTACTAAATTACATACACAGCATACACCACAACATTGATATGGCTTCCAAATTTATTCAATCACGGCACATAATTAAAGTATTCATGTACAGATACAACACACCATAACATTGAAATGGCTTCCTAATGCCTCCATTCACAATGCATAATTACAGTAATCATATGGTATATACCATAACATTCATTCTACATGAGGGAGGGGAGGTGGGGGTCATAGAATACCACTTCTTCAGTTCATATTTGCTCCTGAAGGGTTATCCTACTATTAGAATCAAAATGCTCATAATTACCAGTACATTACTTAATGACCATGACTTCTATTGTTGTATGCGTCATTTACAAAGAGTTCTGACAACTGCATATCATTTGCAAGGTATTCTAAAATTGCTCCTAATTACCAATTACTTATTATTTCAGGTTCATAGTGGGGATTTTCCACATCTCTTGGTCTATGGTCCCTCTGGTGCTGGCAAGAAGACGAGAATCATGTGCATCTTGAGAGAACTCTATGGTTCAGGAGTGGAGAAGCTCAAGATTGAACAGCATAACTTTACAGTAAGAACTTTTTAAAAAATCATTTCAACAAATTATTATGGGAAGGAGGGAAAAGGGGCGGGGTGGGGTAGGGAAGAAGGGAAAAGGGGAGAGGGGAGGGGGAGAGAGAAGAGCATGCATTCATCCCCTGGGTTGTACACAAAAACCTAGGGGATAAGTGCAGACTCTCCTTCCTCCCCCTCCCTGCTCCTCTTTTTCCTCCTTCCCAATCTACCAGAGAGCCGCCACCCAGGCTAGCATAAGCCTACAGCTTATTACCAGGATTTTATTGTAATCTTATTTATTGCTGTTATCATCACATACTGTATCATCATTTTTTTGTTTTTGTTTTTTTTTTTTTTTTTTTTTTTGTCATTGTAGACACCATCAAAGAAAAAAATTGATATTTCCACAATTGGAAGTGCTTATCACATTGAAGTTAATCCAAGGTGAACCAGTAACAGTAAATGCAAATAGTATATATTACATCAATATTTAACCAAATTAACTTTGGGGTAATGTTTTCCAATTTCAGATCACATGTCATTCCATTGACAATAATATTCTCTATTTGATTGGCATTTATATTCTTCTTTCTTCTCATGTGCAACTGTAAGAGGAAGAAATGATACTTTTGGGGATGACACATGGTTTACAGGGTTGTCAATAGAAGCCGGCAACTGGCAGATTCCGCCATCTACTCTTGCTAATTCAGCCATCTACTCAGCCAATTCCCAATTCTCTCAGTAACTCAGCCGCCTACTCACCCACTTCCCAATGTAATTGTAAATCTTGATTAAAGTTCTTTAAACTAGCAAAATGTGTGAATAAAATAAATTTTAACCCAATCTTTAATTTGTTGCTGTACTACGAAAACTGTAACGCAATCGAAACTTACAACGCCATCTTGGATACGTGAGAAGAGGGAAACTGGTGACAAGTATGCCTCGATTGCATGCTCCGGTTTACCGCCTATTTTAATTTCATAACCACCTACCAAGCATTTTATTGACAACCCTGGGCTCAAAATGGGAAAACATTACACCGAAGCTAATTTGGGCTATTGAAGTCTATAAGCTTGTCATGTATAGTACATGAAGTACATATTAAGGTACTGGAGATTGAGACCTGATTTCATTGTTTGAATCCTAGTGATGTTGGTATATACGACAGAGTAGTCATACAAGAACTTCTCAAAAGTATGGCACAATCACACCAGCTAGAATCTTCTGTGCAGAAGGAATTCAAAGGTAAGAGTTGTGATGTCATTGTGTGGTTTTATAACAGGCATTACAAGTTTCCCTTATCCAATAAAGTCAGAAACCCTCCTTCTCCAGAAATCTTGGAGTCATTTTTGGAAATGTGAGGTGAAGGATGTTGCTAATGTTTTTGCACATAGTTACTTGGTGGGCAACTGCTGACCAGAAGTGCTGATAATCAAGATGGGGGCTATCATTCACAAAATACAACAAAACAGCAATTCTTGGGGTGCATGTTACACCAAAACTGCCTTGTTGGTTGACAGTAACAAATTATTCCTTATTTCAGTAGCTTTCACGTGAATTTTATTAGAAACCCAGACTGGGATTATTGAACAGTTTCAAGAATATTGGATAGCAGACAATCAAATTTCTGCACCCTAACCTACATAGAGTTGAAATGACTTTTTTTGAGTCAAATATTATTTTTTAATGTAAATTAATTATAGTATGCTAATTTAATTTGGCATATTTATAATCCCTGGCTTTTGAAGTGGATGCAGTTGACCAATAAATACAACCACTTTCTTTGTTTTACAGTTGTAGTGCTCACAGAAGTTGATCGTCTAACTAAAGATGCACAGCATGCATTGCGTCGTACCATGGAAAAATATACGTCTACTTGTAGGCTGATCTTGTGCTGTAACTCTACAAGTAAAGTAATCCCTGCTATTCGTAGTCGATGTCTTGGAATACGTGTCGCGGCACCATCAATAGATGAGGTATGACAGCATCACTATTGTTACATTGTAGTTGATCGACCAATAAGCTCCAAATGATGCTCAGTTTATGTTGTCTTCCAAGGGATTCCTTCAAATTTGAGTGGCATTTGGAGTATGCTGTTAAGGGTTAATTAACTTCAGACTGTTTTCAGTAAATACATCTTCAAAAAACTTTGAAACAGTGTGATCAAACTCAGGGAAAGCCTACAGTAACTCACAGATCAAATTGGAATTTAGTGTGCTGAGTTTTGTGGAGGTGGAAAATCTGTGAACCAAAAGAAAACCTTTAAATCAATACAAAGACCTAACAAACTCTACTTCGCATGTGAAGCTGAGTCCAGGAATCCAACCTGAGACCCCAGAGGTGAGAGGCAAGTGTGCTACAGCTACGCCACCCTTCACTCCCTAACAACTTGGTTTATTAATTCCTTTCCCATTTCCAGATCAGCCAGATACTCCATCATGTGTGCAAGAAAGAAGGCCTTGTTATTCCCTCAGAGTTGGCAAAGCGAATAGCTGAGAAATCTGGAAGGAATCTGAGGAAGGCACTTCTTATGTGCGAAGCTTGTAGAGTGCAACAGTAAGCATTCCATTTTTACAGAACACCTTCCTTTGTCTAGTAAACAATAGCTTATTTGACTTCTCTGATGATACAGTGGCCATCTTGGATCGCAAGGCATTATGGGCATCCCAGGGGAGGGGGAGGGGTGGGGCAAATAAGGCTATGTTACAGAAAATTTTGATGGGAAATTTTGAAGGAAAAAACTTCAGGTAAATTTTTAGAGGAGCAGAAAAAGCATTCTTGCTTTCCCATAATGGCTATTACAACCTACAGTACCAACAACCAACCAATACTTAATGACCAATCTACAGAAATGATCCAAGATCTTTTATCTGGTGTGTTGGTAGATCTATGGTACATAGACAGGACTGGGATATTCCCAACTTTTTTAATTTCGAGTATTTGAATTTCTTAGATACCCATTTAGTGCAGACCAGTCTATACAAGAAGCAGACTGGGAAATATACCTCAGAGAAACAGCACAACAAATTGTTGAAGTCCAGAGTCCTAAGAGGTAAATTTGTAGTCTGGAGTGATGTTACTATCACTAGGTAATAGCCCTCCTTACCTTGGCCATAACGTTTTATCATTCCAGAACAAGTGTTATTCTCTTGAGAATAATATTCTTTGTTTGAGTTGTAACCATATTCATGTGTCTGGTCATGCACAACCGTTAAACAAAGAAAGGATACTCTAGGGAATGTCACGTGGTCTAAGTTGTGAAAACATGTCCAAGCTAAAGAGGTCTATCCCTTGCAATTTTATGACCCAAAGGGGAGAATTTCTGGAATTCCTATAATGAAATCTGTTCAAACTATGTGTTTTGCCCGAGATATATTATAGTAATAATTGCATACTTATAGATATACAATCTTTCCATCAACAAAGAAATCGAATATGGTGATTGTTGATAAATGGACGTGCTGTTTGTATTGACCTTGTATTGCAGACTCCTCGAGGTTAGAGGTCGGCTTTATGAACTTCTCACCCATTGCATTCCACCTGATGTCATATTGAAGGTATGGCACTTAGATATTATTTTTATTTACAGGGTTAGAGGTTGGTGAGCGAACTGTGTGTGCCCTTACTTACATGTAGATCAACCCAGAGGTTTTTTGAGGGTTTGATCTGTGAGTGAGCTGTGCCCTGACTTAGATCAGCCCAGAGGTTGTTTAAGGATTTGATCTGTGAGCACTGAACTGTGCCCTGACTTTGATCATCCCAGAGGTTGTTTAAGGATTTGATCTGTGAGCACTAAACTGTGCCCTGACTTTGATCAGCCCAGAGGTTTCAGGGTTTGTTAAAATTTAAAGTTTTTTTACTCTAGGTACCATAAAGATATTATCACTTTCTTACCATGATCTGTTATGCATATTGTGGCTGTATTCTGTTAATTCAATATACTCTTAAGTATTTCTGTGTAAGAACTGTACATCAACAGAATAATTATAGCCACAAATTTAAAAATGTATAACGCCAAGTCTTTTGTTGATAACTGGAGTCCAAGAAAAAATACATACCGGTACTAAATCTGTTTTTCTTTTTCTTTTTCTTTTTAGGGGTTGATATCAGAGCTTGTAACAAACTGTGATGGCACTCTCAAGGCAGAAGTCACTAACATGGCTGCTTACTACGAACACAGGATTCTTCTCGGTAGCAAAGAAATATATCACCTTGAGGCCTTTGTTGCAAAATTTATGAGTATCTACAAGAGATTCCTTGAGGAGGGAATGGCAGATTTCTTCTAAGGTCCTATCAGTATCTTCTTGTTTATTGTCACCCCTGGAATGTCTAGACTGTGCATCATATGTGGTACTTTTAGTTAGTCTTGATGTGATAGGAAAATGCATGGTATTGGGATACTAATTTATTTTGCAAGGAAAATAATTTGGAAAACTATTTTTCTCTTTTTTTTTTAGTTCTCTTTCTTCCATTCACTCTCTTTTTCTTCTCTTCTCTTGTAGACTCTTGATTCTTGCTCTATTGCTCTCACTTTCTTTCTTTCACTTTTCCTTCCTTCCTTACCTGCTTGCTGGCTTACTGGTCTTTCTCTCTTTTGCTCTGATTCTGTTCACTGTTTTTCATTTTTGAACTTTTCTGCTCTTTTTTCATTAACTTGTAATGTACTAATGCAGTCCAGTGGTGAGGGAGTTTTCCATGTAACCATATGTACATAGTATCTTGCCATCAAAATTTATCAGAGTAAAAATTTGTTTGTCTAGACAATACATTTTACTTCATCCTTTTTTGCCATTTACAGTAGCAAAATCAAACAATTATAATATCTTCATTGTTATATAATTTATATATTATTATATATAATTATTATCTTGATGACATGTGATCAGGCATCCCAAGCATCATCCCAAGCCCTAATTGACAAAAGTCCCCATCACAGTTCCCTGTGCCATCTTGAAAGGTAGCTGTGCATTTGCATCGAAGCGAGATGAACGGTGAGCTTGCAATAATAGAGACATGTGAATGTATGTCCAAGGGGTTTAAAAAAGTCTCTATCATTGCAAGCTCACTGTTTGTCTCACTTCAATACAAAGGCACGGCTACCTTTCAGGATACCTTTCAAGTCAAGGGCGGATCTAGGGGGCAAAGGGGGGGGGGGGGCAGTGGCAGATCCAGGGGGGGTTCAAAGGGTTCCACGAAACCCCCCTTTAAGGTTTGATCTTTTAGGTAATAGAAATATGTCTTATATAAATTTTGCTTAAAAGTATCCACAAGGATAATGTTGAACACGAAATGATAGATATTTGCTGTTATAATGTTTAATTTACCTTTAAATTCCATTACTAGATAGTAAATTAAGTGATTAGAGCCAATTTTTTTGTCGGACATCGACTAAACAAAAGAAAATCATACACAGTTTAAGAAACGGAACCCCACTTTGAAAAATCCTGGATCCGCCACTGGGGGGGGGGGGGGGGGGTGAAGCCCCCCTTCAGCAGGAAAAAAAAAAAAAAAAAAAAAAAAACTGAAGAATTAGATGTTTTTTTTGTTTTCCGTATTTTGGCTGGATCCGCCCTTGCAAGTGACTAATTTCCGAAACAGTGTAGTTGCAAACCTTCAGTACATAGTGTTTACTAGTAAGTTTCCTTCTTATTCACTCGTATTCAATACGCCAACACCAGTCCCAACTATTGATCGATTTAGGTGCGTTTTCCATATGATCACTACGATCAAATAGGTAACAATCTCCATAATATGTTTTATTGACAATATTTATTTTTACACAGGGTATTTCACTTTGAATAACAAACTGTTGTCACTGCCTTTGTTGGCACAAATACGACTCCTTTGGAGTTTCTGAGAAAATCGGAGCAAAACTACCCCCAGGGGAGGGGGCAGGGATCACCGTTAATTGAAAAACAGCCAATCATGCATTACGTTAAAATGATGTTTACTCTTTTTGTATGAGTAGGACCTTGATTGCTTTGTAGTGCCTTCTTAGAAATCCTTGCCAGCGTCGATTCAAGGTAAGTTTAAAACTAATAATCTATCTTATATCTAAAATCACTCGGTTCCTTCGAGACCTCAGATTCCAAAACATTCATTTTCCACTCTTATCTTCTAAAACACGGTCGAGTCTTGATGTTTGATAGATGTCTACAGTATACTGCTAAATTTGAATAATTGAGATAAGTCTAAAAAGTGAAACCAAAATATTGCAAGGCAAGATATTCCAAACTCTTTAAAAAATAATAAAAAATTTTACTAGAGAAGGGTAGTGGAAAACGTATTTACAATCAAATTACATATTAATGATACCCTAGCGTTATAAGTGAAGTTATTTTAGTTCTACAGAAGTTAATGTTTTCAAAAGGAAATTATACAGAATGTATACCTAGACCTAAGCGGTTGTAAATAGAATCCGAGACGGCGCATTTTTTTGTGGTCCTACCGAGTTATCCGTCTTGTTCGATATATGAATACTGATCATTACACTTGACGCTTGATGAGCCGAGCGAGAATGTTTTTTTCTCTCAGTAATTTGTTGTTGTTTTTTTAATCTGAACCCACTCGTAGAATTTTTTGAAATTATTGTGGATAGCGGGTCACAGCTGCAGTGATCTAGAACTGATATAACTGTAATTCATACACTAGCTATGTTCGAATTAGGGTATCTCGCGAGTCCAGCATTTCTTGTGTTTATGTTTCGGATGTTTTAACACGGGGAATTTAGTAATTAATACAACGTTTTATTTAGGCGTCTTTTTTGGCGGGAGAGGTTACAACAAGCTCATGAAAAAAGAGTTACGCAAATTCAGACGATTCTGGCTTTCAAATTGTTAATTTAAAATACTTCAATTCTAGTAATATCTATTTACTATGTATTCAAACCACAGATGATCGCGTAAGAGATATTTTACATTTATTGCATTGTTTGTGCTAAAGTCCATTTGTTACGCCAAAAATATTGGATAAAAACAATTGGATCCAAACGTTTGGTGGATATATGTTGATAAAGCTTTTATATGCTGGCAGATTTGTAAAGCTTCCTTTGAAAACGAACTTTCTAAACCGAGATAAGCATTCTAACAATTTTAACTTTATTTCGAGGAGCATGGTACTTTATGTATTTAACGGAAATGTGCTTAACAACCACATTCACCTTTTTCATTCACCCTGTATATGACGTTTCTACCTATTTCCAATTTTGGGACAAATGATATTAACTACTCAACGAAGTTGCGAAGTATATCACTATATATCTACTTATTTCTTTAAGATGTGTGAGGTTTTGATAGTTGTATTCCTTGAAGAGTCAATACCGTACCAGAAATTTAATACAGCGAAAGTAGTCTATTTACAGACTAGTCGTTCCCAGCTCGTCTCGATCATAAGGACAAGCGTTTCCGAGAAATAACACGATGAATATTTAATTACATTCTCAGAAAGCTTCGAAGGCTTTTCACCGAGAAAAACCAGTAACCAACATCTGTCTTTCCAGTTGCAGCTCCTCCTAGTCCAAGAGAAGAATTAGCGGAGAACGAGATCTTTTCTTTCCCCGAAAAGATTGTACTATACTTTTTGTTTGCTTCGCGTGTTCCGAGATGATGCTGGTCGTAATTGGAGCAGTCTTGTCTTCCATTTTCATCCTTGATGGAGTGAGTGCTGTCGATCAGTGCGAGCAGATCATTGGTAACACGACTGCACAAATCTGTATAAATGGAAACTGCTCGTTCACTTGTGGAAACGCTGGGAACCCACACGATGTCTGTGATCAGTTATGTTTGCAGATGAGTAAAGTACCCTGCCCTTTGCTGAGATGTTCCAATGCAAAGGATTGCAATCAGAGGTGTTGGTCTGGTGGATGTAATACACTAGATTGCGTGAGCTCAGAATCGTGTGAGCAATCCTGTAGTGTTAATTGCAGTATGGTTGAATGCAACTCGAAGAAATGCAACCAGCAGTGTGAAAAGGGAGGCTGCAAGCTTTCTGCAAATGGAGTCGATGCCGATCAGACATGCTCCCTCAGTCCATGCTCAGATATTCATTGCCGGTCCACTGGAACATGCAATCAGAATTGCCAAGGTGGTGGTTGCAAACTACGATGCACGAACAGCCAGACAGGTGAATGTTTGCAAGGATGCAACAAAGGTGGTTGTTCATTCGAGTGTTCTTCCAAGTCCTGCGAGAGTGCATGTAGCCACGGCAATTGCCCCAAGATGACTTGCAATGGGCAAAACTGCACTCAAACCTGCCAGAAGGGCTGCTCGAGCATTACATGTTCTTCAGAAAGATGCAAGCAAACTTGCAATGGCGAAGACTGCAATTTGTCCTGTGCTAATCGCCAATCCGAGAGCTGCGTACAAAACTGCAAAGGCAGCTGCAGAGCCGAGTGTGTGTCTCGTGACTGTGACACAACATGCAGTGGAAGTGGGTGTGACCTCAGCTGTGCAAATCCTGAAACAGAGAGCTGTGACCAGGTATGTTCCCATGCTAAGGGCTCTTGCAACATCGACTGCAAATCCAAGGCCTGTAAAAGCACCTGCGTGCATGGAAGTTGTTCCAAGATGAGCTGCAATGGTACAAGTTGCTCACAGCTTTGCACAGGAGGGAACTGCACTGAGATGTCGTGTTCTGCAAACACATGTACCTTGACGTGCGAGGGTGGAAACTGTAAGAAGATGAGCTGTGATGCAAGTGTCCAGGTAAGGTTACAAGCCCCTTCCATGGTTTCCTCCTCACTTTGTACCCCTTGGGATGGCTCATTTTTAAAAGATTCTTCGAAATGTTACCGCTTCGCTAATGTTTTTGTTGTTGACGTTTTGTTTGAATTGTCCACAGTCCTTGGATTTTTAGTTACCTTTTGCCATACGTACTCGAGTTTCTCGTCTTTTAATCTATATATTCCCCAGGGCTTATTGTGGCACTTGAAAGGGTTTTTTACCTGGAAAGGGTCTTTGGCCTACATACCAGAGTTACTCATGTTTAATCCATATATTCCCCAGGGCTTATTGTGGCACTTGAAAGGGTTTTTTACCTGGAAAGGGTATTTGGCCTATATACCAGAGTTTCTCATGTTTAATCCATATCTCCAGGTTTCTTGGACAGGGAAAGGGTTTCAATGATTATATTAGTCCAGGACTAACCATGTCTTATTTGTTCCAGACATGCACCATGAAGTGCGCTGGAGGATCCTGTGCCATGAGATGCGATGCCAAGTCTTGCAATGTAGAAGAATGTGAAGGATGCATCAGAACGGGTAGTGGTATTAGTACTCCAAAACCTAAATCAGGGTCGTCTCCTACCTTTGCCTCTATCCTTTTTGTATTTACTGGCTTGATTGGATCAGTATCGTCTTTCTAGGTTTACTGATAGAGCCTGATAAATAGTTAACTAAGGTAAAGCAGTCGGGATTTTATCCAGGATTTCCGTTTGGGGGTGGGGTCACTCTTCACTACCTTACTATCATCCTGCCCTTGTATCATGCAACCCTTTCCTCTACCACTATACAAAACATGTCCACATAGCAGGGGACCACAGAAACCGGTCCCGTACCGCTAAACTTTCACCTATCACTTCGTACCAAGTGACACATAAGGCTTCGACACCTTCGTCAATCTAATCCTGCACACACCCTAGTCATTCATTTAGTTATTGCTGTCTTTAGACTGTAAGACTGCAACGTTAACACTGATATGCTAACTTTGTTTTAAAGTACATTTATCAAAATGTGAACTCACAATAAATTTCTTGTGGTGCGTCCCTCGAAATAGTAAACACCTTTTTATTGCGCATTCTTGGTTCCATTTTATCCTTATGATATGCACACGCCTGCACATATATTTCAGTCTAGCTGTTTTAAAAGTAATTATATGTAGAGCTAGGCACCAGGTGAAATTTCTGTCTTGTGAAAATAAACTTATTAGATTTTAACTTTTAATTTCAAAAAGACAGGCGCGCCTCTGACATGTTAGATATTTGGCTATTTAAGTCATTCAATTTGAATCGCTTTTCTCTCTGAGCACTGTGCTAACCATAGTAAATAGATGTGCTGTGCGTCGCCTAAATCCTTCACGTAATTAATATTTTCTTCAAGTAATGACTGCCCTCGCATACGGTTTATACGTTAGTGGAAGTTCTAACCATAGGTAAACTGCAGAACACAAATTTGGCCCGCGAAATATGAAGTGCAAAATTTTTATTGTTTTACGTGGTTTGTTACAGCTGGTATCTGACGTAGTTGGGCAATTCAACATTTAAATCGTTTTATTCAATATATTTTTCATCAAAACCGCTGCATTCATTTTTCCATCAGTACATAAACTGAAGGCTATAAATCGTTGAAATGCATAATTAACGGTATAACATTATTATTCATATTCTTTTTTTCACCTGAAATCTTTCTTTCTTGTTTAATATATTTCTTGAACCTTCTTTTCTTTATCTGAAACAGTAAGACAAACAAGTTCTTTGGTGAGTTAGCTCCGACAGGCTTACCTCTCCAAGCATGAGCACAGTGCGAACACCGAGAATAGAACTCTTCCATGTGACGTCAATGCAGCTCAATATTTAGAGGACAAAAAAATAGTAATTTCAATCTCCTAAGAGTTGGAAACCTATAGTTATGTCATCCAAATTGAACTGAATTTCGACGTACTGCGAGGGGTCTATAAAATACTGTTTAATTCTAGTTTTCCTTCCGCATGCCATGTGAGGAGGTAAGAAGGATGTGGCATGGTCTATCATTATATCATCATTTTAAAATTGCCGTAATTTCCCGCGTTTGCGGCCTTGGGATGCTTCACACTGGATAGGATGGGAAATCTCTTCTTCGGCAGTCTTTTCTTTTCATTATTATATTACAAACAAACAAATCATAAAAGAAACTTACTCTACGTCACCTTTCTTCACACAAACAGGCACCCTGCAGAAGCATCTTCCCTCTTTATCGGCAGGTACTTGTTTTGTTGATTCTACTTCACCAGGGCCACACTTGACGTAGACGGGTGGACAGAGATCAACGCATCCCACTGCTCCATTAAGGCAACTGCATCGAGCAGTGCATCTTTCATCAACCCATTTCTCACCGTTTTCGTACGTCTTCCCATCCATAACGCACTTTTCTTTGCAAAAATAAATATTGGATAAGCGGGTATCAATTAGAATATATATTTTTCTCCGTTAAAACCCAACATGCTAAATCACCTCTGGGGTGTCAGATTCGAGACTTGGACTCGGCATCACATATGAACAGACGTGAGATCTCCCTTGATTCCAGGGTTTTTAGTCCCTCCACAAAACCTAACGCGCTAAATTCCAATTCCGATGTTAGTTAGACGTGACCTAAGCTATCAGCTCGGAGGATTTTTCGGAGTTCAATAAATTTAAAGACACAAAGCGCGCTGGGTGACCGCTTTTTTACGATAGATATATTTACGATATGGACCGAAAAAATAAGAAAAAGGAGTTACATTAAAAAAAGAGAAGTCCTGACCTTTAACGTTCAAAAGTTAGGGACTGGTACTAATTATCGTTCCCACAATCCTACGAGAGTTGTTTTCGTTACCAGTCTCGAAATTATAACCGAGCCGAGCCTCGGCGGTACCATTCTCGTTACTAGACCCTACTCATTATTTGCTAATGAATAGGGTCTGGTAACAAGCATACGGCGTTACTTACTTGCAGGGGGGTTCTCATTCTTTGACTCGTCTTCAACTATCGGAATAAGAAGTGAAAAAAAAATTCTTTTTCCATTTTATATTCATCGACTAAAGATCTATGTTCAAAAATTGAGATTATTCAAAATGTAAGATTTTTCATATTTTTGGGTAAAAACTATTTTTAGTTTGTAGATTGCCTTATAGACATGTTTCAGCAGATTAATCATGTCGTGAACTGATAAATGCTTATTTTTTAAATATAAAAACAATATCCGCTTTCAAATCCCGAATAATTCCATTGTATAAACATAAGGTTCCTCTTCTGCTACCAACTGTTTGAAATGAGATTCCCTTAATATATGTCAAAATATTTCAACATGCTTTCAGTTCGTAAAAATGTTTTAAACTGATTCGTAGATAAGCTTCAATAAATCAATACATTGTAATCTATCGGTGTTTGTTAGTTCGGGCCTCGAGCGGTATTTTGTGTTCATCGGCGTTAACAAATATATTTTTAGGCGTTCAGATTTTAAGATGTGCAAAAATATTATTTCTACGTCACCTTTCTTCACACAAACAGGCACCCTGCAGAAGCATCTTCCCTCTTTATCAGCAGGTACTTGTTTTGTCGATTCTACTTCACCAGGGTCACACTTGACGTAGACGGGTGGACAGAGATCAACGCATCCCACTGCTCCATTAAGGCAACTGCATCGAGCAGTGCATCGTTCATCAACCCATCTCTCACCGTTTTCGTACATCTTCCCATCCATAACGCACTTTTCTTTTCAAAAAGAAATATTGGAATAGCGGGTAACAATTAGAATGAATTTTTTCTCCCTTAAAACCCAACATGTTAAATCACCTCTGGGTGAGTCAGATTCGAGTCTTGGACACGGCACCACATATGAGCAGACGTGAGATCTCTCTCCCTTGATTCCAGGGTTTTCCTCCCTCCACAAAACCTAACGCGCTAAATTCCAATTCGATATGTGAGTTAGACGTGACCTAAATGATCAGCTCAGAGGGTGTTTCAGAGTTCAATAAATTTGAAGATAGAGGCGCACTAGTTGTCGTCGACCGCTATTCTGCGATAGATATATTCGGATATGGACCAACAGAGAATATACGAGGAGTTGCTTCTAAAAATAGGGGTCTAGACTAACGTTCGAAACCAAGAGGGGACCGGTTGCGAACAAAATTTTCCTTCCCACAATTCTACGGGAGGCGCGTTCGTTACCAGTCTCCCGTTAGTTGAGCCTTGGCGGTACTTACTTGCAGTGGGTGTCTCATTCTTTGACTCTTCTTTTGTTGAAATAAGAAGTGAAAAAAAAAATTCATTTTATATTCATCGAATGAAGATCTATTTTTAAAAATTGAGACTATTCAAAAAGTTAGATAATTCATATTTTTAGGTAAAAACTATTTTCAGTTTGTAGTTTGCCTTATAGACATGTTTCAGCAGATCGTGAACAATGTCATGAGCTGATAAATGCTTAATTTTAACAAGTAAGAGGCTTAAATATATAAACAATATCAGGTTTCAAATCCCAAAAGAAATCATTGTATAAGCATAATTCTGATTCCAAAACTGTTTGGGAAAGACGGATTATTCCGACAAGTAAAAAAATTCCTACGTACTTTTTTGTACAATTTCTTCAACATTCGTAAGCTTTGACTACAAAACAATAATCTATCGTTGTTAGTTTGGCCCTCAAGGGGTACACCGGTAACTGTAAATTGAAGTTTTCTCCAGGATTTTCGTTCATTTTGAATTTGATAAAGACAAGGACTACTACAATGATGAACGATTTCATTCGAAAAAGTGGCTTGCAGTTAACTTAACCCCTAAAGCAACAGTTCACCGTAGTTTCAAAAATACTTTGAGGTCACACAACAGATTTCCGCAGCAGCGGATATGCAAAACAAATGACACACTCACCCCGAAGAAGCTCTTCCAGCATGTTACGGATATCAGCGCCAGAGCACAGACAAACAAACCCAACCAAAAGCAGCGCAAAGATAAGTCTGGTGGTCATCTTGTAAAGTCTTTACTTCAGCGTTTTGTGAAATGTTCTTTCGTTCGTCTGCTCGTAGATGCGAGTCACATGATCAACGAAACCCCACAGCTTATAATAATAGCCGGTCGGTCCACAGGGTACCCGGCTATATTTTGATTGTTTCTTTTAGAAAATCATTTTTGCTCTTTATGGGTTTCCTGGGGTTTGTAGTTGTCTTTGATCGCGGTTTACGTTACACAAGTTGTAATCAAATCCGCGTTGTAAATTGATACGCGATTAAATTCGCGACAAAATATAGTCGGGGTTCCCTGTGTTTAGCCTAGATCTCAATAATTGCAGTATGGTTGAATGCAACTCGAAGACATGCAACCAGCAGTGTGAAAAGGGAGGCTGCAAGCTTTCTGCAAACGGAGTCGATGCCGATCAGACATGCTCCCTCAGTCCATGCTCAGATATCCATTGCCTGTCCACTGGAACATGCAATCAGAATTGCCAAGGTGGTGTTGCAACAACTACCCAACTACGGTGCACGAACGCCGGACAGAAATGATGGACTCCTGGGTTGAATTTTTTTCTAGGCTTAGCTTCTCATGCAGACAAGTAAATTTGAATCGCCTTTTTTTTTCTCTGAGCACTGTGCTAACTATAGTCAATCTTCTGCGCGTCGCCAAATCCTTGACGTAATTGATTAATTTTCTTCAAGTAATAACTGCGCGCGCATTCGTTTATACGTTAGTAGAGGTTCCAACCATAAGTAAACTGCAGAACACAAATGATGCCCGCAGAAAGATCAAGTGCAAAATCTTTGTGGTTTTATGTGTTTTTTTACAGCTGTTATCTGATGTAGATCCTATAATGGCTAATTTAACATTAAGCTCGTTTTTTTAAATACCTTTTACATCAAAACCGCTTCAATAAATGGGTGTCTTTTTCCAACACAGTACATAAATTGAATGACTGCAAGTCGTTAAATTAGATAACTTTTTATTATTCATATTTTCTTTCATACTTATATTTCTATTGTAAATAACGCTCACGAATGCAGAGTACATCTGAAATCTTTCTTTCTTTAATATATTTCTTGAATCTTTTCTTCTTTATCTGAAACAGTAGAACAAAAAAAAACAAAGATGAGAACGCTTTAAGCTTTTTTAATAATTTATTATGGTAGTTCGTGGCACTCATCATTTTTTTCCTTTAAGTTTCCTTTGTTTGCTTTTGTTGCTCAGTTTTGATAGTTGATTTAATCTTAGGTAGGAAAAAAGTTGAATAGACCTCTTCGGCTCTGACGTAATGTTTTCCCATTTCAGACCACATGTCATTCCCTAGAGTATCATTTCTTTGTTTAAGGTTTGCGCTCGGTTGCACATGAGACGATACATGAATATGGATACAGCTCAAACAAAGAATCTTATTCTCAAGAGAATGACTCGTGGTCTGAAATGGGAAAACTTTACGCCAAGCCGAAGAGGTCTATACATTTACCTGATATATTTAAGGAACAGAGCCTGCTAAGCATATTGCATATTACTTCTTCACCATCATCGATCTTAAAACAACCATACAGAATGAGAGATCAATAATTGTTTCAACTTGAGGTTATTGTTAAAAGGTGTTTAGATTCTTTGGTGAGTGAACTCCGCCAGGTTTACCTCCAAGCATGAGCAACGTGCGAACACCGAGAATAGACCCCTTGTATGATGACGTCAAAGCAGCTCAATTTGGAGGATAAAACAAAAGAAATTCAATCTCCTCAATTTCTCCTCTCTTCAATTTCCCAGTAGGCGCATTTGCATCCTTGGGGTTCTTCACACTGGATAGGATGGGAAATCTCTTCTTCAGCAGTCTTTTCTTTTCATTATTATATTACAAACAAACAAACCATGAAAGAAACTTACTCTACGTCACCTTTCTTCACACAAACAGGCATTCTGCAGAAGCATCTACCCTCTCTGTCGGCAGGTACTTGTTCTGTCGATTCTACTTCGCCAGGGTCACACTTGACCCATGAAGGTGGACATAGAGAAACGCATGCTACTCCATACCTACGGCATCTGCATCGAGCAGTGCATCGTTTATCAACCCATCTCTCACCGAATTCGTACGTCTTCTCGTCCATAACGCACTTGTCTTTGCAAAACAAAATGTTGGATTAGTACCAGGTAAATAGAATGAATAGATATAGTTTTTCTCCAACTCAAAACCCAATAACATTCAGGCTAAATCACCTCTAGTCACCTTTGGGACTTTGTAAGGTCTCGCCCTTGATTCGAGGGTTTTTCTCCAGGTTCTCATATTTTTCCTCCCTCCACAAGACCTAGTACGCTGAATTTCAATTCCATCTGCGAGAGTTATACGTGACCTGACTTTGATCAGCTCAGAGGTTGTTTCAGGGTTTGATCTGTGAGTTAGGCGTGACCTGACTTAGATCAACCCAGAGATTGTTTCAGGGTTTGATCTGTGAGTTAGACGTGACCTGACTTTGATCAGCCCAGAGGAAGTTTCAGGGTTTGATCTGTGAGTAAGTCAAGTCCTGACTTAGATCAGCCCAGAGGTTATTTCATTATTCAATAAAAGTGCACTAGGTGAACCCTGTTATGCGATAGATATATGAACGATACTAATGGTATGAACCGAAAAATTAAAAATACAAAGAGTTGCTTTATAAAAAGGGACATTTATAACTTTCCAAACCCAGGGACCAGTACGGTAGCGAAATAATTAATCCTTCCCACGATTCTTGGCAATATGCGTTTGTAACCAGTCTCCCGTTAATTGAGCCTCGGTGGTACTTACTTGCTGGAGGCATGGGTGGTCTTCGGAAACTTGCAGGAGGTCTGGGTAGGCCTGGAGGTAGAGGTCTGTCATTCTTTGTTGCGTCTCCTGTTGGAATAAAAAGTGAAAAAAAAAAATTTTTTTTTTTTCATTTAATATTCATCAATCTATTTTCGAAAATTGAGCCTTATTCAAAAAGTAAGATAATTCATATTTTTAGGAAAAAACTATTTTCAGTTTGTAGTTTGCCTTATAGACATGTTTCAGCAGATCGTGAACCATGTCATGAGCTGATAAATGCTTAATTCTAACAAGTGAAAAGTTTAAATATATAAACAATATCAGGTTTTTCAAATCCCGAATGATTTGATATTCCATTGTATAAACATGAGGTTCAAGTCCTCTCTCCCAAAACTGTTTGGGAATGAGATTCCGATATGTGAAATATTATTTGATTAATATTTCAACACGCTTTTTTTTTTTTCAAAAAATATTCTTCAAAACTCGTAGATGAGCCTTGATAAATCAATAATCTATCGGTTTACGTTCGGCAATCAAGCGGTATCCTGTATTGATTTGGATATAATTGGTACGGTTTCGTGAGAATAAGAGTGCGGGAACTTCGATCGCGGCATGGTAACTTCACCATGTGGAAGCATTAATAGTAGACGAGGAGGGGGGGTGGGGGGGGGGGAGCGTGTGCGGGCACGCACACCCAAAGTGATAACCCTTAGCAAATTTATGCGTCTGTTCGAGACACCCACCAACCACACCTACCTCAACACATCTCGCGTATAGGAAAACCACATATGTAAACATATAATCTGTCATATTTGTATGGTTCCTGATCATTACCCACAACTTAACCCAACGTTTTTTGAAATAGGTGTATCCAATATGAGCGGGAGATCTGTATGAGGATTTAAAACAGCGAGCTGTTTTAAACCTCATACAGGTCTCACGCGAATATCGTATGTTACTTCAAAAATGCCTAGATTAATGCTTCTTCTTTAGAGTAAAAATTTTAACATTAAAAGTAATTTGGCCGAGATATTTTTAAATCAACCTTATGCAAATCAGGACGAATTCTGTATCAGGGTTTACAGATGCCTTCACGGGAGTGATTTTACATTGTTCAGAGGTCATTAATTATTCATGAAGTTTATATTAAGGAATGATTACAAACCATCTATAGTGAACATCATCCAATATGGCTGCCTCTTTTGTTCCCTTAGGAATGATTACCCAAACCATCTATAGTGAACATCATCCAATATGGCTGCCTCTTTTGTTCCCTTAGGAATGATTACCCAAACCACCTATAGTGAACACCATCCAACATGGCTGCCTCTTTTATTCTCTTAGGAATGATTCCAAACCACCTATAGTGAACACCATCCATCATGGTTGGCGCCATTTTTATTCCCTTAAGGATGATTGCAAACCACCATCATCCAATATGTCTGCCACCTTTATTTTTTAGGCCAAGGTTGTATTTGATACATATATATAATAATAGAAATCCTTCATTTTGTTATCTAAACGTTGACATATGGTGTAATTATAATAGCAAAGTCTTCATTCTTCAATGACAAGAACTTTAAAAAAATTCATATCTGTAGCTCCAGGTGCATGAACAATTCTGACAATTCGTTTTAGACTCGAATCAAAGCATTTCCTTCAAGGTTGCAATGTAAAGAATTCTTTGACGCGGATAATTACCATGTTTTATATCCACACCCTTCTAGATCTCTCCAAATTTATCTTTAAGAAAGGTGTTTTCCAATGAAAACGTCATAACCAAGGATTGTAACCACAAAACAGAGCTGTCTCAGCGGTTTGAAAACTGTTATTATTAATCGAAACTTCCGTGTTTCAAGTAAACCCAAAAATAGGGCTTCAAAGTCGAAGTTTGAACCACACATTTTTAAACCTGTTCAAGCCTTTCTAGTGACAGCATTCTTTCCTCTTTTCATAGTTAAAAAATTTCGGGCATTTTTTTTTTTTTTTTTTTTTTTTTTTTCCTTCACATTTAGTTGTGGTTAGATGGATTCAATCATAAATGTGTAACCTTGTACCCCGTTGGCTGGTAAGATTTTAACAAGTTTTCCCACATTTTGATGCTCAAAATAAATCAAGTCTATAAAGTAAAGGATATCTGGTCAGACTGTGCACGCAAATTGTATCCGGTTTTATGGTCACGAAAAAAGAAATGCTATTTATTTTTGGGTGTTCTTTATTGTCTATAAATAAGTCTTTCCTTCTGATTTCCGAATGCTTGGGTATTAGTCCTATGTCCACACACACAAAAAGAATTACTCATTATCATAGCGAACCTTCACAAAAACTGTTTTGGTCAACGTTTTTTGCGTGGGTTGAGATTTACTAATTACTCCATTAGAACGCATTCTATGTTCTATTGAAACCCATAATTTGTTTATTTGAAGTCACAGTCAACAAAGAAAAGCGTTTAAGGTTGCAAAAAATTTTCTTTTTGGGGGGAGTAATCGTTTTACCACGAGATTTAGATTATCCCAGAGTAAACATTTGGTAAACTGAATCACTTCTACTTACAGCTATCTTAGATAGGATTGATATTGTAAAGCAGAACGAGCGCCATCTGGTAGACAGATTAATCTTTTAATTCTTGAAAATCGAACTCGAGTTTGGAATAGCTTTCCTTGTTTTGACAAAGACGATTGTTAACCTTATTGGCATAGAATTGATTGATACGGACTTAATAGTATAAAAATATCTTGGAAAATTTTCAAAATTTATGAATGCTATTTTTAGTAGAACAATTTTAAGACGTGTCTTTCAATTTGAATCGGTTGGTGAGAGCAATTATCTCTTTAAAGACGATGCTAGTGAATGATGCGGAGCTAATGTCCTACAAAAATCGACAATAATCCGAAGCTAGTTTAGCTACTACGACGATCTCAAAATAAACTTTTTGATCATCATTTTTTCGTCCATATTAGAAAAAATTTGATTCTCTAACAAAAAGATCGTGAGAGGGATTGATATCTACAAAGATTTAAAGGTATTTTTCGGTTCCAAAGGAATGAAATCTATATTGAAGGTTTTACGAGGATTTTAGTCCGTATGTTTTAAAATTGATAAAGAAAAAGACAGCTACGACGTCGTGGAAACGATTTCAAAAATTTGGTCTTCAGTGCAATGATATTAATACCATATGGGGAAAGACCTTGTCTCGCCCGGAAATCTTTGTTATGATATATTTGACATCTCTTCGTCCTTTAAGCTAATTTTACAATTTTTTAAGGGCGTTTCAGCTAAGCCTTCTTACTGAAATATCTACATTTTTAGTCGTACATTGAAAAAGGAATTTGTCTAAATAAGTTTTGTTAGTTATTTTTGCAGCCTTTTGGTAGTGCATTCATAAGGTTGTACTATATTCTAAGGTCAGCTTTAAACTTGAGTTGATTATAATGATATTTTGGTATCTCGTTTTGTACTTGACATGCCCTAAATGGTATGTTAAGACCTTGAACTAATCTTACACTATTAAGAATAAAATGTTTACACATGGATTTTAAAATACCCGCGGAATGTTAGGGTTATTTGTAATAATTTAAGAGTAATAAGGGTCTTTCGCAAGGAGTGGTTAGAAAATCTTCGAGCTCACATCCTACGACAAAACTCCTTCACACTTCTCGTTTGCTTCGTGGAATTCAATTGCGATCATTTTGGACATTCCAGATATTTTGTCATATTTATATTTTTTACGTCACAAAAATTACACGATGCTACGATGACATTTGGCTAAAAATCTGTGTCTAAGAAAATGTAGAAGACTCGTATTTTTGAAACTACTGTGACCTGTTCCTTATAGGGATAAATGCTTTGAGGTAATACACAACAGATTTCCACAGCGGTGGATATGTATAATAAATGACACACTCACCACTAAGAAGCTCTTCCAGCATCTTACGGATATCAGCGCCAGAGCACAGACAAGCAAAACCAACCAAAAGCAGCGTAAAGATAAGTCTAGAGGTCATCTTGTAAAGTCTTTACTTCAGCGTCTTGTAGGATATTCCTTCGTTCGTCTGTTGGTAGACAGAATGATGCAAGTTCATTAAAACCCCACGCTTATATAGACGGTTACCCCAGACCTCAATGATTGAAAAGCCCACACGAAGATCCCCTTTTGGGGTCGTTGTCATGGTTACATGATGACTTAATGACATCCGATGAGTGGGCTTAAAAGCAGGCAAGGCATTTGTGGAATGTGCTGGTAAAGGCCGTCAGGAAGATACGACAATCCTAAGTTGAAGTTCGCCTTTGGAAACACCCAGTAATTTGATAAGAAAGTAATGTAGTGAACTATCTGACGTGGAGATGGATGCAAGGTAGAAAAATTTTCTTTCGTCCCTCCCTCCCCAGCCCCCTCCCCTAGGGACGTTTGGCTCGTAACCAATCTTCCTCGACCAATCGACACGGACAGACAGACGGACAGTGACCAATGGAAATAGGGACTTAGCTCGCAGTCTAGATGCAAGGAAAAAGGAAGGTCGAAAATTAAGAAAAGGAAAGAGAAACGTATTGAGCAGAAAAGAAAAAAACGACGAGAGAAGAGGCGGAGAGCTGAGAGACACGAAAGAGGAAAAAAGGCTAAAACTAAACGTAATTCAAAAACTTCAGAACTACTTTTAAATATGTTTTTTTTTGTCTTCACTTGGTATTATTAGAGAAAAGTAATTTTTCTTTTAATGGAAAATTTTTCTATTATTTGTTAAAATCTTTGCTAATGCCAAAGTATCAAGACGACGCCCTAGTGTTAAATAACTGAACGCCTTCGGACAAACCTCAGATTCTTCTCATTTTCAGCTGTTAAATGGCAAAAACATTAAGGAAATGTTAAAAAAGGGCTAGTCGTTGTAGCAAGAATGAATAAGCAAGGTATCGAGTGTTTTGCTATGTGAAGTGGATGGGTCAAGTGAGAGCGTATTACGTAAACAACGTCGCGTCCTCTGGTTTTTTTACTTTCATCTCTGCTATAAAACGTCGGTATTCCAAAACCGGGACATCTTAAAATCCAGCGAGTTGAATCAATCTAATATAAAATTTCTTGTCAAAAAACACACGTACTCTAAAGAATGGTCGATGCTTATCCCCCTAGAATCTGTTAAAATTGTCCTTTTTTGTGAGTTCAGCAGAAGATCTTTTCTTGACACGACTTTTTGAAAATCCTTCATGCACAAACCTTAAATTAGTTAAAATTTTCACACCTATGAAGACTTCGGAGATGAGCCGTAAGTTTTCCAAAAGAACAGCCGACGTTCTAATCATTCAAACTAGTTCTTTTGATTTTTCTCTTCGCTTTGTTATATATTATCTTTCTCATTATTTCATTATTATTACATTCTTATTATAAGTGTATTTTTGCTCAGTATTTGATGACTTTACTTTCAAAGCGTTTTCAAAAGAATTCAAAGAAAATCAAAGGAAATGGCGACTCATGTTGGTTCACATAACAAAAGCCGATAAACAGCCGTGAAAAATGCATTGTTAAGTTCAACCAAGGACGCCAGGACAGACGGATTGGGTTTTACTCTCCCTTAATAAGTCAATCAAATTTACCTTCAGTACAGTAAAAATTTGATTAATCGCTAACAAAGCGACGCCGGCGCTGTTTGGCACGGATAGTGCAGCGGTAAATACTCAGAGCGTACAGCTGATTCAAACCAGAAAGACCGTTGGTGGACGTGGTAAATATATTCATATCGTATGGCTGATTCAAACCAGCATAATCGTTGGTTGTAAAGGACGTTTATTTTCACGCACTAAAACCGTGAACATTAAATAGTACTAATAAGTACATCCTTTGTTTTCTATTGTTTAATTATCACTATTTAGTGCTAAAAATTAGTATTTGTTTCACGGATTTAGTGTGAGCACTCTATTTAGTATCCATTTAGAAACAAACATATATCAATTCAATTAGAATAACTGAAATAATTACACATACATCTAAAACCCAATCCGTCTGTCCTGGCGCCCTTGGTTCAACCAACATGGCGGCTGCGGCCTTACATGATTGCCCAAAGCATTCCGCAGTTTTGTAGTTAAAATGTTCTAATTAAAAGTTGATTGGATAGCTTTGATGGAGCCTAATAATAATAATAATAATAATAATAATATTAGTAGTAGTAATAATAATAACAATAATAATAATAATGACTTTATTTAAAGAGATTAAACACATTACAGTCAGAGACTGATAAACTTGTGGACCTCCATCCTCAATTCAGTCACCCAAAAAAACTAGCTTGCTTATTCAAAAATTAATTCGTTGCGGTTTTTGCTTTTTGTTTCATACACGTTTTTTTTTTTTTTTTTTTTTTTTTTTTTTGTCTACTACCTATTTACCAGCATCAACTTCGTTTTTATTTCATGGTTTTACTGCATGCGCTCTAGTGAATTTGTCCAAAAGTAGTTTTAGCTCTAAAAAATTATGCCAAGGTTCATTAACGGAAAACGAGGTCAAATGTGTTCACAGATTGCGCGCAAAGTGAGTCTCTTCGAGCATTCATTTTATTAATTTATTTTAATCTATTTCCTTTTTTCCTAGAGGTTTTAAGTATTTTTGACTTATCACTGGCATAACCGCTTGGTTCCTAATTAATAAGATGGTCTCACTGACAGGAAATTCAACCTAGACAAGAGTGAGCATATATACGAGATGCTCACCAAACTTGAAAAAAAAATGCCGACTTTAAGCCATTCTCAATCACACGCGCCCTCTAGCGATTGTTTCTGTCGCGACGAAGTATAGGTTTTTGGTGGACGTCAATCATGCAAGGCGATTCCATAACATTGTCGGAAAACAAAACTATAAGGACACGTGCCTGTAGAATGTCATGGAAACGCCTTGATTGACGTCCACCAAAAGCTTCTTCGTCCAGACAGAAGCAATCCGCTAGAGGGCGCGTGTGATTGAGAATGGCTGTAATGAATTTGATTGGAAGGGAACTCGACGGTATCATCAGTCACCGCAGGGAACTCAAATCAAGAAAGGAATAACTTCCCTCGCCCCAACGAAAAGGAGGGAAAAGGGAATATAAATCCATTAACTTTTCATTAATTTTTAATGTCAATATTATTTTTACATAACAAGTTGCAATATACCTAACAGTGTCCCTACAATATCTCTACATCCGGGACTTTTTCTAAACGGTTTTCCCGCTAAAAATCTGCTATAGCTAAAATGCTACGCTTACAAAGAATGCTAGCAGATAAGAAAGAGTCTTTATATGATCGATAGTCGATTGCAAACAAAAAATGTTCTACAGATGATTCCACGAATAACTAGGCTTTTAGTGGCTACTAAAGCATGATCAGCCCATTATTCCTTATATCTTGATACAAATAGGACGAGTACAGAAGCAACGCCCGTTATCCCTCGGGATGATCTTCCTAGATTTTACTTCTCCGGGGCCACAGTCAATCCTGGAGACGCCGCAGAGATCACTGCACCATACTGAGTTTCCTGGCTTACATCGGCATTCACCAGAGCAATTTTTGTTGACAAAATGTTGTCCTACTCTGTATATCCTGCCTTCAAATTTACACACGCCTGCAAAATATAATTAAATCAGTTACTAAAAAATATAGCCATTCATAAGTCCGTCTCTTACGAAATCAAAATCTTGTCCCACAAACAACTACACAGTATCTGTTATAAAGAGTACTAAAATGTTAGCAGTTATTACCTGGTGCTGCAGATGTGAACACAGTGAGAGCCACCAGAAGGATGAAGACCAAGCCAGCCTTGTACATGTTGTTATCTGCTATCGTAGTACGAGGGACTGTGTGATATCAAGGAGTGTTGAGCTTTAGAATGAGAATCTAGTGTGTGAATGTCTGGTATTTATGCCTGATGTTACGGTGCAGTGGACAGACCACATGTACATAAACAACAACGGAAACCAATTCAATATATATATTATAATAGATAAATGTGTTTGGTTTTGGTTTGAGTCGCCTCCATGAGCTAGAGGGTGCAGTCTATTCGAACAGATTTTTTAAAATTCACTCACCTCAATTTACAGTCAAAACGGCTCAAGCTTATCCCCGCTAGATTCCATTAATAGTAATTCGAGAATACGTGATTAGTGATAGATATTTATTGTTATAGTCAGTATAATAAGTTATAATTTGATAAATAGTCTGACTTTTGCCTACGAAGAAAGGCGGGAATCTATTTTTTGAATGGAGAATACGTGAATATTTATAGATATACATTGTTAGTCAGTATAATAAGTTATTATTTGATAAATAGTCTGACTTTTGCCTACGAAAAAGCGCGCGCGCCATCCTTTCGCTGGATGTGAAATAGTCATAGTCTAATGGAGTTCACATCCAGTGAAAGGACCTTTTCGATTATGAAAAAGGTCCTTTTGCTGGATGTGAAATAGTCAAGGTCTCATGGAGTTCACATCCATTGATGGGACCTTTTTCATAATCGAAAAGGTCCTTTCACTGGATGTGAAATAGTCATGGTTTATGAAAAAGGTCCTTTCAATGGATGTGAAATAGTCATGGTCTAATGGATTTCACATCCAGCGAAAGGACCTTTCCGATTATGAAAATGTATATCCAGTAAAAACAATGTGAAATGGTCTTGTCTAATAGAGTTCGCTCACTGCCGGACATCCAGTGAAGGCACCTTTTCGATTACAAAAAAAAAAAAAAAAAAAAATTCAATATGAGTAAAAAGTAATAGGTAGTCTTTCTTTATAAAAAGATATTGCAATGACTGATAATAATATGCATTTTAAAAAATAGAAAATGTTATCTGGATACGATGGAGTTCGCATCGGCCCACCGACAGGAATTCAAAAAAAATAATAAATAAAAAACGACTCCACTGTGCCATACCCCCGAGACATCCGCAGAGCTGAGGCGGCGTATGGACTTCGGACCTGACGGCAATTAAATCCTTCTGCCCTTGGGTGCACGAATTACGCAAGAAAATGTTCTAGCCGGAGCATCAGGGGAGAGACCAACCGGCCCCCAGACCATATCGGCTAATCCCTTGCATCTCTGCCACGCACGGAATCGGTTGAAAATTTGATGTTAAAAAGCCTAGTCTATCTGGTGCATTGTTTTCACGACTATTGTTATGCTGATTTATCTGGAACCGTGGTCCAGTGGAAAAAACTCGGGTTTCCATATCACGAGTCAAGTCCGGTTGAGGGAAGTTAGTACCTGGATGGGTGACCTGAAACTAATGGCTACTAAAAAATATTTTGGATTTTTTTTTTTCGTAACTTTCAATCGATTAAAACGATTATTATGAGAAATCGTCGGAACTTAAAAACTGTCGCGGGTATTTAATCACCTAATTTAGAAGTATCCATTCACCTGATTTAAGAGTATCCATTCACCTGATTTAAGAGTATCCCTTCACCTGATTTAAGAGTATCCATTCACCTGATTTAGGAGTATCCATTCACCTGATTTAAGAGTATCCATTCACCTGATTTAAGAGTATCCATTACCTGATTTAAGAGTATCCATTCACCTGATTTAGAAGTATCCATTCACCTGATTTAGGAGTATCCCTTCACCTAATTTAGAAGTATCCATTCACCTGATTTAGGAGTATCCATTCACCTGATTTAGGAGTATCCATTCACCTAATTTAGAAGTATCCATTCACCTGATTTAAGAGTATCCCTTCACTTGATTTAAGAGTATCCCTTCACCTGATTTAGGAGTATCCATTCACCTGATTTAAGAGTATCCCTTCACCTGATTTAGGAGTATCCATTACCTGATTTAAGAGTATCCATTACCTGATTTAAGAGTATCCATTACCTGATTTAGGAGTATCCCTTACCTTTTCTAATTGGTAATCGATAATTAATTAATCGATGTCTATTGAATCGATAAAAGTATTAGATAGATTTGATTCCGTAATTCTAATCGCATATTTATCATTCGATCATTAATCTTTATCCACTTAATGTTCGCGCGGGAATATAGTAAACACAATTAGAATTAATTTCAATTCTTTTCAGAATGTGAGCTTTTCGAAAACGGATTCACGGTCCAATCAACGGAAACAATTAAAAAACAGATTCAATATTTTTGGCATTACATTTTGTCTATGAATTTGCGGTTTGGACATTTGAATTTTCTTTAATCCAAATGCGCGCCTTCGTCGATTCCTGCGATTTTTACATCAAGGTCTCCCTTATTACTTATGACAATTCTCAGTTCTTCTGAAGGAATTACGTACAGTCTTATTTCGAAACCAACGGTATTATATGCTGAGTTTTAACAATGTTGTGTTTCCTGGCTGTCCAAATCAGTTTTCACTTCATTGAGTTTTATTTACGTGCTAGGCAATTGAAAAATGTGGTTCTTTAGGAAGATAAACAAGATCAAATGTGTCCACGGTTTCCGCACAGACATTTCTTTTATAACGTTGCCTTAGTGAGTTCCTTTGTTTTAGAATTGTAATATGAGGATTTTGTCTATTCGTAAGTTCTTACCGTAGCTGGTGGGTTAGTCTTCTTTCATTCACTTGAAAACATTTGCCCCCCCCCCCCCCCCCCCCATAACTGAGAAAATTGGGAGAGTGGAAGTAAGAATAAGGAGATTCAATCAATGAACCACAGACACAAAACTGAAGATTTAAGAGACACTTTAGTTAAGTTACAAAATGACTAACAGCGTCTTTGCAATATCAAGTGACAACATGTTGCTACACCTGAACAGCATACAATTCCCACTAAAAAAAATATCTTTAACATGATTAACTTCAGTTGTCAGATAAAAAAGAGTCTACAAGTGTCAATAACAAATAAAGCAAATGGATGGTTTCACGAATGGCTGGGCTGATAGGTGGCTCAGTAGTCCAACATGCTCAGACCACGAGTCTTGATCTTGACGCAAATTGGTTCAGTACAGAAGCAGCGTCCGTTGTCAACAGGGATCATCTTTTTTGATTCTACTTCTCCAGCGCCACACCTTATCCTGGAGACGCCGCACAGATCTACGCACACATATCCACCTCCTGGCTTACATTCACAACGACCATCGCAATTTTTGCTGATAAATTTTTGTCCTACTCTGTACGTCTTGCCATCAACTCTACACACACCTGAGAAATATAATTGAAAAATATAGCTATGAGGGTTCATTGTACAGGCTTAAAATGTCTGTCAACTTTAGTTTCAAAGGCACTTACAAAAAAAAGTCCTAGACGTAAAGAATGTGAAAGTACAGATTTTTATGAAGTAACCTACGTCATTATATTACTGACCTGGTGCTGCAGAAGTGAACCCAGTAAGAGCCACAAGAAGGATGAAGACCAAGCCAGCCTTGTACATGTTGTTATCTGCTATCGTAGTACGAGGGACTGTGTGATATCAAGGAGTGTTGAGCTTTAGAATGAGAATCTAGTGTGTGAATGTCTGGTATTTATGCCTGATGTTACGGTGCAGTGGACAGACCACATGTACATAAACAACAATACGGAAACCAATTCAATATATATATTATGATAGATAAATGTGTTTGGTTTTGGGTTTAGTCGCCTCCAGGTAGAGGGTGCAGTCTATTCGAACAGATTTTTTTTTAATTCATTCACCTCAATTTACAGTCAAAACGGCTCAAACTTATCCCCCCTAGATTCCATTAATAGTAATTCGAGAATACGTGATTAGTGATAGATATTTATTGTTATAGTCAGTATAATAAGTTATAATTTGATAAAAAGTCTGACTTTTGCCTACGAAGAAAGGCGGGAATCCATTTTTTGAATGGAGAATACGTGAATATTTATAGATATACATTGTTAGTCAGTATAATAAGTTGTTATTTGATAAATAGTCTGACTTTTGCCTACGAAAAAGGGCGCGAACCCGGCCATACGATAACGCGCGCGCGCGCATCCTTTCGCTGGATGTGAAATAGTCATAGTCTAATGGAGTTCACATCCAGTGAAAGGACCTTTTCGATTATAAAAAAGGTCCTTTCGCTGGATGAGATAGTCGTGGTCTAATGGAGTTCACATCCATTAAAGGGACCTTTTCCTTTTCGATTATGAAGAAGGTCCTTTCACTGGATGTGAAATAGTCATGGTCTAATGGAGATCACATCCAGTGAAAGGACCTTTTCGATTATGAAAAAGGTCCTTTCGCTGGATGTGAAATAGTCATGGTCTAATGGAGATCACATCCAGTGAAAGGACCTTTTCGATTATGAAAAAGGTCCTTTCGCTGGATGTGAAATAGTCATGATCTTATGGAGTTCACATCCAGTGAAAGGACCTTTTTCATAATCGAAAAGGTCCTTTCACTGGATGTGAAATAGTCATGGTTTATGAAAAAGGTCCTTTCGCTGGATGTGAAATAGTCATGATCTAAATGAGATCACATCCAGTGAAAGGACTTTTTCGATTATGAAAATATATATCCAGTAAAATATAAGTGAAATGGTCTCGTCTAACAGAGTTCGCTCACTGCCGGACATCCAGTGAAGGCACCTTTTCGATTACAAAAAAAAACTTTTAATTTTGAATATGAGTAAAAAGTAATTTATAGTCTTTCTTTATAAAAAGATATTGCAACGACTGATAATAATATGCATTTAAAAAAATAGAAAATGTTATCTGGATACGATGGAGTTCGCATCGGCCCACCGACAGGAATTCAAAAAAAATAATAAATAAAAAACGACTCCACTGTGCCATACCCCCGAGACATCCGCAGAGCTGAGGCGGCATATGGACTTCGGACCTGACGGCAATTAAATCCTTCTGCCCTTGGGTGCACGAATTACGCAAGAAAATGTTCTAGCCGAAGCATCAGGGGAGAGACCAGCCGGCCCCCAGACCATATCGGCTAATCCCTTGCATCTCTGCCACGCACGGAATCGGTTGAAAATTTGATGTTAAAAAGCCTAGTCTATCTGGTGCATTGTTTTCATGGCTATTATTATGCTGATTTATCTGGAACCGTGGTCCAGTGGAAAAAACTCGGGTTTCCATATCACGAGTCAAGTCCGGTTGAGGGAAGTTAGTACCTGGATGGGTGACCTCAAACTAATGGCTACTAAAAAATATTTTGGATTCTTTTTTTTTTTTCGTAACTTTCAATCGATTAAAACGATTATTATGAGAAATCGTCAGAACTTAAAAACTGTCGCGGGTATTTAATCACCTAATTTAGAAGTATCCATTCACCTGATTTAGGAGTATCCATTCACCTGATTTAAGAGTATCCATTCACCTGATTTAAGAGTATCCATTCACCTGATTTAAGAGTATCCCTTCACCTGATTTAGGGGTATCCATTCACCTGATTTAAGAGTATCCATTCACCTGATTTAAGAGTATCCATTCACCTGATTTAAGAGTATCCATTCACCTGATTTAAGAGTATCCATTCACCTGATTTAAGAGTATCCATTCACCTGATTTAAGAGTATCCCTTCACCTGATTTAGGGGTATCCATTCACCTGATTTAGGGGTATCCCTTCACCTGATTTAGGAGTATCCCTTCACCTGATTTAAGAGTATCCCTTCACTTGATTTAAGAGTATCCCTTCACCTGATTTAGGAGTATCCATTACCTGATTTAGGAGTATCCATTCACCTGATTTAAGAGTATCCATTCACCTGATTTAAGAGTATCCCTTCACCTGATTTAGGGGTATCCATTCACCTGATTTAGGAGTATCCCTTCACCTGATTTAGGAGTATCCCTTCACCTGATTTAGGAGTATCCCTTCACCTGATTTAAGAGTATCCCTTCACCTGATTTAGGAGTATCCATTACCTGATTTAGGAGTATCCCTTCAAATGATTTAGGAGTATCCCTTCACCTGATTTAAGAGTATCCCTTCACCTGATTTAAGAGTATCCATTCACCTAATTTAGGAGTATCCATTCACCTGATTTAGGAGTATCCATTCACCTGATTTAAGAGTATCCATTTACCTGATTTAGGAGTATCCCTTCACCTGATTTAAGAGTATCCATTCACCTGATTTAAGAGTATCAATTCACCTAATTTAGGAGTATCCATTCACCTGATTTAGGAGTATCCATTCACCTGATTTAAGAGTATCCATTTACCTGATTTAGGAGTATCCCTTCACCTGATTTAAGAGTATCCATTCACCTGATTTAGGAGTATCCATTCACCTGATTTAGGAGTATCCATTCACCTGATTTAAGAGTATCCCTTCACCTGATTTAGGAGTATCCCTTCACCTGATTTAGGAGTATCCATTCACCTGATTTAGGAGTATCCATTCACCTGATTTAAGAGTATCCATTCACCTGATTTAGGAGTATCCATTCACCTGATTTAGGAGTATCCATTACTTGATTTAAGAGTATCCATTCACCTGATTTAGGGGTATCTCTTCACCTGATTTAAGAGTATCCATTCACCTGATTTAAGAGTATCCATTCACCTGATTTAGGAGTATCCATTCACCTGATTTAAGAGTATCCCTTCACCTGATTTAGGAGTATCCATTACCTGATTTAAGAGTATCCATTACCTGATTTAAGAGTATCCATTCACCTGATTTAAGAGTATCCATTCACCTGATTTAAGAGTATCCCTTCACCTGATTTAAGAGTATCCATTCACCTGATTTAGGGGTATCTCTTCACCTGATTTAGGAGTATCCCTTCACCTGATTTAGGAGTATCCCTTCACTTGATTTAAGAGTATCCCTTCACCTGATTTAGGAGTATCCATTACCTGATTTAGGAGTATCCCTTCAAATGATTTAGGAGTATCCCTTCACCTGATTTAGGAGTATCCCTTCACCTGATTTAGGAGTATCCCTTCACCTGATATAGGAGTATCCCTTCACTTGATTTAGGAGTATCCCTTCACCTGATTTAGGAGTATCCATTCACCTGATTTAGGAGTATCCCTTTACCTGATTTAAGAGTATCCATTACCTGATTTAGGAGTATCCTTCACCTTATTTAAGAGTATCCATTACCTGATTTAGGAGTATCCCTTACCTTTTCTAATTGGTAATCGATAATTAATTAATCGATGGCTATTGAAACGATAAAAGTATTAGATAGATTTGATTCCGTAATTCTAATCGCATATTTATCATTGGATCTTTAATCTTTATCCACTTAATGTTCGCGCGGGAATATAGTAAACACAATTAGAATTAATTTTAATTCTTTTCAGAGCTGTGAGCTTTTCGAAAACGGATTCACGGTCCAATCAACGGAAACAATTAAAAAACAGATTCAATATTTTTGGCATTACATTTTGTCTATGAATTTGCGGTTTGGACATTTGAAATTTTTTTTATCCAAATGCGCGCCTTCGTCGATTCCCGCTATTTTTACATCACGGTCTCCCTTATTACTTATGACAATTCTCAGTTCTTCTGAAGGAATTACGTACAGTCTTATTTCGAAACCAACGGTATTATATGCTGAGTTTTAACAATGTTGTGTTTCCTGGCTGTCCAAATCAGTTTTCACTTCATTGAGTTTTATTTACGTGCTAGGCAATTGAAAAATGTGGTTCTTTAGGAAGATAAACAAGATCAAATGTGTCCACGGTTTCCGCACAGACATTTCTTTTATAACGTTGCTTTAGTGAGTTCCTTTGTTTTAGAATTGTAATATGAGGATTTTGTCTATTCGTAAGTTCTTACCGTAGCTGGTGGGTTAGTCTTCTTTCATTCACTTGAAAACATTTGCCCCCCCCCCCCCCCCCCCCCCCATAACTGAGAAAATTGGGAGAGTGGAAGTAAGAATAAGGAGATTCAATCAATGAACCACAGACACAAAACTGAAGATTTAAGAGACACTTTAGTTAAGTTACAAAATGACTAACAGCGTCTTTGCAATATCAAGTGACAACATGTTGCTACACCTGAACAGCATACAATTCCCACTAAAAAAAATATCTTTAACATGATTAACTTCAGTTGTCAGATAAAAAAGAGTCTACAAGTGTCAATAACAAATAAAGCAAATGGATGGTTTCACGAATGGCTGGGCTGATAGGTGGCTCAGTAGTCCAACATGCTCAGACCACGAGTCTTGATCTTGACGCAAATTGGTTCAGTACAGAAGCAGCGTCCGTTGTCAACAGGGATCATCTTTTTTGATTCTACTTCTCCAGCGCCACACCTTATCCTGGAGACGCCGCACAGATCTACGCACCAATATCGACCTCCTGGCTTACATTCACAACGACCATCGCAATTTTTGCTGATAAATTTTTGTCCTACTCTGTACGTCTTGCCATCAACTCTACACACACCTGAGAAATATAATTGAAAAATATAGCTATGAGGGTTCATTGTACAGGCTTAAAATGTCTGTCAACTTTAGTTTCAAAGGCACTTACAAAAAAAAGTCCTAGACGTAAAGAATGTGAAAGTACAGATTTTTATGAAGTAACCTACGTCATTATATTACTGACCTGGTGCTGCAGAAGTGAACCCAGTAAGAGCCACAAGAAGGATGAAGACCAAGCCAGCCTTGTACATGTTGTTATCTGCTATCGTAGTACGAGGGACTGTGTGATGCCAAGGAGCGTTGAGCGTTAGAATGAGAATCTAGTGTGTGAATATCTGGTATTTATGCCTGATGTTACGGTGCAGTGGACAGACCACATGTACATAAACAACAACGGAAACCAGCTCAATATATATATTATGATAGATAAATGTGTTTGGTCTTGGGTTAGCTCGCCTCCAGCTAGAGGGTTATTATTGTATCTATTCAAACGGATAATAAATCCAGTACTAATTGATCCACTAATTTTCTTGCGAAAAAATTAAAAATGGAGTGAATTCTGGATGTGCGATTCGCAAAATGGCATGTTTTCATTCATGTACCACACAATGCAAAACGACGCAGTTATATGATTCTATAATAGAAATTCAGATAGTTTAAGATCGGATTTGCACTCTACATAGTTCATTCTCAATACCAGGGCCTGGTTGTTTATAAAGCTATCCGATGGATAAATCCTTATCCAGTGGATAAGTCGATGTTGTTATCCAATACATTTATCCACTGGATAAGATTTATTAGTCGAATAGCGCTAGCACTAATTAGGAATGATTGAAAACCAGCAATTTGTAATCGATAGTTGACTAAAATGAGATCGATGAACTACTCGCATGCTTATTAATTGATCGATTAAACGCCAAACTAACAATCATTTTCGCGTAGTATTAGAGCGTGCCATCACTAAAAAAGAAATGGCGGGAAATCGTAATGTCAGGCAAGCGTCACTTAGGTAAGCTTGAAAACGCGGGAGAACTGGAGAAGGCGCAGACGCATATGGAATTGAAGGATTTAGAAACAGAAACATTAGCTGTTGGAAAAACTAATGGATGCATTTTTAATTAAGTCTACATAAAGCATCATAATTTAGTATACCATATGTATTAATTTTATCATAATTTCCAATAAATATTTGAATATTAATTTCCTTATAATTAATGGTAAACGACAAAATCTAAATATGCCGTGCGATTATATTTCTCACAAAACTTCCCGCGAATGTGACCATGATTAAACTTGTAAATATAAAAAGTCAACGTACCACGGTTCTATACCTGCAAAATGAACGGAAAACAGTTCAAAAAAAATTACAATGTTGTGCTTCCTATTTTTTTGACGTCACGTTTTTGTGGTATTTGTTAGATGTAATATGTACGAGAAAACAAGCTTACTTTGGTGTCCTTTTGAGTGTTGTGAAATTCATACGCTTCAGAAGGACGCCTTCTTCGATGTAGTATGTACGAGTAAATAAGCTTACTTTGGTGTCCTTTTGAGTCTTGTGAAATTCACACGCTTCAGAAGGACGCCTTCTTCGATGTAGTATGTACGAGAAAATAAGCTTACTTTGGTGTCCTTTTGAGTGTTGTGATCTTCACACACTTCAGAGGGACGCCTTTTTTGATATAATATCTAAAATAAGCTTACTTTGGTGATTTTTTAAATGTTGTGCATTGGCGGATCCAGGGGGGGTCGAAGGGTTCCACGGAACCCCCCTTAAAGGTTTGATCTTTTAGGTAATAGAAATATGTCTTATATAAATTTTGCTTAAAAGTATCCACAAAGATAATGTTAAACACGAAATGATAGATATTTGCTGTTATGATGTTTAATTTACCTTTAAGTTCCGTTACTAGATAGTAAATTAGATAGATGTGGCAGTGCGCCGTGTGGGATGGGCTCGGATATCAAATAAGAACATGCCACATCTATCTAGTACTACTTTTCCGTGGGATTGCCAGCTCACTAGATACACTGTGCTGACGAGGCCCAATACAGGCCGAAACAGCTGTCCACAGTTTCTAGTTGAGCTGGCTCATTTTTTACGCGACTTGAAGTTGTGAAAGGCTTGTATGGCACTCTTCTTCAGTCGTTTCATCTAAAGATAGTAAATTAGGTGATTAGAGCCAATTTTTTTGTCAAACATCGACTAAACAAGAGATTATGCACAGTTTAAGAAACGGAACCCCCCTTTGAAAAATCCTGGATCCGCCACTGAAAAGATCAAGCTAGTAACAACATTGTATCGTTTTATGCCTTTTAATACACTATTCGGTTCTACAATTCATCATCTACTGCTTGTATCATGTAACTTCTTCATATCTTCGTTAGTTTTTTCCTGGTGAAAGATCAAAGAAGAAAAGAAAATTAAGAGAAATTATTGGTAGATTATTCATACACGCATCAAAGAACCCTTTGAGCTTTGTTCGGTGGAGGCAATCCCTTCGTGAGGTGGTGGTGGGGGGGTTGACTGGAAACGTCTGCACGAAGGCTAGCTATTTATGATAATATTACGTGTCAAGAAAATAACTAGCTGAGGGAAAACCCTCTACTAATAGGGGACACCTATTAGTCAGAATGTCTTGCCTTAGAGTGTCCCCACTTTTAGAAGTCAGAAGTTAGAAGTCAGTCTAACTACATTTATAGGGACAGAAAAGGCTAGCAATAAAATCCTGAATTTTGATCAAATTCTGTCACCCTGGATCCCAGAGCCCTAGCATTTGTATACACCTATTTTTAAAAAACGTTGTCGCTTAGAGAGATCTGAAATGCATGGGCGATCTGAGACGAAACGGAATTTTTGTGCTTTTATGTCTTAATTTCTAAATCACATTTCTAATGCAAAGATAATGCATGCTTTCATATTCCAATCTTAAAATGAAGCTACGTTGTTCGGCTGTAAATGTATCACAATTTGCAGCGTGCTACTCGGTTTCAATGGCCACATGTCTGTACTGGAGGGCAAAATTTATGTTTTTATATTAAATTGATGATTCTTTTTACCTACTTGTAAAGAGCTGAATGAAAAGATGTGTAACCAGTGTGTTACGAAATGCAGTTTTATTACGATTTCTCAAAACAGGTTGTAGAAAGTTTGTTTTCTCACCAGTATATTTCACCCATGGGAATCAAGATGTTCATTCATTTGCTCAGTGAATTAATCAGCACATGATTACTGAGCTGCAAAGGGCCTATGCAGTTCTCCGACCAACGAAGGTTTTTTTGAAATAAGTGTATTAATACTGTGCCTGGAAACTAATGGGGAAGTGGAGAGGTACAAAGGCCTCGAAGCCACACCCATAAGTCGTCATCGTCATCGTCTTCTAACTAGAGTAGAGTTATTCAGTTCAAGGCGGTCATGCGTTGTAATCGTAGGGCAAAAGAATAGCAATTTTCTACTTTATAATTATGATCTGTCACGAAAAAAAAGAAAGAAATGCATTTATGTGGCCATACGACAGGGTTGCTGTAAACCCCTTTATTCTGAATCTCGAGAATTTTCGAAATTTTTTGATCAGATTTCAATCTTACCTTCACTGAGCTAAACGCAGATGGGAAAATCACAGAAACAGCGCCCATCGTTGCCTGCTGGAACTTTCTTAGAAGACTCTTTTTTGCCTGGGGGACAGAGAATTTGATGGGGTGGACAGAGGGACACGCACGAGATATGTCCGCCTGAATGACAAGTACATTGACCTGTGCAAGCTTTATTGGTGAAGCGTTGACCAGCTTCGTACTTCACGCCATCGACATCACAAACGTTGGCTTTTGCACAATATGGAACGGAGCAGAAGCAGCGCCCATCACTGCTAGCGACGGGATCTTTCTTGTATTTGATCGTTTCGCCAACCTTACAGGCTACTCGGCTAGGTGGGCAAAGAGAAACACAGGATATGCCACCTCCCGAGTGACACTGACATTTGGCGGTGCAACCTTCATCTATGAAACTCTCCCCAGCCTTGTACGTTTTTCCGTAGATGACACATACATCTAAAAAATGGAAAATAACTATGAAAAAAAAAAGCTTTGCGTGCAAGAAAAGTTAGTAGAGAGTTTTCAGTTGACCATTTAAAAACTCCTGGTATTTTAATTAGCTTAAAAAGAATCGCAAAAAAGTCCAAGTAGTAGAAAAACAAAAGAATATTTGTCTTTGGTGAGAAGGTTTGTAAAAGGTAAAGTAAAATACAGTAAAACGATGAAAACGTGGTCACGTTTGCCGTTTGCGGGGAGAAAAAAAAGTCAATCTAAAACTCTCTAGTCTCTCCTAATCGTCACATTTGACGCATTTGCCTTATCGGTACGCGAGACGTTTTTTAAAATTCAAACAACGTAATGAAAACAAACTTTTTCGCGCTAAATTTTCATAAAAACCTGGCCGTTCAAACGGTAAAAATTCCACACTGAACTGGAAATGACACGTATGATGTATTGACAGCAAACTTTACGCCAACGCGAAACATCCGTCTCTGGAGATTGGAATGGCGAGAAAAGGATTTTGTCAAGGTAACAATTTAGTGCAATGAATTTGCTTTTGAACAAAAAGTGCAAAAGGTATACTGACACGTTGTAAAATATTATAGCGGGGGTGGACAATGTATTCTTTTGTCCTAGGTCCTAGATAGTTACTATCTAGGGGAGGGTTGGGAAAAATTATAGCTTACACTACTATAGTACAATGCCCATCTCCCAAATCAGTAACCATGACACGGTAAAGACGTTAGAACTATTTTGATTAGAACTTTCTGGGGGAGTAATTATTTAGTTGTCTAGTCAACAATTCGGTGTTTAGACAGCAGTGGTGATATCGGTTTCAAAATCGAAATATAGATTCCCTAATTTCCTAATTTGTTTGAGTGACCACGACGTTGTACTTGATAAAATAAGGTAAATGTATGAACACATCAAGCTCAACCTCGACTTGGAAGCCATTGTTTCGTGGTCATGAGGACTCAAGCAAGGTTAAAGTCTATTTAATTTTTGTCAAACCACGCGAATTTTAATATGGAATCCAAAACGTTCAAATCAAATCTAAAATCTAAAAAGGTGCGTGTTTTTTAATCAAAAAAGGACTATTTATTCACAGCAAGACTGAAAAAAACTGTTATATTATATCTTCACAGCAAATTGGTGCGATGAATTAGTAGTTAAAAAGAAAAATGAGAAAAACGATCAACTCGAAGGTAATGAATACAATATACCTGTGGAGTAACTAAACAAGGTGTGTCAACAATTATAAATGAGATATTTTGGAACAAAGAAAGAGGGAGAGGTTAATGGTTAAGATAGAATTTTTTCTCGCAAACACTGAGCTGTTAATTTTGAGTAATTTTTTATTACTCTGCGCATTAAATTAATAAATGAAATCCCTTGTGGTGAATACCTGGAGAGAGATATTGTTAATAAGGAAAACTCGCAAACGTTGAGTAAAAATATCCCAAAGTCAAATGGTAAATAGTTAAAAAAATGAAACGCAATAGGATTTTATTTTATTGGTGAGATTTTAAGCTAGTTTAGAAGGAAATCGAAAGCATTTTGGGGGGGGGGGGGGGGGGGGGTAAAAACATATGAATGAAACCTTAAAATCCGACGACGTTTCGACGCTGCTTCACGTCATTGTCAAGTCAAAAATGTGAGGGCTAAATTTGCTTAGATTCCCATATTTTAGCTCTATTCATAGTGGTTGATAAGACTTTTTTTCCTTTTGAAAAATATAAAATTTATAAAAAAAGATTCAGCTAGACTGAAATGCTGCATTTATTTAGCATTTATCTTAATGGATAATCGGCTAATTAGCACCTACTTGGGGATAGCTAAGTTCAGTTTGTACAAGTCGTGAAATTTTAAGGGTTCTTGAAAGTCGATGTTTACAGGACCTAACGAAACCGGCCTAATGTTTTACATTCATTCAATTAATAGCTACAGAAGTCCTTTGACGACCGCACTGAGCCTACGAACCCTGGGCTGATATTTGCTTTTGGGGAAGGGCTGCTTATGTATGGGAGGAGGGGTGGGGGAGTTGTTTTTGAAGAAGAAGAAGAGAGAAATTTGTATTTTTTTCAAAAATGGGGCAATTTTCAAATTGGATTTTTGCGTCTCAAAATACCGTTGCAAAGTGAGACCCATAACGGTTAGAGAGATCTATTTGAACCTTACAACTCTCTGGCTAACCAACAGCAACAATGTCATTCAGTCGTATCATGTAGAGTCCATGTATTTTTTTAAATTTGTCTTACATCACAAAATGGCAAAGCTTACAAGTACTTATACTTCTTTGGTTTTAATGCACAATGTATACTAACAGGCCCATTCTTGAAACAGTATACGACCATTCTATGGGCCGGGATTATATATGAGCAGGGAGGGCATATCATGGGAAGGGTTTTTACGTTTCTAATTAATGGGGCTTATTTTTTGTCGAGAGGTTTTATTTTGAGGTCTACTTTTAGTATCAGACCAATTTATTACAAAATGTCGGGCATTTTGCACTCATACATCTCACTAGCACTGCTATAGCAACTAGTTTTCTTTCGCTTTGTGTCGTCTTCATAATCAGTGCATGGTACGTACAAGTCGATCAAGACGACAAAGGATTGTTTGCAAGAGTACGTTATTTTAAGTGCGAATCCTCCAACGGGTACAAATTAAGACTGGGAAAATAGAGGAACTGATCAGGGATCGGCGAAAGGAGAAAGGAGAGCCTGGAATGAGGAAGCGGGAGAAACGGCCGACAAACATTAGGGAGAACTGGAGAAAAATGATATAAAGAATAGTGAGAGTGTTGAAATGTCTGACGCTAGGCTTGTGAATGGGCACACCCAGTGAGACGCACTATTAGACGAAAGACGTTTTTACCTAGTATATAATCACACTTGAACTTACCTTGTGACCGAGCCCCCGAGTAAAGGCAAGCAAAAGCAATCAACACTGGCGCAAAGACAAGTCCGTGAGAGAAAGCCATCTTGTAGGTAAGAAGGTAGCTTTAAGACTTTGAGATCTCTAGCAAAGAAAATGTGAGTTTGCAACTGATATACAGCTTAAAATGAGAAATGGAAAACTCGAGTTCTTATACTTTCTTGCCCAGACCTCCGGTCCATGCTCGTTTAGCACACCGACCAGGTTACCTGGCTCGTTGCCATGGTTACTATCGGTTAAGAACCTTTGATTGAACCACGTTAAACTTAACATGTTAAACAAAAGGTTCTGGAAGAGAGGACGGAATGGCTAATTTAGTATGGACTTTAGGAGTCCAGCTTGCTATACAATCTATAATCTATTACGTGTATTCATTGATTCCCCTAGACGTTTGACAGGGAATAACACAGCTTGTCATTCACTAACACAGATCGCACTCAGATCTACTCTACATGTTGTGACGGCTCGATATATATATATCTTGCCGTAACCAAAGAAAAACGAAAGCTAGCGAGGTATTTGACTTTAATTAATATCTAAAAATATAATGTATAATCATGATAAAAAAAGTCAAGTTGGAATGGTCTTAAATTGATAGATAAGAAATAATTTATTTCAAGAAATGGTCTTAATACGACCAAACAAAATATAACGAGCTCCAATTAGTTCAAAATTTTGCATGTAGTATTGTCTTAGGTTTGAAAAAGTATGGCCATATTAATTACTGAAGGCCTCAAATCTTTGAATTGGCTAATTGTGAAAGAGAAATTGCTTTTATACGATTTAGTAATGGTTCATCAATGTTTACATGAGCAAATGCTGAGCATCTAAGTGATAAATTTATAAAACGCTCAAAGATACACGGTACGTAGAAGTACTAGAAAAATAGATGAATTGAATCTACCAAAAATGTAGATTAAAAACAGGATCATTTGCCTTTCGAGGTGCTCAGTTGTATAATGATCTCCCAAATGATATAAGCAAATTAGTGACACAAAACCTGATTTTAAGAAGAACTTATTGAACTATTTATTGAACTTGTAGAGATTTCCCCTTTTATTAATTAACATTATACTTTAAAAAATTTAATTCTTATAATAGTATTTTATAATTATTTATTATTTATTTTTGTTTTATTTATTTTTAGCATTTTTTAGTATTTATAGCGGAAGAGCCCCTTTGGGAGCTATAATAATAAAGCCACACGGCTGCTAAATATATAAGCACACTAAGACAATGGGAAATGCGCTTTATAAAACCTCCCATTATTATTATTATTATTATTATTATTATTATTACTACTTTTTATATATTCACAGACCGTTAACTTTTATGTCAGTTGCCTATTAACGCATGCGCAGGAAATAATCGGTTGATCCCACACGTGTCAGAGTCTTGAGCAGCAGTGAATTCGGGCTTAGCCTTGAATCCAGGATTAGCTTTTTTTTGTTATTCTAATTTCTGCTTTTGTTTAGAGACCGCAGAACTAATGCCTAGCCTCCAAACACTGTAGTTTTAAGAGTCGTCAATACGATGGACTCTACACTGAATCGAAATATGGCGTCCAGTTTGAATAACTATTATTATTGTGGACTTAGTACCCTCGTGTTCACCAACTAAGAAGACCACGTGTCATTCCCTTGAGTATCAATGGGACATGCAAATGGGACAAAGACTCCTATTCTCAAAAGGAATTTATAGCACGTTAATGACCCAAACAAACGCGCAAGGTAAAGAGATCTATTACTATGATGCCCACAGATCTTGCCCCCCTCTGTATCATCTTCTTATTTTATCCTCATCCTCTTCTTTTTTGTGTCTATCTTTTTCTTGTCTGTTGGTGAAGTGGAGGGCGGGGCTCACAACCCCGGCGTGCGGTCGGCGTCCTAGTAGGACCCCTCCTAGCTGATGACCACCACACTTGACCCTTTGCACTTCGTGGGTCAATCACTGGTGAGATGGCCAAAACAAAAAGACTATGTACATTTTGTGTGCCTTAATATGCTGTGGAATAAACACATGCAGGCTGGAAAGAAGGGAAATGGAAGAGCAGCAACATGTAGGGATTATATATAAGTATGATATGAAATTATTAAAACGAAAAGATCAAAGCAAATGTTTAGCTACATTTTTATTGATTTCCATCAAAACCTACTTTGCTTTGTGCTCATTGCGCACGCGTATTTCAAGATTAGTGATACAGTATACCCAAAACGACAGTCCCACACGGAAAGCCGTCAACGAATGCATGACTATCTTAGGGTTAATAAAATATATAACTGTAGCTTCAAGTTCAATAGTGAAAAAGTGGAAGAGGCATAAGAGTAAACAAAAAATTGTTGTAAATCAAAAAGTGATTGGATATATTAAATATAACTGAGATGCGCTATATAATATAAGAATATATGATTCAAAATCGTGTAAATTGTATTCCAAAAAAACGCAATACTTCAAGGTACGATATTTCATGTTTGACATAAAGGTTGGTGCCAAAAATAAATGAATTTTAAAAAGATTATTAAACTGTATTCCTGACCAACCCCAGGTAGATAAACCACCCCAAGTAGATAAACCACCCCAGGTAGATAAACCACCCCAAGTAGATAAACCACCCCAGGTAGATAAACCACCCCAAGTAGATAAACCACCCCAGGTAGATAAACCACCCCAGGTAGATAAACCACCCCAAGTAGATAAACCACCTCAGGTAGATAAACCATCCCAAGTAGATAAACCACCGCAGGTAGATCGAGGAAGCAAAGAATGTCCATGAAATATATCACCCAACTGTGCCCCCAATTTACAGATGCGCAAATATGTAATAACCCTCGCTGAGATATCTCCCTTCAAATTTAACGTTACAGTTTCCTGCGTTCCGTTCTGGAACGCTCACTGGAAATACTTGCAAAACTAAACATGTCGCATCCCACATGGAAAAGACTGGGAAATGTTTCGTTGTACCCTGTGTTTTAATTCCCCATGGAATTGATGGATTTTCAACAAATTCGCTTTAAAAATCTCTTACGGTCGCACTTTCTTAATTGCGCAAATGTGCGCAAAGATGGTACATCCCACATGGACGGCTAGGTTGGTGAGATTTAGGTAGTTGCATTTTCATTTCGACAAAATTTAGAATTTTGCTTTTTTTTCAAGGATCCAACGTTGATGCACAACACCTCTTCAGACATTACGAATATACCACAAAATAAAGATTATTGATTGGAAAGAAATAATGGACAAGGTAGATTTGTGCGAAAATTGTACATCCCACATGGATAATTGTGAGGAAAAGATAGAGATGCAAGGGTGTGGCTTGGTTCCTTGGGGTCATTTCAAGAGTTCCCCTGTTTAAGAAGAATACATTTCAAAGAAAACAAAATAATCAAAAATAGAGATTGAGAGACAATGATAAATAACAGTGTTAGGGTTAGAACCCTAGCAATAATTCTAGCTAGCTAGAATTTCGTGTTAGGGTTAGGGTTAGTGTAAAGATCGTTAGGGTTAGGGTTAGCGTTAACCCTAACCCTAACGATCTTTTACCTAACCCTAACCCTAACCCTAACGATCTTTTGATCTTTTGATCTTTTTATTTTATTTTATTTTATTTTATATTTTTGATTTTTAACTCCTTTATTATTTTTTTTACACCAAAACATTTTTTTTTTTTTGATTCTTCAAAGGGGGTACTTTTGATCCGACCCTTAAAGACTAATTAAGAATCTTGGATATATACTAAGTGTTCAGTTTTATAGAGACACTCTAGAATGTCTATGTGTAGAAGTCGAATTTTTGTTCCATAATTTCGTCCTCCATGCACCCCATCCTCCTCCCCATGCAAATGCCTCTCTTCTCTATCTTTTAGTCACAACTGTCCATGTGGGATGTATGTTTTTTGTACAAAACTACCCTTTTCGAACATTTGTTTTCACTCGAGTATCTGTATTTTGCCCTTTATCGTACTCTCTGTACAGGGGGACATCATGGAAGACCCACGTAGAGACGCCGTGCATCGAGCCAGCATCTTCATCAGATCCTTGGTAAATGTGGATATCCAGCAAGGAAGGATCTTAAAATTGAATCCTTGGAAAAACGAAGTAGAAAATCCATATAGGATCCTCCTCGTCCCCATCCAACCTCCCTGAATCGGAACAATGCAACTTCCTACATAATACCAAGCTATCTATCCATGTGGGATGTTCTTTTCTCAAACTGTGTTTATATCAGTTCATGAGGACAAGACAAAGGAAATAATGACTACCTTGCAGGCCGCAGGTAGGAGATTAAAATTAAGATAAAATATGGTCACCCTTAGTTTTAATTTTCTCCCAAAAATACCAATGAATTGAGATTATATATTAAAAACATGCAATATTGTATAGTAACTACTAAGTTCTTTCTCGTTCTTTGAATGCAAAGTTAATTTTCTTGTTTGATCTATTACTTCTTGGCTCGAGCACAGTTTTGATGAGCGAAGTTACGTTTTACTTCGCTAGCATACAATTATCTGAAGGTGCGAAAAAGTCAAATCCCAAGGGACTAAAATTGGGTGTTCCAATAGCATTATCCATGTGGGATGCGCTTCATTACTGAATTATAGTCAAAGGTCGGTTTATAAATGAATATTTACCATAAGCTGGGCAAGGATATAAAGTACTTGAATGATACACCCGAGTTGAAGGCCGGAAAGATCATGCATTATGTAATATAAATTGCGTTTTAACAGGTTTAAATGCTTCATATCAACATAGCACACAACGTACAGTTTGAAGTATTTTATTTTAACATTTTTTTAACGAAATTAAAGCAGTAATACAGAAACTTATAAACAAAACTTTCCCCTGCATCACAGCTTCATGGTATTGCCATACCAATGAGTATAATACGAATGCAAATGCTATTTGATTTAATTCCTTTCTAGCCCTGTCAATTCATCGTTCCCTGCCAATGAACTGAGCAAACTAAGGCCCCGTCCACACGTATCCGGAAATTTTTGTATCCACAAATTTTTCCACACGCAAAAATTTCCGGGTACGTGTGGACGGGACCTAATACGCCTTTTTATTTTTAATAACTTGTAATTTGCATACGCATATAATACTCTCATAACGTCCTGATTTAAATAGCCTATGGATATCTGATATGCAATAAATTCAATTTATTTCTTTTTTTAGACAGTTTAATGACAAGCTCCCTAACCGAAGAAGTCGCTCTTCTCTGTTCATAACGACTATAGACAATGCATATCCTCATTCTGCCTTCTACTCCATCTCCGATGATAAACAGCGCACTGACGAGGTCAATAATAGAGTCCTCTTTTCAGGCCCATTGTCATCAAAGAATGATACATCAATGAGGTACCAAAGTTCCTGTGCAGTTTGTACTTACGCAATGAACTAATTTCTAAATAAATCACATTCTCTGGCAACAACCTTACTTATTAAGACCCATTAACGCGTGTGGGATGCATAGGTACATAAACCTAAACTGCGCATGTCAACAACAATACGTCACGATGAATCTTCTAATATATATATTTTTTCATTTTTCCAGTTTCAGATCTAGAAATTTTTATTTGTTAATACATTTTTAAGGTTTCCCAATAATTTTGTTTTAACACTCTTCTCATATCAAAGGGTAACGTCAAAACAATTGCCATCTTACTGGACCAGTGCTTAAAAGGGGAGGGGTGGAGCTATTTGCTACTCATCACATTTCAATCTCGTACCCAGTGCCTACGTTTCTTCTGGCCTGCGGCGAAGAACCAGGGCTATGGCATAATCCATATTTTGGCGCATGCGCAAATTTCTTGCAGTGAAATATAGCCAATGAAAGTAATCAAAGTATAAATCAAAGTAAAAATCAAAGTTAAATATCAAAGTTAAAAAAAGTACAAATTAGAAATCGGGAAGACACATATATACATATATATTGGCAAGCCTTTGAACGCATGCGCTCTTATACCGGAAGTCCAAGAAATCCTGGTCTCAGGAAGTGAATTACGCCAGAGCCCTCGTTCTTCGCCGCAGGCCAGAAGAAACGTAGGCTCTGGGTACGAGATTGATCCCGTTTAAAAAGATATATGGCAGGTGCGGATCCAGGAATTTGTTCAGGGAGGGGTGCACTGCACATAGTTAACCAAGGGAGGGGTGCACCCCTTAGAATCAAAGGGGAAAAACATTATTTTGCATTGGTTATCTTCGAAGTAGGGGCACAGAGTTGAACCAGGGAGGGGTGCGCATCCCCTGCACCCCTCCCTTGGATCCGCCACTGTATGGTGAACGCATGCGCAACGACTACTCAACGGTTCCCACATGTACAAATGCTGGAGTCTTGAATCGTGTAGTAGATAAACATATCAATTACAAAATTTCTTCTCGTCGGTTGTTAGAGTGATTTTCCTTTCCCCTGAAAAAATAGTGAACGTAATATTTAACAATTATAAGTGAATATCGGGGAAATTTACCGAGACGCGAGTCTTCGATTGGCGAGGTAAATATTCTCCGATATTCAAAGAGGTTGAGGCAAATAATTGTTTTAGTATAAATACACAGGTGATTCTTTCAAAAAAAGAAAAAAAAAAAGAAGATAAAAGACACATTTAAGATTAGGAAAAATGTAAACAAATGGTTTCAAATAAAAAAAGCCTTTGTTACACCGACTTTGCGAATCAAAACAGTTTGTTTCAGCTTATTTGATTGATAATTTAAGTCCTTTTTTACCTTTAAGTAAAGTTAGTGCAAATTTGTTAGCCTTTTTAGTCCTTTTGGGGATAGCATTTTCTTTCATTATTTCTAATTCCTCTCCGGTAACAGCAACAAAGCGGCTGGCCGCCATTTTGGATTATCGCTGGAGGTGATTATGGTGTGATAGTGCGAGTTTCTCGACCAATCAGTGCGCGAGATTTTCAATAATCACCTGTGTATTTTTACTAAATAATAGTAGACACTAGAGTGCAAACAATATAACCGTGAAACTTTAGTAATACTAAATAGCACAATTTCATGCAAATTCCATTGTCTTCTATTGTTTAATTAGCACTATTTTGTGCTAACAAATGTGTCGTAGTTGATAATTTTATCACTGTATATACTAAAGATAGTAGACTGACGTTTCGAACGTTAGTCCTTCGTCGGAGTCAATTTTGTACTATTTAGTAATTAGTGTTTCACGGATTAATTGTTTGCACTCTAATTGTTTTCTCTTGTTTTACTTTGACTGTTAGTCACTAAATTCGTTTCACGGGGCATTTGAAATAACTCGATCATGTCCCATTCCCTCCAAGCGGAATAGAATTGTAAATGGACATTAGACTATTTAAGAGGGAAAAAATCCTTTTAGAATAAAGAGTTTAAAATGATTCAGTGAACCTAAATAATGAAAAAATATCAGTCTTTTTCCTTTTGTAATCATCCGATGTCGCATCTAAGCAAGCTGCATTTCATTCGAGTTCTGCTGAAAAAATAAATATTGCAGAAAAACATCAACGAATTTAAGAATCATAATAAATTATAACGCTGATTAAGCTCAAACTATCATTATTCATGTGTTAACTTTCAAACTGCAAACTCTGAAACTCTAATCGATCCAGATTAAAAAATTGTCTTAATATAAATTACTCCCAAATCAATAGGACTCTTAGAAGTGTTGACAGGAATGTAGATCGCAGCTGTTTTCTTCGACGTCACTCGATTCGATAATGATGTCACTATCTTTTTGGTGGCGTATTAGGAGTGATAACTCGGGCTATTGCCGACATGACCTCGTTGAACTGACCTTCAAAATAAGTGTCTGCAGCTTATCAACCAAGAGAAAACCTGTAAGAAAACGAACTAAAATGGAAGGAAAACTTCGAATGAGCCTGGCGTTTTTCGGTGAGTTAAATTCAAACTGATTTTGGAGCGGAAGATATTCGTACTGTTGGATGCTGTTCGAGTCGTGTGCTCTTTCTAAGACATCTGGAACTATCTGGAATAGACCATCAAAATATCTTTCTTTTGAGTTGCTGGTAAATAGAAATCTTAAATGTTTGACTTCTATGGAAATTGGACCACGAAGATGGGGAGAAGTTAATCTACAATGCTCAAAGCGATAACCAGGAGTTGCAAGATACGTCTTACGAATTCTGAATCGATCAAACTTTTCGCTTCTGTCAGATTCGGCGTAGGATTCGGCGCCTCGTATAAGGAAAAATAACATATCTAGCATGATCATATCTACATTAATCAAATACAAAGGCAAAAGGCAGGCTTTTGAATTTCCAGTCGACTGTGTGAAATATTTTATATTTTAATTTTCTTTCGTATTTGGTTGAAATTTAATTCCCGATTTACTTTACTCCTCAAATCACCTAAATTCGTGCACAATTTACCGAATGCAGAATGAGAGAGACATAGAACGAAATATAAAAATTGTACAATTTTGAATCACTAGAATAAAATTAGGTTTCTATGGCTACTCGCTTTGTTTACATGTTTTTTGTTTTGTTTTTACTCGAAGTGTTAGATTTTTAGAAATTTAGACTTTTCACGGCTTTTTTGTTGCTTAATGTTTTTTTTTTTTTTTTTTTTTTTTTTACTTAGAACTAATTCTGAACCAATTCTGTCTCAAAAAGAAAGATAAACTATCGTAAAAACAATGATAAGACAAGAAAAAGCCGGTGCAAGCCAAACTAAAGCCAACGTTTTACTTTGTATAGTATAAATTAAAGCTTATAAGTTATGTAATAAGTTATATAAGTTATATGCCATGGTCGGCTGTATTCGTTGATTGCTAACCTGTACCAAAGTTTTAACTATGCCTGAACTAAAACATATGGAAAATTTCGATGTAAAATCTCAACAAACTCCCTTAGACAAAATCTAAAAACGTCTATTCTTTCCACACAACTAAATTTCTATCAAAAAAAGCAAGACTTTTGAAAGCAAAACTTGAATTTTTTCCATTACATCGAAGCATAATTAATTTTAACTATAATTGAAGCCTTAATAATAAATGCAGAAAACAGTGTTTTTGTTAGTTCCCATAGAAACTAATACTTATTTTTTATAACATTAAGTGTTGATGAAAAAATTAAAGGAATAAGAATTATTATGACTTTTCAATAAAAAGAGTATTCAGGTATACCTTAACTGAAAGTGCGTAATTTTTACAGAATTTTGTGAAATATATGAAGGTCATTTCAGCCTAAAAGCTGACGGTTAACTTTATATCTTTTCTAGTAAAGAAAATTTGATTGTAACTCTAAGTATATTTGTTTCCATTTTTCTTTTTTTCCATCGTTTAGTTCTTCTGTCCGTTGCCAGTCAGCTTAAGGCCTCAAGTAAGTATAATTCCTATCTATTTATATTAATATTTCTCTCATTCGTTCTATAATTATTTGACAAATTATATATGTGTTTGTTTACTAAGGGGATAGGAAGAAAAATCATCTTCCTGGATTGTGTAGTCAGCGTATCATAATCATAAAAAAAATATTCCCTACTTTATTTTTTCATTTTTTCATTTATTTTTTATTTCCCAGCATGTTATCTCAGTGCTCAACGTTTGGATGCCAATCCGTATGGGTCCAATTTTTCCCTCTCATCCCCTAACTACCCCTTTAACTACTACAACAACCAGGACTGCTCTTGGTACATCGCTGCTCCTTACAGCAGCATGCTCATCAAACTCACATTCTACGACTTCTATCTGCAGTCTTCTACATCGTGTACTCGAGACTATATCGAGATTAGAGACGGTCGTTATAGCAGCTCTACGTTTCTCAGTCGGTACTGTGGCTCGAAAAGACCTCCAACTATTATCTCAAAGGGTCGATATCTCTATATCAAGTTCCATAGCAATTACATGTCTACCTACAGGGGATTTAAACTGACATACACTGCAGTTTCTCCAGGTAGGCAAGGATAAGATCCCGTTTGTAGATGGAATTATAGCAGATATTGGCATACACTCTTTTGCCTTCAAATAATAGACCAGTTTCTCTAGGTTGCGTGCGCATTCAAATTTAAGGAACTTGACGGTTGTTGCAGGTAATGTTGCAGCCATGTTCACATGATGGAATTGGTTGCGCGCAATGTTGCAAATATCTGTTAATATCTGTTATTATATAACCGTGAATCTTAGAGCCTGGACACTAGCAAATCGAGCAATCTGATTGGATAGATCGCATCGCGGACTGGTCTAGATTCTCCGGTATTAACCGGTCCGATCGCATATTAATCTTACGTCGAAAACATTTTGTCCTATTCAATAAAAAGTGGTCATATAATAAAACTCTTATCAACCGAGCTTGGTCGGTCTGTACGGGATAATCTTGACCTCGGTCAAGATTATCCCGTACAGACCTCCCGCTCGGTTAATAAGATCTAAGTAATATCTGTTGCGCGCGGCATGCATGGCAATAATATCTGTTGCGTGCGGCATGGCAATATCGGTTGCGCGGTAATATCTGTTGCGCGCGGCATGGCAATAGACGCGTGTTGTCTGCAATAAACAACAATTTATCAACAAAATGAAATTATGAGAATACACCCGTGTTGTTGTCTGCAATAAACAACAAGCTACACGTTTAACCTATCACGAAGATAGTTTGTCCCATAGACAACGTGGTTTGATCACAAGCTACAGGTTTAACCTATCACAAAGATAGATTGTCCCATAGACAACGTGGTTTGATCACTTCCGTTTATCTCTTTATTCAGTGACAAACGCCAAGGGTAAATGTTCATCGTTATACTCCTTTGAAGCTAACAACAACATACAAATGACGTCTGAACAAGGCACCATCAAAAGTCCAAACTATCCAATATTCAACTACCCCAACAATATCCAGTGCACTTGGAAAATAACCGTGCCGAGAGGCAAGACGATCAAACTGACTATCGACTACATGAGCATGGAGTCATCTCTGTTCTGTACTGCAGATTATCTGCAAGTGCGGGATGGATATTACTCGACCAGTACTAAGAAGGGTGATTACTGTGGAAGCACGAGACTGACTATCACCTCATCATCGCGGTATCTGTGGGTCCGCTTCCGCTCTGATCATCAGTATACCGCCAAGGGATTCAGTCTGTCTTATTCCACGCGGGAAGAATCTAGTGAGTATAGTTTCGTATACATTTAAGAAAAATGGTTGTTTAGAGCAAAAAAGGTGAGGGTAAGGAATTAACTATAACTTAGTCAAGCTCCGCCCTCCCCTGCCCTCCCCTCTATAATTTCTACAGCTGAAATGTTTAGAAGGCAATTCAGTAAAGATTATATACCGTTACCGAGGTGGATTTGATATATCTCATATCCACCGTGGTTTAGGTATATAACCACCTCACATCATCACTGGAAAAGTCTCTTAAAACGGGGTTAATTTGATAACTAGATATCATCCTGCTGGACATTCCTTTGTTTAATTAAGTTGGGTGAATATGAAGGATATAGTCCGACAGTGACTCAATGATGATATAATATAGATTAAAGATGGTTTGGTCTCTTGTCTTCACAGGCTCAACTGTTGGAACCATTATCGGTGTGTTGTCTTTTGCATGAAGAAGAATAGAAATCGTGGTGTAGTTGTACGAAACTCAGCTCCCCGCTCTACCGTAAACACCACCACTGTTAGCATTGCTACTCAGCAAAGCCAAGGGGTAGTCATCCCACCACCTCAAGGACCACCAACGTATGGTCAACCTGAGCCGTATCCACAGAAAGGACAGCAATACCCAGGACCACCCCTCATGGGACAGCCCAATCCATACCCAGGGCCACCCCCCATGGGACAGCCCAATCCATACCCAGGGCCACCCTTCATGGGACAGCCCAATCCATACCCAGGGCCACCCCCAATGGCACCAGTACAACCCAATCCATACCCACCCCTCCCTCCAGTAGAAGTGAATCTAAACCCACAGCCACCCCCACCAGGATATCCAAACTCAGGTGGTCCCCCTACAGTATCTATGTAAGATTACAAGTCGTTGTACATATTCTTGATAAAGTGTATACCATATATCCGTGAAAAGCCTCGTAAGAAATTAATGGCACAAATTAGTAAGTTCAGTAGACCTCAGTAGACCGTAGACCTACAAAACTTTGCACAAATCTGTACAATTTTGTTATTTTTTTCACGGATACATGGACGTATGCACTCTAATGTATATTCCATTATATGGGTTGTAGTATATGCTGTTGCTATGACACTTTAATTGCTATAGCAACAAGTTGGTCGTGACTGCTAGGGAACAAAGCTTGCCATGCTGCATGGTGTAGCAGTTTGATATAGAGTCGGTTGCACGACTTTAGAATAGCAAGCCTTTTCATAGTTTAAGAATCGATTCCACTGCGCATGCGATTTTATCCCGAATTTCTCACCTTCTTTTGTTTAATTAAGAACAAAAGGTTTAGAAAAAAGGTGAGAAATTCGGGATAAAATCGCATGCGCAATGGAATCGATTCTTAAACTATGAAAAGGCTTATACATAACATCGTCATGACAACATTCTTGTGATGACCAATCACAGTATGTGAGCATTGCAATCAGAATGCTCTGACCTGAAACTCGCATAGTTCATTCACTTTGTACTATGCATGATTTTTTCATAGTTGCACAAAATCTTGTTATCATTTTGTAAATTTCCTAAACTTCACAACATTACAACATTACAATGTCAGAAAATCATCATTACTTTTCAGATCCATTTTTCTAATTTCCCATTTTTCTAACTTCCCAATTTTCGCTTTTAGTATTTCCTTCTTTTCTTCACACTTTTAAACAACACTTTCATTCATTAATTTTTATTTTAAAAAATTCTATCCATTGTTATTCACAGGATTTTTCTTCCGAGAATATTTGCTACTGATCAATTTTCAAAACATTCTAAATTATATCTGAAAAATTTCCTAGAAAAACTGCTTTCAATACAACTGATCTAAAGTCAGTAGAGCTTTTCATACAATGGGTTGTTTTGGAATTTGATGTGTTTCTTATATTTCTTCTACGTTAAAGTTAACTTTATATTACAATTTCTTTATAACTTTTACTATTTAATTCTATGTTATTTACTAACATTAAAGCGTTTTTTGTCCAAATGCGTGGAATGCCATAAGTATTTTAACTAGAAAATTAAGAATGGATCTTGTGAAATTTTGTAAAGTGTGTGTTAAATGCTAGACTTTAATTCTGAAACTCATTAATATTTCACGTTGATAAAACAGTTTATCACTACTGTGATGGAAGAATGAATGTGTGTTCTTAATAAGCATAAACATTTTCAAATTTAGCTTCGATTTTGCACAAGAAATATTAATGGTTTGAGAAGCCTTATCAAAAAATACAAAGAGTGTTTCTACCTCTATCCAATCACCTCAGAAGTGGATAAAAACACTTGGTTAAGCCTCGTTTTTTGACACGCTACTTTGTGTTTGGATATGAAATAAAACACTATTTCTATTCTTCGATCTACAGCTATTTCAGAAAAGGTTGGTGAAGATTTTGTTTCATGTTGCATGTTGCAGAACCAAGCTCGAACTGCACTACGGGTGATCAATATGGAATTTTCCCAAACTTTGTCTGCACGTATTTCCAGCATATTTTCTTCTGTGCTGAAATTTATATTTACATGAGTAGGATAAATTCCAAGCTTGGTAAGCAAAATGCCATACGTATAACAAAACTCTGACCGACCTTTTTTAAAATAGAGAGTGTATTGTATATTGTGCGTATAGGTTTTCATTGAAGATACATGCCTGTTGCTCTAGAGGCACTTGACTAATGTAAGAAAACCCTAGAAAACCCAAGGTATCTTAACATTAATTTTTTTTTAAATTCCAGAAAATATACTGCACATATTATTAAACTTGCTAATACTATTCATCATTTTCTCTAAAATTTTTACTTTTGTCAACTTTGTATGAAAGTCAAAAGGGTAAGAATAATGTGCAAAGCAGTTGATATGATAAATTTTGAAATCTAGAAAGAGTATAGCAAGTATAGCATGTTGATAACATTCAATTCTAATGCAAATTTAACAAGTGCTAGCTGCAACTTGACTTGATTAATGAGCAAATTTATAATCTCTAGTTTGCGTTGTTTTTTAGGGAGCAAGTTGTGATCTAGTTGGTTTCATCTAGTTGATCTAGTGATCTCAAGGAACTTGTTACGAATGTAATTATTTAATGTAACGAATTTAAATTTGAAGTATATATGTGTAAATTGTGTAAATAGCCATCCTATATTTTGCGTTATCACTATTAACATATCAGATTTGAATGGGACACATTATTTAGATCCATAATTTCATTAATTGAATTTGAAATTTGATATTGAGAGTAGAGAAACTAAGTAGAACAGAGAATTTAGGGGGTAAGCGTGGGACAAAACAACCTCCCACCCCCCCCCCCCCCAGGGGATAGTACCAGACTAATCTTCAGTTGTTTCATCATAGTCTTCGCCACCGAGCTCTAAAAATCCTTTGTGTATTTGGTAGAACGATAGGCGGTCGTCGCTTTCCTAAAAACACAACGAAATTCAAGGCTTGACACTTGTCAGGACATGGCTATCTCACAGATTGAACGCTGAAACAATCTCTGGGCTAATCATGGTCAGGGCAGGGTTAACTCACGGATTGAGCCCTGAAATAACTTTTGTGCCGATCTGAGTAAGGGTATACTTTTGTGCCCATATGAGTAAGGGCATGTTAACTTGTTAGGTATTACTGAAGGAGGGAAACCAGAGAACCCTGAGAAAACAGTTGAATCTAAGCGCAGGGAATATCCCCCAGAAAAAAGGTTAAAGGATGCAAACTATAATCCAATTGATAAAAGTGAATGATACAAGATAGATTAAGGGTCTCACCTCAAGCCAACAGTTTCTCATTATCTCATAAGCTAGTTCAGGACAGCGCCCAGGTCTCTCCAACCGATAGTTATTCAGCATCTAAAGACAATGGAAAAGCGTTCACTAGATGTCGTATAGACAGATTTTATACGTGATAATACGTTATACACCTTTTGCTGTTCATTAACAGAAAATGTACATTCATTTGTGCCAATAGTTGTATCAATAACGTGTAATGTACTTTCATCAACACCACAAGTAACATCATTAGCGCGGATCAACTTTCAATAACGACAATTGAATATGCGTGTACATTCATAGGCATCAATGGACAATCAATAGCGCGTTTGTACATTCATATGCGCGGAATGTATTTTCTTGTGCGCGAAATTCAACTTCAATAACACCAAATGACAAACAATTGCATTTATGGACAATCATTTACCCAAAAGTGAAAATTCATTAGTGCTATTAGCATAATCATTGACAATCTATAACGCGCTTGGACAATCATGAGGGTCAACGTTATATTCTATAGCGTGGTTCGACAAACATTTGCATGATTCGAATAAACAATAAGAGAAATAAAACAATCATTAGCGTTTTTAATTTAATCACTTTAATACATATAAAAAACTCAGGAAACTGCCTCCATAATAGCGGCTGCGTAGGAGAATAGCAATTAGCTCACTTAAAGCAGCAATTAAAGCCGACATCAGCCGTCCAGAGATCCAACAACATACGAACTATTGGGCTGAGGCAAGACGACAAGGGATTGCTCTAGGCCTCTACAGAAAGCAGTTGCTAATGGAAGGGTTCCAGAGAAATGTGGCAACCATCACTATCGCTAAATGTGATCAGTGGTTCAGATATATGCAAACGTATTTGCCACGATGTGTAAATGGCGAAGAAATTGAAGGCTAAAATAGTTTTTAAAAAAATCGCTAATGATTGTTTTATTTCTTTTATTGTTCATTCGAATCATGCAAATGTTTGTCGAACCACGCTATAGAATATAACGTTGACCCTCATGATTGTCCAAGCGCGTTATAGATTGTCAATGATTATGCTAATAGCACTAATGAATTTTCACTTTTGGGTAAATGATTGTCCATAAATGCAATTGTTTGTCATTTGGTGTTATTGAAGTTGAATTTCGCGCACAAGAAAATACATTCCGCGCATATGAATGTACAAACGCGCTATTGATTGTCCATTGATGCCTATGAATGTACACGCATATTCAATTGTCGTTATTGAAAGTTGATCCGCGCTAATGATGTTACTTGTGGTGTTGATGAAAGTACATTACACGTTATTGATACAACTATTGGCACAAATGAATGTACATTTTCTGTTAATGAACGGCAAAAGGTGTAATACGTGATATAAACGTGTAGTCGGAAAACAAATTTCATGAGGGCTGAAATCATCAATCCTTTCGTCTACCTGTTGTACAACTTCAGAGTTGTTCATAGCTGGGTATGGAGTCTTGCCACCACTATAAACCTCCCAAGCGAGAATTCCTGGACAAAATGCAAGAGATGGAAATGAAGAAAGAGAAAACGAATGCGGAAATCGAGAGAAGTTTAATGAGAAGCACAACGTTTAGCAGTAAGTGCTTTATAACTACACACAGCAAAGCAAGCAATTTTTTGATTTCTTTGTATAATTGGAAATAGCAATTAAAGTAGCTATCTTTTGGATACGAAAGACGAAATAGAAAGCATGCGTGCGTTCTGTGTGCTCTCATAAGGTAAAACGTAAAACACCTATATTTTAAAAACATTACTCCCCGTGAGGGGTTCTTGCGTGAGGTTCCCTCCACACGCACTACAACTACTTCCAACTATATATAAAACGTACAACGACTCACATGTCGATTCTTACGGAGGGAGGAAACCGAAGATGCCAGAGAAAACCCTCGTGGCAAGAGAGAGAACAACACATCAAACAAACTCAATTCATTACGGCTCAGCAAACGCGCAACCTCAGGTATGAACTACGCAAGAGTGGGGACAGCGTGCATACCACCCAACGAATCAGAAAACAAGACTTGTATAAAAGTTATTTCATAAGAAATAATGAGTCGGATTACACAACATGGATATGCTCACCAAATGCCCATACGTCTGACTTGCTGCTAAATTTACTGTACAAGATGACTTCAGGTGAAGCCCATTTGATGGGGAATTTGGTTCCCTCTGAAGCTGTGTACTCATCATCGATAACATATCTGTCAAAAGAAACATGGTAATGTATTTTATTTAAGAAATATAAAACGCGCGCATGTCTCTGTACTGTGATATGAACACGCTCGGAGCGTAGAGCATGAGAGAAGCTAGCTTAGGAACACGAGGAGCAGGTGATGTTGCTTTTATAAAATCATTTTTGAACGATTTTGCGCGAGACTCTGATATAAACACGGTAGCCAGCCAATCAGCGCGCGCGTTATATACCAAATATTTTAAGAAAATAAAGAAAATAATAAAATATTTGAAATATAATATATATTGGCTAGGTACCACGTTTATATCAGAGGACAAAGACGCTCGCGCAAAATTGTTCAAAAATTGACTTGACTGAATTTTGCTTGACTTGTGCAAGTAACGGATCATTTTAAATCTTAGCTGATCAAATGAGACTATATATGGCTGAAGTGGGAGATAGGGGGAGGGGGCTTCCCGTAAATATCACTGTATCCTCATATCACTCTTCTTATTCCCTAAAAAATAATTTGGGCCTTCTGTACAAAATACTTGGCGCTTGTTTGTGAGTCAACATACCTTGATAAACCAAAGTCTCCTACTTTAACTGTTCTATTGTCTCCGATGAGACAGTTCCTAGCAGCCTAGAATGAAGACGAATACAAGTTATAATATAAAACTTGTGCATTCTTGACCAGAACGTTTCATGAGAGAGAGAACTACTTTTGACTCGAGTAAACTGGAATTTTTGACACGACAAGTTTGACAAACCCTGAAACAGCCTCTTGGACAGGGCACGGCTAACTCACAGATCGAGTTAGAGTTTCGCTTGTTTTGTTTTAACGGAAGGAAAATGGACAATCCTGAGTAATACTCTCGAATTGAGGGATAGAGACTTAACAGACTCTGCTCAAACTTGATGCCGAGTCCAGCAATTGAACCCAAGACACCAGAGATAAGAGGCGAGTGTACTTCTGCTATGCGACGCACCCTCGATTCTTAGACAAGGACATGAGCCATGCAAACTACTCTTCTCACAAGGCCGATGCCAGCAAGTTGATGCCGAGTCCAGCAATTGAACCCAAGACCCCAGAGATAAGAGGCGAGTGTTCTACTGTTATGTGACGCACCCTCGATTCTTAGACAAGGAAATGAGCCGTGCAAAACTCTTATCACAAGGCCGATGCAAGCAAGTTGAAGCTAAATGTTGTACTGTCCAATAGCAAAATCGATGCCGGGCAAGGTAGATTTTACAGTTATCACAGCAATATGACTTAATAGATGCATAGAGGGTACGTAAAGAAGCTGTTAGGTTTTATAATGCAATAGTCCTCTCAGTCCCTGCTCCATCTTGAAAGGTAGCCGTGCCTTTGCATCGAAGCGAGACAAACGGTGAGCTTGCAATGATAGAGACAGTGTGAATAACTGTCCAAGGTGTTAAAAAAAGGTCTCTATCATTGCAAGCAGACCGTTCGTCTCGCTTCATGCAAAGGCACGGCTACCTTTCAAGATGGCGCAAGGAACTATGAAGGGGACTATACTCACCAAATCCCGGTGAATAAAGTTCTTGCTCTCCAAGTATTTCATTGCCGATGCCACTTGTTCAACCATGTCTGTCATTTCTGCGGTTTTGAGCTTGAATTGGTTTTTGCGCAAATAGTGGAGTAAACTGCCTGAGGAGTTAAAAGAAGGACAAGTCACAAGTCTCATGAGATGATGATCATCATGGTGGGCTAATACGGATACTTATAAGAAGAGATAACTAGCTAAAAACTAGTGTGAGCTGCGTCGGTGTTTCTAATGAAACAGTAATGATAAAAAGGTAAATTATACACCGTGAAAAGATGAAAAAACTTACTGACGTTTCGGACGTAAAAGAGGAATCCGACGAAGGACTAGCGTCCGAAACGTCAGTAAATTTTTTCATTTTTTCACAGTGTAAAATTTATCCTTTCACCATTACGGACACTTATAATGTTACGAGCGTTGCTTTCAATACGCACGCAGCATACTTTCTTTGTTATACGAAGTAGAAGTTGTCTTTATTCTATAGGGAAATTCTTTGATTTATAAAGAAAATCAACATCGAATTTTACAAGACAACCGATATCGCACGAAACATGAAGCTAAAGTTACATATTTTTAATTCAGCTTCAAAAACATGGTATATAATCTACGCAAAATATCCTCTTGTACACATCATCTCTGGCCACTCTGCGCGCAAATATATAACTGAAGAAATAAAAAACGCGAGCGCGTGCTGTGTGCAGTTATAAAGCACGCGGGGGTTGGCAGAACACGAGAGAAGTGTTAGGAGAAGCACGACGCATAGCGGAGTGTTCTGCCAATCCCCAAGTGCTTCATAACTCCACACAGCACAGTAAGCAAGTTTTTTATTTCTTTTATAAAATGCAAAGGGCGCGTGCGTGCTGTGTGCTCTCATAAAGCATGCGCTCCGAACCAATCAGAATGCGAGATTTATAACAGTTATTTTATAATAGCTATTAGATATTTTGCAACAAAGGAAATTATTGTGCATGGAACAGTAATACAAAACGCAATACAGAGCAAGAAATTGCACGATTTTGCTACCTCCATATTCATGTTTACATTATTTCTCTGTAAAATCTATGTCCACAGTTCCTTTACGTCTTGGAACGAACAATATCCTTGGTCGTTTAGCGTCGACAACCTCATTTGAAACAGGTGCATACACCTATTTCAAAAAACGTCGGTTGGATATCTGAAATAAGAAATCTGAGACCGATTGGAATTGTGGGGGACTGAGTGTTTTATCGTTAAAAATTTAATAGACACTCACCCAGATAGTTTGTCAGCGCAGGTCATCGCTCAAAGTTAGTATATCAAGATATTAACTTTTTGCGAACTACTTATCAAAACCACAAACAATTTACAACCGACAATTCCTTTCAGTCTCAGATTTCAGATCTCTGACCGACAACGTTTTTTGAAACATGTGTATATGTGATCAATCAGGTTCATTGGTGTTAACTTACCTTTCATAAGCTCTGTGATGATATAGATAGGACTCTCACTACTAACACCATACAATTGGACGAGATTAGAGTGCTGGAATTGTCTGCAAATAAAAACATAAAATTTAATATATTTTACGTCCATCAAGCAGGGGAGGGTGGGGGGGGGGGGGGGTGTAAAGTGCAATTCTTGCCCCTATGTTAAAAATGTCAATGAAATACAAAAAATAAATTCTTGCTCCTACCCTCTACCCTTTGTCGGTGCTCGAATATCCAAGCTAATGCTTCAGGGATTAGAGGGAAGACAAATCAGGTATAAAAGATAACACTAAAACGTTTGTGGTACAGCACACTAATAATCTACCCAACACCTCATTATCATGAACACAAGTAAAGTACTTAAAAAATCTAATCGGATTTACCACTCCGTGGTGGATGGAAAACTAACAGGTTCTCAACCCAATTGATAAGATTCACTAGCTGTTAGCAGCACGCTGAAAATTTTTTTTCACTGCCATCAATCAAAATTTATCTGTCGGTACCTCATTTTCCTATTTTTGACTGGCGGCGGCAAAAAAAAACAAAACTAATTTTAGCGTGCAGCTCGCAGACACAGAGTTCGCATGTTTGAGAGCACCACTTACTTCATGACTTTGGCTTCGGCAATGAAGTCATCTTCGGACATGGCTCCATCTTTCATCATTTTGACTGCCACAGGTATCTCACCTCTCCACATGCCTTCCTTTACACACTAGCACAACAACAACAATAGACACTCAGAAAGATTGTGAAATTTCCCTAGGGTAGGAGGGTGACGGACAGCAAGATTTCCCTTAGTTTGCACGTGACATCAAGCCTGGATGGGATAATGGGTGGGAAGGTTTTATCAAACTTTTAAAGTTTTGGTGCAGCGTTATCTCATTTCAGACCATGTGTTGTTCTCTTAAGAATAAGATTCTTTGTTTGAGTTGTATTCAGGGGTTCGTATTAAGGTTTCAGTTGTACGAAGGGTGAATAGGACTATCCAATGGATAAATCTTATCCAGTGGAAACATTTATTGGATAACAGCATCGACTTATCCACTGGATAAGGATTTATCCGTTGGATAGCACTATTCACCGTTCTAACAACCCAGATGAGTCGTATTTAAGGCCCTGTTACACGTTGAAACTTTTAGGAGAAACTTGTGTGCAACAGCATTGCGAGAGAAGTTTCACAGGGGTGTCACATGTCGCAATTTCGTCCAGAAACTTGTTCGCGACACAAGTTTGGGTTGCAGAAGTAGAAAGCAGTTCTACTTTTCGTGAAACTTTCTTGCGATGAAAGTTTCACAAAGCTGGGGTGTTACACTGTGCAATTGCTTCTGAAACTTGTCTTGCAATGCTGTTGCACACAAGTTTCACCTAAAAGTTTCAACGTGTAACAGGGTCTTTATATTCACGTGTCTTTTCATACACAACCATTAAAATAGTTAACTCTCTAGGGAATAATGCATGTTGTAAAATGAAAGCAATACTATGCCCAAACTAAAGAGGTACTGTGTCAAGAAACCAGCACTTGGTTCTGACATACTAATCTCACTTACCCCAAACTGTCCGGCACCAATTTCTTTGCCGAGGGTGATTTCCGATCTGTCTATCTCCCACTTGTCTGACAAGACAAACAAAAGATAAATAAAATCAATACAACAAGAAAAACCTAACAAATTAGATTTGTGAATAAGCCGTGCCCTGAAATATATAGCCCAGTCCAGAGGTCGTTTGAGGGTTCAATCTATGAGCTATCCATGCCCTGAAATATATAGCCCAGCCCAGAGGTTGTTTCAGGGTTCAATCTATGAGTTAGCCGTGACCTGAAATATATAGCCCAGCCCAGAAGTTGTTTCAGGGTTCAATCTATGAGTTAGCCGTGACCTGAAATATATAGCCCAGCCCAGAGGTTGTTTCAGGGTTCAATCTATGAGTTAGCCGTGACCTGAAATATATAGCCCAGCCCAGAGGTTGTTTCAGGGTTCAATCTATGAGTTAGCCGTGACCTGAAATATACAGCCCAGCCCAGAGGTTGTTTCAGGGTTCAATCTATGAGTTAGCCATGCCCTGAAACATATAGACCAACCCAGACGTCGTTTGAGGGTTCAATCTATGAGCTATCCATGCCCAAATGTTATTTTAGGGTTTGATCTGTGAGTTCAAAGCGGTGCCCTGACATACATCAGCCTAGAGGTTGAAGGTTAACTGTCTTATATTTATAACTTTTCGATTGACCAATTTTATCGTAATAAATACATTCTTCTTGGTTCTGTCCTCACCATGACCAAAGCCTGCTGTAGAAGGTTTGACACCAAACGAAGGTGGCTGTCTTAATCTAGTCACCAGTCCACCACTGTTGTGCTGGTGGTAATTAATGAGTTCTGGTACAGAGTCAAATCTGTGTCTATCTGATATGTAGTACAACTTTTCATCGTCTAGCTTGATGTGGTAGTGACGAACATTTTCACCATGACTAGAAAATTAAGAAGTTAAGCAGTCAATCAAATTTTGATAGTCAGTAGGTTCTGATTGGTCAATAGTTAGTACTACCGACAGTCAGACAATCCGATAGTCAAACCACCCATTGGTTGGTCCGTCCGTCTGTCCTTCTGCCCATCCATAAGTCTGTCAGTCAGTCAGATGTTTGGTCTTCTGGTAGTCAAGTCAGACAAACAGTCGGTTGGCCAATCAGTCCTTTCATCCAACAGTCACAGGCAATTATTCAGTTAGCAAGTCATCACTAAGCTAATTAGTTTAATAAATTGACATCAGATTTTTATGTGTCTGTCCTCTTATTGATGATAAATTGCATCATCACATTGTCAAAGTAGTAAGTGGATCCACGAGATGTAGCCGAGTGGAATTAAATACTACTTTGACAATGTGATAAATACAGGTTCTCAGTCAGCTAAGCACCTGATACGGCTGTGTATTTTTATGAGTTATGGGGTATTTTTTGAGCCTTTTTGCATGCCAAAATACAAGTGATGAGTAAAAATGCAAATCTGTATGATGCAAAAATAAACACACAAATACTAATCAGTATTTGTAAATAGTACTTACAGAACAGATAGTGTATACATTCCTTCTCTACTTGACTTGCGCACTATGAAGCAGCCCTCTTTACCCTGTTGATTGATTAAGACATGTCAAATTTTATTCTGGGCACAGAAAAACCCTTGTCGGCAAGTTGTTGGGACAAAACTACCTAGTGAGTCCTGAAATTCTCACGATTACAACAAAGAATATATTCAAACCAGTTTAATCCAAGCAGCAAGCATGTCAGAAGACAAAAACAATCATGTCATAAATTGATAAATTCTAAATTCCTAAATTTTTTTATTTACCTCTGTTCTGAGAGCATCCTCAGTCTGTTGTCTGGACATTTCAGGGTGGAACCAACTACAAACCAAAAAGCTATTGTTAGAAACAACTTATTACTATTACTGAGCAGGCTGCTTTTGTTGTTGCTGTTACTTTTGCTGTTGCTGTTGCTTCTGTAACTGCTCTTCTTGTTGCTCCTGCTGTGGTTGTTGTTGCTAACGCCGTTGTTTCTGTTGCTGCTGTTGATGGTGTTTTCCTGCCACAGTTGCATTGAAAAAAATACTCACAAATTGCATTTTCAACTTACACTTCACTATCTAGACCTTCCCTCCTAACATAGTTACTTGGAATGTATCCTTGTTGACTAGAAAATAGACAACAAAACAAAATTAGATAACATGAAGCATATAAATGGTACATAAATGTCATCATCATCATCATATATCATCCCCATGTATGACCATCATGTATCATCATGTATCATCATCATGTATCATCATCATGTATCATCATCATGTATCATCATCATGTATCAGCATCATGTATCATCATCATGTATCATCATCATGTATCATCATCATGTATCATCATCATATATCATCCCCATGTATGACCATCATGTATCATCATGTATCATCATGTATCATCATCATGTATCATCATCATGTATCATCATCATGTATAACCATCATGTATCATCATCATGTATCACCATCATGTATCATCATCATGTATCATCATCATGTATCATCATCATGTATCACCATCATGTATCAGCATCATGTATCATCATCATGTATCATCATCATGTATCATCACCATGTATCATCATCATGTATCATCCCCATGTATCATCATCATGTATCATCATCATGTATCATCATCATGTATCATCCCCATGTATCATCCTCATGTATCATCATCATGTATCATCCTCATGTATCATCCTCATGTATGATGTATCATCATGTATCATCATCAGGTATCATCATCATCATCACCATCATCATGTATCATCATCATCATGTATCATCCTCATGTATCATCATGTATCATCAGGTATCATCATCATCATCATCACCATCATCATGTATCACCATGTTTCACCATCACGATGTATCATTGTCATCATCACGTTTGATCATTCTACTTACCCTCTAGTATTCTTTGCTAACCACCAATGATCACTAGACTTGTCCAGTACTGCAAACAGCTCTCCCTTAAAAAGAATTAAAATCGAAGACATCAAACAATTACACCACCAAAAAAAATATCTTTATTAATTGATAAAATACTAAAACGCCATGATCCAGCAACAGTATAAAAACTAGTAAACTTCCACATACACTTGCTAGTGACAGATCACCGGGTTCTGTACTCTTGAAGTCGTAAATTGCCTTAACCACCTCTAAGCAGTTTTCATTTTCGAATGGCTTTGGTGTCCTCTTTGCGCCCTTAAAACAAGACAATTAGAAAAAACAATGAAACCACAAGGAAGGAGCATGGGGGTGGATCCAAGAATTGGTTTTGGAGGGTAGGGGGCCATATACAGTATGATCTGGTTTGTCAGTTGGCATTTTGAAAGCGAGGTGTTATAATTTGGTTCTTGAGTTTGTGATTGTACATTGTCATCTCATCTAAGGGGTTGCACCCCTTTTACCCCTCCCCTAGATCTGCCCATATACCAACTTGCTACCTCAGATAAGGTCAAAGGGTCTACATGTAGATTGTCAGTTGACAATTAGAAGGCAAGGTGTTTTAACTTGAGTTTTTGAGTTTGTGACTGTCCCCATGCCAGTAGATGGTCATCTCATCTAGGGGGTTGCACCCATGCCCCTCCCTTAGACCCACCCCAGCACCACATTTTCTACCTTGGAAAAGAGGCCTATCTTCAGCGTAATATAATTTATACATCATAGTTGACATCACAATACCAAAAAACAATACCAGCTTTACAATCTATAGAACAAGTCACAATAAATATAATAAAACAGTAGCATTTATATCATATTACATTGGAGATAACCTGGAAAAGGGTTTAGATTATTTCCTCATTCTATAGCTCACCGTTCGTGAATGTCCAGGCACTGGTGGTAGAGGTTGGTTGGTAATAAATGATCTGTGTTTGGCCACATTTTCTTTTGCTTAAAAAGAAACAGAATGAGAAAAAGTTAATGATGCAATGAAGTCAATTAACTAACACTTTTTACGTCTTTCCCATCCAACAGCACAACAGGGAAATCATGTAATATGCTGCTGTCAATTAGAGCTGTGAGGGTACTGAACAATTTATTTGATTGATGATAGTCCATTGCACTATTTCCTCGTCACCACTGTTGTCTTGAAAAGCATGGAGCAGTTTAAACAGTAGTAAAGCTTTATAAGAACATTTGAATTGATAAGACTCATAAAATCCTGAGGATAACGACAATAATTATGTGTGTGATCTGAAATGGGAAAAAATAAAATAACAATGGAATGTTTTCCCATATCAGACCATAAGTTAATAGCATGGAAATTTTGGATACTCAAGGAATGACAGGCAGTTGGACGTTATAGGACTCTTAAAAAACTCATTAATAATTCATGAAGGAAACACAATAGAAATCATGACCATAAAGGAGGTTTTATATCTGATATAGATTCGTTTTTATTTGCATAAACTTTAACTTGGATTTTCTCTATCAAACTTAGTTCATTTCGTAAAGAATTCAGTACAGTATGAGAACACACATCAGGAGTTTTTTAAGCCGTTCAATAAACTTGCAGATCGTGTTTTATCGGGTCTAAAACCACTCGGCTACGCCTCGTGTTTTATACCCGATAAAACACTCCTGCTCGTTTTTTAAACAGTACTTAACTACTACTACCAGAATCCCTTGCACACTTTCTTTTGTTCAGTTAATCAGCACCAATTGACTATTCTCATGAGAAAGTACAAATTCAAATAAGAAAGAAAATTTGCAAAGCATTATTTGGTAGTGGTAGTCAAATGACGCCATGATGGAAACTTCCTGTTGGGAAAGCATTACACATGAATTGAAAAAAGATAATTTACTTAAAAACACAAATTGACTTCTGCACAAGTTTTTGAAAAATAATATATTTCTAGAAAAATAAAAATTTTACAGTACAAAAATATGTACATCCTACTAATAAACTTGTTAGTTAAAACTTGATATTATTGATAAAAATTAATGTTCTAGAATGTTTCATAGAATAACTGTTACAAATCACTCGTTCTGATGCAGGAGGTTGCTTAAACACTCAAGAAGCTAGAGTTGCACTCGGCTACGCCGTGTAAGACTCTATGCTTCATTAGTGCTTAGCGACCTCCTGCGTGCATCTTGAACTGGATATTATTATGCTAAGCATGGACCATTCCTTAATTTTTATTTACTAAAGAAATAAAAAAGATTGTTTCTTTTCTGCTGTGTGCAGTCATAAAGCATAAAATAATACTTGAGACGTGTTGAGAAGCACGGGTTTCAAAGCATGTCATGCTTCTCCTAACACTTATCAAGTTCTACCACCCCCACTTGCTTTATTTATGCACACAAATTGATTAAATTTTAATTAAATTTGCTATAATTTCAATTGATTCATTTAGTTATTCATTACATTCATTATTTAACTACTGTATTATTATTTATTCAAAATTTAAACTTATTTTTTTGTTACTATTTTTTTGTTAAAATACAGATCAGGTTCTAAATATTTAAGTACATGTACATATAATGGTTGATTATATAAAACTCTTGATGTAAGATCCTGGGATTTTATGAGTTCATTGTGGCATTTTGGTTGGTTGAACCAAAATGTCACATTGAACTTTATATTTTTATTTTGGTTTCATTGGTTTTACTGACATCGATTTTGTCATTATTTAAATGCAAGTTAGAGCAATGCTACCCTCCTTTGCAGCTGTTCTTAGGGTTGTAATGCAAAGTTTCGAAACGTTGCGTGACGACCCTAAGAACGGCTGCAAAGGAGGCTAGAGCAACACTTGCAAAGCCGGAATGGCCTATGATTCAAGATACATGCTACACTATGTTAGCTCAATGTCCTGTATCAAACAGACTTTAGCTTCCCATGCTAAACAATGTTAAATATCTAATTTTCTGTTAAAAATTCTACAATATAAACATTGTCCAGCAACTATCTAGAATAACAATCAAAATATAATTGGATTCAGGCATGTTCTTTAGAAAAATAGTGGAAATTCCAGTAGAAAAAAAAATTCAATGGCCAAAAACCCTTTAATTAACCCCTTAATTAATTTTTAAAAAATAGTTAAGAATATGTTCTATGCATAGATACAGCAGATTTCTGTTGAGCATTAAGCAGCATCATTTATCGCAGTTGCTGTGACAGTTTCATTGCGACGACCGTTGTGACTTTTCATGTTCAATGCTAATTCTTATCAGCCAAACATGTTCTTAACTGCATAGAAATGTCTGGCATTCTTCATGACAACAAGCATTAATTTGTCACAATAATAAAGACAAAGGGTGCTGTTAAATACTCTGAATCCCATGTAATGACTGCCATTTTCTCTAGCCTATATATAATGTCCATTATTATTAGAACCGTTGTTTCTGTGGCCCTGTCAACTTCATCTTCCAGTAACGATGTTTTGACTTTGCATTTTGAATTGCTTCATTGATCCATCACATATTCTCCTAAGCTGGCAAGTTTTTAATTTACAGAAGCCAAAACTATGGAATCTAGAAGTTGTCGAAACCATAGAAATGTGGAAACACACCCGATAGGACTCAACTTTACACTGTGCAATACTCTACTAAATAGAGGCTTTGCACAACCACATGATGGAAGCCATGACAGGAGGCAGAAACAATTAAACCTGGGGTGCTTACCATTCATCCAGAAAACCTGGAAAATTCTGGTTGGAAAATAAATGGTATGTATCATTCGGTTTGGAAAGTTTCCAGAAAACTCAGCCTTCTCATTGAGGTAATCAACTTTTCCCGCTCTTTCCCTGGTTCGGTTCTTTTGGTAGACGCATGTACCATTCTTCTCATTGAGGTAATCCACGTTTCCCACTCTTTTCTTTCCATTAGCAAATGAATTTCCAAGTGGATGGATTGGTGTAAATGGTAAGCCGATCCCTGGTCTAAACTCATTTAGATCATAAAGAATTCAGTTGCCCAGGGGAGAAAGACTATTGTTGTGCCTTCCATCACGTGATGGTGCAAAACCACTATAGATTAAAACTATAAGCATTTCTTTCAGTTCCAGATGTTACAAAAATCTAGCATGATTACACAGCATTATTTCCATATTCATTGTGCTTAAGGAACGGTATATATTTACTGTCCTTTTTTCCATCGCTGGATCAGCGGCCAGTCCGTTAGGTCAAAGAAGGACATACAGACATACCTAAGAGCAACAAAGGATCCTACGTTATTTATCTAGTTAGTAAAAAGAAATAAATTCCCCGCCAACAAAATAAAATCTTAAGGGAATTATAATTATTTTAGATCAAGGTAATTATGAAATTAATATAGCTGGGTTAAAGGCTGCCGACACGAGTGTATAAAGGCTGAAGGAAATGCTGATAGTTGGAATGTGTTAAGTATTTTTTATTCTAAAAAAAATGTTGTAAAGAACTTTAATTATTCTTTAAATATTTGACAACTAAAATTATAGAAATTTATATCTAGGTCATCAAAAGTTTCATTTTTGAAACTTTTCTGGTGACAGACTTAATGACATGTCTACAGTACGTAGAGTACACACATTTAAGTACCACACCTAACAACATATAATATACCCAATACATACATTGATTAACTTGAATATACACAAAAATATCAAAACCTCAAATTTTAGTAAATATATTAACTCTTAATATAATAACTCTTGCATTGAAACTCAACAAACTCTACTCACAACATGATGCCTGGTTCTCAAAACTATTACACATATATAGTGTAATATCCATACACCCACACCACTGAGGGAAATTGTAAAATGAACCTCCAATTTTCTACCATACTTACTTGTAAACTCTGAAATTTTGTTCTTTCTCCTACTCCCCCACCCCCACCTCACCAAAATTTCAATTTCCTTACTTTTCCTTAAGGCCGTTTTAGACGGTACAATTTTCGCCTACAACTTTCATATACAACACACTCGCGTCTGTTGTAGGCAAGTTGTGGGCTTGATTTATACGCTACGACTCGAGTTGTAGGATGGCACGAGTGTGTTGTATATGAAAGTTGTAGGCGAAAATCATACCGTCTAAACCGGCCTTTACAAATTACTTAATATAATAAATAAAATTTATCTGGATAATAATTATTACTTATTACTGAGGCATTATTAGTATGCAAGAGAATGTCCACTTGGAGTACAGCACCTGATGGCTGACATTATGAACAGTCCTACTGAAAATCATGCTACATGTAGAGTACAATTAATATACAACTACAGTTAAATTGTACATGTACATTTAAACTACTAGTTACAGGACAACCGATGACACCATAAGATTAAATAATTAATCAACACATATAGTAATAATAAATAAATAATAATAATAAATAAATAATAATAAATAAATAATGGGATTTAACAGTGGATTCCATAGGGTGGCTCTTCTTCTTCTGGATTCCAATTAGAATTTAGAAGTTGAGCAAATTTCAATATTACATGATCAGATATATTTTTAGCTTGGAGCTTGCAAGCTGAAATTTGGTTTTTGGCCACTAAATAGTTCCACTACTATTTAGAATTGCCGTAAGGACAATCAGAATATCAGTATATGGAAATAGAGATTGGTGTTTCTTGACAAGTTTGACAACTGTTGATATTTTACGTCTGCATTCATAATAAGATCTTCATATACATGTAATTCTTTCTTGTATTCTTTCTGCTTTTTGAACCTCATAATTACTTGGGCAAACTCCCCTGATCCAGGATACAAAGAGGAATGCTAGTTTATTACAATACTCACCAGAATATGCCTTCTTCTCTATGCTGATGAATGTATCACTACACCCTCTATTATACTTTTCTTTAGCACTGCAACAAGACCACTTGTTTGCCAGGTAAGCACCTGGGTGAAATTCCATTAACAAAAATTTGTTTTCTCTAATTTCTGAAACAAGACATTTTTATATTTAGTAATTATTTAAGTAACGAAACAGCTTTTTCCTATGCTCCAATTAGTAGTACAGTACAGAGGAAGTGATGAAAGCATAAAAAAAGATTGAAGAGAGAGCCATACTGTATGCGTAATGAAACATGAATGTGAATTAGCAGTGGTTCCTCAATGGTTTTTCTTCCACTGTATTCCAATTAGGATTCAGAAGTTGATTTTTGTTGAGGGAGGAAAAACCTGAGAACCAGGAGAGAACCTTACACTGTAGAGCAGAGGCGAGAACCAACCTGCAACTCTACTCAGAAACAATGCGAATCTGGGAATCGAACCCAGGCTGCCTTGGTGAGAGGTGAGCAATCTCACCACTATGTCATTCATAAGATATAACTAGCTAAAAACTAAGTGTGAGCTGTGTCGGTGTTTCTAATGAAGCAGTAATGATAAAAGAGTAAATTTTACACTGTGAAAAGATGAAAAAATGAATGTTTTTTCATCTTTTCATAGTGTAAAATTTACCCTTTTATCATTACTATGTCATTCATATTTCACTCGTAATGCATTAAAATAGTCCCCTTTACAGTTCCCTGCGCCATCTCGAAAGGTAGCTGTGCCTTTGAATCGAAGCGAGAAGAATGGTGAGCTTGCAATGATAGAGACGTGAATAATTGTCCAAGGTGTTTAAAAAGGTCTCTATCATTGCAAGCTTACCGTTCGTCTCACTTTGATGCAAAGTCACAGCTACCTTTCAAGATGGCTCAAGGAACTGTGAAAGGGACTATTGTTGAAAGAGTCTTACCATCCTGAATGCATTCCATCCAGTCATTTCTCTGATCTTCATTTTTTGCCATAATGTACAAAACATACTCACTATAAACTACCTGGAATAAGCATGGCATAACATGAGATAAAATAATGCATAGCCCTTCAAAATTAATTCACAACTATAAATTTATGCCTCATTACATGGAATTTTCAAGACATAGTTTCTTAATTCCAGGATTTTGGAGATCACATTCACACATTTATTTTCGTGATTCACTAAGTCACTCTAATTTCATATATATCTTAGAAAAATGGAAAAATTAAAAATAAGGGAGGTGAACTACAATTTATTTCCAGGAACAGAAAAATGCTGCAGCTTTTACAATAGAGATATGATGTCACAAATAAGCTTTACATTTTTGACCTGCTAAATGGTAAGTCTTGAACCCCTTTTATAACAATTAAGTTCTTAGCAAAAAGTACCTGGAAACAATTGGTGCGCTCAAAGGCTTCATTTTGTACACATTCCACGGCTTTTACTGAAGACAGCTCAATTTCACCTTTTAATCGGCCTCGTTTCTAAAATATAAACGAAATGAATAAATAAATATCATTAAATAAATAAATATTATTAAATCAATAAATATTATTAGTAAATAATGGTTTCACCAAATTTAATACTGTAACAGCTAGAAAACAAGAAAGTGTTAACACATCTAAAACAGTATCATCAAAATGAAATAATTTGGGAATATTAATTAACTATAGCTTCATATGCTAATCACTATATAATATCGTATCGAATCAGACTTTTATTCCCACAAACGATTTTCATATCTAGTTTTATAAAGCCCTGGTTTAAACAACTACATCAATAACGATATATGCTAGCACAATACATTTGGACAATGTATTTGGGAAAACGCTTGCATTTTGAGGCAGACGTTGAAACATAAGAACCTTGCACAGTCTCTGGAGTTTCAATATCTTTAGGTAATTCTATCTATTAATTCTCGTATAAAGACGGGTTTAGCTTACTTCCGCACAGAAAAATGCTGTTTCAATTTATAAGCACGAACCATTAAATGGCATTGTTTGGATCGAGATTTTAATTCCAATAAATAATACTTAAATAATACAATAAAAATTATAAAAATTTCACAATAACTGGAAGATTTTTCATTGAATTCGAACTGAATAATAAGTAAATCACCTTGCCTGTGAGGAGAAGATAATAAAAAATGAGAATAATGATAATAAATTATGGTAAAGTGCATTACAGTATAAAGAGGTTAATTTACTACATTGTCAGTCTTTCAACATTCAAAACATCACTCATTAATGTCAAACCATAAAAAATATTAATACTTAGAGAAGGAAATAACCTGAAATTTCCCTGGAAATCTTCTTTTTATAGTAACATCCACCAAGGTAATTTAATAATGCTGGTAAGATGTAGGTGATTATATTTAGGACGAGCAGTCGCGATAAAAGTTGACCAAAAAGAGCAGCCGCCACTTGCAAGAAACGCGAGTTTGAAAGTAAGTTTGAAAGCCAAAAATTGGAGTTAAAACTTTAATGAAGATTTATTACATTTAGCTAATGATTTATGAGTGTAAAATAAGCCTTACCTCAGCTGTCCCTTCGTGGTATGTTAGTTTTTTAGGAGTTAAAACGAAGACTCTTTCTTTCCAGTTCGTGCTTGTCAGAACTTTGTTCTTTCCTTGAGCTCGCTTGTGCATCACAGCTATTCTGATCTCTCTCTCGTCCTCCGGAGTGAAATACATGGTGGATGGATGAAGGAGTTTCTGGTGTGTCTCTGAATGAGTATAGAGTGAGGTTAAGAATGTTTTTTACATTTTTTTTGAAGACGAACTCAAAGCACTTCCTCCACAACCCATCCGCTTTACTTGGCTGGCCGACCCTCTCCTGATACGCATGCGTAATGTGTCACAGCCCACAAAAACACAGGGTACCCAATTGGTCATGGGCAAGGGGATTTCCAATATTTAGGATATTTGGAAATTCACCATCCACAGCACACATATATGCTTATAAATAAATAAATGCATTTTTTTAAAATATATTAGTCACCTCTCTGGGTTCACTCTAATTTGTCAGGAGCATTGCTAATGAACATATGAAAAAGCTGTTTACCCCTGGTTTCCCAAGGATGTTTTATGTTGGTTTCTTTATTTCACTACACTGCGCACATACACTACCACTGTTTTCATTGCCAAACACTGATTGACAAACAGTCTCGACAGGGAAATCGAGCAAAACTGCTCTTTTCTGTGGGTTTCTGAGCTCCACCCATGATTGGAGGCATTGACATTTTCTGGAAACACACATGTAATTTGTTAATTTATGATAGCCAGTAACACAATATAAACCAAAATACAAGCACATTAAAGAGTTTAACATTCACTTCCTTCTCCAATTTTTAAGTTACTACCTTACGTATGTTAAGAATATTATATCACTGAAATATTTTTAGTGAGTTAAAGATCCTTTGAATGGCGTACTAATAGCCAACATTTACAGTGCAATGCACAAAAGTATGACTACATTTAACGTATTTGCATACTTCTACATTGCACAGGTTCTGGGCCCAGTTGTACAAAGCCTGGATAGCTCTATCTGATGGATAAATCTTATAGATCTAGTGAATAAATTTATTGGATAACAGCATCGACTTTTCCACTGGACAAGGATTTATCCGCTGGATAACGGTATCTAGGCTTCGTACAACTGAGCCCTGTACATTAAACTGACACATTTAAATGCATAGCTGGCTTGCTTTACCAAATATAAGGTGTGCAAACACTCATTTGGCAGGAAAAACCTAGTGCATAGAAGTATGAGAATACATTGTGGTCATACTTTTGCAAGGTGCGCTGTAAGACATATTACTTCGCTTGTCACACACAAAGATTTCAGTACTATACTATGTACTATATTAAATTAAATATTTTCTCCCAGCGTTATATCACATTGAAACCTATTGTGCGTAAAGAGCAAAGCATATCTCAAAAGTAGGCTATTATATTTATACTACTTATGATTTAGGAAAAATAAAAACGTGATCACTTCAGTAAACTGTCTTAACTTATGCAAACAAATCCAAAGAAAGTTCACAAGTCCAAAAAGGAGTGAGAATACAGTGTAATTTTTAGCAAACCTTGATTTAATTATTATTCCTATATTCGACAGTATCAATACAAGCATCTTTTTTTTCTTTTTTTTTTTTTGGATTACCATGGTTTTCCATATTCTGTAAACTCAGTAATTGCAAGCTTGCTGAAATTTGGTTTTTCACTGCCGTCAATCAAAAATAATCAGTCAGTAACTTTTATGTTCTTGACTGGTACCTGTGAAAAACCAATTTCACAACAAGCTGCTGGAATGTCCAAGTTCACAGAATATGGAAAACTGTTTTGTATAATCCCTTTAACCACCTATCATAAAAATCAGGGCAAATAGACCTTCCCAATCAGTTCTTGAATATCCAAAGAAAAAACTATCATGCAATCTCTGTAGCAATGCGGAAAGATTACCCCCATTTGCATTGCTACTCGGCCACCCCAGACAAAAATCGCGATGTGCACTTTGCAATAGACTGCCGTCAATCAAACAAGTTGACATCATTTACACGCAATTGGATTGGCCTGGATAGGCCAGGTGAGTATGGCTCATACTACTTGTAAACAATCGACAAGTTTTGGTGCCTTTTGAATCACACACGCGTGAAAATGGCGTCAACATGTTTGATTGACGGCAGTCTATTGCAAAGTGCACGTCGCGATTTTTGCCTGGGGTGGCCGCATAGCAATGCAAACGCCGGTAAAGCTTGATAAACCCGATTTTATACACCTCTTAGATAGTCCAACCTATTTATGAGAATTTATAATGTACTCATACTCTGATATTTTCTTACATCTAAGCTAAATAGAGAATTTTTTATCTCAAATGTATATTGAAAAGATATATGCATGAACAGCACAGATGATAAGCGATTTAGGCAAAGTTTTGTGTTCATTTAAATACATTTGTTAATCAATGTATAAAAGTTAAGTAAATTAAAACCCTACAAAGATCACATAATAGACCATTTTTCATTTTCGTGACTATGAAACAATATGCTCCAAGTTGAAATAAGAGTTGATTAAATACAGCAAGTATAAGAAAAGATCATGATTTGGAACCACTGTTTCATCACTTGAGCAAAATTGAAGTCCTTGAAGACCAGTTTTTAAAAGAGTTGAACTTCTCATACATCATATATGTTACTAGATCAAAACTGCTACACATTTCGAAAGATTGGCCTACTGTATGTGTGCATTTGATGCATGGAGAGTTCGGTGGCTGAACTGAGGCTTGAATTTCCAACTCCTCTATCCATTAATCATTTTAACTTTTCTAGTTGGTCCTAATCCATTAACAGATACGACAAGAGTGAATTCCAAGCTTAATGCTCTAGGAAAGAAGAATGTTCAGCTTCTTTAGCTTTCATCTTGATGTGGAACTCATTGATACAGCTCTCCAATGCTTGTTTGTTGCCAGAGAAGTATGCCGTAATGGCATTATTGAATAGTAGGAGTTGTTTGTGCATGACTTTGACCTGAGATAAAAACAAACTGAGATAAATATCATAGGATATTCAATACATATTTCATAAACATAACATGAACATTAGAAACTCTATCTGTGAAACAGTACTATGTAATTAGCACAAATTTGTATTAAACATACTGATAAAACAATAGAAAACAACTATATTGTACTATATATTAGAGTGCAAACCATGTATCTGTGAAATAGTACTAACTGATTAATACAAAATAGCACCAATGAAACATTTGAAAACAAAAGAAATAGATGTGTGTAGTGCTATTTAGTTTTTGTATGATTGGATGAAAAATTCTCAACTACTTTTGTCCAACATTGTCTGTAACCTGTTTGGAGAAAATCATCAATTCTTGGCAAAATCGCAAAATAAATATTCAATAACTCATTTTTTCTTGTTTTACACATCCTTTTCTTAAGATAATAAGACAAAATTGCGATGGAAAACCTTTGTAATGCTGATGACAGATGATAGTAAAAGTCAATAAAATTACTTTACTTACAATACACAAAATTACTCAATTCTGATTGGATAAGAGGAGTACAATTAAATCCCAAATTGTACTCTATAGAGTCTCAATAAGTGGCTCAATTTTTTGAGTGTACTATAAACAAAAAATCTCACAATCTTCTTGTACAATTCAGAATTTATAGATACACACGATATTTTGAAAGTTGTCAAATTGAAATCGCCTAAAGGCTCATTCAATCTTGATAACTTTCAAGACATCACTCGTACCTATAAATTCTGAATCGCACTCAAGATCATGTGATTTCCTATACTAAATATATTTATGCACTGTGATGCAAATTGAAATGGAAGGATTTAATGGATTCAAAAGGATTTATTTAAATGAACTTAGTGATCTGAGGCAGAACATGTGCAGTACAAATGAATAATGTTCGAATTCAATTCAATTAAGGAATCCTTAGATGTCAAATTTGCAAGCTAATCATTTGTGGCTGTATATATAATGGTAGACGGGCGTTGGCAGAGGGTATAGATATATTCAACAAATACATTCATTACGTACGTACCTTATTCTCTTCCAGAAATCTTAGTTTAATGGCTAAATCTCCTCGCAATTTGTCAAACTTTGCCTTCTGTGTTTCAAACTGACGTTTCGTCTCATCAATTCTAACAGCAGTAGCAGGTGTTTGTTGGACACCTTGGATGGATTCTAGATCTGATCGGTATGCATCGTATTCTATTCTCGCCGACTCGTAAGCCTTGACTGTCATCACAGAGTCCTCCATGGTTTTATGGACTAGTGTTTCCAAATTTGCATTGAAGAAATTCAAAGCTCCAAGTAAAATTTCTCCATTTTTGACCAACGACCGTTGAGTTTCAGAATTATAGCTAAATTCATCTTGTAATTCTGGTGACTTCATTCCTAAATCTGTAAAGGTGTCGCCCAAGGATTTCTGCGTTTGAAGCATAGCTTGAAACTGATTAGTCATCTGTTTTGAGAGTCGTAGCATTTGTGAATATCTCACTTGTGTTTCTCTCAAAAGTAAAACTTGTGATTCTATTTCTTTGTCAACAGTTTTTGTGCCCTTCCCAAGTCTTTCCGATAGATACTGCCGTGTGCATTTGTACGTCGATATACTCCATTTCTTAAGGTGCTCTAGTTTTTGCCCGCCCGCTGGATGGACTAGAGTACCAGGATGACCATAGTGACTGTTCTGTACTTGCTGTTGATTCATAGTATTGGATTCATTATAGCTTGGAGGTGCCTGCCATACTGGCTGTGTAGGCCCTGTGAGAATAAAACCTGGGTAAGTCATGAGAACTTGTGGTACGATAAGGCTTTTATACATAAGCATACTAATCAAAAGGTTAATATCTGACCAACCACAGCAATTCTATATGAATAAAAGAACTTAAAATTAACTTTTGGAAATCAACCCCGCCTACTTTTTTTTCATTTCCTAACACAGCTGTACCAATCAACTCAGTTAAGTGGTTTGTGAGTTTGTCTACGATATTTTAGTTCCATATACCTTTATTATGAGTATTTCATAGCTGAAAGGCTAGGCTTCGCCATAAAATAAAATCTTTTTTGATGAGGCAAGTAAAAGCGAATATTAAACTTCTTAGGTCACCGTAATTGTTCAAGAGAGGTATGGTAAGCAGGCATAATTATGTCAAAAAAGAAAACCCACTCGAGATATAAAGCTTGCTTGAGTCAACTCTAACTTATTCCTATACACAAGCCACTCTTAAATTATAAATTTTGACAGCCATTATAAATAATAAAAGCAATGTCATAAGGCGTTGTCATCTTAAGAAATACATTTCTTCACTGGTCCAATTGATTTATTGTAATGTTCAAGTATAAATATATCAGACATGTTACATTGATACACCAAATGGCAGCAGAAATGTTGACTTCAATCATTGTGATAGGTGAGGGTTAGAGTTGACATTATTTAATAAGAAAAACATACACGTAAGGACATGCATCTGTCTTTAAAATACCTTTCAAGTATTATCAAGTAATACACAAGCAAAAGTCTGCCATTTAGAAAAAGCTTGACTCAATGACTCCACTTAAATATTTAAAAAGTGGTATACCTTAAACTTCAAGACAGAGTTGAATAAAGTAGAAAGCTTTTTGAGGAAACTATACATAGATATGTTAAGTAACATTATGGTATAATGAAAACTATTGAATGTGTAATATTTTTAATACAGTACGTGGAAGGAAGTACACAACCGTTGAGTGTGCATATCGTAATATGCTTCATTTAAGTGACAAAATAATTCAAAAACGTTTCTTGACATTCATAAAAAGGATATTCCGCACCCTTTAAAACAAAATGTCGATAACCTACCATCTCAACCACAAAACCATGTGAGTCTGAAGACGAGAGAAACTTGAAAATTCATAAGGAAAGATTAATGAATTCGATGACTCACACCAGTACAATTCCCTCTCTTTGACATTCAAATTTACTAAACTAAACCTAATTTTGTAAGGTTTTCATGACTTCTTTCCGTGTCAAATTTAATCCCGAATCTCACTCAACGTTCAAATACAAGCCAAACTTCTTAGAGACACTTCTATACCTGTTTCTTCAAACTCTAGTCTTGGTGAAGGACCGTGGTCATCGACACTAGCACCGCCTTGCAAGTCAGTCGCAACTTTAAGCATTTCCTCCATGTGAGGAAAGTTTTCCGAAACCTCATCGTCATAATCAATAGTTGATGTAGCACTAGTACCTATAGCTCCAGGAATAACGTCTCCGTTAAGGTCTGTTTCTCGTATATCGTTATCTCTATCTTCTGTAAGCCTCGTGTCCGCCATCTTGGTTTAGCTTCGAGGACCAGAATGACGTGGAGCATACGGGAACTTGACTTAGACTGGCGAACTTCGTAAGAAGGCGACGTTTGATTGGCTTGATTTTTATTATCATGAGTCAAAATGATTGAAGATTTTCATAAACAAATTGTTATATTATGATGGTTTTTTGGTTCAATTAAAATGATCTTAATCATATATATCGGCGCTTTAGTTCTGTTATTCAATTTTATGAATGAATACATGAATATTAGAGAACAATTGTTCCATTGACGCGCAAATGTCGAGCAAAGGAAGTTTAGAGAATTTCAGGCCAAATTTAAGGAAATCTTTACGACTTAAAGTCTTTTTTTTTTCGTGCAAGCCAGCTTTATCAATATTGTCAGGAATTAAAAGCAAGTACCAATCGTTTTATACATTATGTTAACAAAAAAGTATTATTTTAATATCGGAAGCAACGAAGACAGCACTAATGGAAACTACGGGAAAAAATGATACAAATTATTACCTCGTCTGATAAGACTTTCGCCTTTGGCGACCATTCTCTGTATGGCATCCAGTTTGTATTTTTTTGCTATGCTGTAAAAATATAAAACAGACTTCTGCCAAGTCTTGAGTTAACGAGGTGTCTTCACAAGTCCTCTATGAAGACCAGCGTTAACCTGTCTATGGTCACCAGCTGAATCAACTTTTAGTTATCAAATGGGTACGCATGACTTCTTTAATAACGATCCTTATGGCGCAAGGAATGTAATTATTTCAGGAGTACTGGAATATATAAAATAGGAAGAATATACTTGTATTTTATACCACGAGTGATATAGACGCGCGCAAAATAATTGGTTGACATGGAAACGATATGAATCGTTTCTAGAATTGCAGTTGCCATCACAACGAAATTAATTCTAGAATTTCGAATGTCATGGTAACGTCAAGGTTTTTTTGAAGAATGTCTTTTGGTTCTTAAGGTATTGGCAAGTATAGGTCTAGTGATTCCGAAGTCGGCGGGCGTAATGGTAGACTCATGCGGTATATGAAACTTTTTTGATTTTAGAATCTCAGGTGTGAAACGACCTGAATATTTGTCACACGATCGCTGACCGCCTCCTTCGCGCGCGCATCGTAATGGCGGTAAGCTTGCCATGAATGCGTTTATGTTATTTCTTCGTTTGTCTGTTTTGCTGTTCAGTCTGACAAAGTTTGATAACCTCGTGCAACCCTCTCTATTTCTTTTGGTCACTGTTTATACTTGCTTAACTGAGTAGCAAAAATAATAAAAATACGAAGACTGACCAAGAGAATAGTCTGCTCACAATTGGATTGTCTTGTTATTGTACTTGTATAAGTGTTTTCTGTTACGTTGTTTTCCCCACATAAACCCGAAACCCACCCCTACAAGCATTCATCCTTTTTTTTTTAAATTACCAATTAATCGGAATGACATGGATGAATGAATGATATCGACACATCGAAATTCTCCCGTGTAACGACCTTGAAGAGACGACGCCCTAAAGACACACCCCCTAAGTGACATATTTCGGTTCTTGATATCAATTCCTACCGCGTTTAGCTGTTAAAGAGATTTACGCTTTTTCGAATAAGTTCATTATTTATTTTTCTGTAGACTTTTTACGTCGTGTGGTTGAAACCTAACTTCATTCACCTGTTCACAGCAAAACGGCTCAAGCGCTCACCCATTTTTTTTAAATTACTTCACAAAAACTATAAACTCAAACCTAATGATCCATCCTTAAAAACTCGTTCATGATTGGTTGATCTAGTCACTTCAGTATGGTCCCGTTACGGCGACTGTGACCCTTCAACAGGTGTTCGAGTATTCCAGCCAATCACAGACGATCCCCAGTTCCATACAGCCCTAAATATAAACAATGACTCTTAGCAGCATGTCTTGCTATGTGTGATGGTAGTAATACTTATATTGATGACGGTGTTGATATTTCCATGGGTTGTCAGAAAGAAAACTAAATCTTAGTATATTAATCCTAAAATCCAAACTGGAACAACCGCTCAATAGGATCGAATTATATTGTTGAATGGAAATCTAATCCAGAAAGAGGTTATATATTTTGCTAGTTAAAAGAGCTTACTAGTAAAAGAGCTGTAAAATGAAAGGGGTCAGAAGTAATCAGCTCTGGATATTATATATTTTTTGGGTGTTATGTATAATAGTCATTTTTATGGCTACTGCAGAGACAAAACATGTAATATCTCGTACCAAAAATATGAGCACACAGCATCAATTGAAGTCTACAAAAGCTACTACAGGTCATAAACAGCATCACGTAGGATCAGGAGAAGTACTAGAGGGAAATGGTACAGTCTGTGATACAGAGGAATGCGTCAAAGTAGCCAAAATAATCCAAAGTTCGATTGACGCGAAAGTTGATCCATGCGACGACTTCTTTACATTCTCTTGTGGGAACTGGATAAAAAGCCATCCCATTCCTAAGAGCTACAACGATTATTCTACTTTTACGAGACTTTCGATGGTAATAGAAGGAGAGTTAAGGGAATTATTAGAGAAACCTTCGTCGTTGGATGATCTTTCTGAGAATGAAGCTTTGAGAAAAGCAAAATACTTCTACAAGTCGTGTATGAATACGGATTTAATCGAGAAGCAAGGAGCCAAACCTATGAACGATTTCATTCGAGAAATAGGGTCATGGAGCATTTGCAGCGATGGAAGTTGGAATAAATCGGAATGGAATATCTATCGTAGGTTGAAGAAACTCCAACGAGAGTACTATCCGGCCTCGCCTTTCTTCTCAGTCGAGGTGACGAACGACCATCTGAATTCTACGAAGCATCTTATCAAGGTAACGCATGAAAATCTATCTTTAACTCTTCACTTTTAGGCAACAGATAATCGCCTCATTTTCTTCACTCTCCCGGCACCTACCTTCCATAAGAGCGATAATTTAGTTCACGATATATATTTTTCAACTATATTGCCACTTTTGATAATACAATTTCGTAGCAAAACTTATCATTGATTCGGGAAGAGTTAAGTTTATTTCAGATGGTATATTGATTCTTTTTCAACAGGTTTTTTTTTTTTAAACTATAACCTTCCAAGATTAAGAAAAAGGCCACACGCGTGGTTGCCTCTTGATTACAAGATCATCGTGAAATTGTTCCTTCAGGGTTCAATTGACCCGTTATCTTTAATCAGTGTTACGCCTATTTTTTCTTAACTTTTTATCTTTGGCAGCCCCGCCCTTTTTAAATTCGTAAATTTACGCTCATTTTCACAAGATTTGACCAAGTCCAAATTAAGTTACTCATTTTTATACCCATACATTGTCATAATTACATCAATCAAATTTCCAACGATGTGTGAGTGATAGTTTTTGATTGACGTAAGCTGAAAAAATCAAGACATTTCCAACTGTCTACTCGTTTTACCACTGTTTGTGTGTGTGTGTGGTGCGCGTTTTTTCCATTTTTACTTATTCCTAGTATGTACTTAGAGCACATGATACTGATCTGCACGTGTGTCACTGATGATATTTTATATATAACGTTTAACCCTTCCTAACCAGATTGACCAATCAGGCTTAAGTCTACAAAGAGAAATATACTTCAAGCATCCTGAGGTACGTATGATATCAATGATATTATCAGAATATTATGACTATTAATTATTATCAATTACCTGTAACTAATTAGATTACCAATATCAATTATTGAAAAAAGACTAATTCTCAAATGTTTTGTGCAGATGGTAGACACGTATGTAGAATACATGGCAAAGGTTGCCAAGCTGTTGGGAACCAAATGCAATGCGACAAAGAAAATGAGGGAAATCATGGACTTTGAGACCAAATTGGCAAAGGTACGTTGATCATGAGTGGCAAATATCCAACTCATTTCATGAAACAATTTTGGCTGTAAAAATTTTTTTTTGGTTTGGGTAGCTATAGTCTCACATTCAAACAGTTCTGAATGGTTTTCTCTATGCATATACATATATACACACAGTTTTTATTCTTTTTGGAAACACGAGAGTGTGCGCCGCTAAGGCCGCATTGCCTCGCTGCGTCGTCGGTTCGATTCAAGGACTCGACATCAAGTGAGTAGTGTTGCTTGTTGGTTATCTCCCGTGCTTAGGAGGTTTTCTCTGGATTTCGCACGAGACCACTGCTCATCCAATCAGAATGCTTCGATACCGAATAGTTATGGTTTTCTCTGGAGTCTTGCACAAGACCCCACTTCTCATCCAATCAGAATGCTTCGACGCCGCAACGTTATGGCCACGGCACGGCATGACACGGACGTTCGTACCCTACTTTTTTAACAATTTTACGGAATCCGTTCTGCTTCTCGCATCGGCTGCTTTCCTTGCGCAATCATTTTGGGCAAATAACGGCAGGTTTTATGATATTTTTCTTTCAGATTACAACATCAGCAGAAGACAAGGCTGGTGGAATCTACAGAAGGATGAAACTAGAAAGTCTAACTAAACTCGTACCGGGGGTGAGTGATGTCAGTCACTTTGATTTGGGGAGGGGAGAGGGGGGTAGGGAAGGGGGCAAGTACAAGATGCTCATACGAAGGTGCCCATCCAAGCAAGTTAAACTCGTCCCTATCAACACCAACCTCTTCCATACTTTAATATCGAAGGAATTCACAAGATACAATTCAGAAGAAATTCTCCTTCGTGTTTTTGGCAAGATGTAACACCATTTTACTATTCTATTCCTTCGTTTCGCAGTTTCCATGGCTGAAGCACATACAGTACATTTTTAAGGGCGCTCATGTCACTTCTACAGACGTTGTCTTGGCAACCTCCACTGACTATCTTCGAGACATGTCAGCCATAATCAACGAAACGTCAAAAGAGTAAGTTTTTTCGCGGAAAAACATGTTACACAAGAAAAAGGTTGAAGATTTTGTACTGAAATTTTAAGATTTTCTTGCTGTTGTTTTGGTTGCTAGGATGTTGTCTAACTACGTTGTGTGGCAGATGATTAGAGACAAGGTCAATCTATTATCAAAGCCGTTCCGTCAAGCGAGAGCAGAGTTCAATCGCAAGATATCAGGGGTACACGACACGGATCCAAGATGGCGGACCTGTACGAGCATCACCAATGAAAACCTGGGGGTCCCCCTGGGGACTTTGTACATCAAAAACTTTTTTCATGAAAGTAGTGTATCTAAGGTAACACTAAATGAGGATTTTTAATTCTTTCTTTCGTGATATATCATGGAATATTCCACGAGGTATTTGCATTTTCTAATATACACACAAGCCTCATGGTGAACGAGTATAATAGAAAAGAAATACAAGTGCCTCGTGGAATACTCCACGAGAAAGCATAGTATAACTATTTTACCCCACACAACATTAAAAATACACCTAGGACGCAATGCTTGATGGGAAGGAACCGGTGTGGAATACACTGAATATACCAAGGCGCCCCTGCATTCTGATTGGCTGTATTTTGAATGGTGTGGGATAAATGGGATCATTTATGATAGTATTGTTTGTGGTTTCTCAATAGACCGAAAAAATGATCCAAGAAATCAAGGATATTTTTAAAGACAGAGTTAAGAAACATAAATGGATAGATGACAACACCACAAAGTATGTCTTCCAGAAGGTAGGTGATTCAGACTAGTGGGATTATGTATGTTCTATGTATCATCATGTACCATCACTATCATCATGTATCGTCACTATCATCATGTATCATCATCATGTATCATCACTATCATCACTATCATCATGTATCATCACTATCATCATGTATCATCATCATGTATCATCACCATGTATAATCACCATGTATAATCATCATGTATCATCATCATGTATCATCATGTACCATTACTATCATCATGTATCGTCATCATGTATCATCATCATGTATCATCATCATGTACCATCACTATCATCATGTATCGTCATCATGTATCATCATCATGTATCATCATCATGTACCATCACTATCGTCATGTATCGTCATCATGTATCATCATCATGTATCACCATCATGTATCATCATCATGTATCATCATCATGCACCATCACTATCATCATGTATCGTCATCATGTATCATCATCATGTATCATCATCATGTACCATCACTATCATCATGTATCGTCATCATGTATCATCATCATGCATCATCATATATCATCATCATGTACCATCACTATCATCATGTATCGTCATCATGTATCATCATCATGTATCATCATCATGTATCATTATCATGTATCATCATCATGTATCATCATCATGTATCATCATCATGTACCATCACTATCATCATGTATCGTCATCATGTATCATCATCATGTATCATCATCATGTACCATCACTATCATCATGTATCCTCATCATGTATCATCATCATGTATCATCATCATGTATCATCATCATGTACCATCACTATCATCATGTATCGTCATCATGTATCATCATCATGTATCATCATCATGTATCATTATCATGTACCATCACTATCATCATGTATCGTCATCATGTATCATCATCATGTACCATCACTATCATCATGTATCGTCATCATATATCATCATCATGCATCATCATCATGTATCATCATCATGTACCATCACTATCATCATGTGTCATCATCATGTATCATCATCATGTATCATCATCATCATGTATCATCATCATGTATCACCATCATGTATCATCATCATGTATCATCATCATGTATCATCATCATGTATCGTCATCACGTATCATCATCATGCATCATCATCATGTATCATCATCATGTACCATCATGTATCGTCATCATGTATCATCATCATGCATCATCATCATGTATCATCATCATGTATCATCATGTATCATCATCATGCATCATCATCATGTATCATCATCATGTACCATCATGTATCATCATCATGTATCATCATCATGTACCATCACTATCATCATGTGTCATCATCATGTATCATCATCATGTATCATCATGTATCATCATGTATCATCATGTATCATCATCATGTATCATCATCATGTATCATCATCATGTATCATCATCATGTATCATCATCATCATGTATCATCATCATGTATCATCATCATGTATCATCATCATGTATCATCATCATGTATCATCATCATGTGTCATCATCATGTATCATCATCATGTATCATCATCATGTATCATCATCATGTGTCATCATCATGTATCATCATCATGTGTCATCATCATGTGTCATCATCATGTATTATCATCATGATGTTATGTTATCGAAGCGGCACGACCAGCAACTTTTTGAACATTGTTCTACAGGCTGACGCTTTGCGCAGCAAGATTGGTTATGCAAGCTACATCCTCAGACCGATGCTCCTGAAGAAAAGATTTGAAAACGTAAGAAAAACAACCCAGAAATGTTCAAATTAATCACAAAAATATTTCTCCCACTTTGAATTAATTTGCAAATAGCGAAATCCATTATCCAATCAAACAACGCCGTACACATCTTATATCAATATGTATATATTTTTTTATCAAGTTGAAAGTGGACAAGAAATCGTTCTTCAAGAACAACGTCAACGTGGACCGATGGGTTCGTAAACGCCTCACCAAGAAGCTGCGCAAAATCGTTGATAAAGAAAAGTAAGTGAGGATTTGTTGAGTGTATAAGTTATAAAACTTATGTGTATTTTGATAGTACGTCATTGTTCTTTTTCAGATGGCCCATGTTTCCCCAGACTATCAACGCAATGTACCAGTTTTACGAGAACGAAATAGGTAAAAAAATTTAATTTTTAATTTTCTCAATTCGGGATTTATAGGTACGAGTGAAAAAAGCCCCGTCCAATTTGAATGCTTTCAAAACATCATGAGTATCTATAAATTCTGTATTGACGAGAAGATTGTGCGATTTTTTGGTTTATAATACGATCAACAAAATTGAGCAACTCAATTGGGACTTTACAGAATACAATTTGGGATTTAATTGTACTCCTCTTGTCCAATCAGAATCGAGCAATTTTGTTGAGTGTATAATAAAAGCAAAAATCTCCTCTTCAACTATTTCTACACGCCCTTTCTCTTTATCATAATCTCATTTTTCACCTTGCCTGTTTTTCAGTTATTCCAGCGGGGATTCTACAAGCACCTTTTTTCTACACAGGAGAAGTACCAAAGTAAGTAGGAGTTCGAATTTTTGCTGAGAAAAAGGCGCGTCATCTAGTGGTATAGGTTGTCGTTAATAGAGACCTTCAGCACGACGTTCTTGTTAGCTCTGCAAACCTCTATTATGTCATGCCTTACTGGGGTAGAGACCAAGGAAAATTAACTTGTAGTGTGAATGGAATGTGTTTTAGATCTTTGAGTTATGGTGCTATTGGTTCTATTATTGGTCACGAGATGACGCATGGCTTCGACAATACAGGTAAGAATGGCGGCCGCTATTTCAAATAAGTCCAAATAGACCAGTTTCGAATTCCAAATTACCGCTGTGTTCCTTGATTACAGACTCATTTGCACAGGGTTAGCCTCGTATCAGTGTTTAAATATTCACGAATACCAACGGTAAAGTAAAGAATGCACAACTTCAACAATACAAACACTTTGAAACTCAACGGACCTTGACTGGAACACGTGAATATTCTGCACAAACTCGAGGCTAACCCTGTGCAAATGAGTCTGTAATCAAGAAACACAGCGGTAATTTGGAATTCGAAACGAGTCTATTATCAACTGAGTAAAAATAATAACATGGCCCGGTTGCACGAAGGGTGGATAGCGCTATACGGCGCAGGATAAATCCTTATTCAGTGGGTAAATGTTTGGATAACGGCATCGACTTATCCACTGGATAAGGATTTATCTAACGGATAGCGCTATCCAGGCTTCGTACAATCGGGCCCAGCACTAGAAAGGGCACCATTACTTTAGTAACCCTACAACGATTCATTATGTATGGTGCTACAATATCAGCCGAGAAAACTGAAGTCGAAAATTGACAAATTTACATTACCGAATCGCTATAATTTTTGATTGCTCTTGGTTTTGAGTTATTAAGTTATTAATCATTAGGTAGAAAATTTGACAAAAATGGCGACATAGTAAAGGAATGGTGGAGCAAATCAGCATTACAGGATTTCAACGAGAAAGCCAAGTGCATCGAAGAACAGTACTCCAAGTATAAGATACAGGGCAAATACCCGGTATGTATAGTTATACTGAGGGATGTAACCCCGGGGAGGAGAGGGATGGGGGGGGGGGGGGGGGTCCCCGCTGGGTTTCAGACCTTCAAACCTTCAATTTTTTATCAAATACCCTGAAGTAACCTATATGGGTTCATCGAAGTCAGGACCCGGGGAACTAGCAAATTGAATTGGACCACATTTATGTTGGTTTTGCGGAGAGAGGGGAACCGGAGAGCCCGAATAAAAACCCTTGGATCAATTGAGAGATCTAATAAACTACACTCATGTGTGACGCTGAGTTCAGGGGTGGTTACCATTTAACTAATTCGTTCGGTTGGAAATTCTTTTGCTAATGGTAAGAAAAGAGCAGGAAATTTTGGTACACGCGTCTACCGGAAGAACCAAAAAGAGCGGGAAACTTTTGTATACGCGTCTACCGAAAGAACCGAAAAGAGCGGGAAAAGTGGATTGTCTCAATCGGTATGTAGATCAAATTTTCCGAAACTTTGCGGAATTTCCGGTTTTTCCTAGTAAATGGTAAGCACCCCAGGAATCGAGCCCAAGGCCTCAGAGGTGCACTACTGTTATGCGACGCACCCTTGATTCCAAGCAAAGGAAATGCGCCCTGCAAAACTCTTCTCACAAGGTCGATGCAAGCAAGTTGAAGCTAGTTGAAGTGGCTTTATATATAAGCTCTTATTTTGCGATATCATATTCAAGCTAATATCAATCATTCTTCGTCTAATCAATCTAGTTGAGTGGAATCGTGACATTAGGGGAAAACATAGCCGACAATGGAGGAACCAAACTCTCATATCACGTGAGTTGCGCATTCTCACCAATCTTCTCATTTTTTCGTTCCCTTTTCTACACTTTTTTCCTTTTTACTGTGTTTTTTTAACCTTATTCTCCAACACCCTGACATCGTAGGCTTATCACAAGTGGCTGAAGGAAAATGGCGGACAGGAGCCTGTGTTACCAGGCCTTAAATACAACAACGAGCAACTGTTTTTTATTGGATACGCGCAGGTAGAACCAGGCCCCTTTGAGCCCAACTTCTGATTGGTAGGGAATCCGAAATGGATTGAGTAGGGCTGGAAGCAATGTTTTCTTGAAGAAATAGAAAACGCAGAACATGAGAGAAGTGTTAGGAGAAGCACGACGAGTAGCGGAGTGCTTCTGGACACTTCTCGAGTGTTCTGCCAATTCCCAAGTGCTTTATAACAGGCACAGAGCACAGCAAGCAAGTTTTTTATTTCTTTTATAAAATACAAATTACAATAACCATATTTTAGATAGGAATGACGCAACGGAAAGTGCGCGCGCGTGCTGTGTGCTCTCATAAAGCAAGCGCTCCCAACCAATCAGAACGCGATATTCACAACAGTTATTTTATAATACTTCATAACATGTGCCATTCCCTTGAGTATTATTCCTTTGCTTACAAAATATATGAATCATGGATGTTAAAGAAAATGACACTTGGTCTGAAGGTTAAGGAACATTACAATCAAATTTATTTATTGCACACAAAGCTCAACTCACGTGTTGATTTTTACGGAGGGAGTAAACCGGAGAACCCGCAGAAAAGCCCTCGTGGCGTAGGAGAGAACAACACATCAAACGAACTCAATTCACATATGGCGACCGCAGGGTTCGAACCAGCGACCCGACCCGTTGGACTCACAGCGGCGAAAGACAAGGCGTTAGCCAAGAACGCCACCCATACTACCCAAACTGGATAGGTGGGATTGAATATGCGCATTTCAGCATCTTCTAATGGAACGATAAAAATATTAAATGATTATTATCAACTTGAATTAGAATTATGAGGTCTGTTCGCTATGAATGAATATTACTAAAATTAGGATGGTTTGTTTCAGGAATATTGCAGCCATACTAGACGTAAGACTGAGTATATAGCAAGTCTGAGTGAGATCCATTCGCCTCCTAAATTCAGGTAACCAGTTATCCCTTATTTACCGCAGTCCTTAAAAACAACCTCTGGAATGATCTAAGTCAGGGCACGACTTACCCACAGATGGAATTTGAATTTAGCGTGTTGGGAAAACCGGAGAACACGACAAACTCAACTCGCATATAATGCTGAAATCAAACAAATAAATAGACATCAGTTTTTTGTATGTGTCTGTCCTCTTATTGACGATAAATTGCGTTCACACGCAATGTGAATCCACACTACTTTGACAATGTGATGACGCAATTTATCGTCAATAAGAGGACAGACACATACAAAAAACTGATGTCTATTTGTTAAATCGAACCGGAGAATCTGGTCTCATAGAGGCGAGTGATCGTGAACTATTGTAAAACTACCTTCCATCCCTTGCTCAATTCATTAGAAGATTATATTCAGAGTTACTCTATCTTTGCGTCTGTTTTTTCCGTTAGAGTGATAGGAACATTATCGAACATCAAAGAATTCTCCGACGCATTTAAATGTCCTACCGGAAGCACCATGAATCCGAAGAAAAAATGCGAAGTGTGGTAACAGTGCGGGCAGATTCTACCTATAGATTATGGCAGTTCTTTGCAGTTTTGTTCACCACCAAATAAACCTCTTACTTTGGGGATAATCTTTTCCCATTCCAGAACACGTGTCATTTTCTAGAGTATCATTTCTTTGTTTAATAATAGACCTTTTTCGAGTTCCAAATTACCGCTGTGTTCCTTGATTACAGACTCATTTACTCAGGGTTAGCCTCGAATCGGTGTCTAAATATTCACAAAATACCAAAGGTTATGGAACGAATGCACAACTTCAACAATACAAACACTTTGAAATTTCACGGACCATCACTGGGACACATCAGTGAATATTCTGCACAAAGTAAAGGCTAAACCTGAGCAACAGAAAACTCGAAACTGGAGTAATAAGAATGAGAAGACACATAAATATGGATACAACTCAAACAAAGAATCTTATTCTCAAGAGAATGACACGTTGTCTGAAATAAAAAACATTGCGCCCAAGGTAAAGAGGGCTATATAACCGAGAGTTTCCATCTTTGGGAACAAATACAGCTACCAAGCAATCGTCTGTTATTTAGTTTGTCAAGAGTTCTTCTGAAAAATTGCAAGTTTTAACACAACGTTTATGGAATTTAGTCATGTTTTGATGCAATGCAGGACATTGCTATTCTGGCGAAAAATATTCGAAAATTGCCGTAATATCAAAAATTATTTTTTATTAAAAAAGTATTGACAAAAATATTGGTCGGGTGCGCTACCAAAAATGCTTTATAACTAAGAAATATTCTTGGTTTGCAAAAAAATGAAATAACGAAAAACATAGCCGCCATGTTGGTTCGTTGTGTTCAGCCAACATGGCGGCTATGACATCATATATGTAATTTTTAACATTTGTGGGGCTAATGCAGGGAGATTTCTTTTTTTTTGTTTTGTTTATAGAGTGCACGCACTAAAACCGTGAACATTAAATAGTACTAATTAGTACTATTTCATACAGAATCCTTCGTTTTCTATTGTTTAATTGTCACTATTTAGTACTAAAAATTAGTATTTGTTTCACGGATTTAGTGTGAGCACTCTAGTGATTATGAGATTGAATTATTTAGTAATATCTTATATTGAAATTGAATATCATTTTTCTAAGAGTTGATTTAATATAAATATACATAGGTTGTAATTTGAATTTAGAATACAAATGATGCTTTAAGTCGTCTGTAAAATTTCGATTTCTAATAATAATTTCTAATAATTATTAATAATGAATTTGAAGGGATACAGAAATGTCAAGCTCTGTGCCCAAATACAGAGATTGGGATTCCTGTGTAGGAGGTTACTTAGTATACGACGTAAAATAGCACAGTATCATGTGACTCTCACCGAGAGTTCAGAATGTTACTGGTTAAAATCTAATCACGTGAATGAGTTATGACGTATGAGAATCTAGCACGTGGGTAAATCACATGGTTTATGACGTGACCTTACTTTAGCTTAGTCATCCATTGTTTCGTCGTCACTCATTTCCCAAACCTTCAAGGAAAAAAGTCGGTAAAGAAATAGTGAGAAATAAAATCTAAACAAATTCCCCTGAAATATTATTGATAAAGAAAGTATTTTGTTTTGTTTCTGAGTATTTCAATTCGCGGGGTTTGATACTACGCATAGATGCTTTGCACCACCACGTGACGGCAGCCATGTTAGATGGCAGGAACATTAAATCGTTTTACATGTGATAGAATTCAATTTCCGAGAGCAAATGGATGTTATTGCCATCTAACCACAGGCAGTCCAAGCTGAATTATGGTGCCAGCACGTGATGGTACAAAGCCTCTGCAGAGCGTTTTCACTCACGTGACAAGGCAGCCATATTGGTGTACCAAACAAAAGAAACTTTCTGCACAGTATTTGCATAAAAATAGAGTTCAATTCCCGGGGGATAGAAAATGTATTGTTTTGGTACACCAACATGGCCGCTGTGACGTCGCGTGAAAACGCTCTATAGCTTCTCTCTACGCATCTGCGCATCTTGTCAAGGGGAGGTCACTTTCCAACACTCAACAAGAGAAATGTTTAGACCTGGCCACACGTAGACGTTTTCATTCGTAAACGCATACTTTAGTAAACGAATTCTGTCCGTCCACACGTAAACGGTCATCGTTTACGAATCGTTTTCAGCCGTCCACACGTATCCGGCATTTTGAAGAGCGTTTTCAAAAGTATGCGTTTATGTTGAGGCTTTCATTGTTTGCATGTGGACGACAGGGCTAAACGTATCAAAAAATATGCGTTTACGAATGTAAACGTATGCGTGTGGGCGGGGTCTTAGTTACCTCATCGACTCGTGTATCCTGCATGAGCTTCGTCAAACCCGTTAGATCTTCTAAGTATTTGGGTACGTTGAAGGCTTGAAGAAGAAAGGAGAATCCCTCATTCATGTAGGATGTGACGACCTGTTGGAGTAAAACGAGAATGGCTTCAATCTCTAGCTACTAGCTTTTAGTGGTTTGAAACTTTACAGAGACTTCAACAGGTAAGACAAAGTCGTTGTGGTGGCATCAGCGGAAAGAGTCGTTGCTCTGGCAACGCCTTTCACCTCCCTGCTTGATGGTAACACTGATGACCACTTAGAGCAGGTGGCATTACGATAAATTTTACTACATTTTTGTTGTACTGTGTATATTGAATATTCCTATTGGTGGTTGCTGTGATCGAAATGATTTGGCAGAGGGGTCTGAAAGCGAAACGAAAGCTCAGTCTCCCGCTCCCAACAGCACACCTTCCACAGGAAGCCCAGAGAAGGATGAATATAACCAACCTCGTCTGAGCAGGCGATACATTTATCGAAGGCCAAGCTTGCTGGTAGAACAGTATTGTAACGAGAAAGAAATCCACGTATCTGAAGGAAACAGAAAACAGTTTACAATGTAAGTAAGTAAGTAGTGCAGTTTTCGTATGACAGTGAAAAATGTACGGCACCCACACGGCCATGACACGGCAAGGGATACGCCAGACAAATCACATTGCACGAGAATTTACTCTCCATCCAATCAAATACCCGGAACACGGCATAAACACGGCGCGGACACGGTCACGCCAAGGTCACGGCAATGCCAGACCAATCATATTGCGCGTGAAAAAAAATCAACCAATTAAAATTCTAGAAAGTATCACGGTCACGGCACCTCACGCTTACGGCACTGAGCTTTTCACAGTCATACGAAAACTGCACTAAGTAAGTAAGTAAGTTTCTTTATATTTAAAGAGGGTAACACAACTGATGACCCAGTGGCCCTCAATGTGAATGATACATGCCTGATGATATATGTCAGTCAACAGCTAGGTTGAAGGAGAATAGCCTGAGTAGCCAGGCTCTATGACCGTGGGGGCCTGTGGGAAAAGAAAGGTAGGTTGTGGTGGGGGTAGGAAGGGGGTGTTTTTACCTGGTGAGGTACAAGACCAAGTGATGATTCCATCTCAGCTGTAAGGTGACTGTCTTTAGCACTAGTATTGGCCATAGCACAAGCCCTAATAGAAAAGATATGTAAGATATGAATTAAATTGTTACACCAAACAAAAGCTATTAAAACATCGTCATCTGCTATCATTATCAATATCATTATAGCATCGCATATCATCATTATGTATTCTCATCATGTATCATCATCATGTATCATCACCATGTATCACCATCATGTATCATCATCATGTATCATCATCATGTATCATCACCATGTATCATCATGTATCATCATCATGTATCATCATCATGTATCACCATCATGTATCATCATCATGTATCATCATCATGTATCATCATCATGTATCATCACCATGTATCATCATCATGTATCATCATCATGTATCATCATCATGTATCATCATCCATGTATCATCATCATGTATCACCATCATGTATCATCATCATGTATCATCATCATGTATCATCATCATGTATCATCATCATGTATCATCATCATGTATCATCATCATGTATCATCATCATGTATCATCATCATGTATCATCACCATGTATCATCATCATGTATCATCATCATGTATCATCATCATGTATCATCATCATGTATCATCATCATGTATCATCATCATGTATCATCATCATGTATCATCATCATGTATCATCATCATGTATCATCATCATGTATCATCATCATGTATCATCATCATGTATCATCATCATGTATCATCATCATGTATCATGTATCATCATCATGTATCATCATCATGTATCATCATCATGTATCATCATCATGTATCATCATCATGTATCATCATGTATCATCATCATGTATCATCACCATGTATCATCATCATCATTTAGTAAAAATACACAGGTGATTATTGAAAATCTCGCGCGCTGATTGGTCGAGAAACTCACACTATCACACGATAATCACCTCCAGCGATAATCCAAAATGATCATCATGTATCATCATCATCATGTATCATCATCATCATGTATCATCATCATACATCATTACCATCATCATCATCTACAAAAAAACGAACAGCGCAACAAAACAAACAGCAGCAGCTACAATCCTATCAGCCTGTATCACAAACACCACACTGGAAGCTATACAATTCTAAGGCTTACCCTTTTGGGTGTTGCAGAACAGATACCATAAGCTCTGCAGCCAGTGCACCAGCGACATAAGATATACCAGGCCTGCTTACAGTACACTGCTGATCTAACGTGCGGTCACGCATAGACTATAAAGAACAAGACAGGTCGGTCAGTGGGGATGGTCACATAACGATTAACTAGAGTGGTCACACAATGACAAGAAGGATTTTAAAACAACGACGAGCTTCGTAACGCATTGTCAGCGAGTGTAGTCATATAATGACAATAAGGGTGGTCACGCAGCGTCAATGAGGACAGTCACTTAACAGGGGCGGTCACAAAACGTCATCGAGTCAATGTCGTCTTTGGTTGACCTTTCATCGAAGGAATGTTGAACGTGGCTGGCGTTGCGCACTTAACACCTTTCCAACCCTCCTTCCCTTTTTCTACCAACATTCTGTTTTTGGACTATTCAAAGCATAGGCTGAACCTCTTAGAGAGTACCCAAGACTGCACACATGGTGGTATCTTTGCTATCAGTGGACCAGCCTTACTTACGCCTTAGTCAGAAAAAAATGGAGAGAATCCACAACTTACATTTCCAGGAGCAACGACATCGTTACAGAAGTAACATCCAAGATGTGTACCAGGTATTGACTCCAGGGCAGATATGTCCAGGTCAGTACCCTGGTTGCTAACCTCTCGAGCACCATGACGCATCACCAGGTATGTGTCGAAACCCAAAGCAGAAGTGATGACCAACTAGGAAACAAAATTCTTCATTGGTTTTTAACTCTAAAACATTGGTAATGTTTTTAGCAATAGTGACTACTATTGTATTTTATCCTCACTGCATACTCATTACCGAGCCACGGGAATTAAGATATGGAAGGTGACCGCGACTGCTGGCAATGAGCACGCGAAAAGCATGCGATGTGTCATCAACCGCCACCAGGGGAGGTGGGTGGAATGAATCTTCTACTCTCTCATTAGGCAGCTTCCGACGGAATGATTCAAGGATCTGGGTGTATATGGAGGGGTCGCAAAGCAATACACCCGCACTGCGCAAACTCCAATGTCCATAAATGGGGGGTTGCTAAATTCCTACGTGACACGCTAATTATGTATGCAGTGTGAGTAGTGGACGCTCGCTATTACGGACACCAAGTTAAGGTCATGAGGGTGTTTGCAATAACGAGAGGCGACTGTACTTGGGGTGTTTTAGTATGCCGACAGGGAAAACTCGAAATCCCACACAAATTCGCATTCTTTAACCGCATTTTTCCTTTGAGTCCCGCAAACTTTCACTCTTGTGCCGCAATCCCTCATATTTTAGATCCTGAGAAGAAACAAATACCACTACCCCACCCCCCATAGTAGTCTTCTGTTACCTTTTTCTTTGCAGCAGCAATAACAGTAGGCAGCCATCGACTCTCTCGTGTATCCATTAATAGAAATACAACGTCGTGCGCATCGATTAATTCCTCTAATCGCTGGACATCTTTTTGGACGGCCTGTATTGCCTCTGATATGTGATGAAAAAAGGAGTTAGTTTTAACGGTACATCGCGCTGTGGGGCACTCCATGTCATATATATCACAGTATTTTTTTCCAGTTATTATATTTCCAGGCGAAACTAATAAATAAATGTTCCTCTTCTCTTAAAAACCAACCACGCCCTATTTCTATTGTTTGATGGAGGGTTTGAATTTCGATGGAAAACCTGTCCCGGGTTTTGAATTCAGCATTGATGCTCACAGGGGAGAGCAGGGCTGGATTCAAAACCCGGGACAGGTTTTCCATCGAAATTCAAACCCTCCATCAAACATTAAAAATAGGGCTTGGTTGTTTTTTAAACCAGTTAGAACGCACGTGCTCGGATTTGCATTCGGCCCTCGGTCTTGAATTTCAATGCAAACCCTCGCCCTAGCGTTTTAAATAAAGGTTCAAAACATAGGGCGAGGGCTTTCATTGAAATTCAATGAAAGTCCGAGCCCGTAGTTTTGAACTGGTTTAATAACCAGCCATGCCCCAATTCTATTGTTTTAATGGGACAGGTCTTGAATTTCAAATTCAAAACCTGGCCCGGGTTTTGAATTCAGCCCCGCTCTCCCCTGCTGATAATCAAAGCCGCCCCCGGCTTTAAGAATGTAGGTCTTACTCTGGGTTTCAAAACCTACATAAAACAATAGAATTGGGGCGTGGCTGGTTATTAAGATATATTTAACACCCAACCTCCAACCACCATCTAGCCATCAACACACACAGGTCGTCTTAGCGACGTTTTTAAGGGCATCCACACACAATGCTACACGAATACGATGGAAAATTCGTTCAACGAACCCTGAAACAACCTCTAGACTGGTGAGTCAGGGTACTCACATGTGATGCTGAGACCAGGAAATGAACCTAAGACCCCCGAGGTGAGACGATTAACTGAATGGCTTACCCGGTGAGCTTCCCACAGCGTGACCAGGCATCGGTATTGAAAACATCTCGTTGGATGAATGCTGTTGACAGAAAACCATTGCAGTTGTAGGAATAGGCAGATTAGGATTCCAGTTTTTCCTTCTCGCAAACGGCAAACGTGACCACGTTTTCATCGTTTCCCTACATTTCTCTTTTGCAAACCTTCTCGGCAAAGACAAGTATTCTTTTGTTTATCTACTACTTGGAAATTTTTGCGATTCCTTTTCACTAATTTTAAAGAATTTTTTAATGGTCAACTGACGTTTCACGTTTGCCGTAAACGAGAATCTTAAACACTTTTTTCACGTCGAAGTGCAGGAAGTGATTGCTCGAGTTTCAAAAATCAACTTCTAAATTACAATTCATTCTGGCATCGAAAGCTGACTGAGCATCTGTCTTGTGAGACTGAGCAATCACTCCCGCCAATCGACGTAAAACTAAATAAATTTACAAATCTTAGATTACTTACAACTCCAGGAAAGATCCTCTTTAGCGCATTCGCAGCCACCTCTGCTTTAGGCTGGCCGCCTCCTTTACAATCCTCAAACTCGAACAAGCTCTGCCGTACGGGATTGGAGTAGGAGATGCGGGCGTTGTCAACAAAGGTGATGGTCCGTACACCCCATCCCTGTAGGAGGGATCAATAAAGTAGAAAAATATTATAAATAATCAAAGAAACATAAAGTGTTTTAAGAATCCCAACTGGCAAGGAGGCAAACCAGTTGGCTATTAACAAGCATGGTCGAGAAACTGAATTTGAACTAATCAGAGATCAGGACAATTAATCGAACTCAGCACCACCGGGGATTGCGAGACCGACGACCACTCGACACTGCTGCCTTTTTTGACGAGACAAAATACAAGAATGCACAAAATACAACGATGACATCCATTGAACCCCTTCAGCGCCTCGTAAGAGGCTCCGCGTCGAAAAAAGAAAGAAAGAAAGAAGGAAAAAAGAAAGAAGGCTGTTGGAATCGGAGATAAAAGGGAGAAGAAAACTAGAAAAGAGCCGTATCGATTATTCAATAAACATATATTTTTCTTACCAACAGACAGCGCGCCACGTTACACCCTAGGGTCCCAGCACCAAGTAAAAGACACCGTGCCTTAGACACGATCTCCAGGTCTAAGGATGGTAGAAGTCTCCAGCGCATTAACCTGAGATTAAGATCTACAGACGACTCAGATAACCTGGAATTACATCAGACAAAATATTAATACGTTGGACTCTTATCTTATCTATATGAACAGCGATTTGAAGACATTTTTTGATACTAACTTTTCAGGATCCATTGTGGCACTCAGGTCAACATAACGAGGAACGGCTTTTTGATTCTTGTTTTTCTCCCAACCGATGCACTTTGGACACTCTAGGTGGAAAAAAAAGATTATATTTAATATCCTAAGGCTGTAATGATGATTATGATTCATGACAATGATGATCAATGAAAATGAGGATGATACATGATGATGATACATGATGATCATACATGATGATGATACATGATGATGATACATGATGATGATACATGATGATGATACATGATACGTGATGATACATGATGATGATACATGATGAAGATACATGATGATGATAAATGATGATGATACATGATGATGATACATGGTGATGATACATGATTATGATAAATGATGATGATGATGATACATGATGATGATACATGATGATGATACATGATGATGATACATGATGATGATACATGATGATGATACATGATGATGATACATGATGATACATGATGATACATGATGATGATACATGATGATAAATGATGATGATACATGATGATACATGATGAAACATGATGATGATACATGATGATGATACATGATGATACATGATGATGATACATGATGATGATAAATGATGATGATACATGATGATACATGATGATACATGATGATGATACATCATGATGATACATGATGATGATACATGATGATGATACATGATGATGATACATGATGATGATACATGATGATGATAAATGATGATGATACATGATGATGATTAATGATGATGATACATGATGATACATGATGATACATGATGATGATACATGATGATGATACATGATGATGATACATGATGATGATGATACATGATTATGATACATGATGATGATACATGATGATGATACATGATGATGATACATGATGATACATGATGATGATACATGATGATGATAAATGATGATGATACATGATGATGATACATGATGATGATACATGATGATGATACATGATGATACATGATGATGATACATGATGATGATACATGATGATGATACATGATGATGATACAGGATGATGATACAGGATGATGATACAGGATGATGATACAGGATGATGATACAGGATGATGATACATGATGATGATACATGATGATGATGATACATGATTATGATACATGATGATGATGATACAAGATGATGATACATGATGATGATACATGATGATGATGGTGATACATGATGATGATACATGATGATGATACATGATGATGATACATGATGATGATACATGATGATGATGATACATGGTGATGATACATGATGATGATACATGATGATAATACATGATGATGATGATACATGACGATGATACATGATGATGATACATGATGATGATATATGATGATGATACATGGTGATGATACATGATGATGATACATGATGATAATACATGATGATGATACACGACGATGATACATGATGATAATACATGATGATGATACATGATGATGATACATGATGATGATACATGACGATGATATATGAGGATGATACATGATGATGATACATGATGATGATACATGATAATGATACATGATGATGATACATGATGATGATACATGGTCCTTATACATGATCATGATGATGCATGAAAGTAATCTACTTACCTTTATCAGTCAATACTGGAAGAGTAACATTTATTACAAGACTATGATTAATCTCTCTTCGTCCTCCACGAAAACGGTTCCTAAAGCAGAGGACTTTTACTCTTGAAATCTTATCTCCCCTGTATGACAGCAACAAGAAAAGTTAAAGGGTATCAACTCTGAGTTCTGATATATACGGCACGTAGTGACAACATTAATTTTCATCTCACCAGTGGTACGCCAGGAAATACAGAAAGTTTCTCAACTGCCATCCAGGATGGGAAGGCATGGTGGAGGGGTCTGCAAAACCTACCATAAACTGATAAAAAAATGTTCATGGTCAGAGAAAGAAAATACAACCCACTCATGCTGCCTTTTAGAACTGAAGGTCCCTAGAGTGGTTTTCTTAAACCCCAGAGGGAGCCCAGGCTGTACATGAACAAATAAATCAACTGAGTACTCTGGGTTTCCTGTGTTGAGATTTGAAACAATACGTTATACGTTGATTTTCCAGTAATCGTACTACCAGTAACTTGATAGCAGATTAGGGATGAACCATTAGATAATTGAAGGGGGGGGGGTTGCAGGAATTTTGCTTGCATGATGTTTATTTTTTTGACTCAACCCTTGCACACCCCATCCCCCCCCCCCCCCCCCCCCAATCAACTATCTAATGGTCCGTCCCTTAATGTAAACGTATTAGTGTAACGCACGCCTTAGTAAACAGTTTACTAGGGCAGTGCGTTACACTAATACTTTAGATTCGATTTTTAAGCTGCTCTCAAGTTACTCGCATTATATGTTTATATTAATCTGCTATCAAGTTACTGTATTATTAGCGTCTTGTTTCAAATCTTAACACAGGAAATCCAGAGTACTTTGTTGATTTATTTGTTTATGTACAGTCAGGCTCTCTGAGTAAACCTGTGAAATACACTTTAGCTTATTTAGCACTATTTCACTCTTATTGTTTTGTTTTCTATTGTATTTATATGACTATTACACTTTGTTTCATGGGTTAATGAAAACCGCTCAGGACTGGAAAAAGTTAATGTACATTTTTTCCGTTTGGTTTCCATTTTTCCCTCTTGTTTTCTTCTCAGTGAATGAATATGAATATGAAAAGAAATAGATATTGAATGAATCGTTACTTTACTCATTACCTCTTTTGTTTCTGCCAAGATGCTATCAATCTCTTTCAATTCAACCAGTTCTACATTTTCATCAGAAACCTTTACCAAGAAAAATCCAGGACCTGTATATGATTGAATGAGACAGTCAATTTTCAAAAGTTGAATATAATGAAGTCTCAATGTAGATATCCCTTGTTCTTTGTTCTATAGAACTTCTTGACTTAGGCATGTGATGTTTTTAGACCACATTCCATTGAGAACCCTTTTCTTTATATTTTGGTAAAAGTTGAGAAGATAAATTAATGTGGAAACTCAAACAAAGAACTTAAATTTTCAAGAGAATGACATGTGGTCTGAAATAAGAATGCATTCCATCCAAGCTGAAAAGGTTTTTTTCAATGTCAAATTAGAAGAATGCTTTAGCTTGGGCATGTATCTACTAGATAAAGCACAAAATAAGCCAAACAAATGCAAAGATAGGTTTTGGGAAAGTCCAAGAGTCCATATTGAATGACCTATTGCATTCACATTGCCTATAGTATTTTTGTTCCTGGTATGCAATATGCAACATGCAACAACACGCAACAACATGCAACAAGCAAGATGCAAAATGCAACATGCAACACACAACATGCAACACTCAACATGCAACATGCGACATGCGACATGCAACAAGCAACATGCAACAAGCAACAAGCAACAAGCAACATGCAACATGCAACATGCAACAAGCAACATGCAACACTCAACATGCAACAACACTTAACATGCATCAACTTGCATCATGCAACAGGCAACATACAATAAACCTTTTTTGAAATAGCTGTATACACTGCACCTGCGGAAGCACGTTTATTTTTTTCTACAAGTACTAGTAAAGCAGTTTTTACCTTTTCCTTCAGAATGCATCGTTTCATATGATTTCTGTAAATTAGCAGCCTGTAGGTCATTAAAAGCTTGGTCTAGTTCCAGTGGTTCACCAATTACTTCAGATTTGCTGTCTGGACACAGAGCAGGGAATGCAAACCAATAATAGAATATGTATTTCTTCAAGTTCTAAAACAGAAACAAAGAGAAATTCAAATTTCATAGTTATATACCAACTGTCAAAGCCCATTTTTCTTGTACCTCTGATTGGGCAAGAGGGTATCACGTGACTGTGAACAAGTTTTAATGTTTCCGCAGCAACAGCTCTCAGCAGGCAACAATATGTTGTAATAGCAATACCAGAAGTGATTTCCCTGGAAATGTAAGTTTTCCTACGTTTTTCATAATCAAAAAATCAAATAATTGTTTCGTGTTCTTTGACACTTGGTATGCAACAAAATTCACTTATTGACTGGAATTTCAGGACGGCAGTGTGTTTTGTGGTACCTTGACAGTGATGTTCCCCTTGACTTCACCTCTGGAAAAATTTCTTTCTGAGGGCCACAAAACACACTGTTTGGGGACCTCAGCCCCAGCATTAATCGTTCAATACCCTGAAAGACCTCTGAGGTGACAAAGTGTCTCAGTCAGTTTAAATTACTAAGCTCAGCAGCACAAGTTAGTAGAGTTTGTTAGGTCGTCTTTCCCTTGATTTAAGAATTTTTCTCCAGGTTGAACATTCAGTTTTCCTCCTTCAGCAAAACCTAAGGTTAAAAAAGCTAAATCCCAATTAAATCTGTGAGTAATCCATGCCTTTACTTTGAGCTCAGAGGTTGTTTCTTGGGGTATCAATTAAAGAAGGTTACTAAATGATAAATAAGTTGTACAGCTTTACACTGTTGAATTCTCACTCACTGCAAATGTTAGTAGATAAAACTGGCAAAGAAGTGAAGGATCTTCTAGAACAGCTTTAGATCTGATGGCTTCCCATATCTATTGAAGAAATGATCATTGAACTTGTAAACACATATTGTAAGAATACATAACTATCTTATTTCATGAAATTTTTGCAACTTCACAGGTTGCATGCCATATTTCACAATGATTTAAATTCATCACAATTTTGCAAAAAAAGTCCTAATATATAGAGGATATTACAAGGTAGCATGAAGATATGAAGTTTATCTTCGAGTGGTGAAAAATATCTCACCAGTGAGTACAACAAATGAGTGAAATATTTTTCAACAGGAATAAACTGGTATTTTGCAATTTTTTTTATTTAGACTCTAACATATGTTTTCTAGTTTACAGTTAGAGCAAAATTTTGAATTAACTCAGGTCACTTGATCTTCAATCATTACATTATTTTAGCGACACTTTAAGATCGTGAAAATTGCAAAATAAATTACTGTTACGAAAACTTTTCTATGATAAGGTAGTTCATATCATTAGTTTTTCGCTGTCACTAAAATTTTCCCTGAAGCACACTATACCTTCTTGCCCAAGGCATCGATAATGGCTTTTTTGTCTAATGTACGGAAATCTTCCATTGTGTTGGTATTCAACAGTTCTCCATGTGCTCCAAAAGATCTTTGAGGTATACATCCCCTAAAGCATTTGAGGTGAACAAATCTGAATCAAACAATAGGCTGTGTTTTTATATCTCTGTCGTAAGTTCCATTAGCTATTCTGATGTTGAGGGAAAACGTGGGTCGACTTGTCATTGCAGTGCATCATGGTACTGTTTTATTTGGGATATTTCAAGGATGGTTTATATTTCAACAACTAAAACAGTGATACCAAGTTGAACCAGTTTTTTCCTCAACTACAGAATGGCTAATACATGGATGATTTACATACAACCATTCCCAAGAAAGTTAATCCTTTCACTACTAGAGGCTAAAAGGGTCCAACACAGGCTATCTGGAACATAATTTGGGTTTTTTTTTTTCTCCATATAAAAATAAAAAACATATGCTCAGTAGATATTGAAGCAGTTGATAGAATCTGATTGGTTAATGATCCAAAAACAATAGCCCACATGTTTCAACACGTAGAAATGTCCTAGGGGCAGGTAATTGAAAAGCCAAAATGTCTTACTCCTGGCTGCTTTTGGCCACTCTAGGAAAAATGTCACATTTTGGGGCAGAGGGGAGGGGCAGCAAGACTATAACTTACAGTTCAAAAGCATTGTAGTCAATATTCAAACGGCATGGCAATCCTGGCAAATCACCTTGTAAAAACAAATCGGCATTAATAGTTTCTGAATTGCTTGCTGGAGATCCCAGAGAAAACCCTCGAGGCAAGGGAGAGAACAACACATCCAACAAACTCAACTCACATATGATCCAGTCTGAGCCGGGGCTCGAACCCAGACCACAGCGGTGAGAGGTGAGCAGTAAACCACTACGCCACCCATGGTAACTATTGCACTCAACATAACAATCTGGGAGCTCAGCCAGCCAACTATATTACCTACTGTACCACATCTTCTTACCCAAATAATAATATTCCTATTACTTAGCTAAAAGCAAACTTGGGGGAGTTGAAGACTACCATATGGACTGGTTATAAGCTCCCCAATGATATACCATGAGACCTACCCCCAAAAATAAGCCCACCGGTTATAAGACCACTAGTCAACACAAATATTCTTCCAGTTACAAGCCACCCTAATGCAAATACCTCCTGCCCCCCAGTAATAGGAATTATGAGATTCCTTAGAGGGGAGGGGAAAGGATCTAGGATTATTCAGCCCCATAAGGAGAGAGTGTGTGTATGTTTTTGGATTAACAGTGGATAATAATCTTGAAAATTCAATTTTCAAACTTGTCCTGACAAGATAACTTGTGAAGCTGTCACAAACGTCAGCTGTTATTTTCTCTTATCACAGAAATAACTGGAATATATGTCATTTTGCTACCTTAATTTAGTATATAGACGGATTTATGTCCGAATAAACCCCGTTGAATATAAGAAATTTCTCCTCTATGAGGTAATGTTTTCATTTTAGTAAAAATATTTCATTATAAACGAAACTCCCTCAAAAATAATTTCGACTTACTATTCACGTAGTATCCTTGCAAGAATCTAGGCTTATCATCAAGCTGGTAAACATTTAGCTTATTATCCTTAAGTTTATGCCAGAAAACTGCATCAACAGCGCTGGAAAGAGGAACGAATTGAAGAAAATTCGCTTTCTTGTCGTCTTGTTCGGCAGCCATCTTGAATTGCCCTTTGGACACAGGAAGCCCAAGTGGTATTTATTTTAGTAAACAGACGAAATCTGAACCCGAGGGGACTCTTATGTATACGATCGAGGGGATGCCTCTCGGAAATTTTGAAAGTAATAAATAAAAGATTCCAGAGTCTTGTCCAGGTGGGAAGTCGCATCTAATATCAATTTTTACCACTAAAAGATACCAATTATTTTTTATCTAAATGAGAGGAGTCAGATAATGAATCAAAGATAAATCTTATTACCTGAAAAACACCCTAAGAGGTACTTGGTTTACTCTCTGGTGGAACATTTAGATTTGTGACACCATAAAATATACCAAATACTCCAGTTCCGAGTTCTCTTTTGCACAATATTCAGCCATTCAACCAAAAGCCTGAGGAGTTTTAATCAACTCATATTGTTCTGTAATGCGTACATTCCTTACTATACAATGGGCCTTGTTAAAAGAAAAGAACACATTTGTACCACAATCAAGGCCAAGACTGAGTAAACTAGGTGAACTGGAAATGGGAGTATTGCACACGTCCTGTAACCTTAAAATGTACAACTATCATCCCACCCCTTTTTAATAGCCCACTTCCGAGATTTTGCGTGACAAGCAAAGCATTGTGCCAAAGGTGAAAGGGTCTATTGAAAATTTAAGGTCACCCCACCCCTCCCTCCCTAAGTCTGCCGCTAGCCATCAAGACAGAATGAGACCTGGTATTGTGATTTTCAAATTCCACTACAACTTCAACAAGCATTTTTCAGAACTTTATTTATGCGTAATTCCAATCTCTATTTACAATAATGCAATATATAATAAATAGTAACAAGCAATAAAATCTGCTCAGATTTAAATTAAATGAGTTATCAATTAGAATAAAAAATCATTTACATTTTACAAGACTAAAAAAACTTCAATTAAACTGAAGCCTTCCTTAAATTTTGCATAGAAACTACAAATAACCATCTATTTTCTCTAATAAAATCTATGAATGCTTAATAATTACAAAGAAATGTACATTATAACATGATTTAAGAGATATAAATTTTAGGATCAAACTGAATTTCAAAAATGTTTAAAGCAAAAAAGCTATTTTTTTTATAAAATAGTACAATACTCAATTTTTTAGTTCTGTTCAGTGAATAATAGTTCCAAGCCAAGATTGAAGTTGCCATGCATTATAAAAACTATAGTTTTACATGCTCGGCAACTCCAGCCTCGGCTAGGAACTATTATTCGTGGTCACTGAACGGAACTGTAAAAAGGAGTATTGTGGTGAGTTGAATCTTGAATATCAGCTTTGCATGTATTTTTTATGTACTTCCCTCTCGCTTGATTGGCTTAAAGGAGCTGCATGGATGGCTCACGCCAAGTAAAGAGAAGTTAGGGCAAGAGAAATAGCTACAAAAAGCTTGTAAGCCCCAACAACAAGATAAACAACAAATCTGATACATTAATAGTTACCTTGACACAATGATTAAAATGACTATGCACATGTTATGCCAAAACTACAAACTTCAATAATAAAACAATCAATCAAACAAAACAACCCAATAATTTGAATATTTGGAAATTTTTATCACAATGCGTACCCCTTCTTGTGCTGCTGATGCTTTTGGCGTAACAGCCCAAAATTTATAGCAGCCTGGTTCTGACTATCTGCACTTAAATAAAGTCACATACCCAAGTGCAGACACACTGTAGTACATAAAGATTGACTAAACATTGCTATTAAATTTTGACTTTTGAATAACTGTGTCCTACCAATCATTTAAGTAGATGTAACAGTATTCAAATATCTCAAATGAATTAAGAGTTTTTCAGTAAAAAAAAACAGACTGAAAGGTTTCTTTTCAAACAATTCATTTCGTTTTGTATGTTTTTTTCCTGCCTTTTTAAGAAACTCTTGCACTTTTAAAAAGCAAATAAAACTGAATGGCACTTTTGTCTATAGATTTGAGCGAGCCCGTACCCGTACCGCTCGGAACGAGTTGCATGATTGGATTAAAAAACAATAGATTAGTCATCCAAACAATAGCACTACACCTAACCTTACAAAAGCAGTACTGTACTTAGGGAGCAATGAAAATCCAGCTGCGTGTGGTACTGGATTACTCATAAATTTTCTACATTCAACATTCATTTTCAGAAAATAATTTTTGAAGAATAATGATCCTCTTGCTGCATAAGTATATTTTAAGTAGAATAGAGTAGACAAAGAATGAATGTCGTTGAATACCATGGAAGTTAATCCAAATGCTCCACCACAAATAACTCTTCTTTCTGTGGTTACAGGAGTGTGAATTTGTCTTATTAAAAATTGCAAGCATTTTGGCCTGAAGTCACTCCATATTAAGTTAGGTTGCTGGTGAAACCAAGGAATGTACTGTGTTAGGTTTTGTCGTTGCTGATGTAGTGTTTCCTCCGTTAATTTGAGCCCAGGTGTCTCCTAAAGCTTTTGCAAAATGATCATCCACAGAGCCAGCAACAGTCTTTGCGTTAGGGCTGACATGCTTGTAATCACTGCCAAGGCTGCGCCGAAAGTGTTCTTCAACAAAAGGATCAACCATACTGGTTTCGACAATTTCTCTCCGATGAAGTCCAGCAGTGGTAGACATTCTTTGTGTTCGGAATACTTGCTGTTCCATGTAATTGACAGGCTGTTGAATGACCTTGGTCGATGTGATCACTGATGGCCGAGAGACTGAAACTTGTGTTGAATCCATTCGTTCTTTATTTGTTAGTGAAATAAGAGGTGGTGGACCTGATTCGATTCGTGTCTTTGGTAAGGGACTTAAAGGCGATCTAAATAAGAAAATAAGAATACAGATAACAAAAATCAGTACATCTGGGAAGTGAGTTCTTTTTTTGTGGGGGGATGAGGAGATATTTCAGAGGTTAGGTTATCATTTCTTTCTCTCACTGTCTCTCACTAATTCATTTTGAAAGCCTCAATCCTTATGGTACACTACAGTCCAAAAAGTCAATTATAGAATACTCCATTTCTCAGTTCCCTTCCAAGCCGAGGATGGAGTTTCTGCACATTTAGACGACAGGCCAATGGTCCAGTAGATAATTTGTACTAGTTTATGCCACTAAGAGTTCTCTATTGGCTAGAAACTTCTCAGCATTACTAGCTCAAGGGCTATACTACTGAAAATGTTTAGGTCAAGCATTTTGAGAACGCTTAACAAATAACATTATTCATTTTAATTTTTAAAAGAAACTCAAAGTTATTTTTTGCTGTTTAATTGTGCATTATGCACCTAATAGCCTTATAAATTGGAACTATCATAAATTAATTATTCATCATCATTTATCAAAGCAAAAACTCCAACAATGACAGAAAAAAGTATGACAAAGAAAACTAAAACAGCTAATATAACAAAAATTTAAAACATTCATCTAAAGCTCACTATGTACGTGTTATTAACAAAGTAAATAAAATAGTAAATATGATTTTTTTCCCCTTAATTTAGGGCTTAGATTTTAATGTAGCGGATTTTAACCTAAATATATACATTAGTACAGCAAAGGAATTTTCTTATCACCTAGTATATAGTAAAAACAGTAAGTTTGTGTACTTACGTTTGAGTGCAGGCAGTTTTGACAGGATTCTTTAGATTAAGATAATTTCGTTTTCGAGGATTTTCAGACAATTCAACTTCTGATTGATCGTCAATACAAATGAACTTTGAATCTGGATCTGAAAAGCAAAGGAAAAAGATTATACATTAGCCACTCTAGAAAAAAGTATATAAGTAAAATAAAAAGGCTTTACTGTAAAACAAGAGTTAAATTATGAACTAATAAGTTTAATTATAGAATGTGATTTTCATGCGAGATCGAACTTCGAAAATCTGGATGATTCGAAATGGATTCTCCGAGACTTCGAAGACAATTTCAATACCGTAAACAGTAAAAAAGATATGTATCGTAAAAATGTAAAAAATTCTAGTCTGGGATAACAAAAGCAGGCGAGATAGCATCACTAAACTACGTTGATCGCTGCGATCGTGTGGATTAAATATAAACTCCGAAGAATGTCTTTGATCTTGTAAAAAATACTGTGAATGCGAAAGTGGAATCAACTTACGAGGCTTTGGCATTGTGAAGCGGTTTTTTCACAATACTAAAGCGATCAAAAATGACTTACTTTATCGATTAGAAAAGTCTGAAGTAAAGCATTTTGTCAGAGCTAAAAAATGTCGGAGGCATCCAAACAACGTGCGAAACGCATAAACGCTCTGATAATTTCACTTTTGGCGAAGTTTATAGCCAGAAAAGCTCAATCAAAGTAGCCTGAATTAAACTTACGTAAATTTAAGAATTCTTTCAGCTTCAAGGCGTGTACAAGAAATCTCTCTTTACGATCGTTTATGCGGTGTTGTTCCCTTTAGAAGACGATGTCTTTGAGCGATGCGTGGTATGTACATTTTATGAATACCGTGTTGTCATATCGAGAAAATATGTGCAGAATTCCTAACATAGCTCAGCTCTGATGATTTCATGTTCGTGCCATTGATCCGATTGCTTAGTAACCATGATTGGCTTTGTATTTTTTTCACGGCCATTTGATACGGAGAAATTTATCTGCAATCGAATCTAGATGATGTACACTTTATGATGTTACAGTAAAGTCGATCGGAAGCCGAGTGAAAGATGTTTTACACTGACATTTCCAGCAATAATGCAACTAGGACGAAATTTCTTTCAGAATGTCGAATCGAGCATGCGGTTCAGCGAAGTTCATCGGAAGGTTTCAGAGACGTTTAGATTGATGGAATTCCTCACGAGTAGGCGGGATAGCATAAATAACAAGTAATCGTAACTCACCAGCTCTTTGTTTTGGATTCATCAGCGAAGCAGCTCGAGAAAGGACGTCTAAAGGAGTCTCCATGTTGAAAGAGAAACTCCACCTTTGAGATCCAAAAAAACTCACTCGTCAATTCTCCTCCAACAACATCGAATCGTCACCAGATCTACATAAGGTCGATCGATACAATAATTCCCTTCTTTGGAAGATAAATTCTTTCTCGATCAGAATAATAAAATAAATAGAAACAAACACTAATGTGTGAAGTTTTATGTTTAGGAATGAGAAACCAAAGGCTCCAGGATGGCGTGCTGTGATTGGTTGGATTTGACCCGCCTGGTGACGTCACATGGGGTAACACGACGGAACGTATCCCAAACTGTTTATTTTACTGCAAAATTTGAATTGTTTTGCAAATGGTCCTTTTTAGAGGGCTAAGCAAATGTCATCTCTTAAAACCTTTGAGTGAATTCACTGATTTCTTATGAGCTCAAAAAATTCACGTTTTCTGCCCAAAAATAACTTTCTAAAGAGAAACCATATGGATTATAATCAACGCTGTTTCGTTTGTCGGGGCAAAATTTTAATTTCATTTTATTGCTTTTTTTTCTGGGGAACTAATTAATGTACAGCCAAAAGTAGAATGAATTCTGGCTTCAATAAGTTTAATATAGAGGATGGCCATTGACTCTTTCGTCACTCCCTAAGCCATCTTGATATTAAGAAGTGCATCCGGCCCATGAAAGCAAAGCAGAAAACCTCGGTAACTACGCCCCCTTTCGCTACAGCTTAGCAAGTTGGGCGCGGTAGCTTCCGGGAAAGCTGTAATTTTCAACCTTCGCACTTTGGGCTTTGTGCTTTCTTCTCCCCTTGTGATTGGCCAGAAAATTGTGTTTGTAGGTATTTAACGCAATTTTAATTTAGCTTGGCTTGTAATATAATTGTAAGGATTTATTTTGATAATTTCAAAATTATTTGTGAATTGGAATTGGAAACAAATCCTGTGACGTCATGCTGCTTTTGTCCAATCGTATATATTATTTTCAAAATCTCTAGTTTGTTGGGAAACAGCCTATGACGTCATTTCCTTTAAGTCCAACCCCACCCCTCCCCTCCTTTGTTTTTTTTTCCTGACCGAATTCCATGGTTACGAATTGACGTAAATAAGATCTAAATTTAAAATGCAAGCGACTTAGGCTTGAAAACCATGTAGTTATGACTGTGACCTTGTGAGAATCACCATTGTGCCTCTAAAGCATGCTGTGAGCAGAAACTAATCTCTGAGTCATAAACAGCGAGATCTATGGCTATTTATAACAAGTATTTAAGACCTTTTTTATTTAACTATATTTGACCTCATTACAATGATAAATTATAAATAATTTTGATACTAAATCAATCTAAATTGCCAGAAAAAATCACAAACACGTTTCTAACCCTCTTTGGAACAACAGGAAGCCTTAAGGATTTATCTCCTTCCTACCTCTGTCCCTCCCTCCCTCCCTCTCCATGCAATTACGTACCCCTCTACCCCCATTTCATAGAATGTATGGCTATTTGTAACAAAATATTCGGAGCTGCAGGAAGCTTAGGGTTTGTCTCCCCTCCCTCCCTCCCTCCCTCCCTCCCTGCCTCCCTGCCTCCCTTCCTCCCTCCTCCCATGCACTTATCCCTGTCCCCTTCCATCCGAGCCACAGGAAGCTAAAGGTATGTGCTACCTTCTCACTCTCTTCTCCCATGCACTTACCCCTGCCCCTTCCATATTTCTGATGAATTCTGATGTAGCGGCTGCTTTGGGTACAGGAATTCCTATATGAGGGCTTCAGGGGGAAGCATTTTTCTTGTCGTGCATGGGAGTTCCCTGGCGACGATTGAGTTTACAAAGGTATCTCAATTCACTCGTGATTCAAGGGATTCAGGTCAAAAGGGTATATTTTGGTCTTCCTGTGGTAGGGTTTTCGAGAGAGGCTACTGACGACACTGTATAGAGTAGTTCTTGCCCGGGGGTATATTTGCTATACGGGTATGTGCCGTCCTATAGGGTATGGTTTTCGGCTTTTGGGTCTGGGGTAGGGTATCATTTTTTGACATTTTGTCTGGGTTAGGGTATCATTTTTGTCTGGGATAGGGTTACGATCATGGTCGTTTTAGTCTGGGATAGGGTTAACGATTGGGTCGTTTTGTCTGGCGAATAGACTACGCTTTCTGACGGCACAAAAACAATAAAAACGTTGGTAAAAATTGATTGCAATCTATTGACTAACCAGGTTTAGTCTGGGATAGTCTGATAAGAGGTACAACTCTTAGTCCGGGGTAGGGTATGTAAAATCAAAATTGTAGGTCTGGGATAGGGTCAGGGTTTTGAGGTCCTGGCGGCACACCCCTACCCAAGTTGGGGTGGTAGTATCCCCCCCGGGGGTTCTTGCATAAGCACCGTATGTTTTCCTCTCATACGATAATCATTCCTAGCTATGGGAAATTATTTCAATGTAAAGGCATTTAGCAACGCACTGTGTACGTGCTGCAAGTCGGTATCACATGTTTCCTACTTATAAAACGTGACTAAATGTTAGCTAATATATATAAACACAATTATGTAATCAAAAGTCTACAGCTAGAATTACGAATTTACTACGCATGCGAAAACGTTTCACAACCAGATCGACGACCATGATTTGAGATCGTTGCGCACGCTCTCAGACATCGAGACAAACAGCTCACACACTCACGTTGAACTAGGATTTGGAAAAAGATCTAGTTGATCATGGTACCAAGGACGTCTTTTTTATCGACCGCGCTCAAGATAAAGAGTGCTAAAGTTACAATTCCAATTCGAAACGTCGCCGATCATGGGTAAGAAATATTCCATTCTTCTGTACAGGCCTCCCAAGAAAAATTGTAAGGTGAGAGTACTTTTTAGAGCGCGCGTAATTCTGATTCTATCATCCTTCCATCAATGATTAAATAAATCCATCTCATGTTCACGATTGTAGCTAGCAACGGTTTTTGATTTGGTCTACGAAAAGAAATTCATTTAGATAAAATAGGTTAACTCTTTTTTAGTTTTCCCTTGTTTATCACCCAAGAGCATTGTACAGACTATTACTCTATAGGGGAAAAAAGCGCGCGCAGTGAGAATTAGGCGCGCGCTTACATAACAATACGCAATCAAATGTTCAGAAAGATGACGACGTCGACCAAAACCGTTAAACGTACATGAGCAAATTAGTTTATAAGAAATGTAAAGAAATTGCAAAATTATAAAACTAAGAATTGAGTTCACCAAAACTAAGGAGTCGTTCAAAAGTAAGTAAACTGCACACAAAAATGATTTTGCAACGAAACATGTTTTTCGTTTTTGACGTCTAATTTGATCCAAACTTGTATAATTTGTTGCAAAATAAATTTATTTATTTTCTCTCTCAGAATTTACACAGTTCCGTACGCAAAGTGCCATTGATGTGATAAAATGTTCCCTAACCAAATGGGCCCACCGGATGGACATTACGACCCGGTTAGTGAATAAATTGTTATCGATTTTTCAAACGCTTGTTTTGTCCGGATTTCCATCTATTCTGCCTGGAATCTTTCGAGTTGTTTTACCATATCTCAGGTTTTCACCCTCATTTTTTCCTGCTTTGTCAACACATCAGACATATATCTTTATATATTTCATTCATGACACTGAACGCATGGCCCATTTTCTGCTGTCTACTTGCCTGCCTGCCTGCCGGCCTTCCTGCCTTCCTGGCTGACCTTCATTCTGCCTGCCTAGTGTGGCGATCTTCCGATGTCTCCAACCTGCTTTCCTATCAAGCTGCGCGTATGATCACATCACAATCATTTCAAACTTGCGATGAATTTATTTTCTTTACTAACACAGACTCCGACGACAAATTTAAAATAGTCCAATCCCTCAACACTACAACTTTTACTGACTTGCGCATCGTCTAATGACGGTCAGAAAACTACTGCAAATATTCCTTTTGCATTGGCATTATAATTCCAATGAAATTTGATGAGACCCACATCTTACGACTTGTAGATTAAAGACCTTTTCTTTCGAGGATTGAATTGTTTAAAGGCCTTTAAAGGTTAAATAGTACCATTGTTTAAAATCTCTTAAAGGTTAAAAAGTACGATAAATCACTTCATTACTTTTGTTACTTGACAATGCCAGCGATTTTTATCTACGAACAAACGTTAACCTCCGAAAAATGTATCCAATTTTCGACGTGTGACGTGTGAGTCTAATCTACTGCATTCTGGGAGTAGCATGGTTTCAAGTCCCCCGTTTTCTGATTGGGAAAGCAATGATTTTGAATGCTGTGTATGATTCAATGGATCGGTTCGAATTTCTAAATTTGACGGTGACCACCATCCGCAAAATGGCACTGAGGTGGAGAAGGAAGAGGAGTAAGAGAAGGGGACAGAATAGAGAAGTGAAGGAAGCAGACTGCATGGCCATAGGGGGGAGGGGGGGAGTAGGGAATAGGAAACTAGAGAAGGGGACAGAATAGAGGAGTGAAGGAAGCAGACTGCATATGGTCATAGGGGGGAGGGGTGGAGGAGAGAATAAAAAGGGGAAAAAAGAAAACAAGTGGATGGCAAGAAATGAGAAGGAAAGAGTTGGATGGGGTGGAGTAAGATGAAAGAATGGGAAGAAAATGAGAGGGGAAGGCAACTGAGTCAGAAGGGAAGAGGAGGTGTGAAAAAAGGAAAAACGAATGTGAAGAAAAAGAAACGAAGGGATGGAAAAGGAAATAGAATGGAAAGAATCAAAGGGAAGAGAGGAGGAAGGAGGAGACAGACAAAGGATGTCGGAGAAAGTAGCTAGAAAAGGGATAGGGAGGGAATGAGGACTGATTCTATGATCGTTGCGGAGAAAAGTAAGTCAAAATTAAGTAGCTTTATGTCGTGATGCTATTTCAAGAAAGGCCTGATTTAGTATCTCTCATGTCCTTGGCAATTCATGATCAACTTGTAAAAATTGAAAGTTCACCTCAGGCAAGGTCAACTTCGACTTGAATCCATTGTTTCGAAGTATGCGAAAAAATTCTTTTGTACTCAACTTGAAGTCTCTTTTTTCTCTTTTTCTTGTTGTAATGAATACCTTGTGTCGGGTTTCAAGTATTTATTTAAGATTTGAGATACGAATCACAATGGAACCTTGAGCTTTGCAATCAAACTGTTCCTAACTATACGAGAATTTTTTTAGTCGTGAATTCATCTAAGACTGAGAGGCTGGAATTTCTGAACATTTTGTTATTCTTTTTAACTTTTTTAGTCTATCTAGTAAATGTTTTCTGCAAATTTCCAAAATCAACCCTGCGAAGTCCTGAGATTCGGAGTTGGAAAACCGCCAAAATATTTTCAGCAAGAATGCTTTAAACTGAGCCCTGAGTACTAACTGGTTTACTAAACATTCCTTGCTAGAAGAGAAAACGACAGAGGCGGACTATCCACAAGCATTTACCCGACAAGAAAAAGACATTTTCTACCGTTATAAACTCAGAGAACACAACGAAACTTTAGTCATACGTAGAACTTTGCGTCGATAGAAAACTGACATACTTTGTGTTTCGACCCAAGGAATTTTCAAAGAACTTGCAGTGAATGATATCTTGAAATATTTTACGATGGCAGAAAACGCGACTGCTGTTATCACGTACTGGGGAGAACCTGTTAGTTCAAGAGTGGTGCGCCTTGCTGTTTTCGCTGGCGTTATAATCGCGTCGTTGTTCGGAAACAGCTTGATTGTAAAGACAGTGTTTTGCGTGCCACGAAGACAGGTACCATTCTCTTACAACCTTGTCATGAACCTCGCAATAGGAGAGTTACTTAACACAATCTGCTTGCCTTTTCTTGTTGCTTATGACGAACTGTACTCCTGGGTTTTTGGCCAGTATCTTTGTCAGATTATCAGCCCAATCCAGATACTTGCCAATTCTGTAACGACCAGCACCCTTGCAGCCATTGCAGTCTACCGAAGTAGTGTCTTTATTTTTCCCAGAGTCATCACCCTCATGGGATTGCCAAAAGGCTTCTTATGCGTAGCGCTTTGTCTCTGGGGATTATCAATTGGTCTCGCCCTTCCCAATTTTTTGTTCAACGTCCAAGTAGAAAGCTTAGCATCTGGAGAGCATTTCTGGTGCATCACTCTCTTTCCCGGAGACACTATTCAGACATTTCCATCTCACGCTTTCAAGATCTTGATGTTGGTACAAAGCGTTGTGAACTTTGTGCTAACTTCATCCATCATGGTTGTTGCCTACGGGATCGTGATGTTCAAAATCAAAGCCACGGGAGTTACACTTAACAGCTCTCGCACAGAAGTGGATCCTACACCAACGGTAGAGGAGATTAGCCTACAAGATATGCGACCAAACGCCCAGCCATCCGCACAACCAACCAACGAACCCGCACAAGAAACCGTCAAAAAAACAGTCAGCATTGACTACCTCGAAGCAGACCTTTTCAAAATGTTTTACGCCATCATTTTAATCTTCATCGTCTGTTATTTCCCATATCAGGTCGTTTTTATGCTGGAATACTTTGGCGTTCTCACTCCACAATGGAAGTACTTCATTTTCGTGAGGAAGTACACATTTCTTTTGACGTGTTTCCCAAGTGCGCTTCATCCACTCTGCTACGGATTGATGACGCAGTTTTATTCTAAAGCCTTTTCGAAGCTTATTCTCTGTAAATAAGTCTGTTACCTGTTATCTATCCGCCTCGCGCCTCATGGTACATAGGGCCTTGTAAATAAATCTATATTACCAGCTATTTCACTACACCAAACAACATGTACTATAGCGTTTATATTCCTAACAATTCAGCGTTCGAAGAATCAGACAGTTAATTGTATCATCACTCTATAATCCCATATAAGCAGCTATTGTATTATTTTCACATTCTCTTTCCTTTCCAAATTAAAGGTTAATTTTCGCATTCTTTTGAGGGAAAACTATGACTTATGGAATCAGTCTAGTATAGTTTAGGATGATATAATTAATCAGTGCAATATAGGACTACATGTGTGTCCAATTTGGAAATAATGGAATTCAAAAAATTCCTCTGACTGCCAAATTGGACTCAGCCTAGCTATCGGCCTCTTCCAATTTTGTCAGTCCTTGGAGTTCTTTTCATCCAATTATTTTCAAATTGGACAGCATGCAGTCCTATTACCTATACCTATTGTCAAAATATATTGTTTTTACAGTACAAGGACACTCGAGTTAACCGTGGAACATTTCGAGTTTTTGTCACCTTTTTAAAATGCAAAAAAGGCATCCCTTGAATCAATCGATTGGAAATAAGGTTTATTTTGATCGCACGGTGTAGTTGAACTTAATTGCTTCATGTTAGAGAATTTGAAACAGTAGCAAGTTGAAAAAGTAGTAACCTGATTACAAAACTCGAAGTACTCATGGTTGGAGTGTCGAACTGTAAATTTTACTCACATGTAAATGAAAAAATTACAAAAACTAAGATGTACAGCACTAGATTTTATTAATGTTACTAAGTATAAAAAAACATTGGATAGTATTCTAGAAGCTTAGTACAAAGTTGGCATTTATACGACGTCCATAAGGAAAATATTTTTTAATGTTAAATATGGTTTTTAAGATTATATTAATCTGTCCTAAAATGTATTGAACGTCTATGCCTGCACCTATTTCGAAACTAAATGTTGTCGGTCGGAGATGAGTGTAAAATATAAAATCTTATACGAGTAACTATTGTAAAAATGTAATAATTCACAGTCGAACAAGATAGTTTTCTTTTAGAATGGAATATGAAGCATGACCTTTGAGTTGTAGAAATGTGATTTTTCGTAATTTAGCCGCGTAAGAGCACGAAAATTCTGCATAGGCTCACATCGCCCAATTCAGATCTTCGACCGACAAAGTGTTGTCAATATATTAATTTTGCATTTATTATCTATAAATAATGTTAGTGTGAAAATAATTGCAAAGTATTGCTTTAAAAGGTCCTTCGTTATAAGAAAAGACAAAAAACTCAGGACTTTCGGGGATTCACATATATCTTCAATCACTTATAAGACTAACTAAAACTATATTACTTGGTGTGAAAACTATATTTCACTTTACCTTAATTGTGTTCACACTGGAGAACCCTAAGACAATGCCAAGAAAAACTCTCCCTCTTGGCATAGTTAATAGAGGGGAATGGTTATGAAACCTATTGTTATCACGTCTTTGCAGTTCACTTTTGATGTTGAAGCAGTCTTGACCATGCACAATGTTTGATTTATGCTCATCCGAAATTGCAAAACAAGTAAACATAAACTTCGTCTATGGGATAATTGTAAGGAATATTCAAATATCTCTTATAAATCTTTAAGTATTTTGAACTAGCAGCCAAAAGAAAGATTTTGGTCTGTTCACTCACAGCCATTGCCAACAATATAAAACGAAGGATTGTGCAGGGTCACGCTTGAAAAAAGTGAACAAAGACATATATACAATAAGTTTCATAACCATTCCCCTCTATTAACTATGCTCTTGGCAAGGGAGAGAATAATACAAACTCTACTCACACGTGGCGTCCACAGGAATCGAACCGGCGACCCGCGACCCATAGGGCTCTTAGATATGGCGAAAGAGGAACGTTGCACTACGAAACTACTCGTAATCCTATGGGTGCATCTTTTTAGAGCAAAAGTTAAGTCTTTAAAAAAATTTTTGCTGATATCAGTAAACAATATAATCTAGATGTTAAAATGATTTCAAGTGGAATTAAAAGTTATTATCAATGGTCAAATGTTGAGGTCAAGAGTCTTTTTGCACCTTGAAACCCATAGGGAATTCCTCCATGTTGGCGGCTGACGTTCGTGATTCTTTGCACGCACATCAAACTCGTTTATATCACATCACGCCCCAAAAAATGTTTGTGTTTGTTCTTAAAAGGCCTAAGTTTGGAGAGTCTCTTATTTCTCTCACATTCTTCAATGTTATTGATACTTATTCTATTCTTATGCGAGCAAAAATCCAGCGCGCGACTACACTTGACTGTCCCGTTGACTTTTCCGTTTTGTTTCGTTTCATGAAGTTTTCACAGGAACTAGATGGTTGTAGCCGTGTAGGCAGAAAACATGTGTTGCATGGAATTTTAAATATATATTAGCGCGCATGTGTTAGACGCTCAGATCACGGAATAATAAATCTGATTGAAGTGTAATACGAGAAATGGGAGGGCGGAATGGTACTTCAAAAGCTTAAAAATAGTAACCGCCTGTTTCTATTTTTTGCAGTATTACAACAATAGTAACTTACCGCTACACCCTCAGTTTAACCAGACACCGTATAACCCTACGGGATATGGCAGGCCGACACCGGTGAGTATCGAGGAATAACTCTCCCCACCCTTATCAGCTCATCCTACGGGATATGGTGGGTCGACTAGCCTCCTTTGCAGCCGCTGTGAGGCGGGAACCGGAAGCGCCTCACAGCGGCTGCAAAGGAGGCTAGGGTCGACCCGTGACAAGAGAATATTAAGTATAAATTTCTCTTGCTCTTGAGTATCGGGGGAAAATTTCCCGCATTCCCTCGACTCAAGCAGACACGTACGACACATTATTGTGTATTACTGACCTACGATGTATGGCAAACTGACTGGATATCGCAGTATCGTAGAATTTGTGCATGCCTTCACGCTTCCGGCTAAAACGCTCTCTCGAGCTCGACAAGTAATCTCGAACTAAAACTTTATCATCCCTTGCAATCTGTCAGCAGGCATAATGCTTAGAGGAAAGGTCGCGGGCGAGGTGGAGTTGTTCCATCTTCCAAATAACATTGCAATAACAAATAACGCATGGCGAGTTTGAATCTACCTTATAGCATGTCAATAAAGGAAAAAAAGATTAGATAAAATAAAAACTTCTCAAGACCTAAGAGGCTAGCTATTTATTCCCAGATATTAGATTTCTACGCTCTTGATAAGAGTTGCTGACAAATTAACCTTGTTGCGCAGATATGTTGACCTCGGATTCGCGCCCACCACGAAGGTAGATTTTCTTTGAATGGTTGCGCAAAAAGAATTTTATTCTCAATAAAGTGAAGTTATGGAGCATCCATCTCTCATAGTGGGTCTAGTGGGTCAGCATATTCCCACATCAGGAGCTCATTACTAGGAGCGTCCATCAAATCCAATTTAACAAAAGATTCGTCATTAGTCTCTTGTTATATCATCCAATACGGTGACCATGTGTATTTCGTTATTTCATTCTCTTGGAAATGATTACTTTGTTTGTGTTCTACAGCATCCTCCTCAAGGTATGAACAACTTGCCTCCACCACTAGGACCTTCATGGAACATCAACCATCACTTTCCACCACCCACTCATCAGGCCCCCCAGTCCTCTACGAATTTCACTACATCCATCCATCATCAAAGCTCCACGTTTGCTTACCAAATGAACAACACAAACCAGAGGAATCAATTCCAACATCCAACTGGTCCTCACCATCTTCCATGTCAGCCACCGCCTGCACCTGTCCATCTCTCAGTCCCGCCCAGCCCGTATGGGCATCATCCATCATCACAGTATATGATGCCACAGATGTTTCCAGGGGGGGAAATGCTTCATCAAGGTTGCCCAATCCCAGGAGGGCCACCAGGTGGGCTGCAAAGTGAGATGCTTTATAATAATAACAATCATTTGGTGGACCAACATCTTCGACACATGCAGAATATTCATTTGAATGTACCCCCTGGAAACCCCAATCGTGCACCTCTCCATCCCTACCATCAGAACAACTTTCAAAGAGAGAAACCCCAGCAGGACACAGGTATCCCACAACATGCAAATAATGTTCCTTGGCGATTCGATCGTCCCGACTCTCTACTCTACCCCCACAAGAGAAATCCTGACCCTGGTGCCAGAGAAATGAACCAAGGAATGTACGACCAGTGGGCACCTGCCCCGTCACCTCAATCATACGAATGCTCATCACACGCAAAAGAGCAAACCCCTAGATCCCAATTACGTTCCCAGTCAGCCAACCCTTCCCGATGGACGCCTGCCAAAAATGTCTTAGAACGTAATACTGCCCCATGCTTTGACGAGAGCAGTGAAGAACTGGCCGAAATTTTTGCTGACAACCCTAACAGGGGCGCTCAAGGAAGTGAGAGCTGCTCGGAGAGATCTTCAATCCTTACGACATCATCTGAGTATGTTTTCAACAGCGATGATGACGGGTTTGATATTTTCCTGAACGTGGACGAAGAATTTGGATCAAAGAGAGTATTTAGTGAGGGGACTATTAATCGTGGGCAGAATCAAGACACATGCCAGAAACCTGTTCATGAGCAAGAGAACAAAACCTGTTCGAAATACTCCACTACTAATAATTATCTAGATAATAATAATTCATCACAAGGTATAAAATCCCCACATGGTCTCACACTCATGAACCAACAAGAGCAACCCCCAGCTGACCAGCTACAAAAGGTAGGGAACTATCTCAAGGGTCTTCTTAAGGTGGATGTAACCCATTGCCATGGAAACCCTCAAAGCAAACCAGTGGCTGGTCAAGAGAGTCGTGCAGGAAGGAAATCTAAGAGTCCGAATGATGGTCCGACAATCAGGTCACTGATCGATTGCCCTATTTATAATAACTGTGAGAGTAGGCTCATGAATAAGAATAGCAAGGGCGGTGGTGAGGAGAAAGCCGAGGTGAGCGTACCGAGCCATGCCAGTAATGCAATCAAGAGGATTAATATTCAGAGGATTACAACACATTTTCGAGTCCTATTTGAGCCAATCCCTGACATGTTTGCAGAGTAATTTATGTAGTTATATCAATTATTTAGTCTTAATAAAGCAATTATTGTCTCTTTTGTTGGATATGGTGTGGTTTTTTTAAGACTAATGCTCATGTTTCGGCAACTCAAAATGGCAAAAAAATCTAAAAATTTTTGTTTTTGTTTTTGGTGTCTGTCAATAACACTTTTAGCAGTGAGAACTCCTAGTGTGCAGACATCAATCGTATTACAGGAACAAACAAGCCTTCTAACCACTATGTTGAAATCATTAATAGACCCTCTTTAGCTTTGGCATAATGTTTTGCCATTCACACTGTCATTCTTTGTTTAATGGTTATGCATGAGGAGACACGTAAATATTGATACAATTCAAATGAAGAATCTTATTGTGGAGATATGTGGACTGAAATGAGAAAATGTTATGTCAAAGCTAAAAGGTTTTATGGTACATATGAATGCATATATTTTAATAGAGAAGAGAAAATAATATAGGTATACTATAGAAAATCACACAATAAAGCTTCTTTTACAGGGCTTTCTTATTCTCACAACCATAATTGACATAATAAAATAATATACAAACAAAAATCAAAATCTTCTGTTCAAAAGGGCCATTTCCATTGCCCCTCAGGGGGAGTGGTTTGGAGGGGTTCCCATGCTTTCCATTCCATCATTTTCTTTGCAAGCGAGAGTTCGTCCTCTGCCTGAAATGGTATGTTTTATCTTCTGTTACTGTCAAATAACTACTTCTGTTCAATTATCATAAAGTCTATTTCTACATTAGTGACAAGTATAACTGTGTAGATAATGTTTTTTGAAGTGGAAAGCTAAGTATTGGGCAAGTCATGCACCTTATAAAATTAACAGGGATGGCTAAAATAGTTCTGTTTTCAATAATATCCAGATAGATGGTGCATTCTGGTCGTGGTCTACAAGTATTTTGGGTACAGACATCTTTTGTTCATTATACCTTATATGGTGTTGTTTGTACCTGAGCTAGACCATAATGCACCTTGTTCATTGAAACAAAAAGCATCTACCAAACATTTATTTTATGGCTTATATAGAACCACTCAAAAAGTGTAAGCGGCACATGCCTAAAGCTTATGCTTCCTCTTCTCAAGTGCTTTACTTCATGTATAATGCATTACTGAACAGAACACAGAAAAGGCTTTTTTTATATTTTGTTAACTATTGTGCAATGTTGTCTAGCTTGGGCTCAATTATCTACTTTTTAGCATGTACCCAAGCTTCATGTACATGTAGACCAGAATCTAGGGAAGGGTCTCAATATTATGTCCATTTTAAATCACCTACCTGTTTGATAACTTCTTCTACCTGACCAGCGGCAAGCTTTTTCTCCAGTGTGCTAATATCAGTTTCCTATAGCAGGAATAAATAACACATCAACTTGATAACAATATTTAAACTCTTCAGCTGCACAGGGTGTAGATAAACTTTGATGTTAGTTAACACACCTTTTCTACTATACCAAGTCTTTCTTTTGTAATCCCTTCTGTATGAGTCCTATATGTTGATTCCTTTGGCATGTCATTTAGAACACCTAACGTCTTGTTGTACAGGGCAATCAGAGACTAAAAACACAAGAAAAATATTAGCAACCATAACACAGGAAGCCCATTTAAGATAAAAGTAACAAAAGAGAAAAGAAAAGAACTTTTTAGCTTAGGCATAATCTTTATCCATTTTAAACCACATGTTATTCTCTTGGGAATAAGATTCTTTGTTTGTGTTGTGTTCATATTCATGTGTTTTCTGTTTAATGCACAACAATCAAACAAAGAATAATATTCAAGAGAATGGCATGTGGTCTGAAATGGGAAAACCTTAAGCCCAAACTGAAAAGATTTACACTCTCTGGTTGCGCTTAAAATGTGTAAAAGGTGTGAGAAAAAAGATTTTTACTGACCTCCCTTGGAGCTTTTGCAACAGCAAGTCCCACAAGACCAGTAGACTGAAAATAAAATATATAGCATAATACTGCATGAATATTCAAATCCCGTGTCACTTTTCGACACTAGATAAATATAAGTGATTCTCCCTATGGAATAAAATACTAAAACTAAATACAAAAAAGATTTTTTTGACTGGTAGCCATCGATAACTGAAATACAACATGCACAGCTCAGATTATACAACTTTTCACCATCACAAAATGATAGCAATTTTTCATAAAAACGGTCTAAAACCTATCTTTAGCTCATAAGCAATACTTCTCCTATAACAAGTACCATGCTTTCCATTGAAGATTTTGCAATTGCGCTAGACGCAGAGACAAAATATTAACAACAACAAGACTTACTCTCTTCAAGTAGGCAGCCATTTTGGAAAACCCCACTGGCAATGCACGATGGGATACTTGACCACAAGTTTTTTTAAAAAATAAAAAATAATATTTCTAGATAAATTTTAAGTAATTTAATGACAAACAAAAATTAGGCCATTATATGTAAAGTTTTCTTGATAATCTATTAATCTATATCAATTTATATTTTTTTTATTAAAGAAAAAAAATTGTTGAATGGAAGACCAAGATGCTTTGCGGGTGTAGTTGCCGGTGGATGATGTAATGCTTCCATGTGGAAACAAAACTCACGAAATTTCTCAAAATTTTCATTTAAATCCTTAAATTCTTTAATAAGAAGAGCATTTGCTAGCCAGACATACTCATCTGCTGTTGATACGGCCCCTGAGATGGCTTCACACGCGCCGGAGCAGCATAATTTTCCCAAAGAGGAGGAGAGAATTTTGGAACTTTGGAAGAAGCTTGATGCCTTCAAAACATCACTAAAACAATCCGAAGGTCGTCCAAGGTATTGTTTAAAAGATCTTAATAAATTCATATCATATTTATGCCTTAGATCTCTCGGATCATTAAAAATTGAGTGTGTTTGGAACCATTTGCTTGCTAGTTGTAATCATACATGTAGGGCAAGATAAATTTATCTTATGCACATGTGAAGCCATGCAAATCTTCTATTTTATTATAGATTAATTTGATGAATAAAAAGGGAATAATCGATCATTAAATTAATGATACAAATTCATTATTCATAAGCTAGTATTGGATTTTTATTCTGTTTGGAAATCTGATTAAAAATAAAGCTTTTTTCATTCAAATATTCTTTGGTATTTATGGATTGTATCTCCAAGTTTCTCGTTTGTTTGTTTGTCTATTTACTAGGTATACCTTCTACGATGGACCCCCGTTTGCCACAGGATTACCACATTATGGTCATATCCTGGCTGGAACCATTAAGGTATTCTAATCACATTTTGTAGCTCAGAATAAGTTGTTGGGCTTCCTGTGTTGAACCCTGAAATAGGCTGGCATTATTTCCTACCAGTACCAGAATGCTTTGCGAATTTTATTTGCTTTTCTTTGTACTGATAATAATTTGTATAATTCACTCTAACCCAGCTATAGTACAAAGTACACATATATTATATTTCAGTCGAGGGAATGACACACATCTGAATTGGGAAACATTACACCTGTTCTAAAACTTCTATATGAAGCCATTTCAAGGTTTATATCTTTTTATCTTTAGGATATTGTTACACGTTATGCTCATCAGAGTGGTTATCATGTTGAGAGACGCTTTGGTTGGGATTGTCATGGTCTTCCTGTGGTAAGATCCATTTAACCAATGTACATAATTATCTGTAAAGAGGGATGGGAATCAAGGGTGGTGTAGTGGTAGTCCACTTGTCTTTCACCTCTGGGGTCTTTGGTTTGATTTCTAGACTCTCCATGACATGTGAGTACAGTTTGTTAGGGGTGTGCCGTATGCATGAACATTAGCCTGGACATTGGCTAGGGAGATATGACAATGACCCTTTATTATCATGCAAATTATTTAATATGTGAAATTTTTATTCCAGGAATATGAAATAGATCAAAAGCTGAATATCAAGGTTAGTATACATCGCAAGATAGGCTTTTAAGGTATTTAAGAGTGACTGTCTGTAACGATCAAGCAAAATTCAAAATCCGTGGCAAACTTCAAAAAATCGATTTCGCTCATACTTTCAAGTTAGTTAGGGTAATGTATCCTAAGAATCGCTGTATAGTTGGTTTGATCAAATAACGCTTTATTATGGAGAAGAATGAAATTTTTCAAACACTCCCGAAAACGCCGTTCGCGACAGTAAATTTTGACTTAAATTTCGCGGCTGCTGGACAAAAAATAAGCAATACTGGGAATTAAAACAACCCATATTCTTGAAGAACAATCTATTGAGTACGATATGCGTGACTTTGGGATCAATTGTACAATTTTAAGATAACAAAATAATTTTATTCGCTAGACGTGTGTTTAGAGTATCAAAAAATAGGTCTTACAAAAATATTCATTCTGAATATGCTTAACCTCTCAGTCGCGTGAAACTTCGCTGGTTGATTATTCAGATGTTGGTCTTTCTAGTGATGTAAAGAAATCTTTGGGCAAATGATTGTGTGTCACGCAGTATGTCTTCAAACTTTGGTCAAATTACTCATTTCTGACCTCTGGCCGCTTTCTATAACAGACAAGATACTAGTGTTTATAAGTAAAATATAAACTCAAAAACAAGCCTAAAACACTTTTATAGCCTTAGATAATGTAGCTGTTTAAGAATTCTTACCTGGCAAACTCTGAAACCTGGAATTTTATGAATGTTTTTAGACACAACATCGATCTGGTTTCTTTCATTACCGACTCGAATTTGTCAACGGCCGAGTGCCACAGGGAGCCCAACCTTTCTTGTTGTGGTGCAAAACACAGGAAACCCAGATTGATTAAAAAATCGTTTTAATTTGTTTTAATGATGATGCAAACACACACAATAAAAAATTTCACAACTATTCCAGTAAAACTTACTGAATTACATGATAATCTATAATATGAATGACTAATAAAGTGGGGAAAAACCTGCAGTAGAACCTTACTAATCAGTGGTAACAGTTCTAAATTGATTCTAAAGAAGTTGAACCGTATACACTACATGTAATTTTTCTGCTCGGCATGTCATCATAAATGATCACCGGCCTCTAAGGTTCATAATTAGTACCGAACAAATGTATGTGACAGAGGCACCCACGACTGATTCGTCAAAAGAGGAATGTCAAAACCTAACCCTCGTGCACGTGTTCACAAAAGCAACCAGGATAGCTTGTTTGTGGTAGCAGTTATAGTTGACGTCATTCTCCAGTTGAGACGTGCAATGCCAGACCTGAAATCCGTCAGCTTTAGACAAGATAACGCTGCCTGTTATCACAGCTCCGTAACCATACTTGGAGTTCAAAACCTCGCCAGGAAGCACAAAGTGAACGTCGCATGGATTTTTCAGGTCCTCAAGGAGGCAAAAGTCCTTGCGATCGCAAAGCTGCTGTACTGAAGAATCACATGCACACTTATCTAAACTCTGGAAATGACATCACGAGCGCAGTACAGATGAAAACCGCTATGGAATCACATGGTGGCGTACGTGGTCTAAGTGTAGCACTGTGTGGTTTATAGATTCCCGGGACATATCCCACAGAGAAATGGGAAGGCGTAAGCCTTGACAATGATGTTATCTTCAAAAAGCGTAACATTGTGGTTTGGAGAGCATACGGCGTTGGAAAAGGAAAAAAGATACCCAACACGAAATTTGAAACAACGAAGACATCGTCAGCTCTAGCCTTACCCACCCTTAGGAAGATGGAGTATTCTGATGACCAGGTTCCAGATTTCTGCGATGTCATACCTAGACAAAGTAGGACATATAAACCAAAGACCACTACAGATTCCCGCAAGGGAAACAGCGATACCGATGATGACACGCTGTTCACCTGTTCCGAAGAAGGATGCGTAAAAACTTTCCAAAGATTTTCATGTTCTGCATCTACTCCAATAAAATCGTGGGTGCCTCTGTCACATACATTTGTTCGGTACTAATTATGAACCTTAGAGGCCGGTGATCATTTATGATGACATGCCGAGCAGAAAAATTACATGTAGTGTATACGGTTCAACTTCTTTAGAATCAATTTAGAACTGTTACCACTGATTAGTAAGGTTCTACTGCAGGTTTTTCCCCACTTTATTAGTCATTCATATTATAGATTATCATGTAATTCAGTAAGTTTTACTGGAATAGTTGTGAAATTTTTTATTGTGTGTGTTTGCATCATCATTAAAACAAATTAAAACGATTTTTTAATCAATCTGGGTTTCCTGTGTTTTGCACCACAACAAGAAAGGTTGGGCTCCCTGTGGCACTCGGCCGTTGACAAATTCGAGTCGGTAATGAAAGAAACCAGATCGATGTTGTGTCTAAAAACATTCATAAAATTCCAGGTTTCAGAGTTTGCCAGGTAAGAATTCTTAAACAGCTACATTATCTAAGGCTATAAAAGTGTTTTAGGCTTGTTTTTGAGTTTATATTTTACTTATAAACACTAGTATCTTGTCTGTTATAGAAAGCGGCCAGAGGTCAGAAATGAGTAATTTGACCAAAGTTTGAAGACATACTGCGTGACACACAATCATTTGCCCAAAGATTTCTTTACATCACTAGAAAGACCAACATCTGAATAATCAACCAGCGAAGTTTCACGCGACTGAGAGGTTAAGCATATTCAGAATGAATATTTTTGTAAGACCTATTTTTTGATACTCTAAACACACGTCTAGCGAATAAAATTATTTTGTTATCTTAAAATTGTACAATTGATCCCAAAGTCACGCATATCGTACTCAATAGATTGTTCTTCAAGAATATGGGTTGTTTTAATTCCCAGTATTGCTTATTTTTTGTCCAGCAGCCGCGAAATTTAAGTCAAAATTTACTGTCGCGAACGGCGTTTTCGGGAGTGTTTGAAAAATTTCATTCTTCTCCATAATAAAGCATTATTTGATCAAACCAACTATACAGCGATTCTTAGGATACATTACCCTAACTAACTTGAAAGTATGAGCGAAATCGATTTTTTGAAGTTTGCCACGTTTTGCTCGATGGTTACAGACAGTCACTCTTAAACTTTAATTTAATCTTTTATTAATCATCTAATCGACTTATTAAAATTAGAGTCCTGAAGACGTTGCCAAGATGGGTATTGCTCAATACAACAAGGAATGCCGAAGCATTGTTATGCGTTACTCAAATGATTGGGAGGTAATTTAGTATTGTTTGTTTTATGTGCCGCAGGACTAAGAACAATGGCTAGTCATGTTTGCCGTGCTGGCCGGTCATTTTGACCAGTAACATTGAGCCAAAAATGAGCTGTGACTGAGTTAAAACTAATTTGGCTGGTTATCATGACTGGTGACTGAATGGCCATTTTTCTTAGAGCTGTGCGAATATAGTTTTATATATAGTTAGTTAGACCAGCAGATGGATGGATTGATGGATGGAATGGATGGGTATATGATTGATGGATAGAATGAATGGACGAATAGATATTCAAACAAATGGATGGATGGACAGACCAAAATAGATGAATGGATAAATGGAAATATGAATTAATGAATATATATGGAGGGATAAAGGGATGCATGGATGGCTATGTGAACTGATTGAATGATGTACATACCAACAAATAAATATAAGATTAGTAGATGAGTAGATGATCCAATGAGTGGGCTTTCTTACTATAAATGTGCCAAACAAAAAAGATGTCAAAGTTCTACATTATTCTTACTAATTTTCACATGCAATTTCACGAAAATTTAGAGTTGAATTTCGCAACTATTAATTTTTGCGATTGCATTAAAAATTTGAGTAAAACTGTACTAATTAGTGTACTAATTTCACAAAATCTCATTTCTCACTTACTAAATTTCTCGATCTTTTTTAAATATTATGAAAATCGTGAAAATTAGTACTTGAGAAAATTAGTAAAAATATGATATTTAATCTTTCTACCTTTTCCCCCCAGGTTATTGTCAATAGGTTAGGAAGATGGATTGATTTTGAACATGACTACAAGACTCTCTACCCATGGTTCATGGAATCAGTTTGGTAAGAGTATGATATCAAGTTCATGGTGCTGATAACACATAAAAGGAAAATAAAACAAAAGGTGGTGTCCTTTTCATCCCAAACTTTAGCTTTTTCCTTCAGGTTATAAGACAGCTTGGGTATACATATTTGGCTCCCACATCATAAGCCCCTTAAAAACCCTCATGAATGATAATAAATCCAGGACCAGTATTTTAAAGTAATGTGATGTTTATTTGAAAGGTGGGTGTTCAAACAGCTGTATGAAAAGAAGCTTGTCTATAGAGGATTCAAGGTACAGTATTTACATACATCTGTTAAAGTGCTACTATGACGAAAATCGCTCAAACTTGGATTCAGCTGAAACTTCCTAAGAATACTCTTTAAAGGTCCAATAATCACTGTATGAAGTGACGAAAGTATGATATTTTTACGATTATTTTTTGGAGTCTGTGACGTCATACACTCAACATCAAACATTGCTACATATATTTCTGAAATGTATGGAGCGATGTTCGATGTTGAGCGTATGACGTCACAGACTCCAAAAAATAATCGTAAAAATATCATACTTTCGTCCTGAATATCGAGAAAACACTTCATACAGTGATTATTGGACCTTTAAAGAGTATTCTTAGGAAGTTTCAGCTGAATCCAAGTTTAAGCGATTTTCGTCATAGTAGCACTTTAACATATTACATTAAGTTAACAGTATGCAAGATAATAGCTACATGTAATGCTCAAGTTTCAAATTCTCTATTCCTCAGGGTAAGCCTCTGTTTTATAAACAATATTCATGCACTTGCCTCTCACCTCTGAAGCCTTGGTTTCAATTCATGGCCTCATGGTTCTCCATTTTTTCTCACTCTAAAAAACTCAAACTGCTAATTAATCCCAATCCAATCTGTAAGATGCAGTAGCTGTGCCCTGCATTAGATTAGGTTGTTTCAGAATCTCATAAAATTTGAAGAAGTCATCTGTGTTACATTATTAAACTACAGTTAGGACTAAAGTTTTCATTGTTTTATCTTGGTGCATTAGGTCATGCCATATTCGACTGCATGTAATACTCCTCTGTCAAATTTTGAGTCCAACCAGAACTATAAAGAGGTGGTGGATCCTGCAGGTCAGTATATTGAAGAAATAGAAAACGTGCGTGCATGCTGTGTGCAGTTATTAAGTACACAGCTAGAGGTTGGCAAAACACAAGAGAAGTGTTAGGAGAAGCACAATGCGTACGTGTAGTGTTCTGCCAATCTCCAAGTGTTTTATAACTGCACACAGCACAGCAAGCAAGTTTTTTATTTCTTTTATGAAATACAAATTACAATATCCATTATTTTAGTTAGGAAAGACACAACTGAAAGTGCACACATGTGCTGTGTGCTCTCATAAAGCATGCGCTCACAACCAATCAGAACGTGACATTTATAACAGCTTTCTTATAATTCTTTTAAATGGACCTTTTCTGAATTTGCTTGAGTGACCCTAAACCAATGGCTCCCATGTAATCACATGTGTTATATTTTATCAAGACAAAACTTGACTTGGTGCCATTGTTTCATGGCTACTCAATCAAATTTGGGAAAGCTGTATTTTAATAATTTAAAACTGGTTTTTTTCTTTTTTTAAATATGTACATCATGTAACATCACAGCATCTCCCGTTAGCTATTGCCTTGTCCAGATAGCAAGCCGTTCCTTAATATAATTCACAGTCATAAGAAATCACTTTACTAAGCTATTTCGTGCCATATATTTACAGTATTTATTAGCTTCCCACTCGACGAAAATCCAGATATCAGTATGATTGCCTGGACAACAACACCTTGGACATTGCCCAGTAATCTTGCCCTGGTAGTCAACCCTGACATGGAATATGTCAAAGTTAAAGGTGATATGATAGTATATGTAGTGCAAAATGAATTTTCTATACAGTCATTGGAACTCCTCCCTTGGTAGACTAATTAAATATATTTATTATTTCTTTACTTTCCGACAGACAATACCACAGAAAGATTGTATATTATGATGGCTGCAAGACTAGAGGCTTTATTCAAAACTCCAGAAGAATACACAGTTCTAGAAAGGTAAAATTGACAAATTGTCATTATTTTTTACAACAGATCAGAGTGGTAGAGTAGAACTCAGCTAACAAACCTGTGGCTCTTACTCAGTAATTAAATTGGAATTTAGAGAACCCTAAAAAACTCTTGAAGCACAGGAGAGAACCACCAAGCAACTTTACTTACATAATTATAGTGGCAAGACCCAGGTTTTAACATGACCACAGCAATGGAAGGAATATCATTAGCAGGCACACCACCTATGCTGTTGATGGTTTTTCCCCCTGCTAAATTATAACTAATTATTGAACTATATGACTAATGAGCTTGGAATTTTTTCCCGAGAAAAATTACCTTGTTGAAGCATATTTACATTACTTTGTTGGCTCATGATTAATAATTGTTTTTATCGATCTTTTGTAGATTCAAAGGTGAAACTTTGAAAGGAAAAACCTACCAGCCGTTGTTCCCCTATTTTAAGGAGGTACAGTAAACTGCATGTTGCATTTACAAAGACAAGCTTCTGACAACTTGTAATGTACAAACATTATATACTAGGCAATCTACGGAAATTAAAGCTAATGGTACCTAACCAACAACCCACCAATGATGTACATACATGTACCACTGTATAAACCTACCACAGGGCTAAAAATAAATGCCACACAACAGACGACATCCAGCCAGAGCTGCTTCAGCTTACAAACATAATGCTGACAAGTTATGCAAGCTAATACTACAAGTACACCTTACCAACAACTTACCAACATCATACTATAAACCTGCTACAGAGCAAAAATAATGGCTGTTCAATGTAAAATATCTAGCCAAAGCTGGTGCTTGTCTGGCAAATTGCCTTGGTCCTTTTGACTGGTTTAAATTAACTGGTGTGATGTCGGAAGTCATGCCAGGCTGTTGACTAGCTGTTATTTTGAACCCTGTACTATAAACCTACCAGCAGTGATTTTGATGTTGTGTTCTTTCAACTGTAAAACTTGCACACAAGACTGGATATGATATCATTGACTTAACATCCAGTTCACAAAAGCCTATCAATGATACTGCTGCAGATGTTTTAAGACGAGGGGTCCTTTGATTCAGACTCTTACATCCATGGCTTCTCAGAGACCTTCAGCTCTTCCAAATAGTGCCTCCTTTCCAATTTTGCACAATTCACTACATGTATGTCTAAAAATGTACTGCTCATTCTCATATGTTAGATGAAGGAGACAGGAGCATTTAGGATCCTAACGGATGGGTATGTCACTGACGACAGCGGTACAGGTGTGGTACACTCTGCACCAGCCTTTGGTGAGGTGAGTTTGAAAAATAATGGTAAGCATCTTGGTGATTAAATGTTTTAAACCCTGATGACATACGGTACAGGCCAGAAGTCTTTCAGGGCTTCTGTACTCTTAAAGTTTGTGTCAAATTAACTCACAAACTGTGGTTCCTGCTTGTGAGTCCTAGGAACCTGCTTCTTCCACCTAATGTTTTAGTATTCCAAGCTTTCAGACTAAAAGTCCATCATCAGAGATAAAAATATTCAAATTACAATACAGAACGGCAGTTATATAGATGTTGGCATGGATGACAAAAATAACACAGCCTTGATAAATTTTGATCATTAAATATCATGCTTAACCTCATCCAATACTTGTTTATTATACACTTATTTCAATAAAGTTAGTCACCAAAAACCTAGAAAGCTGAGATCACTGAGCATCATGGGAAACTTTTCATATCAAAAAAGCATATATATACAAAGCTTTTTTAATACAAACTTCAGCTCAATGATGCTCAGGAGAGGTGAGACTGTAACCAGTAAAAGATTCACAAGTCCATGAACAGTTATCAAGCGGTTGAATGTGTAAAATGAATCTACCCATAATCCTTGTCGGCCTCAGCTTTATAGCTTTTCAGGTGACTAACTTTATTGAAATAAGTGTATACGTATGTACAGTAATCAACATTATTGCCTGTCTTCCAGGATGATTACCGTGTAAGCATAGCCAATGGTGTCATTAAGAAAGGAGGGAAGCTCCCCTGCCCTGTTGATGCAAATGGGAAGTTTACAGGTGAAGTCACTGATTTTGCAGGACAATATGTCAAGGTACAGTATATATTTTTATTGCATGGTTTGTAACCATCTCAGAGTGAGTTAACAACAAAATACATGATATAAATAAAAGGATACTGATTATAAGGAATCTTTCATTAAATACAATTAGTGTGGCCATGATGATTTGAAGTGCAAATAGAGGATTTAGAAGAAAATTAAAGTTTTGGGACATAAAGTATGACCTTGGGTGTTTTATGGTTTTAGGATGCTGATAAACATATCATCAAGTTATTAAAACAACACAACAGGCTTGTACATCAATCCACAGTCAAGCACAACTACCCCTTCTGCTGGAGGTATAGTAGTGAGAGTACTCTATATTATGTCACCTTATTAGGAAATCAAGGGTGGCATTTCAGAAGTTCACTGCCCACTCACACTGGATACTCAGGTTTGCTTCCCAGACTCTGGGTCACATTTGAGTAGAATTTGTTAGGTCTCTCCCTTTTGAGAGTGTTTCTGTGGGTTCTCTGGGATTCAAGAGTAGTATAGTGATACTGTGGTGCACTCTCCTTTCACCTCTGGGGTCTTGGGCTCAATTCCTCATATTGAGTCACATCAGTAGAGTTTGTTAGCTCTCTCCTTTGATTTATGGGTTTTTCATGTGAGCTGAGTTGGTTGGCTCTCTTTCTGACTTTGAGGGTTTTTCCGTTCCTCTGGTTTTTCCTTCCTCGTCTCAAAATCAACCCTAACTATTCAAACTTGTTAGAGCTAGGGGTCATACAGTGTATACCTGTATAGACTGTATAGCAGCTGCCAGAGGCACCTTTCACATGCTTACAGTTCCACCTCATTGAGCTGCGCCACTGCTGTACTTGCGATGGTGATAAGCGATGACAAGTTTTTTTTGTGTTTGTTTTTTCTCCAGTTTTCCTCCCTCCTTAAGACCCAACACGCTATAAAATTCCACTTCAATCTGAGAGTTAACCATGCCCTGACTTTGATTGAAAAAAATCTGATGTTGTTAAAACAGTTTTCCTGTGATGGTGAAAAATCGATGGAGCTATCGTAATGATTGTGCTTTTTATTACTACAGGTCAGATAGCCCATTGATCTACAAGGCAGTGCCAGGCTGGTTTGTCCAAGTTGAGTCTTTTGTTGAAAAGTTACTTGCCAACAATCAAAAGTGTTACTGGTAATAATAAATATATATGAAATATATATTTGTACTGCAGTTGTAATGTATCAAATTGAGCTGTTCCTCGCAGCATATGGAGCAACTTATGCAGCTACACTCTTTTGGGTTCTCGGAGGTAATTTATCTTTTTTTTTTTTGTTCCCCAGGGTACCAGAATTTGTGAAAGAGAAGCGATTCCATAATTGGCTACAGAACGCACATGACTGGAATATTTCTCGTAATCGATACTGGGGTACTCCTATCCCTCTGTGGGTCAGTGACGACTATCAAGAGGTGAGTACATCTTGATAATACAGGTTCATAACCTATAGACAGCCAAAAGGATTGTGTTATTACAATTCCCAACCAGATGCCCAAAACAATACAATACAGTATATTTTACTTTACGATGAAGCAGGTTTTGGTCGGCGCAATCAAGGGGTTTCCATGACATTCCATAGGCCCCTGCCCTTGTAAACTTTGTGTTTTCTGACATTGTCATGGAAACAATTAATTGATTGATGTCAACTGGAAACCTATTCTGTCATGACAGCAAATCGTACGATGATTGGGAAGTGTCACTGTTAATAATCATTAATCAGGGCCATGCTTTGCCCTGTGTGTTGGCTAGAGCTTTTCATAAACTGCAATTTTCCCCTTCACAGTTCCCTGCACCATCTTAAAAGGTAACCGTGTCTTTGCTTCGAAGCAAGACAAACGGTGAGCTTGCAATGATAGAGACCTTTTTTATCACCTTAGACAATTATTCACACGTCTCTATCATTGTAAGCTCACCCTTTGTCTCGCAACAATGCAAAGGCCCAGCTACCTTTCAAAATAGCACAGGGTACTGTGAGGGGGACTATTGTACTAAACCAAGTTTGTGTTCTCACTTCTTTTCACAATGCTAGGTTGTGTCTGTTGGGTCCATCGATGAACTAGCAGAACTTTCAGGGGTGAGAATCACAGATCTTCACAGAGAAAGGTGAGTGTCGATTTTGCTCCTCTTGTAAGTTTGGTAGCAAAAAGCCCATCATAGTGTATGCAAATACATTAAAATCAATCTGGTCATACCTTTGAGCATTGTACTGTAACAATATCACTGAGGAACATAAATATTGGTTGTTGCAGTGTTGATGACATCACTATCCCATCCAAGACTGGTCGAGGGGTGTTGAGAAGAGTCAGTGAAGTCTTTGATTGCTGGTTTGAAAGTGGAAGGTAAGGTTGCAGTGTACTTTAATGGTTACCATGGCAATGCCAAAAAAGTTTAAAATCTCAAAATAAACTTATAAATGCTAGGTTTACATTCAATTTCATGTTTTACAATGAATTGGTAAAGTCTATTGACATTTCGATGGTATTACAAATTCCTCCAAGTTGCATGGGATTACTGTATTACCATAGCTTCCAGGGTAGATAGTGTGCATGCATTCTGTGCGCTCTTGAGATTTATAACAGTCTTTTTATCTTTCTTTTTGCAGTATGCCTTATGCACAAGTCCATTATCCTTTTGAGAACAAAGAAGTATTTGAACAATCCTTCCCTGCAGACTTCATTGCTGAGGGTATTGATCAGACTAGAGGATGGTGAGTCAAATGGGATCTGTTATGATACATGATGATGATACATGATGATGATACATGATGATGATACAAGATGATGATACATGATGATGATACATGATAATGATGCATGATAATGATACATGATGATGATACATGATGATGATGATACATGATGATGATAATACATGATGATGATACATGATGATGATACATGATGATGATGATACATGATGATGATACATGATGATGATGATACATGATGATGATGATACATGATGATGATGATACATGATGATGATACATGATGATGATACATGATGATGATGATACATGATGATGATGATACATGATGATGATGATACATGATGATGATACATGATGATGATGATACATGATGATGATGATACATGATGATGATACATGATGATGATACATGATGATGATACATGATGATGACCATAAATCATTGATGATGATACATGATGATGATACATGATGTTGATACATGGTGATGATACATGGTGATGATACATGATGATGATATATGATGATTATATATGATAATGATACTTGATGATGCCATTGATTAGTAGTGATGACAATGTCAAAACATGACATTCTTTTCCAAGACTCTCCTATATCATTTTATATTTTATTCCAGGTTTTACACATTGTTGGTCATTTCTACTGCTTTGTTCGACAAGCCTCCTTTCAAGAACCTGATTGTCAATGGTCTCGTACTAGCAGCGTAAGAACCACTACCATCTCATACTGCATACAACTGGGCAAACATTTAACAAATATTCAGCCTGTTCATTCTAGAATATGTAACCGGCGGCAAGGCGCTCAGCTATGAATCAGATTGCAAGTGGTTTTGACAAAAGAATTTATTGAAAAATTCACACAACTTTACAATACATGAAAAAAAAACGGGAACGAGATTACAGGATATCTCTAATGAAAACAAGAAAAATATTTACAATGAGATAAAATAAATTTGTAGCTTATCTAAATTAATAGCTAAAAGTTATGAATAGAATACAGTCTTGCTAGATATAACTAGAAACGGAAATACGTAAATTACGTCACAGGTAATTTGAATATTGCATACTGATTAGCAGTGTTTACAATACGCGAGTGAAAATTACTAGGTTGCAAAGTTTAATGTACAAGTCGGTAAACCGTTTAAAATGAACTAAACCAATGGAAAAAGCAATAGGAAAAATTGACTAGAGGTTAACTATGGCTTTAGGTAAGTATTTTAACCTTTGTTTATGACAAACTAAGAATTACACGGTTTACTGAACACGCGGTCGCGACAATGACCTTGAGTGTAGAGTTTAAGTAGCGAACAAATTAAAGGTTGGAAAGAAAAGGTCTTTTATCCCGCAGTTAAGGCTATTTATCGTAGTAAAAAGGTTAAACAAGCGAGTAAGGCGGTAGCGATCCTATAGTAAACGTTTTAAAGAGTTTAAAAGACAAGATACACTCAGCGTGATTACTAAATTACTACTGCGTGAATAACTTTGTACTAAATTACGCGCTAATGCGACTAGCATTACAACAACATGAAACGAATGCTTAACAAATATGTAGAAAATCTAAGCTATAAAATATAACGGCTAGTTAACGATATTAACATAGATTTGTCCTAAATCTATCCTAGGTATAAGTGTAAAAGGCTTCAAAGATTCATACCTTTACATCGTAGAGAATTCCTTGTCTTGATATGTGCAACGTCTTCAAGAACTTTTACTACACTGATTTAAGCTTAGTTTGGGCCTATTTTTATGGAAAAACCTGCATTCTTAAGACCTTACACATCCTATGCAATGTTGCACGCCCTAGGCGCAAACAGGATGTCCCAAACACGAACTTACGTAAACAAGCGCCAAACCTAGGCATGACTCACTGTAATGTAATTACGTACGGAAATTATTTCTTGCTTACGCATTTTCCACGCAAACAGTTAACTAAAGAATTACATTCCTATGTGTACACGAGGCATTCCTAATTAAAAATATAGATTTATGACTAAATAATTACTGTCCAAAATAGTGTCTTTTGACTCTGTCACAAATATAAAAAGTAACCAAACAAAATTCGTAAGTTTATCAGTAGTAGCTTAGTTTGTGCATAAATAATATCCTCGGATTAACTGCAAAAGTCTTCAAAGAACACAAGAGCTTCGACATCACAGGACATCATTTATTGGTTTGTTTCTCCACAGAGATGGAGCAAAGATGAGTAAAAGGAAGAAGAATTATCCAAATCCTGTAGAAATTATTGATAAATATGGTGCAGATGCTCTAAGGTTTGTTAGTCGGTCTAGAATTGATTTCCTCATTTGACACTGCCTTGTATATTGTTAACATTGCCCATCTTTAAAATTTTGTCCTGTGTCGGGGATATTTATTCCCTTCTTGAGAGCAAAATGAAAGAGATACAGAGAGAGGAAAGGAAGGAAGAAGGAAAGGAAGGAAAGAGGGATAGAAGGAGTGAATGAACAAAACAAAGAATGGAATGAAGGAAGGAATAAATAGAGTATATTCCCATTTGAAAGCCTTTGCATAAAGGTATGCTCTTTGTGATTTGATTGATTATTTCTTCCAGGTTGTACCTGATCAATTCTCCTGTAGTCAGAGCAGAGACACTAAAATTCCATGAAAAAGGTGTCAAAGATGTGGTTAAAGATGTCTTCCTTCCTTGGTACAATGCTCATCGCTTTATGGACCAAAACATTAAACAGTTTGAACGGGTAAATACTACATGTTCCAAAAACTATTCTCCCTGTTTCCCCATTTTTTCCTCTCCCTCCCTCCCCCCATTCCTCATTCCCCTTCACTCCTCCCCCTCATCCAATTCCACATACAGTTGTAGACAAGGTTTAGAATTTCCGAAGTATCTACTAAGTAATGGTGAATTTGTATAGGACCACAATGTGAAATTCACATACAAGGAGTCCAACACGCTGGCCTTGAACAACATTATGGATAAATGGATCTTGTCCTTCACCCAGAGTCTTGTTCAGTTTGTCCATGAAGAAATGGCAGGTATGATTGCATGACTTTGTGTCACTTGATCACAAGAGTGTTCTTTGTCATGCAAAGGCTGGCCTGTTCTTTGGAAGGGCCGGGTCGAGACAACTGTGAAAATTAACTGCTAAATTTCAATTTGATCATGGGGTGAAGGCCACAGTCTTGATAGACACTAGTGCTACCCGGCTTGTAAAACGAGATAGATATATTCATTTTATATTATTACCTTCAAAAACATTCAAACATTATTGAACCTTGAAATGACCTCTGGGCTGATCAAAGTCAGGGCACTGCTAACTCACAGATAGGACCTTGAAACAACCTTTGGGCTGACCTAAGTCAGGGCACTGCTAACCCACAAATCGAACCCTGAATCAAACCTAAGACGCCAGAGTTGATAGACTCTGCCCTTGATTCCCTAACCCTGTACAATAGATATTGATATTTTTTGGGTTATTATTTCAGCTTACAGACTGTACACTGTTGTTCCAAGATTAGTGAAATTCATTGATTACTTAACCAACTGGTATGTGCGATTTAACAGGAAAAGACTGAAGGTAATGAAAATGTCCTTTTAAATCCTTATGAATAAAAGATATGAATAGGTTTAATAATCCTTAATTTTAAGTTTTCATGATTTTTCTTGCTTGACAGGGCGAGCAGGGTAAAGATGATTCTCTACAAGCCATACAGACACTGTTTGGTGTTGTGCTCACCATCACTAAGCTCATGGTAGGTAAAGGCCCCCGGGGGTGTGGGGTACTCCCATATATGGACTATACAAGGATGATCCGCCGAACAGGGTATGGTTTTTCGAGCTTCTTGTCATAAACAGGGTATGCAATTTCACTCAAGTTCCAAGGTCTTCCTGAGTTTCCTGTCATATTCAGGGTTTCTACTTTGGTATGGACTGAAACTGGTTATTATGGTCATCAAAAAAACAATATGCGAGCTGACATGATAATTGAAACAGGAACTCATAAACAGGGTCTACAAATTTGTTTTTTTTTTTGTCATAAACAGGGTACCCCTTTCAGAATCCCAGGGGAACACCCCTACCCAAATCCTGGCGGAGTACCCCCCCCCCCCCCTGGGGTAAAGGCAGATACAGTGTAAGGTTATAACAAATAGTCTAAAATAGGGACCCAATTTTTATTGGTTTTATAACGTGTTGGATACCTATAAATACTTGCTCCCCATCAGAGACCTGTTGAAATGCTTATTATTGGGTGTCCATAGTCACTATTTCTATACACGAATACGTTTTTCAGCACACATGCAAACAGATACATGTAGTAAATGTAAATTCATTTCTGTGATTGACTTTTAGTTGTGGAGATATTAGGAACAAAATCTCCACCCCTCCCCTCTAAATCAGGTTTCATAAGATTACCGGTACAAATGTTTTTACCTGGTCCCTTAACCTTGTACAAGATGTAGCTATGTGTAATATCATGTTTCATAACTAAAGCTCTACGTTCCTGTTACTTCAGGCTCCTTTTACTCCTTTCCTGACGGAGCACATCTACCAAAGCATGAAGCAATACATTGTCTTCGATAAGGACCAGTCATACACAGATAGTGTTCATTACTTGATGCTACCAAAGACAAGGTACGGTGACATGAAACAGTATTTGTTTTTCTAGAATAAGGAACCACTTTACTCACTGTGGGGGAGGGGTAGGAGGAGTGTGCCGGGGGGGGGGGGGGGGAGGGGCGGACATTAGGGTGCTGGGTAAGAATGCAGATCCATGGCTAGTATAGAAGTGGGGTCTAGTTTATTGACCCATTTTGTCAAGTTAGCACAAGGAATGAATGGGATTGGGTTCCTTATATCTTTCTTACACTGCTAACTCACTGATTGAACTTGGATGCATGTAGCATGGTTCAATGGAGGGAAGAAAACCGGAGAACCTAGAGAAAAACCCTTGAATCAAAGTAGATACCCAATAAAGTATACTCACTTGTGATGCCACACCTAAGAATTAAGCATGAGACCCCAGAGGTGAGAGGCAAAAGTACTTCCACCCATAATTCCCTGCAAACACACAAAGTTTAGCTCAATTTTTAATTTTTCATAGAGAGAACCTCATTGACGAGAATATTGAGAGAGCTGTTGCTAAGATGCAGTCTACCATTGAGCTTGGCCGTGTTGTCAGAGACAGGAAGACAATGCCTACTAAGGTATAGTTTTTATCCTGTAGTTCTAGTTCTTCTGCAGGCCACAGATTGAACAAAGTGACTGCAAGTGTTCTACGAGCTACACTGTATCTTTCCCTTGCATCGATTCCCAGAGTAGGTCAATGGATCTAATTAACTTGGGCGTAATGTTTTACCCATTTCAGACCACGTGTAATTCTCTCAAGAATAAGATTCTTTATTTGAGTTGTATCCATATTTATGTGTCTTCTCATGTGCAACCGATAAACAAAGAAATAATACTCTAGGGAATGACGTGTGGTCTGAAATGGGAAAACAGTGGATTAGATCTACCGGTATTTAATGGAGAAAAGATAGATCAAAAAGCTAATTCTTACAACAAAACAAAAATGATTATAAATTGGTGACTCTCTATTCCAGTATCCTTTGCCTGAGATTGTGATCATCCATCAAGACCAGCAATGTCTAGATGACGTCATGGCCCTTCAAAACTACATCATGGAGGTGAGTGCTTAAGTCATTGTCGTTTGTTATCAAGTGCTTTTCTGAAGGATGATTTCTGTCCTGTGAATAGGAACTGAATGTTCGTAAAGTCACTGTGTCGTCAGATAAGGAGAAATTTGGTGTTCACCTACGTGCTGAGCCTGATAGTCAAGTCCTGGGAAAACGACTTAAGAAGGACTTCAAACAGGTTTTCCAGGCTGTTAAAGGTAGGAATGACATTGCACTATAAAGGTCCCCAAGGGGGAGGGGGGATGGGATAAACCTTCATATCGATACAGGTCTCTGAAACAGCCTCTGCAGGCTGATCTAAGTCAGGACACGTCTAACTCACAGATTGAACACTGAAACAACCTGGGCTGATCTAAGTCAGGGCAAGGCTAACTCACAGATTGAACACTGAAACAACCTGGGCTGATCTAAGTCAGGGCAAGGCTAACTCACAGATTGAACACTGAAACAACCTCTGGGCTGATCCAAGTCAGGACTCGACTAACTCACAGATCGAACCCTGAAATGACCCCTAGTCCTGAACAAAGTCAGGACACTAAAACACCGAACAAAGTCAAGGCACTGCTAACCCAAAGATTGAATTGGGATTTGGCTTGTTAGTTTTGTGTGGGGGGGAGTAGGAAAACTGAAGAACCCGGAGAAAAACCAATCATACTCGCATCTCATGCTGATCCCAGGAATCTAAAACGAGACCCTCGAAATGCAAAGCAAGTGCACTATGCTACGCCACCCATAAATCCCCTGGGAGGAGAGTGGGGGGGAATAACGAGACCCTTAGAAAGCTCTAAATAAAGCTTTAAGAAAACTTCCCACCTCTGTCCTCTCACACCTCCTTAGTTTCCTGTTCACTACTTTTTTTACGCCTAAATATGTTTCTGTACACTTTTCTTTTCTTTTTTTCGACAGAATTGTTAGACGCTGATCTTCAGTTATTCCAAGACATGGGTGAGTTGACCGTGTGCGGCCATGTCCTCTCAGGTGATGATCTCAAGCTGAGTTACACTTTCGATAAAAATGGTGACCGACCTTCATCCTACGAGGCTCATTCAGATGGCGAGGTAAATCCAAAATCATGTGTATAAATGATATTACCCAGCTGAGTTGACAGCATTCCCCAAAGGGTTTATGTGTCAACTAATTTTGATCAGCATTTTTCAAGCAGGGACTGAGTACTACGTAGATTTGTCTTGTCGATTGAAATGCTCATCAAAATATGATGCTGAATCCTCAATAGCCAATGTGCACGAGCACGAATCTTCGCCCCATGTAAGGGAATCCGGACTTATGGTGGATTCCGGATTCCGGATTGATGGGATATTCCATGGTGTGCCATGAAAAAAAAAATCCGTACAATAACCATTGAAATTACACCTAGCCCGCAATGCCTGATGGGAAGAAACAGTGGATTACCACTGAATATACAATAGCTATCCTGCATTATGACCTCGTGTGTCGATTGACTATACTGTATATTTTATCTTTGCTCCTAGATTTTGATTCTTCTTGATGTGACCCCGGACCAGACGATGTTGGACGAGGGACTCGCCAGGGAGGTTGTGAATCGCATTCAGAAGCTGAGAAAAAGGGTATGGATGTGCATTATTATAATGATGGTGGCGATCTTATGGGGGCAAGGGGAGAGAGAAGGAGATGTATTGGACGCAAATAGATTTTTTTGTAGAAATTTGTACTGGAGCTGAAGTTGAAGCATAAACAATTAGATTTCTAACGGCTTGAGAGGGGATTCTTGCGAAGAGTCAAAAAGAAAGAAAGGAAAGGAAAGCGTAAATGGAAGAAAAGCAGAGAGAGAAGAGAAAGTGAATGAAGAGTCAGCGAGAAAAGAAAAGTGGGAAATGAAATGAGAAGGAGATGGAATTTGGAAGCTATTACTGATATGAACTCGGAAAACAAGAGAAAAGGGAAAAATAAAGCCTTGCAAGTCAGGAACACTTGTAATAATGTAATATAATTATAGTAATATTTTTTCCCCTTCCAACAGGCTAATCTGCTTCCAACCGATGACGTCACAGTTGTCTACGAGGCCCTTGCAGCACCACAACACCGTTTGGGTGACATTATCAGTGCACATCAGGAGTACATTACTAGCAGTATTAAACAGCCCTTACTAGCTGCGCCTTTACCTCCATTGACTGAAATTATTCATGAAAGGACTGAGGTAAGATATTCAATTTTCACTACAAAAAAAAAATTATCTAAAGCAATATCTTCAACGTCACTCACAAACATTATCTATTCATCCCATTTGGATTTTGAACCAACTTGTGAGCTTCAAGTCAAGAGGGCCAAAACTTGCATTTTCTCTCAGAGAAGAGTAAAGAAATGGCTCAGAAAATTAGAACTTATTTTTCTATAACTAGTTCATGAGAAATTGGAGAAGATAATGGAGATTTTCCATGAGAAAAAACAAGTATTTATCTGAAGTGAGCTCTTGAAACATTTTAGTGGCTTGAACGTCACTCACAAAGATAATTTATTCATCCTGTACGAATTTTCAGTCAACTTTGAGCTTCATAATCAAAAGTGCCAAGACTTGCGTTTTCTCTCAAAAAAGAGTAAAGAAATGGCTGAAAAAATTAGAACTAATTTTCTTAAAACTAGTTGTGTAGGAAGTGGAGAAGAGCAAGAAGATTTTCTATGTGAAAAAAATGTATTTATCTGAAGTGAGGTCGTGAAACATTTTAGTGGCTTCAACGTCACTCACAGAGATAATTTATTCATCTCGTACGAATTTTGAACAAACCTGTGAGCTTTAAGTCAAAAGTACCAAAACTTGAGTTTTCTCTCAGAAAAGAGTAAAGAAATGGCTCGTAAATTAGGACTCATTATATTAAAACTAGTTGTGTAGGAAGTGGAGAAGAGCAAGAAGATTTTCCATGTGAAAAAAATATATTTATCTGAAGTGAGCTCTTGGAACATTTCAGTGGCTTCAAAGGCTCAGTGCCTTCAACGTCACTCACAGAGATAATTTATTCATCCTGTGTCGAATTTTCAACCAACTTGTGAGCTTCAAGTCAAAAGGGTCAAAACTTGCGTTTTCTCTCAGAAAAGAGTAAAGAAATGGCTGAAAAATTTGAACAGATTTTTCTAAAACTAGTTCATGAGGAATTGGAGAAGGGAATGGAGATTTTCCATGAGAAAAAACTGATGTATTTATCTGAAGTGAGCTCTTGAAACATTTCAGTGGCTTGAACGTCACTCACAGAGATAATGTATTCATCCCGTATGAATTTTCAACCGGCTTGTGAGCTTCTCAAAAGATTCTAGGACTGGTATAGTAAAATTATAATTTTCTAAAACTAGTTCTGGAGAATTGGGGTAGAAGATTAACATTTTCAACGTCACTGTGAGATCATCTAGAAATATAGAGCATTAGTTATCATTAGTAGTATAAAGACAGGCAGGACTAAATGTTCTTTTGCCATCCAATTAACAGGTTAAAGGAGAGCCGTTAAAGCTGTGGATCTTACGTGGACATAAGAAAGCAGACAGCTCCACTAACCCCTCCCCTGTCTGTCGCTTTGTCAACGTGGAACTGTGTGGGGTGGAGCCTGGTAATGGGATCAAAAGTCGAAGCGCAACAGTGCTGTTAGAAAACCCTCAAGGAGATTTTGAAATGAGTATTGAACGACTTCAGAACCAGGTGAGAAATGCACACAATCATGATAGTGGTGACGACGATGGTTTCACAGTTGCAATGATGATGATAATGATGATGATACATGATGGTGATGATACATGATGGTGATGCATGATAATGATACATGATGATACATGATGATGATGATACATGATAATGACAATACATGATGATGGTGATACATGATGAAGATGATGCATGATAATGATGATGATACATGATGATGATGATGATGATTGATAATCATACATGGTGATGATACATGATGATGATGATAATGATACATGATGATGATGATGATGCATGATGATGACAATACATGATGATGGTGATACATGATGAAGATGATGCATGATAATAATGCATAAATATATGATGTAATGATGGTGAAGTGACGCCTCGAAGGCTGTAATAATCATAATGATGATCGGTTGTGATGATGATGATGTCACGATTAGCGATGATGATATAACGATGATAGAGATGAAAGCGATGTCATTAAAAGAATTGTCAGAAGTGAACCTATTTTCTCCTACAGGTAAAAGCAATCTTTTGTTTGGATGGTAAGAAGATTGAGCTGTCAACCTCACAATCTTGCGACAAAGGTTAGTTTCTGGGTGCTTGCATTGCTTGCCAAGATCTTATCAAGTTTATTCCTATAAGAATAGAGATGCGCGCGTAGACTCATACTGATTCTTCTAGCCAACATGGGTGCCACGGGAGAAAGGTCCACGGTTACAACCCACCGTAAAAATCAACTTCCAAATTCCAACTGGAATACAGTGGACGAAGAACTATTCTGTAGAAATGCCGCAATCTCGTACCCAGAGCCCTTATTTCTTACTGCGCATGCTCGACGAAATAATTGGGCTCTAGAATACTCCAATATTTCCTGTGCTGTGATTGGTTCTCGAGAACAAAGCAAGATACCGGAAGTAAAAATTACAGTAGTAGGGAAAATAAACAAGATGGCGTCTCGAATTAAGTACACCAAAAAAGCCTGTAGGGCCGGATTTTTCAAAGTGTTGTCGGTTTTGTAATGGAAATTGTATTGATGTCCATCCAATAGATATTTTCGGAGTTAATTTAACTGAAAACCATCTTCAAAACCTAATTTTCCAAGCGCAAATTCACATGCTCGTTGAACATCGTCCGCCATTTTGAATTTATCTAGTCTGTCATAATGCGCATGTGCGAGAAACCCAGAATCTGGGTCTTCCGGTTTGGAGTTTTCCAGAGCCCAATTATTTCGTCGAGCATGCGCAGTAAGAAATAAGGGCTCTGGGTACGAGATTGGAAATGCCGCTGTTAAGTCCCATTTATAACTACCTATCGTTTATACCAGGGTCACTAATTTTATCCATTTCTCTATCATGATTCCAGTTCTAAAGCCTGCAGAATTGAAGAAAATCCACGGGACTACACTCTACGCGTTTGCTAGGAAGTAAAATAAAGAATCTAAGTATTAACAGGCATTCATTGATCTGGTGAAATACTTCAGAATTTGTTTTTATTCCCTGTTAAACGGAAATCGATAGTAACTCGTTCAATACAGCTTCAAATCGATGTAGCACCATCCCCTCACCTGCTCCTGTTTCCCATCCCTTACCCTACCCCGCTGCTCAAAATGCAGTTAGATTATCCTACATAACATATCTCATAGCTTTACCGCGGAGCTTATAATCGTGAAAAAAGGCTTTGTTAAGTTTTGCTTGTTATCAGAGCTGAATGCTAATGAATTATAAGACGATAGTTTTAAAAGATTAACGAGTTTTGAAATATTTTCAAAGATTTGTAAAAAAAAGAGTCCGCTACCGAGAAGTTGCTGTATTTCTGAAGAAGATTATTATGACGAGCCCACAGTTTATTGGATCGTAGCGGTTTGTAACATGCGCAATAACATTTTTTAGCCCTCATAAACCAAACTTCTGGACACGGTACACATGTGAGTAGATTTTTCTAGGTTTCTCCCTTGTTTCAAGGATTTTTTCCTGGTTCTTCACTGCTCTGACTTAGATCAGCCCCGTGGCTGTTTCAGGGTTTAATAAATAGACCTCTTAACTTTAGGCGTAATTTTTTTCCATTTCAGACCACGTGTCATTCGCTAGAGTATCGTTTCTTTGTTTAACGGTTGCACATCGGAAGACACATGAATATGGATACAACTCAAACACAAAATAATTTATTCTCGAGAATGACATGCACATCGTCTGAAATGGGAAAACATTGCCCCCCAGGAAAAAAAGTCTATCGAAGCTTGTATGCATAGACCCCTAGCACTGACTCCCGAGAGGAATTGTTCTGGGGCACAAGAAACAATGGATTTTTTTCCATAAGAAAAAATGGGCTATTGTTTTTGTTCTCCGGAACAACTCCTCTAGGAAATCAATGCACGGGTTATAAGTAGTGTGTTTGTTAATTATTATTATTTCAATAGTTTTTTTATTGTTCACTAGAGTCAGGGGTGCTTCTCCTACAGTACTCCACGGCCAACGTGCACCCCTGTACGGGTAAATAACATAGCATACAAGGCATAACGAGCGATAGCATCCCAAGAACACTCCAGCGGCAAAGACAACCGCCATCTGGACCAGTACAAGAGCAGGGGTGCTCAGCACAATGTCCTTCGCTCTCGTCATCCTTCGTACAGTGATAAAACAAGGCCTTCACGCAACACATGCATGTACAGCAGTCGATCAAATCCTGACATGCGCCCTGGTGTTTGAACGAGTCATCGCAAGGATCCACGTCCTGGTACTCGAGCTGTTGGCAGAAATTAGTCGTGACTTCCGGAGAGACGACAGTCGTGCTTGTCAGGATAACAGGGCGAGCAGATAGAATGTTGTGAGCCGAGTGAAGACGTTCATGGAATTGGAATCGTTTATTAAGATATGCAAAGTACCTCAAGGGGTTTGCTTCGGCGTGTTGTCCGCGTCGACCCGTGGAAGAACTCGTTTTTATGTTTCCCGTCACTGGCAACGACTTACTTCGTTTCCCCTTAATTTTAACGATTGCCTTTAAAGTATTGTTCGAAGCTTGATTACTGTAGCGGCTACAGCGTTCGACATTGTTTTTATGTCGCAAGTCAACGTCTTTGCTACCCTCGCTTCTCTTGCCATCTTCTGTATTGCCGAGTAACTCCTCCAAGCTGCCTTTTCTTAGTTCTGGGCTTGAAAAAGTTCTTGAAACTTTTGTTTTATTATCTAGTATATCAAACGAATGAGGTCTTGGGAACGCAAGCCCTAGAAGAGGATTCTTTGCGGGCGTTTCTTCTCTTTGTAGCTGAGGTATCCTTGGGTTGTAAACTGGCGCCATGGTTGTCAGTTCAATATCTTCATTTCCGCGCTTTGTTTGATTTTCTCTTGTACTGTCGTTTGCATCACGATTCATAATTTCAAGATGGCGATGCGGTGTTGATAAACTGACATGAGATGGCAGTTGTGATTGTTTTTCTCCTCTTTTGTCGGTTTTCGGTTCCTCTCTTTGTCCCTTGTAGTTGACAGAACGTTCCTCTCTTGAGGACTGTTTTTGCATTGTTGGTTTCGCTATTCTCTCCCGTCCGTTTTCTGTTTTACCATTTGGTACCCTCGCCTCAGCTTTTGCTCGATTCATGTTCAAGTCTGGTTTACCAGCTACCCTGTTCCTCACGCGTGGGTCTTCCCCCATCGCTTTTCGCGCAAAGTTTTGTCTGTTTTCCATCCCGTTCGTTAATATATCTTCCCTTTTGTCTGCCAAGGCAAAGTTTACGTTTCGTTCCTCCTGTCTTAGAACCATCCCGAGAGGTTTAGGCTGATCAGTTATCACCGCATTTTGACTATTCCCCGGTAAATCGTTGGAAATCCCTTGATTCAGATACGAGTAGCTACTCGGTCTTCCCTCGGAAATCTTTCGCCTCCCTTTCGAAGTAATACTCGGTTGTGTGCGACCTGTTGATCCAGAATTACTTGGAGCATTCTTGCTATGAATATCAGTAATTCGGGTAAGATTGCTTTCGTCAGGATACCTTGAACTGTGGGTGATCAACTGACTATCACTGACCAGTCTTGTTCTGACTCGATTCGTCGAACTAACAGTCAAACCTTCTCCATTACGTCTTGCAGTATCTTGAAGCGTGACCCTCTTATGGCGCTTAGCAAGTCTTGAATCGTTCGTGTGTGAGTTCTGAGAGTTAGGATTGCCACTACCAGTAGTAGATGGGTGCCTTGTCTGTGCCAAGGAGGCGTTATTATAAACAAGGTCACAGTATTCCCTGCCTAAAGTCTCTTCCGTGTTGATGTAAACGTTTTCATCTGCTGTTTTGTCGCCGCGTGGAAGATTCTCCAGAATCGAAGAGTCGAATTTTGAAGCCATTCTGCTTGTTTCCTTATTGACAAGAAACTGCAAACAACGCATGAAAATTTGATGTTAATAGAGTGTAATGATTTAGCTGGTCATACTCTAAGCTGTCATGGTGTTTTTTAAACTCCTATACTTTATTACAATGGTATCTTGGAATATAACCGCTTTTTTAAACATATTACAAGCACGGAAAGTGAGTGGGAAGGTGCGCTGTATTCATTTGTTCATGCAGTTCAGTGTGTGCGCAATTCATTTCACAAAAACGGTCCCCATCTCCGTTCTACCCAAGGGGCAGTTTGTTCCTTTTCTCATTCGTAAATACCACTGCGTTTAATGACTAAGGACTAATTTGCACAGGCTTAGCCTCGTTTAAGAGCAAATCATTTGTAAAAGTCAACTAATTTAAAGAATGCACAAGTTATTTAATACCAATGTTTCAAATCTCATGGAATATTAATGCTATCTATGAATAGCTGACTTGTAAACGAGGCTAAACTTGTTAGAATGAGTCTGTGGTATTTAAAAACAGCGGCATGCATCGATGCGAAACTGGTGTATATGCCGTCTTCACCACAATGCATTGCGGTTTCGAGGGTGAAAACCGCATTTAATATGCTGAAGACTAATAATAATATGTTAAGACAACCAGAACTGATTAATCAGTATTTTACAGATGAAAGCAGGATTAATACTGAGACCAAGTAACAAGCTGACAAGCAACTTGTATATTCACATCAGACTAGGCCTAACAACGTAATTTCCTTTTAGCTTGAAGCATGAGGTAAAAGGTAAAAATGTGATTTTTGCGTATTCTAGCCAGAAAAGTAATTCTGTTCAATCTCAAATCGCCTATTTTAGATATCGGACCAATATGCGTATTCAATTGATGAAGAATTGTGGGAAATGTGAAACTGGCCAATTTGGGCCACATCTAAATTCCGACTCTCTTATCCAAAATTTATTATTTGTTCCACGTTTAAGTTAAAACAGAGATATCAACAAACCTGTCCTTCAACACGTTTATTCGATGAAGTACCCTTGGTATCAATGTGAATTGAAGATACTTAAGCACCCGTTCATTGAGTAGTACTTGAGATACACTATTCGTGGTTCGATATTGTCATGACTGTGACTATCATTCCATCTTTTTATTATCATGGAGTGTCGATTAACGTTTAGATATTACAGTATATACCATTGATCATTTCTCTAACAGGTTTCAGTTGTGTCCTAGTAACCATACGAGTTCGACAGACTATCATTCCAATCTATCTCCTTATCATAACGTAGTCCACATGAGTAGCATTTAGTATTAGAATATATCATTAATCACGATTTCGCAGACAGGTTTTCCTTACCGATTCCATGCGCTCTCGAGTTTGTCATGCTTTTTCTCTATTTTCTTGAAGCCTTTTGGTTGGAGATCGAATATGGTGACATGGTTTCAAAAAGTACGTGTGTTTATCTTCCGAAAACAATTTCCGTGTATTGTATAATATTAAAAATTCCTGTTGACTATAAATACGTCAGGAATATGTCGTGGGTTTAAGAGCTTTGGTAATTAAAATTCAATCTAAAAATCCTGTTAGGAAAATACTCGATTGACGTCAGATAATAACATTATACATCTCCAAGGTTGCGCCGAATAGCTTGCTAAAAAAAATCCCCACACATTTACCTTCAAAATCGAACTTAAATTTCTCTGGAGGCATCGAAAATACGATAACTGTCGTTTCCGCTACGTTGACTACGAATTGAAATAATAAGAATGACGTCAAGTCTTCGAGCTGTCTGAGATGTGGTCACAATGAATGCTCCTGAATGAATCCGGGTCGTAAATAGATAATGCCAAATTGTTGAAATTTTAAACCTAGGTTTTCAATGGAAATGATACTCGATCATTACTGGGGTATCCGTATCCGTATCAGTTAGGGTGCTTCAAACGTTCAACATGTCGGCAAAGGAAAAAGTAATGATTGTTTCAAAGTTAAAAATAGAAATGTGTCTAGATATTAAGGTGTCTCGATGGTGTGACGCGCACACAAACGTGCGCAGTGGGAAAAATACAATGAATTTCGTGCTTTTGGCCTTCTACTCTCTAACTTTTACCATGATGAATATAATAACACTACTAATTGATAAAATAAATAACTGCCATCGAAGATTCAATATTGACTCTAACCAATGCGAAGTATGTCATGCTTTCTGCGTAGCTACAGTTTCGGAAATTATTTTTAAAGTTTCTTAAACCTAATTTTTGGCTTCTAAAAGATTCGGTATTTAGTCAGTAGGCAAACTTTTGACAGTCCCGGCCCTGATGTATTTAATAATTCGCATGACAAATTATATTGTCATCAAAATAGTATTTCTCGCTATTGGCTATGGCAACATGGAATATAATGTCAGATTGAGTCTTGTTTTGAATGAACGTTTTAGATCTGAAGACGCTGATCCAAGCGATGTTCGGTGGGTGCTTATGACCTCCCCGGCATTCCTTCCCAGCATTTTGCGAAAAAGTTTACAGAATCTTACAGGTGAACCCTCGAATTAAGGTCCACGCGACTCTATTTCAAGTTGCAACAACATTAAAGACAACAATTTGTCTCAGTTCTTGGATAAGTTTCTGTTGGTAGCTTACCGGCATCTTTCCAATCACTACTTAAGCTCTTTCGATTTCTCTCGAGGTTTTGTTCACTATATTGAATCCAGCATGTCATCAGCCATGGCTTTTGGACTATAGCAGCAATAGCATTCGATGTATAATGATATAAAATTGTAGTCAAGATATGTGCTTACATCAGTAATGCTCAGTCAATCATCCATGGAGGTTCAGTATGTTATTCAAGAGAACCACTTGTTTATTGCGTGTTATAGGAAGCTAAGGATAATGTATACGTGTCGAAACGTGCGTCGACGTCAGCGTTAATGAAAAAAAAATTTTTCTCAACGAAAATAATTAAGAGTGCGTAAACTGATTTTGTAACGCGTTACCTGAATGCACAACTATAGTAATCAACATCGATAAATGTTATACGACAACGGCCTCTTAAAATTAATATTCGAGTAGTATTTGATAAGATAGCCAGTCCAGGGTAAAGAGGTTTATCAGGGTACAGGGCCGGGATAGTATGATCCGGATACAGGGGAAAGTATGTTCAGGGTACCCTGAACATACTATCCCCTGTATCCTGAACATACTATCCCCTGTACCCTGAACATACTTTCCCCTGTATCCGGATCATACTATCCCGGCCCTGTACCCTGATAAACCTCTTTACCCTGGACTGGCCATCTTATGTTCAGGATAGTATGTTCAGGATACAGGGGATAGTATGGTCAGGGTACAGGGGATAGTATGGTTAGGCTATAGTCTAGTCAGAGTATAGTCTGGCCAGAATACAGGCGATGGTATCGCTAGTACAAGGGATAACCTGTTTAGGGTATGGGGGATAGTCTCGGATACAGGGGACGGCGCGCGTAGCATGGGAAATCGGTGCAATATACTACTAGTATCAATATATAGTTACTTTCTTTTTTGCCGTTTTAGATATACTTATTTCAATAAAGTCAGTCACCAAAAACCTAGAAAGCTGTGATCGCTGAGAATCACGGGGAAATGTTTTATATCCAAAAAGTAAAGCTTTTGACAAAAACTGCAGCAGTTGAGGATGCTCAGAGGAGGTTAATTTGTAACTGGTAGAAGATCTCAAGTCCATCAACAGTTATCAAGCGGTTGAAACATGTAAAATGTATCTACCCATAATCCTTGCCGGTCTCAGCCTTGTAGCTTTTCAGGCGACTAACTTTATTGAAATAAGTGTATCAGACAACTTTATCATTCCTGACAATACCTATCAAATGGGTGCACCATTTTTGTAGACATGACGTCCACCACGAATAAAACGTACTTGATATATGAGATTATATCTTATTTTTCTGAGGTCTTTTGATTGTCATTGTGTTATATTGCCCCTAGGCTTTGATCCCTACACGAGCTTTCATTCACAAACTACACTCGATCCCTGCTTCCTGAAGTACTTGTAAATGAAATTGACAAATTACCGAAGATTTTCGTTTGTAGAAGGAACAAAGACCTTGCTATTGCAATTGTTCGTCATTATAGTAACTGCTTTTCAGATTTCTTTCCGGCAGAATCAATTGAATCATTCATAGTTCCTCAGTGTCACGTTTGCGAATTTCTTGCACTAGCGGTCAATGTAATTTAAAGTGTTTTAGTGTCATTGAGCCAAAATGAATAGAATTCTGGAAACGTTCCTTCAAAAACTTGGCTAAATCGACACTTGGTCTTACTCCATGAAAATTTGAACAATGATGACGAAAAACCGGGTTTCAAAAGTAACTAACGAGATGATATATAATTTCCATTTGTCGCAGAAAGGATTTTGCTCGCTTCCGGCTATAGCTTCGGCTCTACTTTTCGAAATTAGCATATTAAATTCAGTATAAACCCTTTTTAGTACGTCTCCGTTTTTGTTTTGTTTTTTTTTCCTTTTTTTTTTTTTTTTGTGTGTTTTTTGTTTTTTTTTTTGCCCTGAGGCTGACCCCTTTTGAATTACGCTCTTTTATGCGTGTGTTCCCTACGTCATAGTTTCACGAGAAAAAATCTATTCCTATCGGCCGAATTTACTAGTAAATGTAATATATTTGATCTTCGTTTTAGATGATATGATTTATTTTATTGGAAGGTGAATGCAGAATTCGAAGAGCTGAATGTTGATAGAAAAGTTCTCATTAGGTTCGTTTTGTTTTTGCATTCAACAGATCAGTCCATCTCCTTGAACCAAACATTTCATTTTCCAGTTTAATTTAAGTATTTTTTTACTCTAATTCCTATTGGTTTTTTTTTTTTTTTTTCAAATTAGACAACTTACTAGGATTAAAATACTCATATGTGAATCATGAAGCATGTTCGAAATTCTCTTCAAATTGTACGGTGAAGAAAACAATTAATCGCTTTTAGTACTGATTTTTTTCAAAAGGATTGAATTTCCGTTAGTGGAAAAATCTACGAGTTGTTTTGAAAATTGATAAATAATGCTAACTCGTTAGTCTATTCAGATGACAGTTAAGAAAAGCTATGTTTGATGAATATTATAGAAAGATATTAAATAAATACTTTGTGGACAGGGGAGAGAAAGAGTGTATTTAACCGCTATTTTCTGTAACACATAAATTCGTACTTTATTTAGGTCGATATACTACAAGTGGAAAATGAGAATTTCTAGTAAAATACAAGGAAAACCCCCGTTAAATAAATCTTCAAAAACATAGTCCAGAATGTGAAAAAATATATATTTATATAAGGAAGTTATTGATTTACCTTAACGAAGGATTGGTTTGAGCTTGGCAACTCTCGAAGAAAGGATGGTGTCTGTTCTCATCATTCCCTTGCTAAGCTTGCGTGGCGTCAAAACTCCTCTCTTTGCATATAGAGAGTCTTGCTCAAGTTGACTTTCAACTGGTGAATGACGTCAAGCAATCTTCAAACTGTCTATTTGGGTCAAATGGAATCGAATGAATTTAACATGGAACTGGCTCAGAAATTTATGCTACTTTTTGTAAACACTCACGCAAATAAACCTCTCTTCGTTGAACCAGGTGATTTCACTAATCTTGTGGGAAGGTGAAAACAGGAATATTCAGCGAAGTTAGGTGACATTATTTGTAAATCATTTCCTCTTCCAGTCAGAGTTATTAAAGGTTAACTAAATGTTGGGAAGGTGATAGATAATAAACGCCTAAAATAAAGTAATTTTGCCTCTTCGATCGCGAGAATAACTTGAGAAGAAATGTAGACGATAAAATGTTACCGTTTTCGGAGGGCAAATAAAAAAGACAAATACCGCGATGATATTATGTAAAGTATTATTGAGATTAGATTCCTCGTTTTAATGTTAGTGGTAATAATCAAATATGTAATTTAAAGCCACGCTGCCTGTGACAGTAAAGTACGTACCGCTGTTTGAGTCGGAACTCCGAAGCATAGAAAACAAGAATTGTCGCAAAAAAATACTGTAATCGTGTTAATAAAAAATTCGATTTTTTTTTTTTTTTTTTTTTTTTTTTCAAATCTTGCCACCATACACAATGATTCGAATCGTGATAAGTTTGATTATACGTTTGAAGAATGAGTATAATTTATTATTAAATGTTCTTCTGCTCAAAATTCAAAATAAGTTAAGATTAGAAATATTTTCAGAATGATATGATGTGACAAGCTTAGCCAGTCAATGCTAGCAGGTTTTTAAGATGTTTGAATGAATATTTTTGACTAGTTATAAGGAGTACGTCTGCTATAATTCCAAGTTTAGACTAGAGTTGTGTATTTAATAATTGGCTGTCAATTCGAATTTTCCGTTTCAAATATCAGAAATTAAATAAATGGGAAAGAAATTTTAAAAAGATAGAAAGGTATCGGAAAGAAAAGAAAAGGAGAAAAATAATAAAAAAAGAAAAGATGAGAGAGAGGAAAAATATAGAAGGAAGAAAGGAACTCAAGATACGAAAAAAAAAGAAAGAAAGAAAGAAAAAAAGAAAGAAAGAAAGAAAGAAAGAGAGAAAGCAAGGAAATAAGGAAATAAAGGAAAATTAAGAATAGAAAAAGATAAATCATGCTATGAACGGTCATTGAACGGATGGATCAGCAAGCGCGTGCTTTCAATTGAACAGTGATGCATGAGTTTCAATTTTTGGCTACTCTATTTTGTTTTTTATAATCATGTCGAAACGACTACGTTAATGCATTGAGACACATTCGTATGTAAAAATACATCTTATCAGATCTAATTCAGCTCAGAATAGTTCAATACGTCTATTTTTATAAAAACAATTTTAGTATCAACTATTTTTAAAGGACTTTGTTCGCTGTTTTAATACCTTTCACTGACACAACGAGTTTCAAAATCGTAAAATATCCTTAGATAAATGAAAAACTTCGAACTATCGCTTTAAACTTGTTAAAACCTATTCTGGTAGTGAACATTACAATATCCAAATATTTCAATATTTATTTTAGTATTTTTGTGTAAGTGTTTTTGAACTACATTGTTTTTCTCAATATTTATTTTGGTTCCTCCATAGACTCGAGAGTTGTTTTCATTCATCAATTGTATATTTATTCGTGCTGTTTGAAATCCTTTTTTCATCTTGTTTTTATCGTCATTATTTACTCGAGCCGAAAATTGCGTGGTAGTATCTTTACTTCCTTGTCGTCAACGTCTTTGTCTTTAAAAATGTTCTATATATCCGTGTCATCTCCGTCATATTTATCGTGTTTTTATCTTGTGTTTATGGTGTTTCTATAAATAATCGGCGTTGTGGGCAGTTCGTGATTTATGAGGCCAGGCTCTGAAAGGGGTAAAATGGGACCTGGAATTCGCCATTTTCGGGCTGGGAAAATGGGATGTTATGCACTGGGAATGAGATCACTGCACAAAACAAGAAAAAACAATTAAAATGGGCTTTTGTCAAAATGGGGCTGGGACTATAGGATAAGGACCCCTATCAGAACCCTCATTGCAAAAAGAATAAGTTCCTTATTTGTTGCAAAAAAAAAAACGACTTTATTGACACTATTACGTTTGAAAAAAAATATAAGCAGGTCACGAAATTTTGATTTTATCATATTAAATAGATATTTATATATATTTGCTTAATATTAAGTGTTTACATTATCCTGTTAACCAGCTATCCTATGAACTGTGAAATTCTAAACTCCTGTCAGCGTCTGCGATCCTGGGTCAGCGGTGCTATATGAAAGACATTACGTCATTCATGCTCACTGATTTTTCATCATTATTTTTTCATTCAGTTAGCGAGTAGCAGATTTCTAATCACAGCCGAAAATCCATGCAAACACCGTTCGTTTTTCAAACTACCGTTTCTACTAAAAACTTCACATGTAGGAAGCTATAGCTTGTCGAAACGCACTCAAGTACAAAACATGTTGCTGTGGTAACCAGTGACGTCATCGCCGCCTCCATCTTGGTTGAACCGTATGTGCGATCATTTAGATTGTCGCTGTTGATCGTTCAACGTTGTCAATCATTTTATTTCAACCAACATGGTTGCAGGGTCTTTAGCTAAAAAGAGCTTTTCAACCAATAATAATATGTTTTTTTGGTCTAGGACTTAACTTGTTAGCTATCGTACTAAATTAGTCAGAATCTTATTCACACGAGCTGTTTTAGTACCACTCGCGCATGCTCAGTTTCGTCATTTGCAGGTATACTGGTCCTTAATGCTCTCGCACACCTTGCATTTGACTTTACAACACCAGATAAACTTACAAGCGCATTGGCGAGTTTCTCGGATGGTCCGCGTGTTATAGCCACCTCCGCAACACAAATTCTCGCACCTGTCACGACCATCGGAATCCTTCTTACATTCTCGACCCGAGGTACCGACGATTCCAAGCCGAGCGTTCCGCACGCAGTAGTTCGGAGAAGATTGTAGATATATCAGTGAAGTGTCAGGGACATGGACTTTCCACTTCTTGCGGTCTTGCCTTCGAAGTTTCTTTTTTCTTCGGACGTACACGACGGGGATAGCGTTGAGGTATTTGTCTTTAAGGTAGGACCCAACTTCTTCGAAGTTTGGCACAGAGTCCCAGCAGGTTTTGACGGCGCAGGAGCTGGAAACACCATGGCAACGACACTGTGGTTTCATAAGGGTCACAACGGCCTAGGAACGAATGATTAAAAATGAAAGTTAAGTGAGAAGTCTATGCGTATGTCGCCCGTGCTTCTGTAGGGAGCCTGCGAATGTAGTCTTAAAGTGGGAAAGGCAAGGGAAAAAATATCTGAGCAGTGTAATCGCGAGGCTCAGGTTCGATCTCTGAACTCGGCATCAAATGTGAGCCGAATGCGTTAGGTCTTTCCCTTAATTCGAGAGACTAGTTCTCCGGATTCTTCTGTTTTCAAAAAACCACAAAACTTAATAGCGATAAATTCCAATTTCATATTTGTGAGCTAGCCGTGTTCTCACTTAGATCAGCCCAGAGGTTGTTTTAGGGTTTGATCTGTGAGTTAACCATGCCCTGACTTAGATCAGCCCAGAGGTTGTTCCAGGGTTTGATCTGTGAGTTAACCTTGCCCTGACTTAGATCAGCCCAGAGGTTGTTTCAGGGTTTGATCTGTGAGTTAACCGTGCCCTGACTTAGATCAGATCAGAGCCGGGTTGCTTTAGGGTTCAATGATATGTTGTAAAGGATTCGTCTACATTTGACAGGCGAGACGTTCGACGCATAAGGCATTAATTAGTGCAGAATATATGAAAACATTAAGGGAAAAAGAGAGGGAATGGTAGCAGTGTCGCGGTGCTGCATGCAGAATTGTGGGGCAAAATATTGGAAAAGAATATTGCTATCCATTGCACGACAATCTCTCTTTGAACTTTAGAAAGGCGAATTCTAGCAACATTACAATGATTTTATTGAAAAAATATATATATCTTCTAAAGAAGTTTTAATGTCCGGCCTAGTAACAGTGAAAGCAGCTCTTCGTTTTTCGATTTCCTTTTCCGGAATTTTTCGTTTAAAGGGCAACTTACCCCCCAAAATGACCCATTTTTAAGAGAAAGTACATCAAATGAGAAACACAAAAATTCAATTTTTAGAGGGGATAGAGCATCCGTGTTCCTAAAAAAATAATTTTAAAACATCGCATATATCGCTCTGGTGGCCGCCATCTTGCACTTTTATCGCGGGCTCAGAAAAACAGGTAATGACGTCACAACGTCATAAGAGTTCACGGCGTCAAGTTGTTTACAAGCGTTTGGTTGACTTCTTCCCCTGTTTCTGAGACGTTTTACTCAATATTTTACGAACGAAATACGGCCTGGTCATTCAATTAAAGGCATGTCAGAGTCTAATTCTTTTTCCGAAGACTCGGACAGCTCGAGAGACGATTTTGCTCAAGAATTTTTAGAAACGGACGAGTTTGTTTTACGGCCATATCAGTTCGAACCAGAAATAGAAATCTCCTCAGATGAAGAGTTCAGAGAAGGATCTGACAGTGACATTATTGAAGACGATGAACAAGAGAACAATCGACCAACAAATTCAGATTGGTAAGTTTTACTTCTTTCTTATCACGATAAAACTCAACTACGTATCCATTTTTTACAGTCGTGTTTACCACTTTCTTGCACTGTATATTTATGCATTTTAATCTGCCTCACGACCTTTGCAACCAAAAGCAAAACCAACTGTCACAATTAAACATCGCTTGGTTGTCAATAAGTTATATACTGTAGGACACAGATTCAGGGATATAGTTGTGTCACAATTTGTGTTATATACTCTCACTTGGGACAATCATTGATAGTGTTCAAAAATACTAAGGATTGTTTTATTTGTTAATAGGTGTACCTGTGGTAGCTGCCAAATTATGGATACAATAGCTGAATGTATTTGTTGCCAAGAAATCCAAAAAGTAGTTGCAACATGCCAGTCTGTTGTTGAAGATGGAGATGCTGATGAACCACCACCATGCATTACTCAACATCCTGGATTCTTACCTGTTTGTGGCAATAAGTATGTTCTTCGAACCGCATGGGCTCAGTACAAACAGCAATACAGAGATGCTTATGAAGGCCCAGAGCACAAGCAGTACAGACACATTGCATATAGACAACTAGCAAGATGGTGCTGGAAATTTCATGACGCGCTTGATTTAAATTAAAACCTTGTGCTAATGCGAACATACCGGTTGTGCTTTGTGGTTTGATCGTAACTAGAACTGGAAATTGCTCTTTTACGACGGCGACGTACGTGTGGGCACTTTTATCTTTTTGGCTAATGATCTTAGGTGGAAGTTAACGATAACACTCTATTAGAAAAATACGCGCTATTTTTTCCGGTCTCTCGGAGCAGCCGCGCCTTGTGGCGAGAATTTCTCGCTGGACTTCATAAAAATAAAAAAGAAGGCGGGTTGTACAAGGAAGAAAGAATTTGAAAATCGTCGTGGTTTTTTGGTGATCTTATTTGACACGGATATTTATTCTCGAGTCGACAAAAAAATGCATATTTTTTTCCAACTAACTTTGCTTTCTGTAAGTAAGCTAATAGTATACGCGACAAATATTCAATCCTCAGGGCCATCACTTCGTGTTGAAAAAAAAAGAGAGCATTTTTTAAGGCAGTCAACTAATTATGTCACTTTTCGTGACCACTCCACGTTCGAGATCCAAGATGTTCACAGTTCTCAATAGTTGTTATCGACCTTTATCAGGACATCATCATCTTAAGTTACGCTTAATTGAAAACATTGTAAAAAGATAGCTCTTGCTATTGCCAAGAGCATCAACACAACCTACAGCCCTTTTTAAACATTTTTTGAACTGAACAAGCCAATTAGGATTGTCAAAAACAAAACAACATCTAAGTACAGTTGATATCGTTTAACGACGAGATAAGTTCTTCTTTGCTTCACCCTCAGGGCTTGGTCAAAGCGATAAGCTGTGAGTGATTCGTGAATTGTTCAAAGCCATCACACAGAGTGATGGTATGTAACGAGCATCTGTGAGATCGCTCACAATTCAATCAAGGTTTGATTATTCTGGCTGGGATTTTTTGCACTAACGTCACACCCCCTTCTGAGAATGAACTCCGTGTTTTGTCTGCTTTCTTGTGCGTTCGCTTTGAGACTGGTTGTTTTCTCAGTTGGGTCAACGTAAAATATTAGTCTAGCTGTGGTTCTAAACCCTGAAAATAACTCCAGTGCATTTCGTGTTGCCTTTAAGGCGCCCTTTCCTGCTGTGTTGTATCAATCTATTTGATTCCTTGTAATTGGTCCTGCTACTGTGTCTGTTATCAAGCGATTGGAATGGATGAATTCGCATTAGGAGTCGTGTATATTGTAGGATTGTTTTAATCCTATAACAGATTTGCGATTTATTCATAGAGCGTGGGCGAGCACCCATGCTGCACAAAGATGCTTAGAAAATCTGAAAAATCTTGGTGTAACAAACAAAAAAAAAAAAGATAAACAATTTAGAAAAAGACAGGAGAAGTAATGCGAACGGAATAAAGACATGTTGGCACGTAGTCACTAGATAATCTACTTATCACATAATTTTTCGATTAATTTCGTACACTTTTTCTCCGGGACATTTTTTTACAGCAATGAACTTATGATTTATTCCAGACATTTGTAATCGGCAGCAAAATAAGATAAGAATTAAAACGACGTTCATCTGTATTTTATTTAGTAACTAGTTCTTTTTCCTTCTGCATTTAGAGATAACTTTGTAGCACAGACATTAACTATTAAGTTTCTGTAATCGAAAAACATTATCAAACAATTTCCGAAATGGCTCACTTATCTAGGTTGACATTCTTGATTATTGCTGATGAACTTGATTAGGAATTGTTTGATAATCTGAGCCAGGCAAAAGACGTCGCAATGATTTTGCTCCGGGTTGATTTTCTTCAAGATCGTTTTACAAATTTGAGGACGAATCATTATCAAGTTTGTCAAATTAATTTTTTATTTATTTATTTTTTTTTTTTTTTGCTGGAGCTGTGCAAATCTTTGTTCAGACCTTAGCAAGCACTACCGAATCGAAGATTTGATTCTACAACATTCTAAATGCTTTATAATAGGAGGTTTGCTATTGAATCGTACCGAGTATCATTTGGCCGTCATTGCAAATTTTTTCCATTTAGTCGTTTGCAAATGAAATCGGCCTTTTTTTTATCAAGGTTGCCTTATTTAACTAATAAACTGACTGCAAGTCATTGAAGACACTAAATATTAATATGAAGTGTAGCGAGCAGCGATGAGAAAGACTGCATTGTTGATTGTGGACAATCTATTCGCACATAAACGCGAAATGTCGGGAATTTTTTGGTCATATTGATCCAAATAATGCTCAAGAAAGAAATGACACGTTTGTCAGTGCCTTAGTTCAAAGCTTTCCAGCACTGGAAGATAAGTTGACCTCCCCAGGAATTGGTCACTGCCTTTTCTCATGATCAAGTCTAATCAAGTTGAGACTTCTTTCATTTAGCTCGTAAAAATCAATCAATACGACCATCCAACGACTAAGCTGAACGGTTAATTGATGCTCAAGATGTTGACATAACTTGAGATCTGTGCAAACCTTGAACACAACACCATTGGAATTGAAAACAGCCACTAGCGGATTTAGAAACGCTACTGGACAAGACTCAACAAACATGGAGACAAGGGGTTTCCGGTGAACGTAACAAATGACTCAGAACCCAGGTTTAAAATTGAAAACATATTTGAAAACATATTTGAAAGCATTCCAAAATCTCACGAAATACTGGTATGTTTGTATAGTTGGGGTAAGACGACCTTCTTCGGAGCTTGAATTGGTAGTTTGAAGAATAAAATTGTTGTCAAGGTTTTACGAACACGACGCAATACTACACTTTTGTTATTGCGAGTTTTATATTTTAATACCTTTAATAAAAGTTTCAATGAAAAATTCTTCTGCGAAAAAAAAAATTCATTCCCTTTGTCTGAGAGTTTAGTAAAGTACTAGTGTGCAATTGAGATTGTAATAATATTTTTATAATAGAGCTATTTTTAGGGTTTGACTATCCAAATTATGCCCAATTTGTAACTAAAGATGAAGGCATCCAAAAGAAAACTTGCCACGAGCAAGCTTCCACAAAGTGAGACAGATTAATTAGCCATTTACGGATTTGCAGCAAAGTCTTGGCCATTCTTAAAGAGTTACAATCGATCCTTTAGCATTTGTCATCTGGGTGAGGTTAACTTTTAAATGCTTGCCTTTTTGCTTTGCTCAGTCTCACATGTGTTTTGTCTATCAGAGCATCGAGAATGAAAGGCATCTCTTTAGAGAAAAGTCAAAATAGAACTTTGTAGAGCTTATATTAGGTCAACTTGGCATCAAAAGCAACGCAATATGTTTTCAATAATCGCCAAGGATTTTTTCAAAATTTTCAGTCTAACAAGAATAGAACAACTGTGGTTTGAATATCTTCTATGGCAATTTTATGGAGTCCCGTAGCGGAAGCTGCATAATTTCTTGCCATGTTGCAAAGACGAGAGTTGTTCAGTGTGAAATTGGTTCTGTTTAAAGAGGGACCCATGTGCGATTGATCAAAAGGTTGTTGGCCTTCCTGTCAACCGTAAAGGACCCAAAACGTGATATTATAGACTCACCTGGCGACCTGCCTGGTTGTTATGCAGATTCATCATTGCTCGTTCCCTGCTTATGGAACGCGCTCGACGATCATTTTTATCAGGAGCATCGACGAAGGTCTGTGACAGCCATATGGCATACTTTACATTATCGCGACACCCTGCTTCTTTCCAGCCGCGTGCAGGAGAGTTCTTCTTTTTTATGGAGTTACAAGTACACTCTGTGAGGTTTCCTCGGCTACAAGACTTGCTGACTGCGTGGACGACCCCAGCGGATGTTATCGCGTGCACGAACGCTGTCTCTTTGCTCCCTAATGAATAAAAAATTAATCAAAACGATCTAAATAAACGCAATCTAAAGTGAAGAGTAGTGAAAGCAAGAATCGAGAGATTTCCGGCTATAGATATCACCTACCTATATCAAGCAAACGTCCAAATACCGTTGCATCATTTGATGTTGAACAGTTCCATCGTTCATGATTAAACTGTTGCTTGCATTCTTCAATGGCAATCTTGGCACCTTCGCTTACACTCGGAATCACGTCAGGTTTCAAGATACACATCTTACGTTGCTGTGACGAAAGTCCTGGCACACGACTACAACTTGAAACTACAGAAGAGCTCTTGGTCCCGAGAGAAGCGACCCCCATCCACCTAGTCAAGAAAAACATTGAGAATGTATTTGGTACAAATGATAGTACAATTCAAGAGAACTCTTATCGCATTAGTGCAGGATGGCTAGAATAGATGTCAAAGTAGTTGAGAGCTGATTTGTTCTACTTACAGCCAGGACGTATCGACTTGCCCCATAAGGAGGAACAACAACGCGAAGATCAAGGACAGCCTCTTCATTATACTTCTAGTTCAAAGCGCTCGAAATTTGTTAAACGTAGAAAAAAAACTGATACTTAACGTAAACAGTCTCTCTACACGTGATAGCGATAGCCGAAGCTTGACGAGTGACTGCCTGCCTTTTATTACAAGTAGCTGGTGAACGAAAGGTCTTCACTTGTGACAAATCAACACTCTTTTGACACCACAAGGGTTTGGTTGCCTCTATGTTATCGTACCCTTGGTGACGTATTCAACACTGGATCGAACACCCCACTTGTATTGATTTCAGAGCTGATAAGACGACCTAGTTTAGAATCCTGTGGCTTAGGGCTTCAAATGGCGTTTAGTATTTTGACATATTGAACGTCAGGACTATCGGAGCCGACGGTGTTCATCCCTTGTTTGAGGCGTTTAAAGTGGTTGTACAGTTAGTGAGGGATTCTTTAGAGTACCACTTAATGGTATTCGTCCGGTATGCGTGATTGTTTATTAAGCGCTGAAGGAGGGCGGGACAATTCGGTGATTAGCTTTCGATTGATCAATCAAGAATGGTCGTCTTGTCACAGCACTACCCCAGCTGAACGACGGAAGAAAATATCCAACACAACGAGAATTAATATCATTCCATTTACTCAAAGGAAATAGCCAAGATATTTACGCAATCGAATCAAAACAGCGAGAACTTTAGTCACTTAACTTAGGAATCGTGCCTCGGGCGTCTTGATCTTTACACAGACAATTTTCCAATTTAAGGCAATGATGAGGGTTAAGAATACACTAGACATTTTTCTAGCGATTCAGAAAAAATATATATTCAAAGACAAGTAAAATGTAGGCTCAAAGAGCTGGCGCGTTTGGATAATAATCTGAAAAACAGGAACTCGCGAAAGCTGAATCAACATTTATCCTCCTAAGTGTAAAAGAATGATTGCGTTTTCGGCCGGCGGAGTTTATTGATTTGTCGTTCGATAAATTGTGGTTTTTCGGCCCGCAAACGTTTCACCGGCGAAAACGACGCGGCGTTAGTGTTGACATGAAATGTTCAAGTCAAGAGCTGCATTAAGGGATTAGTCGCATTATATTTAGTAGATGATGATCAAATTATGATATGCATTTTGTTGACTTTGGTGTTTGTTTTTCGTACCATGAAGCCAAATACCATCTCGAATGGTCACCGACATCAAACAATGATATAGCAATATTGGCACTCGATTGGCGTGCTGATTAAAATGTATGGAAAATCTTTAAAATGCTCAACGAAATGGGCCTTTGGTAAAGCCCAACTTGCAAGTACAATTGTCCATTAGGGCAATTGGACCGGATATATATGGTGTCTGTGAACATGAATGCTACTTTATTCGAAAGATGTTGGAAATGATTTGGCAAATACCTTCCGACACGCCTTGACAAAGCAGTCATTACCACCCACGTCTTCGATCAGTCATAAAACGAGGAGATTATTATAAACCATTATGGATAAGCAGTAAGTTCCAGGTTAATTGCTTGACGAAGTGAGTAATCTATGGAAATGTATGATTACAAATTTCGTGAAATTTGGACGAACTTGTCCTGTCATGAAGTGGTCCGTCATTAACTGACCCACTGAGTTCCCTAATCAATCAGTTATCCATGTAATTGTTTATCAACACCAGCTTTCCTAAGATCAGAGACATCATTGAGTCACTAATTTTTGCCTTCATTCAGTGATAAGCAACACGAAATCTCACGAGTCTAGTCTAGATTTTGGTCAGTTTACTTGCCAAAATAAAGTTAACCAAAATAAAATCATGGTATTACTACATGGCCCTGTTATGAAGTATATATATACATATATCGCTTGTAATTTGTAAATGCAGTCATGATAACGTGTTTAGAATTATTTTGCAGACCGACACTGAAATTAAGCCCATGAAAAACAACAAATAAATATTAAGTTTTTTTTTATTGAGGTAATAGACCGCTGGCTGGTTCAAGTGGTAGTTATAAATACTCTTATCCTCAGTTCATACATCGTTCCTTGGCTGTTCTGACTGACCTCAAGTACGAATGACAGTGTTCAGTGATGGAATTTGACTGTTTTTCGCGGCTCAGTAACAAAGACTAGGGAGATATACTGGGACCATCTTCTAGGGTCATTATCGCTTATCATTAAGGTGGTTCAGTGATACAAATTCGACCCTCTTATCACTCCTGCATGGTGATAAGAACTATTTCATTATTTAAAACACTGAACCGAGTCAGTGTTACAGACAGATAAAATCTGATCTCTTCAGTATTGTTTCTAGTTAAACTTTGTTATATTGATTTATGTGTAAATTCCTTTCCTAAGAAGATTTATAGTAGCTGTTGTCACATCACGGAGCTCCTTCAAGTTGCGCACTTTCTTCATAAAAAAGGACCACATTCAATGGATTATCCTTGCAATTATCTCAGTATAAAAGTAGACTGGCTGTCTTAAAACTATCTGATAAAACCCAACTATATTCTTTGCCATAACTGATTCAAATAATGACGTCCCCGAGTAACGCTTAATCGGATAACATCGGTAACCGGAAGAGACCAGAGTGAAGTTGGTGTCAGGTTTTAGAGTCAGATTTTTGAGTCAGGTTTTCGGATCTACTGTCAGATTTTTTCCGGGGGGCGTCACATCATGTTGAACACAAAGTGCTCTATATTCGTAGAAACGCTTTGATTTACTATAAAACCCACACCAAGCTTTACTCACACGATATTTCTTGCGATTCGTTGTCTTTGGGGATCGAAACACTCACCTCAAAGAAAATAAACAGCGGTTTCAGATTTTTTGAGCTGTTTTATCTACTATCAACGGGCTTCATGCCACAAATACTTCGAGTACCGCTCCCATATATCGAGTTACCGAACCCTTTTATTTCAAAATGTTGACGCACTTTTGCTTAACGAAAAATATCCATGCTTTACGTCGAATAAGCCAAGCCGTAGTTTGATGTCCAAATAAACTGTCGATGAAGCAGTACACATAAAAGCATTAAGAAATATCACTTGATGTCTGATTTTTTTGAGTCAGATTTTTCTGTCACGCCGCGTGAGAGAGTGATCCACAAATTTCTCTTTTCAACCATTATATTTTTCTTGAATTTTGACATCTCCCAACAAGCGTCATTTCTACGGGATCTTCATGAACGCATTTGCAAGTCAAAATCTAGTCTCCCCAAGAAATATCACTTGTTGTCAGATTTTTTTGAGTCAGATTTTTCTGTCACGCCGCGTGAGAGAGTGATCATGTTACAAAGCAGATTACAATACGTGATTATAGGGTTTAGTTAGCTCAATGATCTGAACACACAAAAGAAGGCGTGCGGTTTTCACGCCAAGATAAGCAATGTGATAACTACTTCTAATAACATTTCCAATTATCACCCATTTATCACTCAAACAGAATCTTATTGATAAGATGGTCTAGGAGGTCACTGTTAATCTTTTTCCGTATATAAACGTCGTTAAGTAAACACCGAAACACCGAAACACCGAAACACCGAAACACCGAAACACCGAAACAGTACCAAAACGAAACACCAGTGTACAAATACTTTTCAATATAATAGTTAAAAGTAGTAGATTAATGAATCTTTTGATTTTGAGAGCAGCTGACATCATTTAAGACCAGTTTACAATGTTTTAAGAATCGTATATCTGGAAAGTTTTATGTCATCACCTTGCACACATTGCGGGCGGCCACACGGGAGCCTGGCTTTATATTGCTGGTGGTGATGGATATGATGCAAAAGTTACTCTGTTGGCGGTCGCTCGATCAATCCAAAGACGAAAACACGAGGAGGGATGGGACGTCCGAAATTGTCAAACCACTTGTGGATATCAAGCTATTGGATACCGCTATTCATTACTTCTTATAGCGTGTTCATACTTTTCGTTTCTACTGTGCCGGCCGTATTTATTGCATCTTTATAAAGTTTAAAGCATATAATTTAGTGTATTATGACTATGAGCTACGTACGGAAGCTTCTAGGGGACATGCGAGATGCGAGTTGTTTAAAATGCGAGATGCGAGTTGTTTAAAATGCGAGATGCGAGTTGTTTAAAATGCGAGTTGATTAAAATGCGACATGCGAGTTGGAAGTAAGTCTTAATAATCGTAAAAATCTCAGTCCTGGACGTCGTCCTGCATCTAATAGCTTCTAAGTAAGTCCTCAAAACGAAGTGCAAGGAATTCAGCCCGTAATAAAATGTAAGAAGATCTCTGTATATTTGAACATATTAAAATAAAACGAAAGGAAACTAGGGAATACTTACTTTACTCAGACTCGGACATCAGGAAGAAATGACGTCATTCGCAATAGAATCAGCAACTCGATCGCATGTAGCATTTCAATCAACTCGCATGTCGCATTTTAAACAACTCGCATGTCGCATTTTAAACAACTCGCATGTCGCATTTTAAACAACTCGCATCTCGCATGTCCCCTAGAAGCTTCCGTAGCTACGCCGAAGTAACCGCTGGGTACAAGTCCGTTAAGGAAAGTACAGCTAAAGTCGACTACTCTGCGTTCCAGCAGAGCACCGAAGATGATGCCCTGGCAATTGCAATTGCCAGGTCATTAAAGGTAAGCAAATATCTGAAAATATCTATTTACTATTTACTATTTAGCAATATATAACTGGTGCTACTTCATTGGTATAATTATCATAGCGCATTAGATGTTGTAACGAAGTTGAATTAAAACATGTTATTGGAAAATATCTTGTGTGTGTTGTCTCTGTTTTTTTTGTTTTGTTTTTGTTTTTGTTTCCGGTCTTCAATTTCTGTAGAACTGAGTCATAAGCTTTCATAGCTGCCAGCAAATTATAGATTCAAAGTATGAGAATTATCCTGCTTTTAACAAAGCTTGACAAAAAATATCACGACAAACTAAAATACCATGAAAAATATAAATTATTTTTCTATAAGTTTTTTTTTTTTTTTGATTTATACATATATTTAGCAGGTTTGTGTAGTTTGAATCATAAATATTGAACAATGATTTAAGCTTTTTACCGCGCTCGAATCACGGGACATTTGCTTTGGACGAATCATGTAAAACGATACTTTTAAATTCAATTGTGCTTCAGTTCTGCAATGTTCGGCGCGTAAGAACTTATTTACATGTTTCTTGGGTCCATCTGATGATGTTGTGTTAGCCCAAGAACAAAATTAACTGCTCATTTTTCTTACAGCGAGGGCCTTCATCAGTTTAGTTTTTTTAAAGTAATTAATCTATGGAATAGGTCACGGTCACTCTGTCACGTTGCTCTATTTAGGTCTCAGTCACGTTTTAATCCCAATTATCGGATTATGACAGTACAGAGTGATGACATAAAACTTTCCAGATATACGATTCTTAAAACATTGTAAACTGGTCTTGAATGATGTCAGTTGCTCTCAAAATCAAAAGATTCATTGATCTACTACTTTTAACTATTATATTGAAAAGTATTTGTACACTGGTGTTTCGTTTTGGTACTGTTTCGGTGTTTCGGTGTTTCGGTGTTTCGGTGTTTCGGTGTTTCGGTGTTTCGGTGTTTCGGTGTTTCGGTGTTTCGGTGTTTCGGTGTTTCGGGGTTTAGCAACACCCACCAAGAAGCCTTCACGAAAAAGGAGGATGTTTCGCTGTCACCCCAATATTTGTTTAATCAAATATGGCAGTATTGTCTTGCATTAACGGAATCAAACAAAATCCTTTCTTCCCAGTCGTTTTTTTACAATGCATGCAGTAAGACTCTATTCACTGCGTAACCTCGTTTTTATACTCCAGCCTTTTTTATTGTACTCATGATACACATTCAAACAGATTGATGAAGCCGTTAAAGACCCTACCATCATATCGGTTAGATTGTTGCTATGTAGCTGAATGCTAACACTAATCGTGGGAAAATTTCTGGTCACCAAGCACAAAAGGAGATGAGGTAAAAAGGAATTATATATTTTTTTCTATTGTTTTCCCCCTTTTATCCGTTCAAAACCAATCTTCCAATACTTTTCGTTTATTATAAACGATAATAGAATAACCCATTTAATTTTGTTAAAAAAAATTAAGGAGAGTCGGCGTCCTTCCACTCATCCGGTCATAGAAAATACTGTTGATGTTTGTGACGAAAGCGATTTGGAAACTCTGAAGAATGGACAATGGCTTAATGAGAGAGTAAGTAAACACTTTGGAATGAAACAATCGTAGATAAAATATATCTTTGCGTTTCTATTTTATTTGTTTTTTGAAAGCGATATTTGCTCCATATGTGAATGATTTACAGGTTGTGAATGCCTACTTAAAGCTAATAGAACGGGAAGCAAAGAAGGTAAATTTTTATCTAGGTACCGTAAACTATTTGAATCATGATTATCGCTTAAACATGCAACTCAGAGGAATGTGTAATCATCATTATTATGTTCTTCATCATCATCATCATCATATTATTATTATTATTATTGTTATTATTATTATTATTATTATTATTTTTATTATTAGGCAAATAATTGCAGAATAAAGATAATTGAAAGCTATATCCTTCAAAAGTGGCACAGCAATAGAAATGCAGTGATTGCAGAAATCTGGACAAGACAGCACAAACGGTAAAAATGGAAATGTAACTTCTCAAGTTATGTGTAACATTGGCATAAACACCGAATTGTTTTCCTATAGATTTTTGTTGTTCGATGAAGATATTGTGTTGTTTCCCGTGAATGAGACAAATCATTGGACACTCATAGTAAGTACTGCGGATGTGAAGCCACGATAAGAAGAAACAAAACAGGAAATAGTGTCACCACTCATTATCGATTAAAATTGGAAATCATGATGGTATAGCCAGTGATAACAAACTATCTTGATAACCAACAGGTCGTTCTAATTAAGGAAAGAAAGGTTATTCACTTGGATTCACTCACAGGGCAACCAAAGAGATCACTTGTTTCCTCAATAATGTGAGTATAACGCGTTTTCCCACAACACCCTGACTAATCATCTACTCTCAATTACGTCACGAACGAAGTATATTATCCTCCGTGTTTTGGGATTTTTCTCTTCATTTAATTGTAAATGGCTTCAGTGAAGAAGAGCCACCCTTTTCGGCCCCTGCCAAATCCCATTGTTGTTGTTTTTATACTTTAGTAATTTTTTATGAATTAATCCCATCAATCAATCAATCAATCATCTCTTCTTTCATCTGTTGATTATCAGTCTTATTGAGTCTTCTATTGGAATCTAATAACAAATACTTTTTAGGGAGCTTTTATGCTACGTTCATGTTGCTACTTACAACGCTCCTCTGAACATTAGTGAGTGGTTTGCTCTAAATCCAAACGAAGTAAGTAGGTCCAAAAGCTCGCACGATGTTTACTTTTGATCAACCCGTTGACAATTAACTGGTAATGGTGATAACGGAAATGGAGATTATATTACGAATTACTAATAATAAAAAACTGTTTTGCATCATTTTTAGACCATACCTTTACAGAGAAATTGCGACGACTGTGGAGTGTTTCTTTGCAAGGTTTGTACCTCAATTAAGGAGTACATTGAAATACTCTATCAATAGTAATAACTGAAAATGTCTGACGCACGGTTTAAGTACACGTACGCATTAACGCATCAGTCTGCTGTGTGAATTCCTTTTCATTAAAAGCAACACCGTAAATGACCTTAGCAATACTCGATTAACTGATAGGAATAATATAGTGTTTTTACCGTAATTCTTGCAATTCAATATTCTTATAGTATGCCGAATACATTGCACTGGAAAGAAAGATCGACTTCGACCAAGTATGTACCAAAAACATCTTTAAGATCCTATTTTAAAGGATGTACAAAATGAAAAACATTACCAACTTTTTATCCCAACTAAACAGAAAGACATGCCGTACTTCAGAAGGATGATCAAGAAAGCTCTTCAAGATGGGCATCTTTAGAAGTACGGGATGCTTGGATGTCCACGACGCAGAAATTATTGCGTAAAGCATGGATATTTTTCGTTAAGCAAAAGTGCGTCAACATTTTGAAATAAAAGGGTTCGGTAACTCGATATATGGGAGCGGTACTCGAAGTATTTGTGGCATGAAGCCCGTTGATAGTAGATAAAACAGCTCAAAAAATCTGAAACCGCTGTTTATTTTCTTTGAGGTGAGTGTTTCGATCCCCAAAGACAACGAATCGCAAGAAATATCGTGTGAGTAAAGCTTGGTGTGGGTTTTATAGTAAATCAAAGCGTTTCTACGAATATAGAGCACTTTGTGTTCAACATGATGTGACGCCCCCCGGAAAAAATCTGACAGTAGATCCGAAAACCTGACTCAAAAATCTGACTCTAAAACCTGACACCAACTTCACTCTGGTACCGAAGAGTACTTTCTCACATTAAAAAATGACTATATTTAATATAAGCATTGTTACAATTATCTCAGTATAAAAGTAGACTGGCTGTCTTAAAACTATCTGATAAAACCCAACTATATTCTTTGCCATAACTGATTCAAATAATGACGTCCCCGAGTAACGCTTAATCGGGTAACATCGGTAACCGAAGAGTACTTTCTCACATTAAAAAATGACTACATTTAATATAAGCATTGTTACAATTATCTCAGTATAAAAGAAACCTAGCTGTCTAAAAGATAAAAGATAACTATTAACTTTCTTGATATACTCCATAGAAATTATCATACTTGGAGTAAAGAAAACATTTTTTTTTGACTGATACTGCAGGGTAAAGTGGTCGTCCTTTCGGCTGAAAAAGAAATCCCAACCCTAACCCGACCCTTCATGGCACGAAAGCTTGTCTAAATTAAACTACGCTTTCCTCGAGATAAGAGCAAAGGAATTCACTGACGTTTTTGGCTCAATATTTTGAAACTGTCACCCTATAAGAATCACAAGATGTTAACGACTTTCCTCTTGTCCAAAAAACGTGCCCTTCTGGTGTTTTGCTTAGGGATAATCACCCAGATCTTAACGCGATAAACCCTAATCATCGCTCATTTAGGAAGCAATTACTAACGGGTGTGGGAAGAATGCGAGTCAAAAAGTTGCGAGTTGCGAGTTGCGAGTTGCGAGTTGCGAGTTGCGAGTTGCGAGTTGCGAGTTGCGAGTTGCGAGTTGCGAGTTGCGAGTTCCTGAAATGAAATTGTAACTACCAGGATGACATGTCTCGAATTTCGGGACCAGATCATGTGGTAGGGACTGAAGAGCTTTCGGGAATACTTTACTGATCAATACAATAGTACCACGGAGAGCAAGGTTCTAATCTCTTTCGTGATTTAATGTAGAATGATCGTAAACTGCAAATACAATACGAGAGCGAAACTTACTAAATATTTGAATACATTTCATGAAGCACTTAAAATCACTATATAATCTTGAATCAAATTAAAGCTACCACTGTGAAGGGCTAAAAGGTACTCTAGATTCGATTTCTATTAAAACAGATCAATATTTGTATATATACTAAATGGGTTATGAAACTTTGCTAATTAAGAAAACTAATAAAATTGTACTTACATATCGGTCCCGTTTGCCAAGGGCTACGCTTCTTTTGAATTTAACGCACGCAATAATACACTCAAAACACTAGGAAAACTAGGAAAAACTAACTATTATAGAACGATGCTAAATTACTTTTATATGCGCGTGGGGACGCTAAAGAATCAGATTACAAATCAAACACAAACATTAAACAGGAACTAAAAACAAATAATCCAATAAAAAGGGGTTTCGTTGTCTATTACATGGCTCCCCTGAAATATTAATATTTCACATTAATTTAATGCAAAGTTCAATCAAAGTTCAATCAATGTTCAATCAAAGTTCTTGATAACTGCAACTTGTCAGGCTCCTCGGCCGGGAATTACCCCGGTTTCTCAGTTATCATCAGCTGCAGGCATCAGCAGCACCAACTTCTGCACCGGTCTCTCCAGGTACCTTGGTGTGACAGTGCGTCTACCATTGTCGTCTAAGCAACCATCCGCAAGGGCTACTTGGACCTTCCGTATCTGCCCATCTGGGCTGGGCATTACAGCTGATACTCGAGCTAGCTGCCACTTGTTACGATGCTGATGTTCTTCCTTGACAATAACTACGTCGTCAACTCGAAGATTTCGACGAGGGCAGATCCATTTCTGGCGCTCCTGGAGGCTGAGTAAAAACTCCTTCTTCCAGCGCGTCCAGAATTGGTTCGCCAAATGCTGCACTCTTCTCCAACGCCTTCTGCAATACGCGTCGGCACTCTGGAAAACACCAGGGGGAGATAGCACAACCTTTGACTTCAGCGTCAGCAGGTGGTTTGGTGTCAGGGAGTCAGGGGAGTTAGGATCTGACAACTGGTTGACCGTGAGGGGGCGGCTGTTGACGATTGCTTCAGCTTCGCACATCAGCGTTCGAAGAGATTCGTCGTTCAGTCGAGTGCCACTGTTCTGCAACAGGGAAGAGAGTGCACTGCGCACAGATCGTATTTGGCGCTCCCACACTCCTCCCATGTGGCTCGCAGCTGGTACATTCATTTTGAAAGAGAACCAATCGCATTGATTCTTCTGTAGCTCTGCTTTTATTTTCTTATGGTCCATCTCTTCTAGGGCTTCCAACAGTTCTCTGCGAGCACCCACAAAGTTCGTTCCTTGATCACTTCTAAGCTGCCGTATTGGTCCTCGCCGACTGATGAACCGCCTCAGAGCGTTGATGAAAGAATCCGTTTCTAAGGAATTTGCTGTCTCCAAGTGTATGGCTCTCGAAGCCATACATGTGAAAAGCACTCCGTAGCGCTTCAGTTCTTTGCGTCTTTCCTTAATCATAAAGGGGCCAAAGTAGTCTACAGCACAGTAAGTGAATGGGGGAGCACTTTCCACGCGATCCTTGGGTAAATCTGACATTCTTTGTCCTTGTACAGTTCCGCGCATTTTCCGACACTTAACGCAGGACAGGATTGCATTACCGACCGCTGAGGATCCACCTATTACCCAGAATCCATTTGAACGTATTTCATTGAGGGTCATTCCCTTTCCTTGATGACTTGTACGTTCATGAAAATGCTTGATAAGTAGCGCTGTAACATGACTTTTACGTGGTAAAATAACTGGAAACTTGATCTTGTCTGGTAGGTCAGCATGTCTGAGGCGTCCGCCAACCCGCAGGATGCCGGTTTCATCTACAAATGGGTCGAGCTTACACAGTGAACTATGCTCCTTTGTAGCGACAGGTCCTTGACTGATGCTGCTGTCTTGACGATTGGCCTTCTCTAGTGTGCTTAGCTCTTCTTTGAATGCTTTCTTCTGAACTTCACGAATAATGACCTGTTCTGCTACTTCGAGGTCGCTTATTCTTAGATCTTCTGCAGTTCTTTCAGATTTCATCTTGTTGACTCTCTCTTTCAGGCACTTGACGTAGCGCATGCACAATGCCACTGAAAGCTTGGCGCGATACCAGTCCGAGAAGTATCCTATCCTTTCTGCAATTCCTGGATAAGCCATTGCATTCACCGCTGCTGTGGTTGCCATAGCGACGGATTTCTTTATCTCTTTATCATCTTTGCTAAGCGTATAGCTGTCTTGATTGTTGAGTAGCCTTTGAGCATGTTTGTTCCATAGAAATGCTGGTCCCTTGATCCATCTAGAGTTTGACAGGTCTTGCGCGGTCATTCCTCTAGAGGCTTCGTCAGCAGGATTCTCTTGGGATTCGATATATCTCCATTGCTCGATTTGGGTGCTTTCTTGAATTTCTTGCGCTCTATTAGCGACAAACACGTGGAAACGCCTGCTTTCATTCGCGATGTATCCAAGTATTACCTTACTATCCGTCCAGAAGTACTCTTGATCGATTTTGTACTCCAATTCTTGGTGAATTTGTTGACTGACTCTCACGGAACACACAGCGGCTGTAAGCTCCAATCTAGGAATGGTTACTTGTTTTATTGGCGCTACTCGTGATTTTCCCATAACGAAAGAGCAATGGATTCTTTGGTGCTCATCCGTCAATCGCAGGTAGCTGCACTGACCGTATCCCTTGATACTTGCGTCTGAGAAATGATGAAGTTCTGCGGTCACGACTTCACCAAAGTCCTTGGGCTTGTAGCACCTTGGAATTGAGATACGTTGAAGGCTTGCTAGCTCTCCTCTCCATTTGTCCCATCTCATCTTAACATCGTCCGGTATCGGGTCGTCCCAGCCTAACTGAAGACGACATAACTCCTGAAGAATCGATTTCCCATCTAACAAGAGTGGAGCGACAAAGCCAATAGGATCGAGGGTAGAGCTCACAGTAGAAAGTATTCCTCTTCTTGTACAAGGCTTATCTTGTAGCATGATGCTGAACTGGAAACAGTCTGACTCTATGCACCAGTGGACACCAAGCGTGCGCTCTAGGGGCAAAGAGTCGAGATCTAGGTCTAAGCTTTGGACACCGTCAGCTCTGTCTGATTCTGGAACACTCCTGATTACTTCCTTGCTGTTGGATACGAATTTATGCAGTCTGAATCCCCCTTGACTACACATCTGCTTCACGTTGTCAACTAACTCGACCGCTTCTTTGACGGAAGGAACAGACTTGAGGCCGTCATCAACATAAAAATCGTGGCGTAGAAAATTTGCAGCAGCAGTACCAAACACATTCTCAAAACTGTTAGCAGTGGATTTCAAAGCAAAGTTCGCGCAGCCTGGAGACGAAGTGGCTCCGAACAGATGCACGGTCATTCTATACTCCTGAGGCTCTTTAGTAATATCTCCGCCATCCCACCAAAGAAAACGCAAAAGATCCCTGTGCTCTGCATTGACTCGAACCTGGTGGAACATACCCTCTATGTCGCACGTGAAGGCTATTGGTTCCTGTCTAAACCTGCATAGCACTCCTGTCAGGTTGTTCGTTAAGTCCGGGCCTTGGAGCAGGTGCTTGTTCAGGGACTCATTCTTGTAATTAGCAGCGCAGTCGAAGACTACCCGAATTTTTTCGGGCTTCTTTGGATGGTATACCCCATGATGAGGAATGTACCAGACATTACTCCTTGATTCCTGCTTGGTTTGTTCTTGCGGTACCTTCTCTGCATACCCGTTTTCGATGACTTTATTCATGAAGGCCACGTAGTCTTGTCGGTATTTCTGGTTGGTTGAGGACTGGAATCTTCCTTTCAAATAATTCAGACGACGGAGCGCAATTGCTTTATTGTTAGGGAGCTTGACATCGTAATTCTTTAAAGGCAATGGAAGTTCATAGTGACCATCGTCACACTGGTGAATTCCCTTCTCAGCTATCTCTATGAACCGCCTGTCTTCTTGAGACATACCCCGCAGTGATGACTTGTTGCACTCAGCAAAGTCCATTTCAAACATGCGGTTGATTACAGCCGGTGACATAACTTCTTTAGAAGGATTAGTTATAACGAAACTAAGACTGTCTTTGGTATCCGGAATCACTTCACGCGACAAGATGCGATGACTGTTGGAATCTATTAGGGCTTCTCTCTTTGACTCGCCTACGGGGCCAACTATACACCATCCAAGCAATGTCCTGATTGCGTATGGTTCTTCACTCTTGCCCAGTATTACTTCCTTTGGCTTGATCGCCCTAGGACAGTTGCAGCCGATCAGAAGTCCGACTTCAAGGCTCTCTTCATATTCCGGTATCTTATCTTGGATTTTTTGTAAATGAGGCCACTTGGCTGCTACTTCTGGCCTTGGGACTTGATCTGGCCTAGATGGAATTTTATCTCTTGTGTAGGCCTTCGGGAGTTCGACTTCAGCCCGTTTATCGAGACGTTGCACCACTAGGCCATCTATCCTCTCTACAGGAATCTTCTGATTTTCAAGCATGGTGTGGAGGTTTAAGCTCATTTCCACACCCTTGATGCCAAGGTGTTGCTGCGATTTTGCGGATAGGAAAGTGGTGTCACTTGCATCGTCGAGTAGCGCGTAGACCTTCACTTCCTTCTCCGGATTATCTTTGTGGAACAATATCACTGGAACTATTTTCGAATTAGTGATGATCTTGCTGTCGTTATCTTGGTTGGGCGTTGCACTGCTGGCGTGGGAGTTGGAATCAATGGCTGGAGTCTTCATTGGCTGGTTTACAGCATTCAGGTTCTTTTCTACTGTGGATGGTGGTGACTCTGTATTGGACTGAGTAGACTGTTGGTGGTTTGGCTTGGGCCTTGGCTTTACCCCGTGTAACAGCGTATTATGCCATTTGCCGCATTCTTCACAGCTTGATTTCGAGGGACACCGCGCCGATATGTGTCCTTCTCTAAGGCATCTAAAACAGAGTCTCTTATTGCGAATAATCTCGCTGCGCTCCTCTGCTGAGTGATTCAAGAACTTACTGCACTTTGAGAGAGCATGGTGACCACTGCACAAAGAACAGGACGAGATATTGGTGCGCTGATGAGAAGGATTGGTTGTACTATTGCCGAGGGTTGTTGAAGTGACGAGTGATTGGCTTGCCTTGGGCTTAAAGTTTGTACTTCCAGGTTTGCTCGTCCTTACCCTGGCACTGGTTGCGGCTTTCTTCTTCTCTCCTTTGAGCGCATCAGGGGAGAAAACAGGATCGTTTGCTAACTCGGCCTCCTCTCTCACGAACTTGACGAGGTCGTTAAATTTCACCGTTGTTTTCGTTCTTGCTTGAAGCTCATGCGCGTGACGGCACCATTTCACACCAGCATAGGACGGCAGTTTGGCGCAAACATGAAGAAGCGTTTGTGTGTTGTCTATATCGGCGGAACTTGGCATGCATTTCATTGCGTCTTCACATCGGACAAGGAAGGCTGAAAACTCTTGTAGTTTACTGCTGTTTCCGTCTTCTATCTGCGGCCAGTCACGGAGAGTGGATTTGTATGCTTCTGCTACATAGACTGGGTTTCCAAAGCGATGATTTAGTATCTTGCGGGCTTCTGCATATGCGCTGTCAGAAGGCATGGCTAGAAAACCTCTCACAACATCGTTTGCTCTACCACGAGTGTACTTTTCGAGGAAATATAGGCGATCTCTGTCAGAAGGCACGTTGGCAGCGATGATAGAGTCAAAGGCGGTCACGAAGGCAGGGTATTCAAAAGCATCACCGGAGAAGATGGGTGGTTCTTTGACCGGTAAATGATTTATCCTCTGCTGGTTAACAATCAAGGAACTTAGTTCTGTTTGTTTAGCTTGTAATTGAACTATTTCTCGCAGGGCAGAACTTAGATCATGACTCATTGACTGAGAGGATTCGGTAGGTTTTGGTACTTTGAACGGCGCATAGCCATTAAGGGAAGAACTCTTTTCAATCTTGACCTTAACCGGAAAGCGTTTCTCGGACTTATGGTCGTTTTCATCTAAGACTGTTTTATCTTTGACACTTATAACCTCATCTTTGAAGGATGACTTATTTTCTTCTTCTATAATCCTCTTTATTGCTTTCTCCTCTGCGGTTGCTATGGCAATTGCTTTCTCTATTTCCAGCCGTCTTAATTCTCTTTCCTGCTCTAGAAACTCCATTTCAACCTGCAATTTCGCCGCCTTCGCGGATGCGTTTACAAGTGCCTTAGATAGACTAGATTTAGAGGATTTAGAGGAAGAGCTGGCTTTGGATGCCTTTGATTTAGCCGATTTAACGCTTGATCTGAAACTATATTTTATTGTGATTTGTACGATTCTCTCTCGATAGCTTGAATACGCTCACAGAGTCTGATCCTGCATTCCGTGTATTCTCGGTCTCGTAAATCAAACCAGCGATAAGAAGCTTCTTTTTCCTCATCCGTTTCTAACAATTCGTCGTGTTCTAAGTGTGCGTCATGGAATTTATCTTTGAGATCGTCTAAATAATCACGAGCGGTTTCCAAAGCTTCTTTGTCTACTTCCGGTGACGAACGCATGTTATTTATTTTAACAATCTGTTCTTTGAGCTTCGAATAAACGGAGTTCCTTTTTTTCACTAACAACTCTAGCTGGAATTTCTTTCCCCTTTCAGTTAATTTCTTTCTTCTGGAAGAGGTTCTACGGCCAGGGGCCGGACCAGTAATGACACTTTTTGCCGGCTCATGTGTCTCAAAGGACGCGTTGGCGTCAACCGATTGGATACCGAGGAATGGAGGTTCGCTTGTTACGCTCATGCTTTGATCAAATGGCGAAATCCAGAATAATGGCGTTTGATTTGGTTATCAAAGGCAACCCTTAGCAGAAGTTTAGAGGTCGATATTTTACTGTAACTACCAGGATGACATGTCTCGAATTTCGGGACCAGATCATGTGGTAGGGACTGAAGAGCTTTCGGGGATACTTTACTGATCAATACAATAGTACCACGGAGAGCAAGGTTCTAATCTCTTTCGTGATTTAATGTAGAATGATCGTAAACTGCAAATACAATACGAGAGCGAAACTTACTAAATATTTGAATACATTTCATGAAGCACTTAAAATCACTATATAATCTTGAATCAAATTAAAGCTACCACTGTGAAGGGCTAAAAGGTACTCTAGATTCGATTTCTATTAAAACAGATCAATATTTGTATATATACTAAATGGGTTATGAAACTTTGCTAATTAAGAAAACTAATAAAATTGTACTTACATATCGGTCCCGTTTGCCAAGGGCTACGCTTCTTTTGAATTTAACGCACGCAATAATACACTCAAAACACTAGGAAAACTAGGAAAAACTAACTATTATAGAACGATGCTAAATTACTTTTATATGCGCGTGGGGACGCTAAAGAATCAGATTACAAATCAAACACAAACATTAAACAGGAACTAAAAACAAATAATCCAATAAAGAGGGGTTTCGTTGTCTATTACAGAAATAATACATAAACGACAAAAATTAAAATTAAAAATTGGCAAAATAAACAAGTAAATGGAAAAATAAGGTTAGTTTAAATTTGTTAGCAAGATTGAGATCGAACAGCAAGAGCGGTGCACTAAACAAATAAAAATACAAAGCTGCCCAAGCGAAAAAACAAAGACAAAAAATAAGTTCAGATTCGAAAAATCTAATAAGTGCTAATTTATAGTGTAATAAGTAATGGTATAAAACCAATCACTTAAACAGTTATAACAGTTATTCTTCTCGACTTTGTTTCGGTTATAATTCATCGATATTCACTTCGCCTCCGGTTAGTAATTATTGTTAACTATGCTGACTGTATTTTCTGAAGTCATGTACGTTTTTCAGATCAGTGGACGAGGATTTTCTTGAGGATTTTCTTTTACAATGGAGAACGAGGTATAGGCTTGAAGAAGACGAAAATCATTGCGCTATATATAAAATATATAATCCCTTATGTAAACAGCAAACGCCAAACAACCTGACATCGGGTGGCTCTCGTGTTGCAAAAATTGACAGTCACAACATAAGTAATATACTTAGGAATAACGATCCAAAGAGAATTTATGGGGGGGTTGCAGGAATTTTGTTTGCAGGAATTTTGGTTGCATGATATTAATTTTTTTGGCTCAACCCTTGCACGTTATTTTTTTTTGCGTACAGTTAGATATTTTTCTTCCAGCAGAAGAGGTTGCGCGATTTTTTTTTTTTTTTTTTGGTTGAAGTGCCAACTTTGGAGCCAGTGTGAACCCATCGTTATTACAACCTGAAATCTTCGATTCGTGCACAGAAGAGGAAGAAGACTATTGTTGTTTGAAGCTATGTAAACACGACAACTCGACACAGACTGATAGAGCCGTCCCATTTTAAGGAACTCAAGATAAGACGTCTGATAAAAGCTAGTCTAAGAATGTACATTTGCACGAAATTGGAAAAAAAAGCTTTATTGTCTTAAAAAAGTTTCTCTGGTTTTTCTGCCGATCAGTAGTGGAGGTCAATGAAGATCTGCCAAGTCGACAAACTCAGAGCCAACGTCGCATTTTCTCGTACTGGCACCATCATCTTTTTTCAAGACTTTACGATAATTATGTACAAGATATCTTCTTGTCATCATTAAAAATTGTGAAAGTACGTCGTCGGTAAAATGTTAGAACGTACCGTCACGAACCCCTACATTTTTAAACATATCTGCTAATTTATTGCTGTTTTTTTTTTTTTTTTTTTTTTTTTTTTTTTGCTGTGAGAGTGCTGTTTGCATATGTAACAAGAAACGGAACGCCTCAATGTACTGAGTGATAATAAATGAAACTTTTGTTGCTTGGGTTTTGATAACCATGATTTTGATAATTTTACAAGTGTGAAGTTATCGTTAAAGTATAATTTTTTGAACAACTCGCAACTCGCAACTCGCAACTCGCAACTTGCAACTAGCAACTATCGGACTCGCACTTTACCAAGACCCATTACTAACGGGAAACAAGAACAAAGTAGTTTTTTGTCGTAAACAAGAAACTTATCTCCTGTAACGACCAGACCGCACAAATTGACCGTTTGATTTTTTTCACGAAGGAAGTAAGAAGGATAATTCGTTTAATAGGCGTCGTAGGACATCTTTTTATCTGGTGGGTAAGATTTTATAGATTGTTTTTCAAAGATGCCTTGTTTGAGGGGTTGACTCATACCACGTTCTGGTTTGTCAGTACTGACAAAGATTCTTTAACAGATAAAAACGCCTTTTGTGCTTTCAAAGGTTTTATCTGTTTGTTTAAATAGGCATGTGCGACAGGACTCGTGATATGTTGAATCGCAGTGTCTCAAATGTCAGTTCACATACAGAACTTTTGTGGAATGAAGACATATTTAAAGAAGGTTTGGGATGATAACGGAACTCTTGGCGCCTTTACCAAAGCTACGGTACCTGTTGCTCGGCTCGATTTGAATCCCAAAATCGTCATAACATAAGAGCTCTCTCTAGCTTATGCTTTGAGGTTTTCTGTAAGAACCTCATTTTTCTCTCTCGAATAGTCTTAGTTTCACATCTAGTAACGGTTAATAGCTCATGACAACGTTATTCATCTTTGGTTGCTATGTTTTTCCCTTTTCAGACCACGTGTGGTATTCCCTAGAGTATCATTCCTTTGTTTAACGGATGTGCATGAGAAGACATATGAATATAGATGGCACTCAAACAAAGAATAATGCATCCATGAACTGACATTTGTTTCAAAAAAATTACTGAATAATTTATCCTAAAATTATTTACACCCATCAGTTATTTCAAAAATAGTTCATATTTTTGGGAAAAATAAATCAACTTCTATCCCACAGCATTTTGCCACTTCTTGAGTTTCCTCGATGCTTAATAGTTCTTCTCTTGCAATTCCTATTAAAAGTTGTTGTCTGGCACAACCAACAAAGTTGTTTTTCAAGAATGAAGGCAGACCTCCTTGCTTGTCCCTTAGAGTGTAAAGTGGACATCTTATCGTACCGAGAACCTGAAATAAGCAACATGAAAGTTGGTCACTACTCTCACTATTGGTTTCACATCTTCATATCTATACACACTCTATGGTGATTTTTATAATCCCCCACGCACTAACAACAACACAATTGTATTTTAGGGACTGGTTTCACATCATTTCTTGTCTAGTGGGGAATGTCCATCATCTGAATCACAATTTTTTAATAGAATTCTTTCTCATTGACAACCATAAATTACAGCCCTAAAATTTCAGTACTAAGTGGGGAAGTGTGTGTGTGTGTATGGTGGGGGGGTTGTTGAGGGGAGGAAAAGGGGTGCAGGTATTGAGGAGAAGAAAAAATATTCTATGTCATTACTTTTCCTACAAGGTTCCGAAAACGTACTGAGCAGATCTTCTATTTACCTCAAAATCAATATTAGACATATCTTCTTTTCTGGTTTCAAGCTCCAGAAACTGTTTAGGAGTTATTTTCTTGGCAAAGAAATGTAAGCAAAGACGTTTGGTCATGTCTAATTCAGCAACAAATTCTTCATATAAATGGGTAACAACGTAATTCTCCTGAGTGATTAGAAGAGGCTCTGTTGTCTTTCCCAACTCTTCTGTCACTTCTCTGTTTACTGCAGTTTCAAGGCTTTCGTCACTATCAACAAATCCACCGGGAAAACCAATCGTGCCATCAAAACGAAGTTGCATCTTGAAAACAAAAAACACACAGCCGTATAGTAACAAATAATAACTCTTTTGCCCCTTCTTAGAGAATATTCACATAAATGGTGATTTCAATAGGAGTGAGGAGTTATAAGGTAGGGTATATAACTTTACTGGCTTTGAGGAAAAGTCTAGCTTAATGAGGTCTAGTTACTATAGGTACTGTAACCAATACCTGTACTTTCACTTATTAATATTTCTTGCTATTCGTTATGCCTCTCAAAGTCCAACCCTACGTCCTCGTCCGTGAGAGGTGGTAACGGGTAAAGCCGGCAAACAGGGCTCTGGCAAACTTGTGCGTGGGGTCAGCAACCCTACCACACTATACTGTTATACCTATGGAAACTGACGATCAGGATATCAATTATATACAGGACAATGGAGCAGATCCCTAATGATGTTCTACTGGATCCAAGACTACACACTCATCACATGAATTAAAGTGTGGCCCAGGTATTTACACAAATGTACTTTTATTACATAAACACTTATCAACAATATTACAACATGGCGGCTCTTCACATCTCTCTCACACCAGACAGCCCTTGTGGCCACCCGAGTCCCCTTGCCAGACCCAGATATACAGGCTACCCGGCCACAAAAGGATAAAAAAACAATCTTGCTTTGACATTGGGACAGGGAATGTATGGAGGGGATGGCCAAGAGAAACATGGAAAAGAACAATACACAAGGAGTTGCATTGCAGGAGATGGGCAAGACTTTGGAAGAGATTGCACTACTAACAAAGGTAAGAGAGAGATAAAAGGCCTTGATTTCAGCCCTATAGACATGATGATGATTCTTTATGACTTTACTTTATACTGGAATAAACAAAGAATGTATATATCTCTGGAGGGAATAGGGTTCTAAGTTTCTACCTTCAGGGAAGCATGGATATTTAATTTCCTGGCAGAAAATACACAAATACACAAATCAATTTGCTAAAATAATCTACGTTTAAAAATTTATTCTTATCTATTGAACGACCAAAATTCTAGATGCCCTGTACTGAAGGATAGATAGTTTTATTTTCCATTGCAAGTTTTTGACGGCTTTCGTGTTCAAATGTTATTCCTATGTCGATTATTCATAATCCCTAACCAATCAAAAGGCTGTACATGTACGTGTACTCTTCAACACAAAATTCGATTTTTGTTTTCGTTGTCGTAAGAATTGCAACATAAGAAATCAAAAATATACAATGAATTAAATTTCAAGGTTAAGTAGAAAGAGATAAAAGAGTTAATACTCACCAAAACAGAGTTTTTAATCGGATAGTACCCAAACAACTTTACATGATCAGGGAAAGATGTATGAAGCATTATATGACAAGCATGGCGATATCCCTGTAATGTAAGCGCTTTTGCTCTCGAAATTACTCGACAAGCACACATCATGAATGTGAGGTCCTTCTTGCAGAAATCGGGACAAGAAGAGGGGTAAATTATTGAGATCTGATAAGAAGGGAATTGTAGTTACATAACGTTGAACAACATCGATGTTTTTGTTCCTGCTTTTCCAGCAGGCGTTCCATGTTATGACCCAGAATTCATTGCTAGCATTGAGTCTAAAGGAAACCCAATATTAAGTTTCACTACGACAACCTTAATGAATTTCAAAACATCAATTATAATATAATACCATTACTTTGACTGGTCGAAGTTGAGGCGTCGTATGGACTTTACGGCTTTACGAAGTCGTATAATAGAGTTTAAAACAGAAAGATCGAAGTGGTCAATATTGCAGGCTAACATCTTCAATGCATTCCGACTATATGATATTCTTTTCATATAGTTTTTCAAAATTCATACACCAGATGAGTGTATTCCTGGCATTTATTTCCCTCACTGCGAAACTATGACTGGTAATGAGACGAAAGTAGCTTACAAAAGTAGTCTCGCGGAAAGATGACGCATCACCTTATTAGAAGACATTCAGTGCTCGCTTTTTCACCGGTAGTGGGGTGGGGGGAACAATGGGCGAGACGTCCAAAGAATCACTTCTCTTGGAGATTCAAATCTTCTGTTTATGTTAATATTTTTAATTGCTTTGACCCCATGTTGGGATATAAGTCGAGGGGTCTATGACGCCTTTAGTTTCTTAAGTAATTAAGGTCTGACAGTGACTGGATACCCAAACTCTTCTCGCTCGTTATGACTGATGAGGGTTTGGGTAACCAAATCTGCATGCGCATAAAAGACACTGAGAGAGAGTGGTACACAATAAAGAAAGGCTGCCAGTGATATGGTTTGACAACTAATATAATCTACTTTATTACTTACTCTACTAAATATCTATCGTAATTTCCATTCATAGAAATTACTCTACAAATTGCTACAGAATAGTTAGTATTTAATATAATATATGATGCAATTGAACTTTAAAGCGCTCGTAGCAGGTTAGTCAATACCTCGATTGTCGCCCGTGGTTTATGCAAAGCTTAGCTTATGCAAGAACTTTGGCCAAAGGAGATCACAATACACGCCGTGAGATAATAGAGCTAGTTGTTCCTACCAAAGACTGAGAGAGATGGGAGAAATAGATGTATTTCATATATATGTATGACTGGGAAAACGTACCGCACCGCGGACGTGCAGTGCCGCGCGCGTTCTACCCGTGCCGTGTCCTGATTGTGACCGTGCCGAGTCAAAGCATTTTCATTGGCTGAGTGATCCTAACGTTAAACGTGCAAACCAATGTCTGTACCGTCTCTCAGTCACACGAATTCTACTTTAGTTTTTTTTTTTTTTTTTTTTCGAATCAACTGCGGTAATGTAGTCTACAGTAATAACAGTCGTTTAGGGGTGTTCTGTGCTAGATGCTATAACTATATAAGCAGTTTCTTCACTGCTAAAGATATTAAAGGTCTCTGAATACGTTGTCTAGTATATCATAGTACACACTCATTACTTTACATTGATTATTGTCCATCAGTTCTTAACCGTTCACCAGTGTGGATCACTGTCCATCGCAGTTAATCATCGTTCATCGTTGTCCATCATCAACTATTTATATGTTCGCCATTTCATCGCAGCTGTTCGGCAGTTGATGTCTTTCATCGTTTTCATGACATACACATTCTCGTGGATCATTGTTTACCCATACCTGTCCTTAATTCACATCATAGTCCATGACTATCAATCAACATGCATCACTGTGCGGTGCCGTGCATCACTGTCAACCATTACCGTACCATTCGCTTCGTATTCATTCAACTTTCTAACCTTCTCTTGCTTTGAATTGCACGGTGTTAATAATGAGTCATTAAAGACGGATGATTTTGTGTGGTTCATTTGGTACTTTGGTTACGCAGAAGCCACGCCTTATGAAAGTTCAAAGAGGTAAATAGTCAGTTCACGTGACAAATGTCGCTCCTGGTTAGTTTGCGTTATTTTCTCTATCTGCAACATAGAATGATTTCTGTGTCACTGAACAAGTAACTCGAATATATTAATTCCGCTTTACATCAAGGTCATTTCTGTTTCTCTCGTGTTCGACCCAGCAACGTCATTTCTGGTGTTCTTGGTCGTTGTCGGAGCTCTAGAGTAAGAACCCAACGTCGAACAAACCCGTCTTTGCGGCTTTTCCATCTGCAACACAGTATCTTTTTGAATGCTCTGGCGTACTGTTCGTTCATAGCGCCGTAGAGGATCGGATTCAGGCGTTTGGGACCACATTCATGAGGTACAGATAATAATAAGTTATATAGAGGTAATACCATCCACTCGTACTTGGTAAGAGAGTATTTAGCAAGAACAACGTCTGGACAGGCACGTAAACAGAACAAATACCACCACCCACGCTCAACAACATTTGCATGAACTTCTCTCTCGCGGTTCTCTGTTCAAGGTACA